>NC_092632.1:62121829-62773619 GCF_039555335.1 Amphiura filiformis | reverse complement strand
TAGAATTGGANCGCTGATTTGATACAGTGACATATTTGATACACTTTTGATATAATTATGTATAAAATGTGTATAAAATGAAAGGATAAGAATTTCAATGCTAATTTGATACAGTTTAAATTGGAACGCTGATTTCATACAGTGACATATTTGATACACTTTTGATATAATTATGTATGAAATGTGTATGAAATGAAAGGATCAAAATTTCAACGCTAATTTGATACAGTTTAAATTGGAAAGCTGATTTGATACAGTAACATATTCGATACACTTTTGATATAAATTATGTATGAAATGTGTATGAAATGAAAGGATAAAAATTTCAACGCTAATTTGATACAGTTTAAATTGGAACCCTGATTTGATACAGTTACATATTTCATACACTTTTGATATAATTATGTATGAAATGTGTATGAAATGAAAGGATAAAATTTGAGCGCTAATTTGATACAGTTTAAATTGGAGCAGCTGATTTGATACAGTTACATATTTCATACACTTTTGATATAATTATGTATGAAATGTGTATGAAATGAAAGGATAAAAATTTCAACGCTAATTTGATACAGTTTAAATTGGAACCCTCATTTGATACAGTAACATATTCGATACACTTTTGATATAAATTATGTATGAAATGTGTATGAAATGAAAGGATAAAAATTTGAGCGCTAATTTGATACAGTTTAAATTGGAACCCTGATTTGATACAGTAACATATTCGATACACTTTTGATATAAATTATGTATGAAATGTGTATGAAATGAAAGGATAAAAATTTCAACGCTAATTTGATACAGTTTAAATTGGAACCCTGATTTGATACAGTTACATATTTCATACACTTTTGATATAATTATGTATGAAATGTGTATGAAATGAAAGGATAAAATTTGAGCGCTAATTTGATACAGTTTAAATTGGAGCAGCTGATTTGATACAGTTACATATTTCATACACTTTTGATATAATTATGTATGAAATATGTATGAAATGAAAGGATAAAAATTTGAGCATAAATTTGATACAGTTTAAATTGGAACCCTCATTTGATACAGTAACATATTCGATACACTTTTGATATAAATTATGTATGAAATGTGTATGAAATGAAAGGATAAAAATTTGAGCATAAATTTGATACAGTTTAAATTGGAACCCTCATTTGATACAGTAACATATTCGATACACTTTTGATATAATATAAATGATGTATGAAATGTGTATGAAATGAAAGGATAAAAATTTGAGCATAAATTTGATACAGTTTAAATTGGAACCCTCATTTGATACAGTAACATATTCGATACACTTTTGATATAAATTATGTATGAAATGTGTATGAAATGAAAGGATAAAAATTTGAATGTTAATTTGATAGTTTAAATTGGAACGCTGATTTGATACAGTTACATATTTCATACACTTTTGATATATTTATGTATGAAATATGTATGAAATGAAAGGATAAAAATTTGAGCATAAATTTGATACAGTTTAAATTGGAACCCTCATTTGATACAGTAACATATTCGATACACTTTTGATATAAATTATGTATGAAATGTGTATGAAATGAAAGGATAAAAATTTGAGCATAAATTTGATACAGTTTAAATTGGAACCCTCATTTGATACAGTAACATATTCGATACACTTTTGATATAATATAAATGATGTATGAAATGTGTATGAAATGAAAGGATAAAAATTTGAGCATAAATTTGATACAGTTTAAATTGGAACCCTCATTTGATACAGTAACATATTCGATACACTTTTGATATAAATTATGTATGAAATGTGTATGAAATGAAAGGATAAAAATTTGAATGTTAATTTGATAGTTTAAATTGGAACGCTGATTTGATACAGTTACATATTTCATACACTTTTGATATATTTATGTATGAAATATGTAAAATGAAAGGATAAAAATTTGAGCATAAATTTGATACAGTTTAAATTGGAACCCTCATTTGATACAGTAACATATTCGATACACTTTTGATATAAATTATGTATGAAATGTGTATGAAATGAAAGGATAAAAATTTGAGCATAAATTTGATACAGTTTAAATTGGAACCCTCATTTGATACAGTAACATATTCAATACACTTTTGATATAAATTATGTATGAAATGTGTATGAAATGAAAGGATAAAAATTTCAACGAAAATTTGATACAGTTTAAATTGGAACCCTCATTTGATACAGTAACATATTCGATACACTTTTGATATAAATTATGTATGAAATGTGTATGAAATGAAAGGATAAAAATTTCAATGCTAATTTGATACAGTTTAAATTGGAACCCTCATTTGATACAGTAACATATTCGATACACTTTTGATATAAATGATGTATGAAATGTGTATGAAATGAAAGGATAAAAATTTGAACGCTAATTTGATACAGTTTAAATTGGAACTCTCATTTGATACAGTAACATATTCAATACACTTTTGATATAAATTATGAATGAAATGTATATGAAATGAAAGGATAAAAATTTCAATGCTAATTTGATACAGTTTAAATTGGAACCCTCATTTGATACAGTAACATATTCGATACACTTTTGATATAAATTATGTATGAAACGTGTATGAAATGAAAGGATAAAAATTTGAACGCTAATTTGATACAGTTTAAATTGGAACCCTGATTTGATACAGTTACTTATTTGATACACTTTTGATATAATTATGTATCAAATATGTATGAAATGAAAGGATACATTTCATTTGATACTTTTTGATACATTATCTTGGCATTTGATACACTTTTGATATGTATAAAATGTGTATGCAATGTTAATTTGATACAGTTTTGATACATAAAAGTGTATGAAATGAGGGTTCCAATTCAAAGCCTTTTATTTCATACATTTTTCATACGTATCAAAAGTGGTGTATCAAAAGTGTATCAAATTTCAGCCAGGGGATTTCAACTGGAATAACCCGATTTTGAATCCCCAAAACAGGTTGTAGCATTTCGATTGCATTTAATTTATTGTCATTAATAGCACAGTAAGGGTTAAGTGGCATGGGGGTGGGGTGGAGAGGGGGGCAAGCGTATAGCTCCCTGAGCCTCCCCAAGCTCTTGGTCGAAATTATGTAGTGTTTTAATTAATCCTTCCCCTCCAGTTATCAATATGTATTGGTTATTTTTAGTTATTCTATCCCATATTTTCATTTTTGTATACAGTCTATCAGATATCACTACAAACATGCATGACAAATGCAGTATTGCAAGTATTTCAAAATATGTATGTTTAGTTCAATTCAAGCAAGAGTGGCACCACATAATGTGCCCCTCCCCCCTTGCCACTGAATATCACAGGTCCTTTTCATTTAATGTGTATACTATATCTTTACTGCGTATTTTTAAACACTTGAGAATGTTCCTGGAATCTTATTGGTTCTTACCCATGTGATATGACACGTGTGCATCCACGTGATTCGCATACTCACTATTTGAACCAATCAGAGGCGCATAACAACAACAGAACTTATCGATTTTAAGCCCTAGGTAATTTGTTGTAAAATGTACGATTTAATTTGATTAACATTTGCAATATTTTTTAGTTGAATTGAAGTGTTTAAGAATGAGAATAAAGGTATTGTATTTAGCCGCAGTTGTGCATCGATCATCTCATATAACACTGGCGACATCATTATTTTTGGCGTAGCGCAACTCAGCTTTGCTTCGTTATTTTACTTAAAATAATGACGTCGCCTGTATTATATTTGACGATAGATGCACTCCAGCGACTAAAAACAATACCTTTAATCTCTAATTTATGCATATGAATAATATTTCTGAAATTATGCAAAAATGCATGTAAGTACACCAGAGGTAGACCAAACACTTACAAAAGAAGGAAAAGATTCTTTCACACTGACTGGCATTTAAAAACCTCTTAAAAGTCACTGTTTTGCAATCGGTGTACGCCAATCGAAGTATACTCAGATTTAAGAGATAGCTGTAAAAACATCTTCCTACGCTTGCCTACGCATAACCTTATAAAATGCTGCAGTTGTAAACGATATGTTATAAAATGGCGAGATAAAATGAAACATTTTATTTGTCATTAAGTGATTTAATCTTTCCTACTTTTTTTTTGTAAGAAAGAGTGTGCAGATTTGTTTTCAAAATGCGAGAAAATTGATATTAATAATGCATATTGCGATTAGTCTCCCAGACTGTCTTAGCTTTTAGTAACATATCTTTCCCAGAAATATCTGATACAGAAATGTGGCTATTCAGTTGAAATCCATACACCCCCTATGGAAGACATGACCTTAATCTTCCACACAGGGAGTGTGAATTTCAAATGGAGTCACCCATTCAGTGTCGTCTGCTCCAAAATGGGCTATTCCAGTTGAAATCCATACACCCCCATATGAAAAACATAACCTTACAGGTTACCTGAATGAGTGACTCTGTTTGAAATCTACACCCCCTGTGTGTGAGATTAAGGTCATGCCTTCCACAGGGGTGTATGGATTTCATCTGGAATAGCCTTAGATTTCGATATGACATATCACCTCCCTAATTTCCAAAATGTCAAAGTATATTCAACATTACAAAACACATATATTATTTCTTTGACGTTTATGTTACTCCAGCAGCACGCACAAATCACAATAAGATAACATTCTATAACATAAAATGTCAGGAGTTCAGTCATTTATTCTGTGAACAAATTAAGGGAAATTGACATATTTCAGCTCAACTTTGTTCATGTTCTGTCTCATAAAATCACATTATACAGGAAGAATTAAACTGATAATAATCAGGTTACTTCATCCATTCTTCAGACACTTATGACAAATTTGTTGCATACAGTGGCATAGCCAGGAAGAGTTGGGGAAGCAACCCCCCCCCCCCACTGAAATTCTTCGGGATGAAAATGGGGATGACAAAGAGTAAAGTGTCATTATAGTGTGTCATTAAAATGACTAGAAATGTGGACATAAATTTGACTTTGTCCCTCACACTAAAAAACTGGCTATGCTGCTGGTCTCATAGAGATAACAAGTCAAGTTACTTTTACATGAAATGAAAAACAATTTTTGTCCACAAGAAGAAGAAATTTCTTTCTTTTTCATTTTTTTCTTATACACACCCACATATTCATTTCTTATTATATACTTTATTCTTTTTTTGTTACTGTGTGCATCAATTAAGTCCCAACTTACGCTCATGTAAAGTCACATAGGCGTGCACCAGTCACACATATATACGCACCTAACTGGGTGCACGCTATTCTGATGAGTCTATGTATATATCAATCAATCCATGATGTTGAGTCTTCGCCAATTATAAGCCAAACAAAGTACTGTATAGAAGTGTATTTTGACCATAAGCAAATGCTTTTTTTTCCCAATGGATGAATCAAGTTCCTAACCAAAAATGTGACACGATCTGGTCCATGGGGGCCAAAGGAGTCATTTTTGAACAATTGAGTTACTGTAATTATTACATTATACATACAATAGGCTATCATTTACTGAAAACACCAAAGGTCTAGCATACTTAGTTCTTAAGTTATGAAGTTTTTTGATGCCTATTTGCTTATGTATTTTATTGTACATTTTTACCTTTATCTCAGTTTCAAATTTGCCGCCTTTGGTCCCCATGGACCAGATCGTATCACAAATATATAATCAATATTGTGTTATCATCCAGGCAAATCACAAGCAGTAGCGTCATTCCTGTGGCCTGGTTTTGCCATCAACAAATCGCACTACACACTTGACGACAAGCTTAGCATAGCTGTGAGCATTTGCTCTTCACCAATTGATTTCTACTCACATCTTCACAGTCATTAATGGGCTATTCCAGTTGAAATCCATCCCCCCTATGGAAGACATGACCTTAATCTCCCACACAGTGAGTGTGAATTACAAATGGGGTTACATGAATGAGTGACTCCATTTGAAATTCACGCTTCTTGTGTAGAAGATTAAGGGCATATCTTCCATAGGGGGTGTATGTATTTTAACTGGCATGGCCCAATGGTTGAGGAGCTTAAACTTTAAGATATTCATCATTGAGATTACGTTTGACAGAATGTTACAATATTGAGTAAATTAAATCGGTTAATTGGTGTGAAGGTTTAGTGATAAGAGAAAAAGTTAATTAGCACTGGAAATTTCTCTATTAGTCGTAATGTTCATCAAAATGAGCTCTCACTTAAGCTGTTTTAGTCATTGACAACATATGTGTTCATAATGAGCTTTCACTCATATTCTGCACATTTTATATAATTTTATATATTATATGTATGTGATTTTATTTGATAATGTAGTCTGTGTTGTAACAGGTCAAGACACGTATAGACATTTTACAATATACTCCAAGATGCATCTCTATAAAAGGTTTCACCAGTTTGTGGTATGAATGCCTAAAAAACAGTGGTGGGTGCCAGGGGGAATGCCCCCGGGGAATTCCCCAGTCGGAACTCTTTCCCCCAGTTGCCCTCCCCCAGTAAAAACCCAAAATTAAAAAAACCTCCACTTTTGGCAACAATTTTGGGCAAAATTTGTTGATTTTGTTTCCCCCTGTAATTTACTTTTCCTATCCAATGCCCCCCCCCCCCAAAAAAATCACTCATAGTGCAAAATTTCACCGCCACTGCTAAAGAAACAGATCCACAAAAATAAGATCATAGCTCAAAAAAATCTTTCATTGTTTTATATCTCATTGTTTATGTTATTGCTGCTATTCTTGTTATTGGTATTTTGCACTAATTTTAAAAAGTGCATCTTTTATGACATATTCCAGTTTTCTTTACTTTTACGAAAGCCATTATTGTATTGTATAACCACCACACACACCTTATTGCTAAACAAGTCATAGCACATCTTTGAATAACAATAATATTGACTTCTTAAAGTACACAAACATCACAACATGTTAATGACTGTCATGGTCACCATCCAAAGATCACGTTTTGCAAACTGATTAATATACAGCCTGTAGTCTCATATCACTTCACGTTCCACGAATCACTTCACATCCCACATAGTATCGTCTTTGTAAATTTGTACCAGATACTGCCCTTTACTTGGGAAGCAGATTCATTCAAGATACCTTACATTATGGACCACAATTGCCTCATCCCAATGGCATAGTTCAATAACATCAATTAAACACTCGTAGTGCAAAATTTCACCTCAAGTTGCAGAGTATGAGTTTTTGTACCCAAATTTTCCAAGGTCATTCAATGAATGTACAAACATTTTAGGGTTAAAGAACTGTGCCCTGATAGATGAACATGTTGTGGATCCTAAGAGCCCTTATGCTATGTTGTTTAGATACTGTATTTTGATTTTTGGAGCAGACAACATTCAAAAACTAAGTAAAAAGGCAGTATCTCTTATGTAAATTACTTAGCAGATACTGCACATTCACTTGTGAGGGCAGACACTATGGGCCAAAATGGTCTCACTTCCAATGGCATGGTTCAATGACCCTGAATTAACAACCTTAGATCCAAATTTGACTCCAAGTTGCAGAGTATGAGTTTTTGTACCCAAATATTCAAAGGTCACTGTATGAATGTACTAAACATATTGGGGTTAAAGACCTGTGTCCTCATGGATGAGCATATCATAGTGAGACATAACCTGCAGTGATATTTTGTTGTATGAAACCAACTACGCAATATTGATTTTTTTCTTGTGAATGTCAAGGCCTACCACTCCTGTCTATGCTGGAAATTACGGAGCTTTTTGTCTAGCTTTCACTCATTATCTGTCACATTGCATTGATACTCAAATGCCACAGTCAAGGTGCTCTACATTCCCATTGTGTTGTCTAATCCTGTTTGGTACCACGGACAGATCGGGCTATTCCGGTTGAAATCCATACACCCCCTGGAAAGCATGACCTTAAATATTACACACAGGGAGTGTGAATTTCAAATGGGGTTACCTGAATGAGTGACTCCATCTGAAGTCTACACCCCCTGTGTGGAAGATTAAGGTCATGTCTTTCATAGGGGGTGTATGGATTTCAACCGGAATAGCCCATTATCTCTGTCACGTGTAATTTGATGAAAATAAAATTGACAATAAACAATTTTAATGATAGATGTGTGTACTACTATACATGCATCATATAATGTCCATTTGAGATGGCATGATTGGCAACTTGCAATGCAATTCAAATCAAATTAAGGTTTTCGCATTTTGTTTAAAGGAGAGGGAAATAGATAAAATATAGAAACAATTGAAAAGCATATAAAAATTGAACATCATTTTGCAGTTTACTCAAAAGCTAAAATAATCAAAATATTTACTCCTTAAAGTTCTTTACAATATCGCTATCTTCAGAAGACAGCATGTTTTATACTATGTGCAATAAAAGATTCCAACAAGACATGAATTACTCCTGAAATAAGTTCTTCGTGATACTGCTATCTTCAGAAGACAGCATGTATACTAATGTGCATTAAAAGATTCCAACAAGATAGGCCTATGTATGAATTACTCCTGAAATAAGTTCTTCACAATGCTGCTATCCTCATAACACAGCATGTTTTATACCAATGTGCAATAAAAGATTCCAACAAGACATGTATTAATTACTCCTGAAATAAGTTCTTCACAATGCTGCTATCTTCAGAAGACAGCACGTATACATACTAATATGCATTAGAAGATTCCAACAAGATGTACATTATTCTATGCATGTAAATACAAGTGATGCAACAAGGAAAACAGCCATAGGGCAGCCATAGTTTGTGTATACTAGATAGTATATTTATGCAGATCACATTCTCACTAAAGATATACACATATCAAGGTTAACGAACCTTAGCACCAGTACTATCCTAACCTATGATCAGCAAGATTAACGAACCTTAACGCCAGTACTAACTATACTATGATCAGCTCATATAAATAGACAGGACTCATAAATTGTTGAGTGATATAGGCCTAAAGGGTATATGTGACATGATCTGGTCAACGGAGGCCAAAGGAGGCATTTTTGAAAATTGAATTACTATAATTATTACCATGATATAAACATATACTGAAAACACCAATGGTCTAGCATACTTGGTTCTAATGTTATGAAGTATTGTGATGTCTATATTCTTATGTATTTTATTGTTTTTTACTCAATGTTTTTGACTTTATCTCAACTTCAAATTTGCCGCCTTTGGCCTCCATGGACCAGATCGTGTCACATATATATACACGGTTGGCCGCAGCACCTACGCGAACTGCATTTTGCCAGTCGCGTGACTGATGCTGGATGACACGGTTGTAACTTGAGATAATAGGGTTTTTTTAAATTAGCTAAAGTGCACATCAAATCAACTAAAAGTTGCCCAATTCTTCTCTGAGCCATTGGTTCATTGCCTCACAATGTGACAATCCTAAAAAATATGAGCAACCATACCAAATATCGGAATTAGCAAAACCTGGCCCAAGTCGGGCGATGACGATGAAGATATAGCTAAATGCCCTGCCAAATGTCAGTATCATCTCTATCTCCAACTAAAGGTATTCCATTTTTTAAGCCCAAAGTATTGGTCAAATCATCCAAAAGTTGCCCACTTCATTTGGTTCCTTGGTTCAAAATGTGACAATCCTGAAAATTTCCGGCTACCAAATATCAGAATCAGCAAGTGTATAGCAATGATAATGAAGATATAGCCAAATGTCAGTATCATCTCCATCCCCAACTAAAGGGTTTCCATTTATTTAGCCCAAAGTATTGGTCAAATCATCCAAAAGTTGCCCAATTAGCAAACCCTGGGCAAGTGTATAGCGTGATAATGAAGATATAGCTAAATGTCCTGCCAAATGTCAGTATAATCTCCATCCCCAACTAAAGGGTTTTCATTTTTTTAGCCCAAAGTATGGGTCAAATCAACCAAAAGTTGCCCAATTCATTTGGTTCCTTGGTTCAAAATGTGCCAATCCTGAAAATTCCGGCTACCAAATATCAGAATCAGCAAGTGTATAGCAATGATAATGAAGATATAGCTAAATGCCCTGCCAAATATCAGTATCATCTCCATCTCCAACAAAAGGGTGTCCATTTTTTTAGCCCAAAGTATGGGTCAAATCAACCAAAAGTTGCCCAATTCTTTTGGTTCCTTGATTCAAAATGTGATCCTGAAAAATTTGGGCTACCAAATTTTGGAATTAGCAAACCTTGGGCAAGTGTATAGCAATGATAATGAAGATATAGCAAAATGCCCTGCCAAATGTCAGTATCATCTTCATCCAATATTCCTGATTATTTTCCCATATGTCATATCACCTTGTTTACCAGGCCGTAGAATTAAAACAGGATCAAAGTTGTCGGTATCAATTTAATTACCACAACGTCACTCAAAATGAAAACTCGGACAACTCACTCAACTGTAAAATATTTATAGAAATGTCAATTTATGCCTTTGGCCTAGCCCGAATATAATAGTGACCGAAGATGATATCGGTCAAGCTATATACAACAGATTTAATATGACAACATTGGAATGGAAAGAATAAGATAATTAAAGTGTAATTTATTATTAATTACTACTAAGGTCATGATCCTTTATTTTAAAGTATTACAGACAGATGTAATTAGTAAGGAAGCTCGTTAAGGACACAATATAATTGCTAGTGTATTTACGATGTATCTTGTCATTTACGTCATGCATCTTCAGCTATTTACTATGCATGTACAATGAATGCTGCAGATTGATTTTCAGAATTTCTTCTTTCCTGCTCGTAATAATACATCGACTCATGTTTTCTTTTTTATTTTTCTTCACTGCTTATAAAAAGGAAAAAGCCTTAATAAGTAATAGAGATGTAGAGAGAAAGGAGGAAAGAGATAGAGGGAGAGAGAGACTTGACAAACTGAACAAAAAAACAATCCTCGCAAAAAGTAACTCAGCCATTATAAATACCCCTATAGCTTCAGAATTATTAATTGTATTCACAATACCGTAAAAACTTGATAGTTAGCATATGTGCTTACTATAGAGCTCTTAAAACATGTAAACATGAAGAGCCCCATCCACAAAAGTGTAAAGGGTTTTGAGCAAATCATCGATAGGCCTACACATAGTTATATACGAATAAGTAAACCTGTAAATGTGTGTCTCAACCCCATTAGCTCAGTTGGTAAAGCGCCGGACTGGATTTCATGTTTTCAAAAGCGCTTGATAGTAAGCACATATGCTAACTATCAAGTCTTTACGGTAACATAGAAAGAACAGTGGTTTATCATAATGCAGTTTGATTGCCCACTTGCCCAATTTCGTTAAATATATTAACAACAAAGAGACTAGATCATCTTTCCACCATGCCATTTTATTCTACACTGCAAGATTCTCATCTGTGTGACGCCGATGTCACCAGAATGTCACTCCATCGGAAACTACACCTCGGTTTTCCATATCGCCGGTCCGAAATAGCCGGGTAGCCAGCCTCCTAGGTTTCTACAGAGTGACTTGGCGCCGGGTGACTTCATGAGGAGAGTCACACCGGTGTGACTACGCGAATGGGCCTGGGTGCTCAGTACCGGCGTTTTGGGTTGCCGGTTTTGCTTTTATTGCCATATTTTTTATATTCTCTTGATTTAGTCAAATAATATTCTTAATTTCTTGCTTTTTTTAGGGGATTAGGGAGGGGAAATTGCAAACTGGACTTTAAAAATAAGGGAAATATTAGATGAATAAAATAAATGTGTTAGTAAAAGAAATAAACATGATCAGTAAACAAAGTATAATTCAATAAACTAATATGATGAATAAAATACATTTTTGTTAATTGGTGGTTATTTGAATAACTAAATAAATAAAAAGTTAAGAAATAAATAAACAGGAAGAAACCAATAAACTAAGAATGGAAGAAACAAAGAAACACTTCGAAAGAAAACAACTTTTTTCAAAAAAATTGCAAATAAAGAAGTTAAAAGTAGG
This sequence comes from Amphiura filiformis, assembly GCF_039555335.1. Lineage (NCBI taxonomy): Eukaryota > Metazoa > Echinodermata > Ophiuroidea > Amphilepidida > Amphiuridae > Amphiura > Amphiura filiformis. Next base: position 62,761,659 of record NC_092632.1, on the reverse strand, counting down.
AATATTATAAGAAGCATGTAGGCCTATTGATGAATTAAAATATTAAATGTGTAAAATAAATAAATAATTATAACAATAATAATTCATAACAAGCATTAATATTTGCGTGATAAAAAATAAGACAATTTCAAACAAACATTGCAACAGGCCTATATTGATGTGACACCGATTTATAGGCATAGGCCTACTTTGATAACGTAAAAAAATCAACATGAAAAACAAATCCAACTTATATACCGTATTCCTATAAAAACACCATTTTGAAAAACGGAAAAAGAAAATAGCACAAGCCAAAGTTTTGCATAAACTTACGGCAGTAAAAGTATAAATTTGCAGTAGACCTTTCAGGAAAGTGACAAGAAGTAAAACAAAATGCATGCTAGGCCTATAAATCAATTTTAAATATAACAGAAAAATTCTTGCTTCAAAATAAGTAAAGTTTTGGCAAATCAAAATGTATAAATTGAAAATGCTAGGCCTATAATAGGCATACTTTATGAACTTCGCTGAAAATTAATATCTCTTTTAAAACTTTAAAAACACAATTAAGTCTTAAATATAAAAAAGTTTCATTAGGCCTATATAACGTTATCATGCAAAATATGAAAAAATAGGCATAATTTGATAGCAAAACATGTCATCTAACCACTGAAGTAAACAAAGCAATGATGTAAGTTTTGTGGGAAAACAAGCAAACAAATAAACAAAATAAAAATGTTTGAAGTGAAACAAACAAACAAATAAACCAAGAACAAGAACTGCAAATAAAACACACAGTTGCTGAGGTTATTAAGCAGGCAGCACGAAAAGAATTAAAATATTATAAAAGAGAACAATAAATAAATGAAACAAAATGAATCGGAAGTCTCACAGTTGAAATATAAATGATAAAGAATGCAAAAGCACGATAAAAACAAAACAAAAACAAAGACGGCAGTAGAACCACAGACCCACTGCATCAATCAATTAATTATAAAACCAGCTCCTTCCATTCATGAGCGTATACAAGCAGTAAACAAGCATGATACGCGTATTTGTCATCATCAGCGCGTATTTGGTAGATATACTGCGCTGCGTCCCCAGAGTGTTCGAACTCATAACAGGGTTCGGTCAACGACCTTTCGCAGCGTAGTCACCTTGAAGTTCGCCGACTGGGCACCGAGCAGGCGACGCATGGGGCACTGGCTACGGAAGTCACTTTGATGTGACTACAAGATGTGGACCACTGTCGGAATCTAGTCGGTGGTGTACATCATGAGTCGCCGATCGCGGCATCGAGCAGGTAACACATCGGAGGCTAGCAGTTGTAGTCACTACGTGATGACACTGCTGCATAGTACCCTACTGCCTTGTTTCCGATGTAGTCACTCTCCTGTAGTGACTCTGTCGGCCACCATAGGGTAGGTTATTCGGGAGTGACGGCGGTAGTGACTTCAGAGTTCCAGTGCGATGTAGTCACTCTGTCGCCAGGAATTTTGCAGTGTAGTTGTAAACTTGCATTAACTCTCTCCACACGGGTGTCGACTGCAGACGACAAGTTTCAAATATTTTTTTTTAAATCCAAAAATTTCAGAGCTGTAAATTTTCATAACCATATTTGAAATCAGCATGAAAAATACATTAAAATGAGTACAAATAAGCCTAGTATTGGTCCAGTGGTTCTTGAAATAGCTCTTGATATTTTGAGAAAAATTTTCAAAACTTGGACTGCAGATGACAAGTTTCAAATATTTTTTTAAAAATCCAAAAATTTCAGAGCTGTAAATTTTCATAACCATATTTGAAATCAGCATGAAAAATACATTAAAATGAGTGCAAACAAGCCTAGTATTGTAAATAGCTCTTGATATTTTGAGAAAATTTATCAAAACTTGGGACTTTTTAAGTTGAAGCATATGGCTAGCACACAGAGCATTAAATTGCTGCAGTAGTACTAAGGCCCTCACAAAAAGTAACTCAGCTGCTGCTGAATACGCCTCTAGATACAGAACTGGTGGTTTAAGCATGTACACACATTTTGATACCACATTAGCCTAATTTTGTTCAATATTATTAACAACGCAGCAGTGTTTTTAATGAAATAACCCAAATTTCAAAGTTGTACTTACAGCGATCAATAGGATTGTGGCATGCAAAACTCGCCTATATCTTTGTGTTAGATTCAGATCAATACAATTAACTGCAACTTTTACATGCCGGTCTCCTTTATATCACGCTGTCTCCCAGAGTACTTTTACAACTACTTAAAAACAGTGTATCTAACTCGGATGAATTGAATTGAATGTAAAATTGGAAATATCTGAACTGGATAAAGTGGGTAATGATGAATCCAACGGACGAGGACACAAAACACATCAAGGATCGCCAATTGCCAAACTTGGAGCCTGCAGAAGTGTCAGGAAACAGTACAAAAAAGTACACTGGAAGCAGGCCCATACGCAGGATTTTTTTTGGGGGGGTGCTGATTTTGAACAAGTGGACTTTTTTCAAGAGGGGGGCAATTTTGTGAAAAGTGGACTTTCTTCCCAAAATTTGAACCTTTTTAACCGAAAAAGCATAAAAAACCTGTATTTTTTGCTCGCAAATTGTCATATTTTGGGACTTTTTGTATACTTTTTTCAAATTTGGTGGGTCGTCGCACCCCCCCCCCCCCCCCTGCGTACGGGCCTGACTGGAAGTGATGAAAATCTCTGTGCACGTAGCAGACAAACAAAACCAAACATACCTGGATACCTTTAAATGTTTGGGAGCATCCTCACAACACTGTTTCAAATAAATCTTGTTTCAACTAATAATAGATTTAGGAATTTGTTGGATATCACACGTACTGTTTTTATCATGATAGATGCCCATAAGCATTATCATGATAGAGTTTCTTAATGCATATGATCTACAATGCACTATCTGGCTACCAACGTTACCGACATAGTAAACAGTCATTTTTTTTCAAATAGTTTTCATAGTCTATAGATCTGTCTAGACTCTCACTATGAACCACAATGGCCTCATCCTAATGGCATAGTTCAATAACCTCAATTAAACAATCATAGTGCAAAATTTGACCTCAAGTTGCAGAGTATGAGTTTTTGTATCCAACTTTTCAAAGGTTATTCAATGAATGTACAAATGTATTGGGATTAAAGAAATGTGCCTCTGATAGATGAGCATGTAGTGGATCCTATAGTGTCTGCTACATTATAAACTCCACATTATAAATTGCAACTCCTCTTCAATTCAGAGATGCAAGAGTTGAGGCACTTAAAATCCTGAAGCACTAAAAGTCAGGGTCGGTTGGTCGATTTGTTTTCAAATATTCAGCCATAGATGATATTTAAAAACACAAGTTCCTCTCAAAACATGATGGTAAATGATGATTTATACTGTTTGTCAAGCTTGTTTTTGGAAAATAATGTGATGTGATCAAGCAAAATCAGTCGGGAGTCGGAAATATTGATTTTGAGATATAGCCAATCAAAGGAAGCATTTCCTTATGTTTCCTATTCTTTTGGAAACTCTTCAATACTGCCAATATCTTTTGATTAGTTGTCCAAATTCAATGGGGTTTTCTGCAAAATGTAGCTTTGCAAATCCTATAAAAAAATTTAATATGTCAGACTTCAGACTGATTTTGCTTGATCACACCACATTAGACTGGTATGAATAACAAACAAGAAAAACAACTTTGCAAACTCATACCATAATATGAAAATTCAAATATGAAGAAAAAAACACCCTAGACTTTCAAATTTGTAGGTCAGTTGCAAAAGGGCAATACAACTTCTTTATTTTTTTTTTTTTTTTTTTTTTGGTCTTATGTTGAACAAAACTATTAAACTGACGAATACAAGGCATGCACCACCGTGGTATTCCCAAATAGAAATATTTTAAAGACTCTTTGAAAAAAAGATAAACAACTATCAAAAATCAGCCTCAACAGATGGTTGATATTAAAAACGTCAAATTCCATAAAAACGGTAAGCTCACAAACGATCATATGAAAACTGACGGGACAGACAGACTAAATATGATTTTGTATCAACTGTACTTTGAATTGGAAAGCTATATAATGTGATATCAAATACACCATGATTGTGAGAGCAGATGGTTGTTCGTTTTTAATTTCAGTTTTATTATTTATTGACTTCACACTGACTGCAAAAATGTGACCAATCATCAATGGTCATTTATAAGAGGAATACTGGGGAATGGGGTATCATGAAAATAAAATGCAGTTTCTTTATCTGTTGGTTTGTCTGTTATTTGAATAAATTACCTGTTCTAAATTTGACCTTATATTGGTGGTGTAGCCAGAATTCTTTTTGCATAATGGTGAACTTTAATATTGGTGGTGTAGCCAGAATTCTTTTTGCATAATGGTGAACTTTAATATTTGAAGACTAATGTTCGATTAGCCCTCAAATCATCTATCATATTTTGTATGTGTGTTTTCTCATCTAAATTGAGAAATTGCCTTGGTGCCCTTCTAAAATTTTCAACAGTTGCCATGATGCCCTTTTGAAATATTACAAATTGCCGTGCCACCTTGCCTTTTCAACGAAAAGCCAAGGCAATTATCAACTTGCCCATTTAGATCCTTAATTCGGGGCTGGGTGCCGGGGTCACTCCCATTGTGGCCTGTACACCATCCGCGATAATGAAAACGCGTAAAAGGATAGTTTTTCGTGGATATGCACGATACGCGTGTAACATGTTTAGGGTGTCAAAAACATGAAAAATTGGAAAAAAGGGTATCAAAATTGCAACTTGCTAATACGCGGAAATGAAATATAGGGTATGAAATTTGATGCAAGGAATAAAATCCCTGTTTAGGGTATCATTTTAGCCAAGGGTTAAATTCCTTGTTTAGGGTGCTTTTCAAAAGTTGATTATCGCGGATGGTGTACAGGCCACAATGGAAGCGACCCCGGCTGGGTGTGCATGGATTTCAATTGTAATAACCTGATGCCTCGTTCATGAGGATATGACTAGAATGATTATGCCTTGAATTATTACCATTTATACAATATAGGTTATCATATTACTGACCTTATTCATAAACTATAACTACTATAAACACTAAATATCATTAGAACTGTTGATGTATACAATACATGCAATAAATCATCTTGCAGTCAAAGAATCAGGAATCATGTTTGTAATTATGAATAATTACTGAACTGACCTTTAAGAACTCAACAATTTTTGTCTGACCTTTATGAACTCGCCTTTATGTAACCAACCTAATGACTGTGGATTCACACATTTTCAGTTGTCTAGTGCCCGGGTCTACTGTCTGTTCAATTAGCTTAGATTCTTGAATTTTTAAGATATTTGAAAAAATAAAAAATTGCGCCAAAGTCATCAAAGAAAAGTGTTAGCACAGCCTTAGACCTAACGTGATTTATACTTTTCAAATTCCCAAGTTCAATTTAAAACCCGATTTCTTTTTAATTTTGCCTCATTTTAGGCAGTTACTTGGGTCCACCAAAAGGGTTCGCGACCTTTTCACAAATCGAGTGGGATGGTCCATTCTCAACTTAGGGCATAGACCCTATCCAATTTAGCAAAACAATCTGTCCACCAATCTATCCTACCATTTCAATTGTTATACCGTTCCGGTTATTGGATAGGTTCTATAGGTGATGATGGTCCACGGTTTTGTTACCGAAATTATATGGCGCGATTACGTTTTATGCATAACATTATTCTGAGCATTGTTTTTCCTAAACAATGACATTAAAATTATGGATTTCATTCTCATTTCAACTGGTTTACAATATAAATTGAGTTTTGTTTAATACCATCATTCCTTCCCAAGAATATCAGCATTCGCTTGACATTTTCAGATAAAGTGACTTTACAAGAATTGCTTTCTGTAACCTGATTGTTTTAAATAATATTTTCTTGTACAAAAGTTCTTTTGTTTCCAAATGTCCTTCTCATAGTTTGTATATATTCAACAAACAAAGCGAAATAACAAATTGAAAATAAATGTGTAGTTTTATAATTAGGCCTATAGGCCTACACCTTCTCAGACCCATTACATAAAATAAATAAATAAATAAATAAATAAATAAATAAATAAATAAATAAATAAATAAATAAATAAATAAATAAATAAATAAATAAATAAATAAATAAATAAATAAATAAATACGCAAGGAATGTATTTATATAAGCTGGGCCTATTTTAGAAAACTTAGTTCATAAATAATAACGGAATGTTTCAACAGTAGGATTTCAACACAATAGGCATACTGGTAAATATAGCTACATTGCTGCACAATACTTCTTGATGCGGATGGTCGAATAAATACTATCTCAGCGCATTATGATATTCGTCCCCATTGCTCTAAATGGATTGATTCAAAAAGTTTATGGTACCCGACGTTCTACGACTTGTTATAAAAATATCATGGGAAAAGACCAAAATTGAAAAGAAATGGGGTTTTAAATTGAACTTTAGAATTTGAAAAGTATAAATCACGTTAGGTCTAAGGCAGTGCTAACACTTTTCTTTGATGACTTTGACCACAATTTTGTATTTTTTCAAATATCTTAAAAATTCAAGAATCTAAGCTAATTGAACAGACAGTAGTGTATGAATTTTAACAAGATAAAATAGTATTTTTAAAAAGATACTATAGAATTTGAAAATGTGATGATTGACAATGTGTAAAGTATTTCCAGCAAACAAGGCATTTTTCTAACATTTTAATATAAGATTTTCAAAATGTCATTCTAAATGTTGCCACAAAGCTTGTTGTAACACAAGTGTTTTACATGTTGACGAAAGGGGTCTTGCAAAAAATATTTTACAATGATATTTTTCAAAATCATTAATAAAATACCACTGATGTAGTAAGTGTTTAAATAAATTGCAAACAATTTAAAACTTCTGTTTTTATAAAACTTGACATTTAATGTTATTATAAGACATGGAAATATTAAAATATTTAAAATTGCATTTGTATTTTGCAGGGCCGATGCCTGAACAAACACCTGATTACAAATGAATCATGCAATGATAACACTCAACTGTCAACTGCCGGTTTTAGAAAAACAGCCAGTACATTTATAGTCCCTGTTTTGTTAATGATTTAGTATAATCATAAATTGCTTCAATTTGCTCAACTCCCAAAAGATTTGAATTCCGTAGGAAAATGACTTCCCACAATCAAAACAAAGATTATTAGCCTGTGAGTCTGGGATGTGATGAACAGATATGATATATAACATCATTACCTTAGAAAGGTATTTTCATTTGTTTTAAAGTAATTCTAATAGAAAATTAGTGGAGAGAAAAAAATGAGAGGAAAAGGAGAAGGGAAAAGGGAAAGAGAAATTGAGACAGACAGACAAAAATATTATAAATATAACTTTGGACAAAGCTTACATGATAATTTTGTTATGCTATCTTCTGAAGATAGCAATATCACTGGAGCTATCTTCTGAAGATAACAATGTCCCTGAAGCCCTCTATGCTATCTTCTGAAGATAGCAATGCCACCGGAGCCCTCTATCTTGGCTATCTTCTGAAGATAGCAATGCCACAAGAGCCCTCTATCTATGCTATCTTCTGAAGATAGCAATGCCACAAGAGCCCTCTATCTTAGCTATCTTCTGAAGATAGCCAAGATAGAGTACTTCGGTGACAATGCTATCTTCTGAAGATGGCAATGTCACTGAAGCCCTCTATGCTATCTTCAGAAGATAGCAATGCCACGGGAGCCCTTTATCTAAATGCTATCTTCTTAAGATAACAATGTTCCTGAAGCCCTATCTTCAGAAGATAGCAATACTAATGAAACCTATCTATGTTATCTTCTGAAGATAGCAATACCACTGTTGCCTTCTATCTATGATATCTCCTGAATATAGCAAAGATAGTGGACTCCAGGACATTGCTACCTTCAGAAGATAGCATAGATAAGTTTCATTAGTATTGCTACCTTCAGACGATAGCATAGAAGGCTCCAGTGGCATCGCTATCTTCAGAAAATAGCAATACTAATGAAACCTATCTATGTTATCTTCTTCTGAAGATAACAATACCACTGTTGCCTTCTATCTATGCTATCTCCTGAATATAGCAAAGATAGAGGACTCCAGGGCATTGCTATCTTCAGAAGATAGCATAGACAGAGGGCTCCAGTGGCATTGCTATCTTCTGAAGATAGCATAGATAGGTTTCATTAGTATTGCTACCTTCAGAAGATAGCATAAATAAATAAATAAATAAATATAAATTGTGGATTTATAGAAGGCTCCAGTGGCATCGCTATCTTCTGAAGATAGCAATACTAATGAAACCTATCTATGATATCTTTGCTATCAACGGATGATAGCAATACCACTGAAGCCCTATGTCTATGCTATCTTCTGAAGATAGCAATACCACTGAAGGTTTCTATTTAGATACCATCTTCTGTAGATAGCAATACTACTGAAGCCCTCAATCTATGCTATCTTCTGAAGATAGCAATGCCACCAAACCTCTATATCTGTGCAAGAATGCAACAAGTAAAAGAGGGCAGGACAGCAATACCACTTAGCTCCTTTCTATCTATGCAACCTTTAAATACACTAAAACTATATAAAACCTGGAGATAGTAAATCATGGAAGCATAACATAACAACAAACATGATGGAAACTCTTTTATTTTATATTTTATCTTTACACTTATTTATATCTGCAAGCTGTTTAAAGACAGATTTTCCGGCAGCATAAATATTCATCAGAACATTGTACCACAATTCAGCTTCCATAAGAGGAAATAATAGCAATATCACCACACATACAAGTCATTACAAATGTCTGCAATTTATATTATCACATTTACTAGGTTTACACATAGAATATGATCAGTTATAATGTAATAACATTCTATACAGGGAATGTTGTCTATAATAATTGGAAGACACCAAGAGAATTAAACTTACATGATACATTCTTCCTGTAAAGCTATTTCATGTCTTCAATTAGTTTGATAGAGTTCATGGTTATTGCTGAATGTAAAGTATACTAGAATTACGTGGTTCGTAATTAAGGTGGCCCCCACACATAGGTGTTTGTAAATTTATACAAATAATATGCAATATGCAAATAAGTTCATTAATATCTAACATATCCAATCACCAAACCAAATATGAAGTTGATCGGTTATTGCGTTTAAGCTGCAGAGTGGATTAATGAAAATATAGGCAAAATATGTAAATAAGCTCATTAATAATGAGCTCATTAATTAACAAAACTATACAGCACATCAGGCTGGCAGATCCAAACACCAAACCAAATATGAAGTTGATCGGTTATTGCGTTTAAGCTGCACAGTGGATTAAGGAATTTGCTTCCGTCCGCGGCCAAAAATTCATATTTAAAAGATATTAAATGTTGTAAAAATATGTGCTGATATGTATTAAAAAAGTTTATATTAAAGAGGAAAAACAAAAAATGAAATGAAATTGAAATCAAAATCAAAAGGAAATAAAGAGGAAACTGCCAAACCACAGATAAGAGATGTCAAAGTTCAATTTTCTGCCTAAAAACACAACAAGAACAACAAACCCAATGTATTGTAAACTGACAACATTATCATTATTATTAGTGTATTTTTACAGCATTTCATTGGTGGGATGAGAGGATCCATAAATTTCCAGTTTTAGCCATTAACTAAAATACTGCAATATATTTCTTAATATCAATATATTGCAGCGGCGAAGATTTCTTTTTGACATTGGGGGATGGGGTTGGAAAAAAAATCTTGAAATATAATGAATGCTGCACCTTTTGGCGATAGAATAAGTTTATGGTACAAAAATATTTAAAGCTAAACTGATGAAATATTGTGCAAAAGTGGAATAAATTCACACATAGTGCGAAATAAATTGGGCTTTGGGTGCTAAAATGGCCAAATATGAGGTAAATTTGGTCAGAAACCCACATACAGGCATCAACATAGCAGGATGATTGTATGGACCATCCCCTCTTAACAAAATAATTGGGAGGGATTTATCCCTCCCCCCAGATTTATGCCTATGTGCAACAGTAAACACATCATCCTCAGCCTGGTCATTCAATCGTGACCTTGAAGCAAGGCTCGAAATAAGTAGGCACCCAGGAGCCATTTACCCAATGGTCATAATGGTCATAACCAGGCTCTACATTTTTTTAATAGAGCCTGGTAGTTAAAGCAGGTTTTGTATTTTATGTGTACAATTAACATTTGAATGACTCTTAGCTCTTTAAAAATGGCTCCTGGTTCACTAGATAATCACAGAACCAGGAGCCACTTTTTCCAAATGTGTGGCTCCTGGTCCAGATCTGCTTATTTCGAGGCTTGCCTTGAAGTCATCAAGTAAACTCCCAATGTATTTATCTCAGTTATTTGCATTCACAAGTTTCCTTGACCATGACATTCACAAAACTTTCCTCTTATTTTTTTCTTCTCATCATTACTTTCCCTAACCTTTACAGAAATATCTCACCATCAACGAAGAACTCTCTTGGGTAAATACCTACTACTTAGCAAACTGGCGAAACAACACTTTCCGATGCTTAATGCTTTTATAATTTGCTATGATGGTCACTTCCTATCTATTATTACTTGTCATTTCTGTCAATGTCATTTTCAAAGAAATTATAAATTGGAATTATCAGGAGATTTGAAAGAACCTGTACCGGGTGTATTGATTTTCAGATTTTAACCAGTGTGGGTGTGATGATTTTTTGAATATGCTTTCAGCATGAGGTGAAAATATTAACAAGCATCAAGTGAAGAACTTCACACAGTAAACGTAGGTATCGGATGGCTGTTACAATATTATATTAGGTTATTTGGAACGTGGTGAGATCATTTACACCACGATAACATCATCAGAATTCATTATTCTACTTATTCAGTGAGAACAGAGCACAGAGGAAACTAGAATACAAGTAATGTAATAAATATTCAATTTAGCAGAAATCTGAAAACAAATGCAGTGTTCAAGGAACAACAGGCTGTTTATTAGACTATTCCAGTTAAAACCCACACACTAAAATAAATAAATAAATGTAGATATTTATATAGCGCTTTATGCCGTAAACAGCCTCAAAGCGCTTTACATTTATTCCGCCGTCATTAGAATATGTCGGAACCACGTTTGCAGCCTACAATTGGCGCAGGGTTCATCAGTACAACGACTGTGACAACCCCTAACAGCTTCCCATTGCACCTGGGTGGGGTAAGGCAAGCGAGGCAAAGCGCCTTGCCCAAGGGCGCAACACGGTGGTGGAACGGGGACTCGAACCCATGCACATCAAGCAAGCTCTCAGATTATGAGTCCAAGGCCGTAACCACTGAGCCACCGTGCCCTACACTACCCCTGTGGAAGATTATGGAAACATCTTCCACATGGGGAGTATGAATATCAAATGGAATTTGCACATTAACCAACTCTATTTGAAATTTGCCTTCCCTCTGTGGAAGAATCTTTCACAGAGGGTGTATGAAATTCAAATGGAGCTGCCTAATGTGTTCATTCCATTTCAAATCCATACTCCCCTTGTGGAAGATATTTCCAAAATCTTCCACAAGGTAGTGTGGATTTTAACTGGAATAGCCCATTTGGTTGGTACTGATAATGTGAAGTCCAACCTCTTTTATCCGATCATGATGGAACCAATCATTGTCCTATGGACGCAATAAGTAGACCAAACACAACTATTGCCGGAGCTGGATCTTTACCATCCGAATCTTTTATTTCCTTTCATTTACACAGTTGATCAAGTGTCAACTGTGTTCTTCATACTTAATTTAATATCGCATATCACTTCAGACAGCTATATCATCTGATATTTTAAATAGATATAAATTCAAATTCATTAGCGCCTCAGACAGCTATATCATGTGGCTTATTCTTTAAAAGCAATATATATCAATCATTGAAATCATATATGTATCAGACAGCAATATCATCTGATACCCTTTTTACGCAATCAGACAGCTATATCATATTTTAAATAGATATAAATTCAAATTCATTAGCGCCTCAGACAGCTATATCATCTGGCTTATTCTTTAAAAGCAATATATATCAATCATTGAAATCATATATGTATCAGACAGCAATATCATCTGATACCCTTTTTACGCAATCAGACAGCTATATCATCTGATGCCATTTATGGTCCTGAAGTGAGACAACCCACTTCAAATCCCAAACAGCATATTTGGCTTGGACCTAATCATTACTCATTTCCGAATTAGGACAACCCCATTCAATTTCCAAACATCCTAATTTGGAATTGACATTAAATATTAAGTATGTGAAAACATTCCCAATGACTTGCTCAAATGCAGCAATGTATCTCCATTTTGATTCATATATTGGACAAAATGGTAAAAAGCAAAAGAAACAATGCCATTTAATATCATATTTTTTATAAAGGGAGTGGTGGGTGGGTTTTAAAATTTTCCTGACCTCTTCGGATGGTATCGAAACAGCTTATGAATTTTCCCGGCAACAATTTCTGTGAAAACAGCTACGCCCCCAGAACCGCTGCCTATGATTGGCTACTGGCACGCGACTCGACACAGGGCATGAATGCACAACAGGTGTCGGACTGATGTCACAACACGCATGGCACCACCTTTTATTGATCTACAGGACAATGAAACCCTTTTCAACAAAACCCAGGGCTTATTACGCCAATGACAATTTTGGTTTTGATTGAAGTTTGCTCAATCAAAACCCGATTAGTCGGATAAGTGAAAATTCTGGATAAGTGAATTATGTGTAATTCTGTATTGAATGTCTGAAGTATAAAAATTGGGACAACAAAAGGTTACTCAATATATGGGGTAATCACTGAAAGGTGGTATTTGAGTGCTGCATACAACATAGATATGTGCTTCTAGATGCTTCAAAGCATGATATTAAGTTTACAAAGCATTTTCCTATGATGTAAAACATATGGAAGGATAACAGAGAGATCCATATAAAAGAGGCCTAGATAAGAGAGGTTGCACTGTAATTTGCCTTGACTTCTAGTGACATCAATGCATGGATCCTGGGCACAGAAGATTCTGAGTTTCTCTACTGGAAGTCAGATTGCACCGAAATTCCTTCCCACAAGGTAATAGGCGCATTGCATAACAATAGACACAGCTTGGAGGTTAATCCAACTCCTTTGTTATGCAATACACATACAGCGAGGAGGTTGATCCAATACCTTTGTTATGCAATACACATACAGCGAGGAGGTTGATCCAATACCTTTGTTATGCAATACACATACAGCGAGGAGGTTGATCCAATACCTTTGTTATGCAATACACATACAGCGAGGAGGTTGATCCAATACCTTTGTTATGCAATACACATACAGCGAGGAGGTTGATCCAATACCTTTGTTATGCAATACACATACAGCGAGGAGGTTGATCCAATACCTTTGTTATGCAATACACATACAGCGAGGAAGTTGATCCAATACCTTTGTTATGCAATACACATACAGCGAGGAGGTTGATCCAATACCTTTGTTATGCAATACACATACAGCGAGGAGGTTGATCCAATACCTTTGTTATGCAATACACATACAGCACGGAGGTTGATCCAACTCCTTTGCTATGCAATACACATACAGCTTGGAGGTTAATCCAACTCCTTTGCTATGCAATACACATACAGCTTGGAGGTTAATCCAACTCCTTTGCTATGCAATACACATACAGCGAGGAGGTTGATCCAATACCTTTGGAATACAATGCGCATATTTTATTGTGGGATAGAAATTCAGTCAAACTAACTTCCGCTAAAAAAACAGATGATCCACGTACTTGCTGTCGAAGTGATGTAATAATTGCACTACCATAGCAGTAGGTTAAAACAATTTTTGAATATATCGCACTGCACTAGTACGTTCACCGGTACCTCTGCATTGAACCATAGATGTCAAAGAACAGGAATAAAGACCTGAATGGTAATTCTATAGAATATTTGTATCATGCTGATCACTTGCACCTGTAAGATTAGTATCTTTCAAAAAGGCGGTATTGTATTCAATCTATGATTCCAGACATACACAGGTGATGAGGGCAACCTGCTTGTTGTGCAGTGGATATATTCAAAAATTGTTTGAACCTATTGCTATGGTATTTAATCCAATTATTACATCACTTCGACAGCAAATACACAGAAGCTTACCGATAATAATGTATGATTTCTTACTGCGGAGCATGTACTAACATCGCTACATAAAAAAAAGTTCAACAGATCTACACACACACTTTCATCTGACATGCAAGTTACAAATTAAGTGTAATACCTGATGGACTCTTGAAATAATTGACATTGAAAAAACACCATCTTCCCAGCTAGTCGCACACTTAAGGTTCCATGAACCCTATAGAGCAGGAAGACACTATTATAGTCCCTCATATGTCCCCTCCTTGAGTGCAGAAAGCAAGTCTGAACATAACATACACTCAAGGAAACACCAGGGATAAAGTTAATCAAATGTTTTAATTTGGCCACAACTTTCTTTCACACATTTGTTGAAATGATCGCAATTTTGTGACAGCAATCATTTATAATTTTTGATACAGCATATGTAGAGATTGTAGCTGATTGTAACCATGTGTCAATACCAACTTTGAGTCAATTCCGTTTCTTTACACTGCTCTCTCTTTACTAGTAACATTTCCAAATGCTCATGAAATTCACTTGTAATACACAACCTCTTAAGGGCAATCAAAACAGCAATCCTGGAATCATTTGGATTACATTTCCGTACCTTCTCAAACCAACCTAAGGCATTAACTTATTTCTGAAACCACTTGCATATACATGTATGCAGGCAAACAACTTGCATACACCCAAGTAGTAAGTGCAGATAACAGACATTTTTTCTCGGATTTTATTTGAACAAAATGTTACCAAAACATCCAGTGTTCAGACATGTCTTCATCAGGGTCAGCGGTTCTCAAGATATAGCCAGACATTTTGGAAAGGAATCTTTTGAGTGATTGTGCATAGAAAACTTAAACACCTAGAGGAGAACAATGGATGCTAAGAAATGTCAATAACCTCTGGGTAAAAAGGGTGAATCTTGAAGACACAAAATATGTCCTTTGTTTTTAGAGGCACTCCACTGCTGGTGAAATATAAGAAGTAGAAATCTATGTTCAAGGCTAGAAATTCTGCAAGAATCCGATAATTGATTCTCCTATCAGTATCTCCTGATACTTTATGTAAATGAGGAGACTCAATATATTCTTGTAAATCTTTTGAAGGAATCTACATAACCTCTCATCAAAACGACAATCCTGGAATCATTTGGTTTACATTTCCTTGGCTTCTCAAACCAACCTGAGGCATTCAGTTATTTCTGAAACCATGTCTTGCATATATGCAGGCAAACCACTAGAATGCAGTCAAGGAGTAAGTGCAGGTAACTGACTTTTTTTTTTCTCAGACATTTTTAAAACAATTTGAACAAAATGTTACCAAAACATAAGACATGTCTACATCAGGGTCAGTGGTTCTTTAGGTATAGTAAGACATTTTGGACAGGAATCTTTTGTGTGATTGTGCATAGAAACTTATACACCTAGAGAAGAACAGGGGATGCTAAGAAATGTCATTAACTTCCAGGTAAAAAAGGTGAATCCTGATGACACAAAAGCTGTTACATAATAGTCCCAAACAGAAATGTTTGGTAGACTCATAACCGGTGCGATCTTACCTTTCCGATGTTGATTAAGATACTTCTTGCATCGATCCCGAGATGCGGAAAAAACCAATAGTCATTTTGTCCCACATAAATGAATAAATAACAAAAAACCCCCCGAATCCCCCGGTGGACTCACCCAAAAGGTGACGTCACACCATATGATCGCCCCTTATCCGACTTGGGATCCCCTACTCGGACCAAACTTGTAGGGGGTGGCCGGGGTCCGGGATAATCAACATCGGAAAGGTAAGATCGCACCGGTTATGAGTCTACCAAACATTTCTGTTTGGGACTAGACTCAGTACACCGGTCGATCTTACCGTTCGATGTTGATTAAGATACTTCTTGCATCAACATCTGAAAGATCGATCTAGCAAGTAACCGACGGATGGAGGTACAAGATTGGTCAGCATCTGATCAGGGATCGGGAGCGGGTAACGATGGTTTTCGCGAGGTCAGAAAATATTTTTCCCCAACGGTCGGGAAAACAAAAAAGACCATGCGATCACAGACATAAACCTCCTTACTTAATAAGTTCGGTGGTTAAGAATAGCGACACTGTTTCTTACCATGTTGAGTATTCTGTATAGTCTGAAAACCTGGTACCCGTACACCACCGTATTATGATCGCCTGAACAATGTCCCGGTAAACCTCCCGCCCCGTCTCTGATTACTAACGTAAACGGAAGTATCGTAGAGAAGGGCGAAGGTGGCTTCGGGACACCGCCTGCTAGATCTCCTCAAGGGACAACCGAGCGGTATACCCAAGATGATGAGATAGCTTCGTGTCGAGTGGGTCGTGGGATGCGAAACTTTCGCGATCCCCCGGACTCCACCAACACCTGGACCAGCCATTGCTACAGCGGCTGGACCGAAAGGCTCTGTAAGGGTGATGAATGCGGTCGTGAGTCCCTCGCAAGGCTTGTGTTCGAAAGAAATAGTGCTGCAGCGCCTTATCGGACACCCCAGCCTATCTTTGGCTTCAGCCGAACCTTGCCCAACCCTGGGGATTGGAGAGGGATGAATGTCGGTATGCACCACGCCCGTTCGTAGCCACGAGAACAGAGCGCCGAAACAGTGTCGCTCCAGTGTTTGTGAACACGGAAGCTAACCTCGAGACCGTGTGCAACTCAGCACCGCCGTCCCGAAGCTAACGCCAAACCGGAAAGCCATCTTGAGAGTTACGTATTTAAGCGTCACTTTTGACGGAAGGTCAAAAGGGTGACCCTTAAAGTAATCCAAGACTGTGTTGGGATCCCTTAGGAGGATCACTTTCCCTTTTGGTGGACACTCGTTGAACATACCGTCGAGGCGTAGACTAATAAGGTAACCATCGGCTATGATAGTCGACCCGTCTCGAAACCTCGGTGAATGGAGAGGACAGCTGACTTATAGCTGGCCCCAGTGGCCCGCTGAAGTCTTGCTTGGAACTTTTCTGTCAGAAACTCCGGAACTAGCAGCACAGAGGCTCTAGCGGGAGAGCTATTTGTCTCATTGCACCAAGCGTAGTATGGAGCCAGACTCTGGCTATACGTACGGAGGGTAGACTTCCGTCTAGCCCCGGCGATGAAAAAAAACAGCTTCTGATGAAAAGTATCCCTCCGCTGCGCGTTCCCTGGTAAGGGCCATGCAGCTAACTGCAGGTGCTCTAGTGATAGACTGGGTACCTCCGCTCCGGGCATCCGGAGTAGATCTGGTACCTCGGGGAGTGCCAGCGGCCTTGCCGCTAGCAGAATGACAATGCAGTCTTCCCACCCGATCTTGGCCACCACCCTCATGAGTAGTGAGATCGGAGGGACTGCATAAGCTGTCATCCCTCCCCAGTCTATGGACAGAGCGTCCACGGTGAATGCTTGGGGTCCGCGACCCTTGAGCAGTACACCGGCATTGGATGAGTGCGCTGAGATGCAAACAGATCTATCGAGGGGTGGTCCACCCCTTGAAGAGCGTCTGAGCGACCGGCGGAGCAAGGGACCATTCTGCTGGTCCCGACACCCTTCCTCGTGACAGATTGTGCGCGAGGATGCTGAGTGACGCCCGCCAGATGTGTATCGCTCTCGCCGTAATCTGCCTGAACTTGCACCACCCTATCAGGTGTCGTGCATGCAGGCTCGATCGTGGTGGCCCGGAGTCCCCTTGTCTGTTGGGGTAGGCTACCGCGGTTGTGTTGTCCGTCAGGACAACGGTATGTGATTCCACGATCACCTCCTCGTAAGCGAGGGAGGTTGATGTGAAACTCTGTCTCTATGGCCCCCATAGGCCCGAGACGGAGTCTCCGTGGATGTGGACCCCCCAGCCCCGTTTTGACACTATGGTCGTCACTACGTGACATACCGGGGTGCAGGAAACCTGACACCCTGGGTCAAATTGGGCTGATGGGTCCACCACCAGAGTTCCTCTCGCGCGCTCTCCGACAACGGAACCGGGAGGGATATTGGGTGACGACTGGGCCTGCAAGCAGGCTAGAAGGTGTAGTTGGGTAAGCCCTAACGTAGAAACGGCAGTGCGGTACGAGGTCTACCATACTGGCCATTAGGCCTACCACCTTCATCCATGCCACCCGCTCGGGAGTGACACCGCACCATGTTTGTCACCCGCTCGGGTGAGGGCACCGCGAACCCCTCCGTGAGGGTGATCTGAGCCCCTACAAATAGTGGTGTCTGCGTCGGGACCACGCTGGACTTTTTTTGAGCTGATCAAAAATCCAGGGTCCCGCACCCTCACGGACTATCAGCCCCATGAGACCCGTAGTCTCCAGTGGAGTGCGTCCAGATATGAGCCAAACGTCCGGGTAGCAACTGATGTTGACACCCCTGTGCTTCAGGTACGCTGCCACTGCTCTGACCAAGAGTGTAAACACCCTGGGAGAGATGGACAGGCCGGATGGTCGGTATCAAAACTGGTAATTTTGATCCTGTACCTAGAAGCGCAGATGCCTCCGATCTTGAGAGGCGATTGGCATATGCAGATAGGCGTCCGAGAGATCTAGCGATGCTGTTCCCATACCCCTGATGGGGCAGGCTAGCACCGTGGCGAGAGTCCCCACCCTGAACCTCTTGGGCCTGAAGAACTTGTTCAACAGCCTGCGGTTCCGGATGGGGCTCCCGTCGGCGGTCTTCCTTGGAACCAATGGCTCCAAGATCACCCGTAGAACGGGGGGTAGACCGGGACAATCGCCCGCTTCGTGAGAAGCTGTGTGATCCCTGTCAGTAGTGCCCGATGCTGGGGGCCGTCTGACGGCACTACTGTGGACCTCCGAAATGTGCAGACGAATGTGGGGAGACTGGGTTGCCAGTCTGTAACCCCCACTCACCACTGACCATACCCAGGCGCCCAAAGAGATGGTTTCCCACCTCTGGGCGAAAGCCATAAGCGGTCGTCCACTGGGAGATCCCCCTGTGGAAAAACCGCCGAGCCCCCCAGGAATGCTCCGCCTAGCTTCCCTTGGAAGAGCGCTTGCTCTTCTTCGGGGCTTGCCAGCTGTTCCTGTGCTACCCTTGCGCCTCCCAGAAATGGGTGCTGCAGAGGTAGTGGGCTCGGGTACTGTTGGTGGTGCACGGCCTGCTGAAGTCGGAGCTCGTACCCATGGTAAGGGCAGTTTCTGACTTCTTCAGAGTGCTCCCGTTGGTAGCTTCTTTGCACGGTCCTCCACCGTAGCGCAGAAGCATCCAAAGAGAAAAAGGACCCTGCCTTTCCATCGCGTTGAGCGATTGGAGTGGCAGGCCCCCACCCCCGGCGCTGAGTGGACACCCTATGGGCTAGGCCCATGGAGCTCTCGTTGAGGCTAGCTGTTAGCACCGCTAATAGGCTCACCTCACGGAAGAGCTCAGATGTTGTCTGAGCGTCATACGCTTGACGACATCTGGGTCCCTCTCGGATCCCCTCAGGTAGGTCCTGTGGTCCTCCCGCGTTACACGCAGAGGAAGCGTGCAAGCACGCGGCGTCATAGCTCTACTGAGCTCGACAGCCCTACGATATCTACCCGTGAGGTTTGCCGGGAATGAGAGTGCAGGCGTCCCCTGTGAGGAAGCAGCAGCTGAGTATCCTGCTGAAAGGATCCCCTGGTCCTCCTCCATGGACTCCCCCTTAGGGGGTGTCCGGAGGAAGATCAGTGCTGTTGCTCCCCTCGCGGGGCAGCGGGGGAAGGAGATTGTAGTGATGTCACTACCTGACTCAGCTTCCGACTCCTTTCCCTCGCCCACAGTATCCGTATCATGCTCCGATGATGACGGTAACTGGGGACGGGCATCTGAAAGCGGGTAAGAAGGCATAACCACTGTGTGGCTCGCCGACTACCTGCCAGCAGAAGAGGGAGTACTCCGCAAGACCCTGAGGTATCCGCCATGGCACCACTGGGTCCGCATGCTCTCGCAGCCGTCGTCCTAAGCGCTAGCAGTACGGGCCTACCCTGATCAAGATCTGGGTTAGCCCCATGCCGGCTGGCCTGGTCAACAGCTGATGGTACTGCGTGACCATCGCTAGGCGACACTTGCCACGGTGCTAGATCGTGGAAGAAAACACCCTGCGGGGCATACCCAGCCGGCAGCTGACCCTGAAAGGATCCGCCACCAGGGTAACCCCATGGTACTGCAGTACCAGCACCGCCCCCCCCCCCCTTGTTGCCACACAGACTGTGGCGACTAAGGCGGGTGCTGCGTAAAACTTTCTTTCACACATTTGTTGAAATGATCACAATTTTGTGATAGCATTTGGCAATTTACAATTTTTGATACAGCATATTGTAGCTGATTGTAACCAAGTGTCAAAACTAAATTTGAGTCAATTCCGTTTCTTTACACTGCTCTCTCTTTACTAGTAACATTTCCAAATGCTCATGAAATTCACTTGTAATACACAACCTCTCAAGGGCAATCAAAACAGCAATCCTGGAATCATTTGGATTACATTTCCGTAGCTTCTCAAACCAAACTTAGGCATTAACTTATTTTTGAAATTTCTTGAATGCAGGCAAACCATCCAAGTAGTAAGTGCAGATAATGGACATTTTTTCTCAGATTTTATTTGAACAAAATATTATCAAAACATCCAGTGTTAAGACATGTCTTCATCAGGGTCAGCGGTTCTTAAGATATAGCCAGACATTTTAGAAAGGAATCTTTTGATTCTTTTGTACTTCAGAGTGGACAAACTGTAGAGGAGGGGGCCCGGGGGATGCTAAGAAATGTCATTAACTTCCAGGTAAAAAAAGGTGAATCTTGAGAACACAAAATCTGTTACATTTGTTACTGTACCAAACGAAGCATACACTAACATCACTACATACAAAACAGATCTACACACACTCACTGCATCTGACATGCAAGTTCCAAATTAAGTGCAATACCTGATGGACTCTTGAAATAATTGACATTGAAAAACACCATCTTCCAGCACTTAAAGGTCCATGAACCCTATAGACAATGATAGAGCAGGAAGACACTATAGTCCCTCACATGTCTCCTCCATGAGCACAGAAAACAAATCTGAACATAACATACACTCAAGGAAACACCAGGGATAAAGTTAATCAAAATAATGTTTTATTTTGGCCACAACTTTCTTTCACACATTTGTTGAAAATGATCACAATTTTGTGATAGCATTTAGGAATTTACAATTTTTGATACAGCATATTGTAGCTGATTGTAACCAAGTGTCAAAACTAAATTTGAGTCAATTCCATTTCTTTACACTGCTCTCTCTTTACTAGTAACATTTCCAAATGCTCATGAAATTCACTTGTAATACACAACCTCTCAAGGGCAATCAAAACAGCAATCCTGGAATCATTTGGATTACATTTCCGTAGCTTCTCAAACCAACCTAAGGCATTAACTTTTTGCTGAAACCACTTGCATTTACATGTATGTAGGCAAACCACTTGCATACAGTCAAGGAGCAAATGCATATAACTGATTATGTTTTTCTTTCTCAGATTTTCTTTTTGGACAAAGGTGAATAAAATGTTACCAGAACATTCTGAGTTATGATATGTCTACATAAGGGTCAGCAGTTCTTTAGATATCCCAGTTAGATATAGTCTGACATTTTGGAATTTAAGGAAATCCTTTGACTGACTGTGCATAGAAATATAATAAACCAAGAAGAGAACAGAGGATATTAAAGAAATGTCAATAACCTCAACAGGGTGATCTTTAGGACACAAAATCTGTGTTATGCTTTTAGAGGCACTGAACTACTGGTGAAATTTAAGACATAGAAATCTGTGTTCAGGCCTGGAAATTCAGTGAGAATCCAAGAATTCTCCTGAGTAGATTTGTGAGAATCAAAGTGGATTCTTGTAACAATGGGCTATTCCATTTAAAATCCACACAACCCTGTGGAAGATTTTGGAAATATCTTCCACAGTGGGAGTATGAATTTCAAATGGAATGAGCACATTAGGCAGCTCAATTTGAATCTGAGAAAGATGCATCCTGAATCTTCCACAGAGGGAGGGCAAGTTTCAAATAGTTGTTTACTGTGCTAATTCCACTTGAAATGCATACTCCCTCCTGTTGGGGAAATTTCCAAAATCTTCCACAGGGTTAGTGTGGATTTTAAATGGAATAGCCCAATAATAAATGGGAAGAATCAATCAGAGAGAACCTAAATGGATTCTTGTAGCAGGTAACAAACTTCTAGTGCTTATGTTGCAAAATCAAAATATGGAAGTACTAGAGACTTCCATGATCAAAATGAGGAGAATGTCACACATTCAATTTTGAATTTGCAAAGATTTCATTTGCACATTTTACACTCTGAAAAAAATGAATCCAAGTTGAATCAGCAGTTTTAAGAGATACATTTGAGCAGTTGCAGTAAACCTTGAAAGCTTATTAAACAACAACAGTTTAAACAACAGACAAATATGAATGCCTTTTTGGGGCGCCCTCTACGGAGGCGTCCCACAATATTGGCATGTACTTGTGAGTAGCTTCTAATTTCAGTCTTACTAGATTTACTCCGCATAATTGTTGTGCTATTTTGCTAAAATTATGCCCTTGCTCAGAAATAAATCCACAATATGCTTGGATTTTATTTTATTATTGTTTTCTGTTATGCACATGATAAAATGGTGTGCTTATATTCTTTGTTTAAAAGACAAAATTAATGGATTTGTAAAAACACCAAATAAATCGAGACCTTTGACCTTTGTAACCACTTTGACCTTTGTAACCAGTTTACCGCCTCTTAGAACCCGATGACGGTGACCAACACTTTGGATTACAATAGCCTAATCTGAATGGCATAGTCCAATAAGCTCAAATAAACAATCATAGTGCAAAATTTGACCTAACTTGCAGAGTATGAGTTTTTGTACCCAAAGTTTCAAAGTCAGGCATCTTATCAAGATCAAGATAGTGATAGTGACATAACAATTAACACGCTTATCTTACCAAGGTCTTATCTATCTGCATGGGGTAATTGGAAATTATGGTGTAGCCTATTTGTTTTAAGGATGAAACAACTGGCTCCTTTTGCATGGAAATTAGAACAAATTACTATACAAGCTGTATCAAAAAGTTTGGTACCCAGCAGTTTTGATAGTAATTGAAAAGCCTGGTTCTTCCAAATGCAATATCGGGTCCCCTTAAAATGATAAAATGATCAGACCATAAATCTTTTGTGACTGTTTATGACATTAATCAACAAATTATGCGGATCCTAGATGTGTCGAGGATGTTATGTTTATGAACAAAACGTTACGTTTGTATTTTCAACATTGTTAATCATTGCTACGTGTATGTTAACAAATGAAAGTTCTGTAATTATTTTAATTCTTCAATGCTAAGTTAGTAAGTATTCTTTTGGATATCATCAAATTGTAAATCTCTAGTCAGATTTTCAGTGTGTTAACAACTATGTATCAAAGATGTTACGTTCATGTACAAAACATTAACGTTCTTATCTTGTAAACATTGTATACCCATATAGCTACTTTTGAAGAATGAATGTTCTGTAATTGTCTTTTATCCTTCATCTCTATTAGATTTTCAGTGTATTAGCAAGTAGATGATGTATATGTATCACAGACGTTATGATGTATATGTATCACAGACGTTATACATTCATAAAAACTTTTCTTTTGGTCAACATAGGGGTAGATCCTCTTCTATACTATCCATCATATACCCCCCCCTGCATAACGAAATTCAACAATATTCAATATCCAAAGCAATATCATCACTACAATATGCCCCAAAATTGAACACCCCCACCCCACATAATCGCAAATTGACACGACAGCTTCATTCCAATTCAATTTATTTCATCCAAAACGGTCCTGTGATACACCTTCCCCAATCAAACACATTTGTCTTGCATTTGATCATCTTCTACTCTTCCCTAGAAAAAATCATTATGATACCAAATCCCCGGGACCAAATCTAAACACCATGCCATGGAATTCACCATATCACGTCCAAGCTCACATAATTTGGGCGCCCCATTCCTTTTTTAAAGGAATTTTTATTTGATGTTGCTATATTTTAAAAATCGACTTTTGCAACATCCTACTCCTATTGATCATAAGCATCACATACAGCCAAGGCCATTTGGGAGAAGAGTAATTTAGAATGACCCAGTTTCATACATTTCTCATGACTTTGCCATTGATGTTAAGCTTAATGCAGGCATCAATGGGTGTCGTGAACCTGCCTCCTCAAGCACTTAACATTGGTTCACTCTTTACAAATTATTTTTAGGCAAAGATTCACCTTCTGTCCAAAAATACTTGTTTAAGATTAACCACAAGAAAAAATCATCTGATCTGCGAGTGTTAGATCTATGTAATGTAAAAGCATATATTATATGAAAAAGAATTTGGTCAAGATTCACCCTGTGTTTTTTTCCAGCAAGGTAGAGATTAAACACATCGTCACCAGGCCCGTACGCAGGATTTTTTTGGGGGGGGTGCTGGTTTTGAAAAAGTGGACTTTTTTTCCAGGGGGGGGGCAATTTTGTGAAAAGTGGACTTTCTTCCACAAATTTGGACCTTTTGTTGACCAAAAAACGTAAATTATGAAATTTTGGGACTTTTTGTATACATTTGCAAATTTGGGGGGTGCGGTCGCACCCCCCCCCCTCCCTGCGTACGGGCCTGATCGTCACGAACAAAATGGTGTGGAGGGAGAGGGTAGGGTCAATATTCCCTTTGACTCCTGCATAAACAGGTGATTCACAATCTGGTACACAATCTGTATCTGGTCTAAAACCAATGATTTCACCTATCTATTCCAACACTAATAATGAATACATCTGGGGAAATGGCTAAGTCTTGAAGAGGTAGAGGGTAGAGTCAAGATTCCATTTGACTCCTGCATAACAGGTGAATGAGGTGATTCACAATCTGTATCTGGTAGAGAATAATTTTAGCTATCAATTCCAACACAACTAATAAAAACAATGTCTGGGAAAATGGCAAAGTCTTGAGGAGGGAGGGTAAGATCAAGATTCCATTTGACTCCTGCATAAACAGGCGATTCACAATCTGTATCTGGTAAAGGAATGATTTTAGCTATCAATTCCAACACAACTAATAAAAACAATGTCTGGGAAAATGGCAAAGTCTTGAGGAAGGAGGGTAAGATCAAGATTCCCTTTGACTCCTGCATAAACAGGTGATTCACAATCTGTATCTGGTAAAGGAATGATTTCAGCTATCAATTCCAACACAAATAATGAATACATCTGGGAATTGTAACCCATCTTATTCAAAATACCATCACATATTATTTGCAAAGTCATACCATTCCCTCATTTGCAGAGCTTTGCAGGAAGGTTATTCAAGTTCAACTACCAGTAGCCATGTAAACTATTATAGCAGAAACGGTTACATTATAGGTCATAGGAAATGATCCATTTTGAAGCTATATCATCCATAGCTGTCAATTATGTAATGGCTTGCTGGAATTTTATGGGATGGTTCTTTTGCAGGAAATACAAAAAAGGGAAAAGGTTTGTCATTGAACCCATCACTTAACTGAGAATGATTATGTGGTTAATGGCTGTATTTACTTTAATGGCTATGGATGTGATCACGTTCTTTTCATGGACCAGTGCTCTAATTTTGCTGTGTTGAAACTAATTACCCAAAATGTGACTTTTCATCACACTTGCAAAATCATGTAACAATTTTGTGTACTATGTTTTGCCTTTTGTGAAGCCATGTTGCTGCAATGATCAATATTGTGGCTTAACACTCTCATGGATACTAGTTACTGATCACTCTATCAAAAGTGAAACATTGTTTTTGTTTTGTTTTTCAAAATCCATTAATGGGCCATTCCAAGCATCATTCCGCAACACGAATTTTGGATATGCAAATTACTGGAAATTAGGGTTGTTTGGAAAAGTTTCTCCTACCAGAATCATTCACTTACCCAAAATAGTTTCCATTATGCTATTCACCTACCTATTTGGCTGCTGTATTAAAAAAGAAATTCATATGCAAACTTCGCATTGTGGAATGATGCGCTGGGAATTGCCCTAATACACAGTATAGTGTTCTCTTTTGTGACAAAGATTTGACACCTGTGTGGCCCTCTGAAGTTTGTCTAACAAGTCTATTTTTCTTTCTTTTTCTCTCCATAATTATAAAGGCAGAAATAGTGAATAGTAGAACACCAGTGCTGCCACCTTCTGAGCCTATTTTTACCTAGCTGTTTTAACCCTAATGATAAGGCATACTACAAACTACAGCGCATGCATCCATCCCAGCTGATGAGATGACACATGCACTCATCCCAGTAAGTCATGTATGTATATGCAAGGTTTCATTGGCAGACCAACGAAACACCCCTGGCTACACGCTATGGGTGTTTGGTGCTTGGCATGTGAGGGTCTCGGTTCGAACAAACAACTTCTTTGTTCATCTTCTCTCTTTATTGATTCCTTCTTTCCATCCCATTCACGAAAAAGCACAACGGACGTTAGGGTTAAGATAAGCACTCCTGTATACCACTCATGGTTAAAGAAATGGGGATACAAAGTAAGGGGGATACAAAGTAATCTGGTTTTGTTTTAATAATAATCATTTTTTCAGTACAAAATACTTTAAAATTTTACTGGCATGGAGAATCTTATACCACCTACACACACATATGCTTCACAAATGAAAATGTCATCTTTGTGTTTATTAGATTAATTTTCCTCAAATTTTCATTGACTTGTCATTAACTTGAAACACAATACCCCACACACCCACATTGAGCGTGATGCAACAACAAAACGGGAAAACCAAGCAGCTAGGGTCTTGTATCATGCAAAATCAATTGTTACTTCTCATTTGATATTGCAGTACAACCAATTTGAAAAACTAAATTAGGTCAGAGACATTATCAAAATTGGACTCTTGGCCCAGAAAGTTACTTTTTAAAATAAGCTATACAAAAGAAGCAGAATATTTCTTGTGGCCATATCATTAACCCAATTAACCCAAACACAACCCAATGTTCTTCTTCTGCAATTAGTGCAGACTTAAAAGTTTTTATTGCAAAGCTGCCTTGCGTCACTTTGTTATTTAAAGGCCAATACTTCCTGACGTCGGGAGACACATACCCGTCACTTCTAAAGTTTAGTGGAGTTAAAATCAAATTCTTAGTCAGTGGGAGTGGTCTAGTTCGTAGACACATAATCTGATTGGACAATCGCATGATTTCGGGTGTCGTCTATCAGGCTGTAGACGACCCCACGTCATCATGAGCGTTGATAACTCGCTACACACTTATAGAAGTGCACTTTTGTGTCGCGTTGTATGCGTAGACTAGTGCGGGATACGCGAACATGCTAGCAGTACTCGCAACAGAATATGTGAAGTTGTAAACAAGTTTCGATCATTTTATAATAAGGGAAGTTTTTATGATGGTAACTTTGTTTTTGCTAACAAAAATAATTTACAGTTATTGAAATAATATCTAACTGACTAAGAATGAGAATAAACAATAGGAAATTTTGTTTTTACTATCCTCTACCTATGATAGATGACAGGCAGGTCCAAACTACTCAAAATATTGGACCTGCCTGTCGTCTATCACACGGTAGAGGATAGTGAAACCAAAAATTCCTATCGTTTATTCTCTAAATATTGAATGAGGCAGCTATAGCGAATACAAGATACTAAAATGAATTGTTCCCTGCATATAATGAGGCATACCTGTGGCTATATCTATTTGAAATATCACAACAAGATTCTGAAATATGTCTTTTCTACTAGATTAAAGCTATATACATTTTGTTGGGGTATTATGTACTGACTATATTAACTATTTTCATCTCTTACACTATGTTTAAAAGTGTTCCATTTTCCAAATGGAGGGCAATGAATATTAAAGATGTGTTTAGTAGATTTCTATTCCCGTGATAAAACAGAAACTAGATTTTCATTTAACCAATATGAATGTTTGATCTCTTTAAAAGGGTAAATTTTGATTGTGCTCTATATAATCTGCTTCAGAATGTCAGTTCAAATTTTATTCACCAAGTAGAGCTTAAATTTGTTAATATTCCTAAAATGTTGTGATGGGAAAAACTTAACAGAAAGTGAGAGTAACAACAAGAAAAATTGGGTCATATGGCACAATCTGATCTTATTTTGACACCAAACTACACAGGACAGTCACAGAACCCACATCAATTCAAGTAGACCTACTTTAAAGACAATAACAATAAGTAGGCCTACAACAAAGGACATAATTATTTTATATAAAATTGGGTTAAAATATCAGAACATCTGTTCAAATTTTTCTATTTAATGTATAGCTGTCTGTGATACTTCTACTTCTTAATATCTTTAATTTCACGTAGTTTTCACCTTTTTTTTACTAACAGGTTCATGTATATCCAAGCTGGTAATTAAATAAGTTTGATTGCAAACTGCTTTTTCCCCCTTCCCTTTTATATAGTCGCCAGATATCAGCAGGAATAGGGGCCACAAAAAAGTGTTATGCTTCATTATTTTCAGCAGCATATAAATGAGTCCAAGTTTGATGCTGGTTTTCAAAAATTGGGCAAGCCTATTAAAGTTTTAAAATATTGGAAAATTTACTTTGTTTGACAAAATATGAAATTGCTTGTTCATAGTTTGCTTGGCCAGTCAGTCAGACCATGAGCTACCATGGTCTGACACAATATAATGTATAATGCATTACTCGGACACTCAATGAGATCTAGTCTAAAATATGTGCATATAAAACAAAAATGCCTGTGGTGATGATTTTTCAAATCATCTTACAACTATTGAAATTCTTCAGCAGGATGTTCACATTGAGGCACAGTCTGCAACAAACAGACATTTTGCCTTTGGTCCCTCTTCAAAATAAGAATGCTAATAACTGAACATCCCACTTTTGTACAAATTTGTGTAGAAGAAAAATGACAAAAGTCTGGTATGGTTACAACTTACACCACTGGAAATGAAATATTACAATGTTGGTCCAAATGGCAAAAAAATGGAAAACTTGCCAGCCTGTATCCAGGATTTTTTGTGGGGTGGATTCTTTATTCTGGCCAAAAGCAGACCTTTACAATGTACCCCATTGATTTTTGAAGCCTATATTTTAGACAAATTTCACATGATTTAGGAAATACTTATCTAAAATGTTCATTTTCAGCCCAATTTGACTTTTTTTTAAAGACAAAGCAGACCTGTTGCTTATAGGGGGTGCATCCCACACCCCATATGGCTATGGGCCTGAAAACTGGCTATGAACCATTTCCTTTATACCTCTAAATTGCACTTCACTTCAGTTCAATTCAAATGATCTTTTAAAAGTTTGTTTGAGGCTCAATGCCTAAAAACATTTCATTGGCATTGTGGCGATTTTGGTTGGTTGCCACAGAGGATAGAATTGGCTCAAATGGATGACACAGCTACTCGCTTCGGATTCAGATCAGGAGCACATTTTATTCGTGTTTCTTCATAAAGCAAGAAGTCAGAACTGCCTCGATCCCTTCTTCTCAGGGAGCACCGCTCAGGAAGGGAGGGGCGTAAGATCGATCGTATATCCATTCTCCACAGCATTATAACTCAATCTAGGCCAATATTTAGGCCAAGGTATTGTGAAAGTTTGAGCTATGTAAACACTTTTCAAAAGGTTGTCTCAGAAAAACACCTGCATATACTACCACTATATTTTGATCAGCCCCTAATCACATCATGTTGATGCCAATGCAAACAGTTTAGGCTTTATTCACTGAGTTAATGCAAACCAAATTTACAGAGACCCCTTTCTATAAGATTTTAAACTTAGCCTATGTTCCGAAAAATGCAATATCAGGTTCATGCAGCAAGTTTATAACAGAGAGAGCAGGGGACAAAACAGCCAAAATGTTCAACTCTGCACTGGCTAGACTGAAAATATCAGTGATAATTTGCAAAGGGCAATGCAATTAAACAACTTAGAAGTTAGACATATGAGATGCTTGTCTTCTTTGAGACTCAAGTAGACAAGAAATTGAATCCCTCTTTAGATGTAATTGGCCGTTCTGTACTAAGCCAGGTTAGCCTGGAATTAACTCTGGGTATGTAATATGAACGCTTAAAAGGGATGAATGGGTGTTCACAAGTCGAAGTGCTCATCTCTCTTCGAAGCAATTGGTCCAGACTCCTCCATGTAATGCTGCTGCAGGGGGATCACTACACCTCTACATTGAGTCTACCACTTTAGGACCTTGAATATGAACTTGAAGAGACACTTGAACATTATAGAATGTGTGCGATCATTTTAAAAATTTGAGTGAATGATGAGTAAAAATGGTGCACTTCTAACTCTTAAGTGGGTTGATATACATTTCACTGGCATTACCAGGAAAATGCTCTAGCACTCTGTGATCTGGTGCTATGAAAAACTAAACAGGGATGTACTTTGACAACTGCCCGAATGCCAGTGGTGGGTAACTTTGCTGTCGGGCAGGTACATTTTCAAAAGTGGCCGCTTGTCTGGTTGGTAAGAAATTGAGGATGATATACTGATAATATTGCAGGCCTGAACTGAGCTACTCCGGGATGCCATGATGTGTTTTCCACAAGGAAATCACAGAAATCCCCAAAAATGCATGTAGAGTACAAGCGTACCCTTTTGTTATGTAAACGATATCATTGGTTGAAAGTTTGTGAGAATCCGATCGTGAATTAACACTTGCGAAAAAGAGCTACTGTTTTTATACAAAAATCAGAAAAATGTGGCAGTTCTTGATGTGTATGATGTGAAATCAACAATCATATCATAATGTGTATGATATCAATGATGTGTTTCAAAATTATGTGAAAGTGAAACAAGATTATCTCCGGGGATTATCTTCTTTTTCCCATGCAACCCGAATAAATCATATGCAAGTAACATGGTCATATGGAGGAAATTATTGTTTGCAAATTTTGCTTATTTCCATTCCTGGCTTCTTTAGTTCTTTAATAGTGCTATTGAATGTGGCTCTGGCTCCACAGATACATGTTGGGCAGGTATACAATTTCTGTCAGGCTATAGTAAACTTGTTGAATTACCTGTCTGACTATTGGCCAAAAGAGTTAGGCTAAGCCTACACCCCTGAAAACTACGTAATGCATAAATGACTCAGCCCAAGAACATGACAAAATAACAAATACAACTTCTTTGAAAGCTTTTAAAATGCCCATACTCCCAACCCACGCTACAATGACCACAAACTTCATGTACATCCACGGTGCACTAAGTCATTTTTTGTAATTTTGAGAACAAAGTACAAAATATGGTTCACGTTTGCATTGAAACATATTTATTCACCAATCTTTGCACAATTTATAAGAACAAATGATAATGATAAAAATGAAAGGGAATAATCCAAAATAGTAAGGGTGATTACGTAACTGATGCATGCTAGAACCATATTTTGTTCCCTGTTCTCAAAATTACAAAAAAAATGACTTAGCCAATTAGCAAAGCAGACTGATCACTGGCAATATATGCTCCTGCATAATTCCCAAATTTACTGCATGGCACAATTTCACCAAACTTCTGGTATGTTGAAGTCTTCATGTAAATTCACATTTTGATACATATTTGGCAAACATATTTCATGTGAGGGGAATTGCCACAGCTCCAAACTACTAGTATGTTGAAGTCTTCATGTAAATTCATATTTTGATACATATTTGGCAAACATATTTCATGTGAGGGGAATTTCCCATTTTACAGTTTTCCGGTATTGCAGTTTTCTTGGATGGAATCCAACCGACACAAAATATACACACACAAAAATCCCTAGAGCTAGATACAGATCTGCAAAAGGATGAGCCTATTTCGGTAGGCCTCTATGCTGCGGGTGATAGGGGAACTGTAGGATTCCATTTACATTTTGAAGAAACATGTTATTACTAAAACCATGATGGTGATAAGCATGGGCGACAATGGAGGGGGGAGTGGGGGGCAGGGGATGTGCCCTCCTCCCACCTTTTGGCAAAATTTGGCAAAATGACCAATTTTTTGTTCTTTTCAGCCACTTTTTAGTAAACTAAAAGCATGTGGTCAGTAACTATTAAATCATGACAAAACCCCCCAGACAAAACCCACTCTTTTTAACACTACCCCCACACAAGTGGTTTGTGTGGGGACTGTCACCTCATACCAGGGGAGGCAGGGAAGGCACCCAGTGAGTGAGATTTGTGGGATTGAATGGGCAAGGAAAGCATTAATAAATCTATTGCTAAATGACATAATTCCTGAATCATCCCCATTTAGCTACAAAACAGAGTGGCTATAAAAGCTACCCAGAAAACCATACCAGACATAACAAAAGCACACTGACTTTCCCCCAGAGAAATATTCATGGCTATCCTTTATTAACCCTAACACCAGAAAACATCACAAAATACCACAAGGATAACCACTGTGCATCCCACGTCGTGCTGTGATGCAAAATGCTATATGCACACGGAATCTCTGTGGCTACAGATCGGTGATCGTGTGCTTGTATGCGAGAGGTCTAAGGTTCGAATCCCAAGTGACTTCTTTGTACATCTTCTCTCCTTTTTTGTTTCTTCTTTAACTTCCGATACAAAAAGTAGTGTTCAGTGTTACTGAAATTCTGACCCTGGTGTTAGGGTTAAACTCATAGTAGACAAAAAGTATTTGTTTTTTGGTACTGCACGCATCAGTAAGGTCCAAACTCACGCTCACGTAAATTCACAAAAGCTTCCATCAGTCACACAATATACGTAAAGCACAACTTGCGTCTAGGTGCTGCGCCCAACCGCATACATATGCCATTCTATGTTAAGAGTCTCGCCTACATTATGAGCTGAATAAACTCTAAATCCCTCTCCTTCCTTTACACCACATAGTGCATAACACCCATCAAGCGTTCTAAAACTAATCAAATTAATTTTGCATGCTCTTTTGAACACCGTCATCTTGAAAAGGGCGCATTGTAGTTAAACCTGCAGTATCGACTTGATCGTGTAAATGTCGTTAGAGAATTAAATTTTCATTAAAAGGATGTTAAATGTCAGCAGCAGGGACATATGAAATGTTTCATTCAATGCAGTTTCTTACGCTTTCACCTGTACATTTAATAGCAAGATGTCATCGAGGAAATCACACTATTCATACTAGGCCCATCCATATGGAGGGATTTTTGCCGTGTGAACTGTCTTGAGGATTCTAATTCCCATGAGAACTACCTGCCGATTGGCCAAAACGAAGTTTTCATTATCAATTGGACCAATCAGCAACATTGTTAGAATAATTTCACCACACAAAAAAATTGGGATGAATTATTTGCAAAGCTCCATTCTGATTGGTGATTAAAGTGAAAATATCATGTAATTAACCAATCAGAGACAATGTTAGATCGGCAGGTAGCGCTCAGGGGATTAAGTTTGTCCCCAAATTTATCCCAAAATATATAAAATCCCCAAGAAAGCCACAACTTTTAAAAGAAAGATGTATTCACATGCAAAAAGTTCTTATGGATTTTGCACTGCAATATAACATTTTTGATGCTCACAAGAATACCTTTCCTACAGACATACCATCTCAATTTTCACAAATAAGCAGCAAACAGAAAGTGGCCAAAAAGTCAATTTTCTCTATAAACATATTTAGGTTAGCAACTATTTTAAACTGTTGTGATTTGGTAGTTCACAGTATCTTGTGAATGGTAGTGAGCTTTGAAAAAATTGTATTGATCATTTCATAGCGAGTGTAGAAGAGTTCAAATATCACAGATAATAGTTTTGTAGGTCCTGTGGTTCTTGAGTTATGTTGTAAAGAGGGCTGAACAATAACACTTTTTTAAAACGTACATAACTCATTCACAACAATAAATCAAGCAAGTTTTCAAAGTATATGATTTGTAGAATGAACTTTTACAAAACATCAAAGTGTTATTTATATTGATTTAGATAATGAAAATCGATTTATTTTGGTTGCTTCAACCAACAATATCTAGTTTACCCTTAAGTTGAGATATGTATGAAAAAAGTTAAATTTCTTTTCAAACGGGCGATTTTCAGACATATGTAATAACTGCAATCTATAACTATACATTTAATGTAAGTCTGCAACATATCCAATTAATTAAATATTTATGCTAATAAACTTATTAGCAATGTCACTTAATTAATACAAATCACATTGCCCTTAATTAATCACCATCCTGATGAGTTTCCGCAATTTGTCATCACCTTAAATCTCTTTCTCATGGAACACACTCTCCTTGTTGCATGTTGCTTGATATCTTTCTCACTCATAATTGGCGAAAACCTGGAAGTGAACTGGAAGTCTGTGTTCCTAAGTTCATAGTTTGTCATTTTAAGCTTATTACCTAATGATTTTAACGGGAATTATTATTCTAAAAATGACCTCTAATAAACGCCCATTGGAAAATGCAACGCCGCTAGGCGCTGCTACTCAAGGAAATAAGGTAGGTGCACAATTTGTTAACTTGCGGATACACTAAATGTACGCCCTTCGCGATGCTTATCTGAATGTATGGCGCAACCTATAGATGGACTTCTTCATATCGTGTCCACACACGCTAGATATTGTGTTGATGTCGTCTTACCTTTAAATAAAAGTATACTTTTAAGCGTCTTGCATGAATAATGCAGAAGTTATGGCACTTTTAACTACAAGCAATCATCACAGTGGC
Organism: Amphiura filiformis; assembly: GCF_039555335.1. Classification (NCBI taxonomy): domain Eukaryota; kingdom Metazoa; phylum Echinodermata; class Ophiuroidea; order Amphilepidida; family Amphiuridae; genus Amphiura; species Amphiura filiformis. The sequence continues at coordinate 62,726,807 of NC_092632.1, read as the reverse complement.
GTAGCTGCCGGGGGGAGCAGGGGGGCAATTTCGCCCGGCAAAAATTTTGGGCCCCCGCCCCCTAGTGCAAGGAAAAAAGAGGAAAAAGGAGGGAGAAAGAGGAAAAAAGAGAGGCGAGAGAGAGAGAGGGAGAGGAGGGGCAGAGAGATGGGGAATCCATACGATATGCAATACCATACAATTATTATCAATAAGCCTGGCAAAAATTGTCTATTTGGGCCCCTGCTCCCCCAAGTGCAGGGAAATTTGGTGGATTTGGGCCCCGCCCCATACAGGCTTGCCCCCCGAAAAATTCCCTTCCACGCCGCTGAATCATTATTAAACAGGTAGGCTATCATTTGAGTTCAGGTGAACTTTAATTACATCATTAGACCATTTATTTTTCATGTCGTTACCCTTCATGAATACATCTCCATTGCAAATGAATTGTTTGTATTATTAGAGTACACAAGCACTTAGTCAGCATCAGATATGATAATATAAATCATTCATCCACAGCAAGTTCAGCAACATTTACCATGTTTACAGTAACCACAAGATATTCATATTTTGTATTTTCTCTGCTTTATTTTCCTGTATTTTTGCTCCTATTCAACTTGGTCATTCACCAAAGGCAAATTACAGTCTGAATTATAAAATAAAAGGTTGCAAAGTATATGCACACACAATGTCATCAAATACCTCTCATCTTGCACAAGTGTGTTTTTTGTGCATGTTTATCTCATAGTATGACAACATCTTCGGCAGTGGCGTAGCCAGGTTTTCAGAACGAGGAGGCAAAAACTTGTTAATGTACTGACCAAGCAGGCACCCAGGCTTTTTTTACCCCATTGTTTTTTATCCTTCATCTCTATTAGATTTTCAGTGTATTAGCAAGTAGAAGCAATATCATCACTACAATATGCCCCAAAAACAGAACTCCCCCACCTCACATAATCGCAAATTGACAAGACAGCTTCCTTCCAATTCAATTTATTTCATCCAAAACGGTCTTGTAATACACCTTCCCCAATCAAACACATTTGCATTTGATCATCTTCTACTCTTCTCTGAGTAGATCATTATAATATCAAATCTAAACACCATGCCATGGAATTCACCATATCACGTCCAAGCTCACTTTGGGCGCCCCATTCCTTTTTTAAAGGAATTTTTATTTTACCCCATGGTTGCCAAGTTTTGGCTCATGGTGTACCGTGTGCCCAACATTTTATACTACAAACTATGGCATCAAACAGGAGCCATCTTTGGGGCCAGGAATTCATTTTCGTTCCTGGTCTATAGGCATACTTAATATAAGGCCTGGTACTGACAGACTTATTTTCCGACGGAAGCTGCAAATTGTTGACCCCAATTTTTGTTGCCCAGTGCGCTCCCCCACTGCATGCTACACCACTTATCTTCGGGACTGAATTTGAGTACAACCAGTCCAAGCTTAAATCTGTGAAAACTGGTTCCATGAAATAACATAAAAACTCAATAGTTCGAGTGCTTTTAAAACATGCAAACATGAAGAGCCCCATCCACAAAAGTGTAAAGGGTTTTGAGCAAATCATTGATGCACATAGTTATATACGAACAAGTAAACCTGCAAATGTGTATTTCAACCCCATTAGCTCAGTTGGTAAAGCGCCGGACTTTGGTATACAATTCCAATAAGACGGTCAAAATATTCAACAAGTCCATGTGCACATGCTTGGAAATAAAGGAAGTAGATTTTGATCAATGCATAAAACTAAAGGGCAAATCAATGACTCAATTTGTCCTGAAATTGGAATCGTAATTGATTTGCGTGTGAACTGTCGTAGTTTGTCAGACACAAATTGTAATCAAAGGATACATCAATGCACAGTTACATGATGTCCAAGCAAATTTAGAAATTATCTTACATGTTCATTATCTACTAAAGGTCTACATGAGAAATCAATACATTTACAGGTATTTAAAAGAAGGAATAAATCCAGACTTTTTTATTGTACGTAAAATATTGTATGTAACATATATACGTTATTTAATCTATTGCCATTCTATTTCCAGTAATGTTTAAGTTCAAACGAATGTTTGATGACGAAAAATCGATAATATATTTCTGCTAGATATTATATGTAACATATTATCGATTTTTCGTCATCAAACATTCGTTTGAATTTAAACATTACTGGAAATAGAATGGCAATAGATTAAATAACGATATATGTTACATACAATATTGTACGTCTAATACTCGGAGTCTGTGGAGCGCTCAAGACACATTTTTAGATATACTGTATTCACCTATTAATAATTGTAACCCTGTCCCCTAGGTAAGAACAGAGGATACCTTAAAACATCCACTGAATGAGTAACCCGGGCAAAAGAAGAAATAAAACAAACAAACAAACCCTGGCGCCTACAGGGACCTGGACGCTATGGTTGGGGACTCAATTTGCAAAATGGACAAAGGCCCCCCTGTTGACCTCCACTTCCATGGTAGGGTATCTCCGAATGGATAGTCCACTACCACAGTAAATTTCCCAGGAATTTCCACAATTCCCGCCAAAGTTCCTGGCTCATGCTCCCAGCCCAAATGGCCATTGTTGAGTCTCCGCCATAGCCTGTTACAAATTTCCGATCTGTCAAGTCCCCGCTAATACACAAAAAACATGTACCCGGGGGCTAGGTTTACAACCAATAAGCATAAGACAATGGGTAGTATAAGATAAAACAGAATATTTTACCCAAGAGTTAAGTCCGATGTATACTCCACTTCGGGATCACAGGCCGCAAAGAAATTTGAGACGAAATTTTACGGCTTCCACGAAGGAATTTCCTTCACGGAGCAGGTTTCTTCGCTTCACAGAGAGTTGGATTTGGTTCAAATTTGGGGGTAGGTCAGTGAAATTTCTAAGGAAGTACAGGGCGGCAACAATTCTTCGCGATACTCGGCGATATTTTGATGAAGTATACATGAAAGCCTACGTGCGAAGCTGCGAAATTAAATTTTGCATCACAGCTTCTCGCGAAGTGGAGTATACATCGAACTTAAAGCTGATCACAGTTGGCCTAATTTTGGAGCTTGTTGGGTAAATTTAAATATCTCAGCATCTTATCAGTGTAGTGAAAATTTAAACACACAATTCCTTTAATATTCAACAGTGCAGTTTATACAAAGATCCTAGCTAGTATTCCTTTAATAATGCAAAAGCTGAGTCTGGTCTGGTTTTGATCCTTAAAAAGATTCCTGAGTAGCCCTTACAAAAACATCTTCACATAAAATACCATCTTGATATTCAAAAGAAGTAGGCCTACCACATATGCCTCGACTTAGCTGTCAAAGCAAAATCTCACTGAAGCAAAGGAACAATTAATTTTGCAAAGCATCGCATGAAAGGATAAGCTTATAATGACAACAACATGTCTATGTTTGATAGCGAAAAGTACCCTAACCCTTTGATGAGAGCATGATGCGCAGTCACGTATGCGGTAATTCCCATCAATGTTTATTGAGTTTGAACCCTGAAGGATGTCATAGATAAACTCACTTCCCTATAACCAAAACACAATGTTTCCTCTCTTATGAAACATTTAGTGTGAATCTTGTTTCAGAGTGTGTACGATGTGTCAAGTTGAGTCAGTATGAACAATTAAATGGAATGAATGAATTAATGAACAAACAAATAAATAAACAAAATGGATGAATCAACAAATCAACCAATAAACCATGATTCAATCAATCAATCAATAAATTGCCGATCGATCGATCAATCAATCAATCAATCAATCAATCAATCAATCAATCAATCAATCAATAAAAGAACATGGTAGGGAGGGGCAATGCATGACAAGTCAAGTAAAGGGGCACTGAAGGCAACTGGGCTCAGCACCAGTATTAATCTGAGTTCAGTCCTCACTCACTGAAAATGGGTAATGGGGATTCTTTTGCTGTGACAAAATGACCATAGTTCTGACTGGAGTTTAGATAAGCTCTCACCGAATGACCCTTTTAGCGTCTAAAATGACCAGAATTTTGTACTTTTTCAAAAATGTTGTCAAAATTAGACTAAATTTACTGAATCCTTTTTGTATTTCAGCACTGTTATGAGCCCAAACCGCTGTTGTTGTTTTTCATTTCTCACCCAATGAAACCCCTTTTTGGCATCAAATCTCTCACCAAAAGACCCCTAGTTTTGAACCACTTCTCCAAACATCCCCCTCCCATCACTTTAAAGGTCAAATGCCCCATGAAACAATGACAGTATAGACAAATCCAACAAGCCAAGTCATGGTCAGGATCTGGTCAGCCATTACTGGATCCCGCAGCACCAAACTGGTGTTGTGACTGCCCAATTGGGTGTTTTAAACCGCTTAAAATTCGATGTTAGATTATTTTGTGTTGTAAACTGTCATCATTCTTTTGTCTACGTGTAACATGGGTGATAGAATTCAGTTTAAAATACCCTCCAAGGCCGCATCATTTCCCATTTTAGGTGAGATGTAGCTGATGGGACCCAGTTATGGCTGTCATTGAGGTGTAGGAATGTGTGAAATTGGATTTGTCTATATGCCTAATGTTTTGCTGAATCATGAGAAGCCTTTTTCATTGACATTCAAAGGTTGACTCAACTCTGCACTTGATTCATAACCCCCTTATTATGGCACCATAACATTTTACTAGGTCTAGTTTATGTCAATCTCAATTCTTAGCTGTCTGACATTATGGATACACCCGGCCCATGAGTGACAGGATGATCATGATCACCGGCGTGTCCAGGATCTTTTCCTGCGGGGGGCTCAGCCCCTCTTTCAGATTTATGTGGGGGGCTTGATGGCTAAAATCGCCAAAAACGGCTGATTTTACATGATTTTTAACAAAGTGCGGGGGGGCTTCAGCACCCAAAGCTCCCCCCCTGGACACGCCACTGATGATCTGATCCATTGGGCTATTCCAGTTGAAATCCACACTGTGTCCTGTGGAAGATTTAGCTAAAGTCTTCCACAGAGGGAGTATGAGTTTCTAATAGAATAGACAGTTGGGTAACTTCCATTTGAAATACTCACACAAGCTGTGAAAGTTAGTCTGCATGTAACATCCAATGCATTCATTCAGCATGTTCAATAGGTTTAGTCATATTACATATCAGCACATTAACCTACAATTTTATCCCATTGGGTTATTCTAGTTTAAATCCATACACCCCCTATGGAACACATAACTTTAACCTTCCAAACTGGGAGTGTGAATTTCAAATGGGGTTACCTGAATGGTGACTCTATTTGAAATCTACACCCCTGTGTGGGAGATTAAGGTCATGTCTTCCATAGGGGTGTATGTATTTCAACTGCAACAGTCCATTTAGACTAAACTGAAATTGATACTGAAAGATGAAAGGTTTATAAAGATCACATCATAATGTAATGTGTTACAGCATAATTCTTGTCATCTTTGGACAATTTTGTCCAATAATAAGCAGGTTACAAGTGTTGTAGCAGAATTCTTGTCATGACCATGATCATCATAAAGAAGAAAGAAAATACAAAATAAACTAGTGGCAAATGGTGGTCATAGACCACAAACCTAGCTGGGGCATGTTGGTGTTGTGGAGGTATCTGACCCCTACAAAATGTTCCAAAAATGCTCCCCTGGTCATGGGGTTTGTTTTCGCCAAGTTTGAGTCCCGTACTCCTAACAGATGTCCAAAAAATTCAATTCTAAGATTTGACCCCAGATGACCTTTTGACCTGACCTATGCATGATGTTCCATAATGTTCCCCTGGTCTTGAGGTTTGTTGTCACCATGTTTAAGCCCCACTCTTACAGATATCCAGAAAATGAAATTCTACGATTTGACCCCAGATGACCTTTGACATGACCCTTGCACAGTGTTCCAAAATGTTCCCCAGGTCAGTAAGTTTGTTGTTGTGGAGTTTGAGCCCTGTACTCCTAACAGATGTCCAGAAAATGCATTTAGAAAATTTGACCTCTACATGACCTTTGACCTGACCCCTGCAAAATGTTCCCTGGTCATGAGATTTGTTGTCACTGAGTTTGAGCCCCATACCCCTTGCAGATATCCAGAAAATGAAGTTATAAAGATTTTACCCCAGATAACCTTTGACCTGACCCCTGCAAAGTGTTCCAACATGTTCCCCTGATCATTAAGTTTGTTGTCACCAAGTTTGAGCCCCGCACCCCTTACAGATGTCCAGGAAATGCGTTTCTAAAATTTGACCTCTGCCTGACCTTTGACCTGTTCCCTTGGTATTTTATTGTCTTGAGTTTGAGCCCCATACCCCTTACAGATGTCCAGATAATGCAATTGTAAGATTTTACCCCTTAATGACCTTTGACCCCAATTCTGTGTGCAAGGTATGGGCACTGGTAAAGCCGATGCACATGTGTAAGTGACGACATTGTGCTATGTAATATGTGGCAGAAGAAGCATTTTGAAGATATTTGGTTATATACCTAAAATGCCCTTTAATGACATTTGATCCCAATTCTGTTTGCACCCTATGGGCACTGGATATAGCCGATACATGTGTGCAAGTTACGTAATTGTAGGGTGTAATATGTAGGAGGAGAAGCATTTGGAAGTTTTGTTGACAGAAGAAGAAAGAAAGAAGAATCGGAGAGCATTACAGTACCTAGCTGGGGGGTGTAAACCCCCCAGCTAGGTAAATAAAGCACAAATATTTAAATTTGCACTGTGTGTTTTGCCGGTAAATTGTACCTTTAGTGTAATGCAACTGGAACAATTTTAAATTGCTGAGAAATGATACAAGACAGATAGAAGCAGGTTCGTTACTGAATGTCTGAGATGGTTTCGATATGTTATGGACCCAATCAATAAGGCTGGGACATCAGAATTCAATGAACTCTCACAGTGGCAAATGGGTGGTTAGGTTTGGTTGATACTTGATCTGCATGGAGAAGTTATATTGTGCAAAGCTCAATGTAACAGGTTGACCATTAGAGTTTGATCAGCTCGTAATCGGCAGGAAATGTTAGGCTTTTACTACCCCGAAAAGTACAGACTCATGTTAAGAATGCTATAATAGTTGACCTGTCTGGTCTATATTTTGTGTGTTAAAGAAATTATAGATTAAGTGGGACTTGAATTAATAATTTGTGTTAATAATCATGTGTAGTAAAGTTGTTGAGTGGGTGCTTTTAGGGGCATAATTTTGTCATAATCATGTATGTCAGAATGGTTCAGTTTTGCGGGACAGTTACCATCACAACAAACACAAGTTTCAGGAGAACTTAGGGGTTGGCTTTGCTTCTTGGGTTTGTATGGGGGACACAATTTTTTTTATTAAGTGTTGTTAGGCCAAAAATAAAATAATGGTTTGTCTCAAAGCTCACGAGTGGTTTGAAAACAAATGCTAAATGCGATTCTTTTTTTAATTTTTTATTCCATTTTCATGGTATTTGGAGAAAATGTCTGAATTTCGCCGAATTTTTCTGGAAAAACTATTAAAAAAAAAACTAAAAAAATTTTGTTTTTTTTGTAATAAAAAAAAATTCCGCATTTCTTTTTTTCCAAATCTCACAATTTTACAAATGATACTTGCTGAGCTTTGAGACAAAGCTTTTTTTTTTTGGCCTCTGAAATAAAAATGTAATGATTCTCCTGTAAAAACACTAGATACAAATGACATAAATAAAGAAATAATCAAATAAAATAATATAAATTTTATTTTCAGAAAGTATGAAATAATAGGAATTTTGAATTGTACTACTGCCTGAAATTGAAACTGAACAACTGAGCTGCCTCAATTGTAAGTTACTTTCATACTTTAAGAGTTAGACAAATAGACGACTACCCAGAACTAAATGGGCTGGTACATGTACATCAAATATTTTGACAACCTGAAGTGGTTGCTATCTACTGAAGACAGCAATTAAATTCACCTACAAAATATTCTGAAGATAAACTAGTACAAAAATATGCAGACAGTGGAATCACAGACTCTGTGGAGAATTTGTGTTGTTGAATCATAATGGGAACAACTTACTTTTTTAACCCAGAACATTTGAGAAATATTTTTCTATATAAAATAGAGTGAAGGGGCTTATCATTGAAAATTGATCATTATAAGACTAACTTTGACTAAAGTTATAGGCAATTTGATATCTTATGAAAAATTGATAGAAAAAGTACATCTTTACAGAGCTAATAGTAAATTCATTCAGTTGTTTGTTATCAATTTTAAAATAATAATTGATTCATGGCCCCTTATACTTCATCAATCATGACTCGTCAGTACATGAATCACAAATTAGATAACTTGTATTCAATTTTATACAGTGCTTCAAAAACTTCTGCAAAGCTGTATTTTGTTGAATCCAGATTTGTGATCATTTGTCAAGTCCATCATACTAAGTTTGATTTCTTATTTTTAATAACACTGATAGGCCTATAATGCTGAATCACAACTATATCATAACATCTCTTCAGGCTTTTATATCTGTGACGTAACTAGGGATTTGACACATGAATAATGCTTACTTTACATGCATAAGTCAATCTGTTGCTGATACAGCTGGATATGTTCAAATGATTTCCAAGATTTTGAATACCTTTGCTTGAACTTTATTTCCTTTAACCCAAAGATAAAGGGTTCACAAAAAATAACTCCCCCCTAAAATTACAAAACATTTTTTTGCATAACTTGACATACATTTTGTGGATTTGAAAAATTAAAAAACCTGTGAATAAAGGAATTGTTTTTCTACCCTCCCAACGTTCTTTCGTCTGAAAATCTTTTTTGTTTTGGCCAAAAATAATTACGTTTTCTGAAAATGATGCTTTCAGAAAAAGTTGCACTTTTCAACATCCTCATTTATGTCTAAATTAGCTTCAACAAATCATTATTTTGCACTACATGATGGTTGCATGGGTGACTACGAGTTCAGAGACAAAAAGGTGAAGGGAAAAAAACAATTAAATCAATCGTAACAGTGATACCGAGAAAGTTTTGTACATTACATGTACATGGAATGTTTTTTAAAGCATCATTTTGGAAAAATGTGATTATTTTTGATCAAAACAAAAAAGGATTTTGAGAAGAGATAAGTTTGGTAGGGTAGCAAAAAGATGCCTCTATTCACAGGTTTTTAAATTTTTCAAATCAACAAAATGAATGTTAAGTTATGCAAAGAAATGTTTTGTAACTCCTAAATTGATTTTACCATTTTTGAAACACCGGCTCAATGAAATCTTCTAGAAAAACCCCGTACATGTTAATTAGTCATTGTTTTATACTGCAAGATGATTGCATGGGTGACTGGGTAATCGTATACATAAAAGTTAAAGAAAACAAAAACACCATTAAATAAATCACAACATTGATATCGAGAATGTTTTTGTACATTAAATGTATAGGATGTGGAAAAGTGCAACTTTTTCTGAAAGCATCATTTTTGGAAAATTTGATTATTTTTGGCCAAAACAAAAAGATTTTTTAATGAAAGAACTTTGGGAGGGTAGGAAAATGATTTCTTTATTCACATGTTTTTAGATTTTTCAAAACAACGAAATCTATATCAAGTTATGCAAAGAAATGTCTTGTAATTTTAGGGGGGGGGTATTTTTTGTGAACCCTTTATAATGCTATATGGGTCAGGGATTGTATTTTGTATTACAGTTTTCACTTGAACATACATTTCCTGCTATAAAACATTGACAAAGATCCATGTCCTGGGGCCTACCAGCCCAAATATTTGTATGGGGTCCCATGAGTGCTATTGAGGAAGCGTTCCCTTATAATAGGGTGATTCATGATATTTATCAGGTTCTAACATCTTTCGTAATCTGAAAAGAACCGATTCAGTTCTTTTGGATGCGATGTCTTAAAATATTGTGGATGTGTGCAAAGCATGTCTAGGCCGCAAAGTACACTAGTCATGAACACACTAGTCGGCTCATGAATATGATGAACCTATCATGATGATCTCAAATGGTCCCATTGTACAATCATATCTTATTTGATCTCAAATTGTGGAATATGACTCAAAACACATTTAACCGTAACCTCAAAATCTTACAAGGAAAACTACTGCGCATACATGGATCCCACGTTATGCCATGACGCAATCACCCAAAGTCATACATGTGGATTCGCTGGCCGGGCCAGCAAAACCCCTGTGCCTACAGGTCGATGATCTTGTGCTTGGCACAGGAAGGGTCTATGGTTCGATTCCTGGGGATATCAAGTGATTTCTTCGTTAATCTTCTCTCCTCTTTTGTTCCTTCTTTCCCTTCCGAAAGAAAAAAACATGGGCCAGGTCATTCTCTAAATGCAGAGATGTAACACACATACTTTTCAAAATCCTGAAGATTTGTAAACACTTCCGCGCAGCATCAAAAATTTATGAGAGCTCAACCGGGGAATAAACTTTTTTGGGCTCTTTTTATGCACAGTTTTATTACTTACGGCCCCAGATCCGAATCCGGAAAAGTGTCATGATAGACGAGAGTGTTTGAGATCCTTGTGCTTATGATAATGATATACAGGCTTTCTAAACCAGCAGGCAAGTCCTACCAATGTTGATTTATCTTTCTAGGTGATGTACAATGTGATATTGTAAGCACTGGGGTATTAGGACTAATTGGCCTGACCACAAGTTATGCTTTGAGAAACTAGCCCGTAGAGTTCCAGGCATACATAAGAGTTGCATGCCAGTTACCTCCTTTGAGTAATTTTAAGTGAGGTATAGTTAAATGAGATTGATTGCTTGCCTAAAATTCAGGCGAGGCATATTTAGTGTTCTTTTAGTAGGCTCTCTAAAGCTTTTAAAACATGCTCTTGCATTCACAGTATAGCTCCAATCATTAAACCTTTTTTCTAAATTGGTTATAACATGGAATAACCTATAAACAGAACCTTAACAATCCAGGCAGTGGCGGCGCCCAGAGTTGATTTCGGGGTAATGTGAATTTCAGGGGAGGCAAAATCAACCAATTTTTGAAGCAAAAAGTGGAAATAATTTTGGGTTTTTACTGGGGAAGCATCTTGGAGGAAAGAGTTCCCCCATGCCCCCTCCACCAGTAGCACTAATACCACTGAACACAGGTTTGCTTCAATTTCCATAAAATTTGACCATCCTGTACGATTATTTTTCAGTTATTACATAATTATATCCACAGACATGTGAAATGCACTGAAATTAGTGACGAAATATAATACTGTATCGACCAACCTTTGACATTTTGATGGGATATGGTCAATATTTTGTTGGCACATTTTTGTATGTTGACATTCACAGGGGATGTAAAGCTATGATTCACAGAAGCTGTCTGTGAGAAGAGCTACATGTATAATCAAGATCCGTACATTTCTCATATATACTATTCATTCATCAAAAAACCATCAGTAAAACTCGCAACAAGTTATTTTTTCCCAGTCTTTCAAACCTCTACATCAATCCCTGAAGCAAAGCCACTGTAATCATGTAATTTTACCAACTACTTGATTTCCGTCTGCAAGCATATATGCCTCTATAAATGAATGTCTTTTTGACAAAAGAGATGAAAGGCAAGCACTCTCCACAAAAATTTACAATAGATTGGTCTTACAATAATACATATTTGTACAGCCACCTGTATCAGTAATATAGTTGCTCAAACTCCAAATAATGCTTCTGTGCAGGGTCTTTGCCTTCAGTTGTCTCTTTTGTCAAAAAAAACCACTCATTTAGGCGACGAAAAAACGCACCCTGTTTAACGGGCGGATGGACTTATCAAGTACGGTCGGTCGGTCAGGATTTTTTACCTGGAGGGTAAAATGACTGTTAAATATCACCAAAAGCTTGAAAATTTGGCAAAAATTTGCAAACATATTTTGAAAATGTTCTGAGTGACTGAGCTGTTGGTTTTTTTGTTCAAATATTTTCAGTTAAAATCAATCAATTTGGGCCCCAAAATGGCTGATTTTACATGATTTAGCAAAAAGTAAAAACACAGTAATTGGGAATTCGGGAATAATCAACTCCTCTCATGTCAGTTCATAAACAAAAGTTTGGCTGGTTGTACACTGAAAGGCCTCTCTAAGAAAGATGTTTGGATTTTTGATACTCTTTGCGTGACTTAAGGGCTGGGGTATGAGCGTTTGGACAGTATTTATTGTGGGACATTAGAGCACATCAGACATATCGAATTGCATTCTGAATACTGAAGAATGTCATTCTGATATCAAATAATTTTGATTTTTTGAAATTAGCAATTTAATACACATTTTATGGCAAGTCATTAAAATTGATATTTTTGATATTTAACAGTACTTGAAGTAAACTTTATAAATCTGATGATTTATACTTAAAGTGTATGTAGGTGGGATGAAAAGCCGACAATCAATTAAAATTTTGACCTTTACAGATTGAAGATATGGATTTTTTCCCAAAACACCAACAAAAATTAGGTCTTTTTGGGAAAAAATCCATATCTTCAATATGAAAGGTCAAAATTTTCAATTGACCGTCGGCTTTTCCTCCTGCTACATACACTTTAAGAATATGTCATTAGATTTATATAATTTACTTTTGAGGACTGTATTATATCAAAATTTGCAAAATATCAAATTTTTATAATTTGTCATAAAATTTGTATTATATTGTGATTTTCAAAAATGAAAATTATTTGATATCAGAAAGACATGCTTCAGATTCAGAATGCAATTCGATAGATCTGAGGTGCTCTCATGTCCCACAAAAAATACTGTCGAAACGCAATAAACGCTCATTTTAGATCCCTTAATAAGTTTAACAGCAAATTTGATATCCTTTTCAGGATCTTCAGTGGAAAGATGCTGACTTCGATATCCTAATGGAGCTCCAACTTAAGCTGCCTTTTTTCATAAATTAAGTATGAACACATCATCTCAAAATCAGTGGCTTAACGGGAGGGGGGGCAGGAATGAGGGAGAGTGTGGCGCAATGGTTAGCGTACTTGCCTTTAGTGCATGAGGTCCCGGGTTCAATTCCCGGTGGTGGCGATTTGCTGGGATATTGACTTGGAAAAAAAGTCTGAAATTAATTGGCAATTTCTGTAGATTAAATTCAGACTTCCGCTCTCCCCATGGTTCATTTAGAATTGGGTAAATGAATCATGAAAGTACTCCGTCCTTCGGAGGGGACGTTAAGCCGTCGGTCCCGTGTGCAGAGAGCCATACCTGTACATGTTTTTCGCAGCCAGCGTTAACCCAGACTGTTCCCAATCCGTCCCTGTGCTCAAATGGACCCCAATGGAAATAAGCTTCAATAGAGGCTTTCTTGGGTTATCCAGGGTTGTCAAAATCCGAACAAATTAATCAAATCAAATCAAATAAAAAAGAATGACAATTAATGTTTTTAAAAATCAGATATTTTGGACTCTGACTCCATTCCAACCAGGAAAAACTCCTCTATCATCAGACTGACCCACTTATAATGACCAGACTAAAATAATTACCAGACTGGTTATACACCCATGCTCAAATCACTTTTCCTACGATGAAAAAAAAAGTAATTGTGGCATCAAAGGACAGAAATAACTTATTGTATAGACTGTTATGTCATTTCAAAATCACCGCAAATATCCCAGACCAACAATGGGCCCCAAAGACATATTAACCGCATAACGTATTCCTACTGTTTTATCATCTCATGACTATGTTTGTATCATATGTCTACGTAGGCATGGTAGGTAATAAAAAGCCTTCTCCATACACCTCTATACCTAAAGACTCTATTACAAGTTAACTGATTCATCACCTACTTAAATCTCACGTCCGACATGATTTAAGCATCATTTTACCCACTACACCAACATATTCATGGAACTTATATACTATCAAAACCTCGCTATGTTATTATTAGAAGATAACTGTTGTCAGATCATCTTTATGGATCAACCGAGACGTGCATTGAAATCTCTGGCGTAACCTATTTTAGCTGGGAGGCAAGTTTGATGTCTCACAAATACGTTATTTTGAGAATTGTTGTTCATCCTTTTTTATACCTTAGGGCCATGTTTCATATGTTGTATGTATCTTTTTATGTGCACGGAGGAAGTCCAAATAAATCGCATATGTGATTTTTACAAGTAAATGGGACAATATGTCTGTGAATTTTAGACAGTATATCTTATTAAAGCAAACTTCACTTATTGTTATTTATTTGGTCAGTTTGTCCCTGCTTTGCACGAATGTGGGCAATGTGACACGATCTGGTTCACAGGGGCCAAAGCAGGTATTTTTGAAAATTGAGTTACTGTAATTATTACATTATACATACAATAGGCGTCATTCACTGAAAACACCAAAGGTCTAGCATACATGGTTCTAAAGTTATGAAGTTTTTTGATGTCTACTTTCGTATGTAATTTATTGCTTTTTTACTCCATATTTTTACCTTTATCTCAGTTTCAAATTTGCCGCCTTTGGCCCCCATGGACCAGATCGTGTCACATATAATGTTCAGAGAAGGGTATTTGTATAGACTTTGGGGGAGTGTGTAGGTGGGAGGACAACACGTACCAGTATTTTTCTGCTCTAGTAAAAATATTGCTGACGACGCAATCAAATATCCACCAGCGACAGTGCTACACTTTCTTTCTGAATGCAATGGGTAGTTGGTGTTTTAAAGGAGGCAAACATCCTGAAATTGGCTGAAATGTGTGATTTAATTTCCCAACAGTTGGGGATAGCATGGGGTGGAGAGGGGGTGGGGGTGGGGGTGAGGGAGGGGAGGGCATGGATTCGGGTGGTGCCACCATCCACCTCCAATACCAAATACATTGTGCTTGTAATTCTAGATGTGGATTCTGGACATAACAGCAAACACAACTTGTTTTACAGAAAACATTTAAATTTTGGGTACAATTATTACCGAATAGGGTGCAACTTGCTAGACTTGAGTCCAGTCCTCGTTTACAGAGTTTAGGGTTAGGGTTTAGGTTGGGGTAGGGCAGGCTTGTAATAAGACTAGTCGAGTTGCACCCTATTCTGCAATCGCTCCAAATTTTGAGTAGTAGAAGGAATATAAAATATTTCAATAACATTCACATATCAAATATTTGTGAAAACTTGCTACAAAACATTCAAGCATACTTTCATACATGTAGTGTTAGTGTTGACAAAATACTTTTCAAAAAAATATTTTGCTAAAAATATTTTACCATAACATTTTTAACAACTTGTTTGAATAAATGAAAGTTTTAAATCAATTTCTCTCAACTTACTATTTAACTGTGGTGGCCTGAGATCGATATCCATCTAACTTCGATTTTAAAAATGTTTTTCTAGTGTTTTTTTTCATTAAAAAAAGTGAATGTGACGTCAACTGCTGGCAGAGGAAACTCAATTCACTCATCGGGATAAATTTACCTTAAATCACTCAGTCATGAGCTTATTTAACTGAGATAGAATATTGTGTTAAGGTGTCTCACTGATATATCATTGCACTGATGCTACATCTTCCGTAATAAGCATTAAATATGTGTTCATAACTTGTAATATAGAAATGAGACAAATGGAGGGTGTGGTTATGGGAAAAAGAGCAAAAGTGTCGACAGGACTTTTTCAGAGGGTGGCAACTTTTAAGGTGGAGGCCAGCAGCAAAACACACAGAGCAGCTGCCACCCCCCACACCAGCTACACCACTGAAGCAGAGACAGGTCCAGGAAGCTTCAAACCTGAGGTGCAGGGAGCCTGAGTGGCTAATTTATGTGCCTAGAGGGCACCACCCCCCTACCAGGCCAATTTGGACAATGGTTTCAAACCTGAGGTGCAGGGAGCCTGAGTGGCTAATTTATGTGCCAAGAGGGCACCACCCCCCTACCAGGCCAATTTGGACAAAGAGGGGGGGGGGGGAGAGGAGACCAAAAGTTTGTTTTTCATGCATTTGCCGTAGACCTAAGTTACAAATTAAGGTTTGGGTGCTGTTCTCTTACTTTTTGACTGATTTACTAATTATATCCTGTATATTTTTATAGACTATATCGTGGGTGAGTTAACGTCACTTTGACAATTATTTACCTTTTTTATCGCAATTATCATGTACCATTAACTCAAGACAGCCTAGATCTTCCAGTGGCGTAGCCAGGGAGCAATGGGGGGGGGGGAGCTGCCTCCTGTGAGAAGATAACTTCCCCCTTGCCCCCCTGTGAGATGTTAACCCCCTGATATTCAAGATTTTTATGCCTTTTTGTACTTTTTAGCCCATTTTTGCCCCCTCTGACATCATACCTGGCTACAACACCAAGGTCTACATGCACCACTTGTCCCCACCCTGTCTCTCAACCAGCTAGCAGCAGTAGCCTAATGTGACGTCAACAACTTGCAGAGGAAACTCAGTTCAATCATCAGGGATGCAGACTAGCGTTGTAAATCCCACCTTAAATCAGTCATGAGCTTGTTAACTGAGATAGAATATGGTGTTAAGGTGTCTGCCTCGTATATCATCACACCGGCGCTGTATCTTCCTTAGCATTCAAGCATGATCAAAATGTTGAATGTCGAGTTGGTCAATATAAAATGGGAGATATAGATGTATCTTGTAGGAGGGTGCAATAGCGGACATCTTCCCCCCTCCTCATGAGAAGTCTCCTTCCCCCAGCTGGCTATACTCTGATATTCCTTTTTGTACTTTTTAGCCCATTTTTGACCATTTTGAAGCTGCCTCCCCCTTAGCCCCCCTCCTAATCTGCGATTCACAATGCGCTATATACATGTAAATGCTGTTTTATTATTATCTTATTATTATTTGAGATTTCTATGCTTTTTTGTACTTTTTAGCCCATTTTTGACAATTTTCATCAAATTTTGCCAACCTTGCAACTTGCCTCAACCCCCTTGCCCCCCCCCCCTGAAAAAGTCCTGGCTTAGGCTACTGGGAAGGTGTGGTTATGGGAAAAGTCAAATGGTTTAAGTACTCCCCACCCCCTATTTTATGCTAATATATACAGTACCACACTACTTTCCTCTACTTTATTTTTTGCCTTGAAATTCACATTGAACCCAATGACCCCCCACAAACCCACCCCCCAAAACACAAATAAACGAAAAACCAATTCTGGTGCCAGCACTGACAAAAGGCAGGGTCACAGTCAGTTGCATTCATTGCTTCTTTAGTCATTGATCACATGCACAAAACTAAATGCTTGAATTGAAGATGGTAGTCAAGGCTGCATATTTAACAAGATGGTTTTATACATGCATCTAACAAAATGCTGATGATGATGACGGTATTGATTTCTGATAGCCTAACACAAACGCTTTATTAATTATTTATGTTTATAGCATATGAGCATCTACAGACTAATTCAACGAGTGGTTGCATATACATTATTAAAGTACACACTATAATATCATTGTAGAATTTTTAATAGAAAAAAAGGTCATTTTCAATCACTGGTATTTTGAATGGCTATTTATGGATTGGTCAAAGCTGTATAAGGCTGTTGACATTTTAAGAAATCATACAATTAAAATATCATGAAAGAATGTGGGAAGATAAGAGCGACGAATGGAAATTCAAGCAAAACATTTCTCTCATCCAAGCACATAATGTGAGTTCATATTTCATTCAAGTACCTGTTCAACATTGCAAACAATTGTTGTTTTCTTCAGTTGTTTGATGCATGTGCAGTGGCGCTAGAATGTACCTCATTTCTTAACATATAAAATGAACTGCTTGTCTTGAATCACTGAAATTTCAGTGAAGTAATTGTTTGTTACCAGTGTTTAGTTATTTTTTGAGAAAAATGCAAAATTAGTCAAAATTTATCAGTGGGTGTAGTAGCACCTTAAATCATTGTGGCAGAATAACTTAGAGCGGTTGGAATACGATGAGTTGGCGCCTCAGTTTTTTTACTTGGGAGCAAATTTTGGTGCCTAAATTTGTTAAGTTTAGGAGCCATTGGCTCCTCAATCAATTTTTGCACTTTACAGCACTGCATGTAGGATCAGATGGACAATGCTCAAGATCCAGGTAGCCCAAATTTGGAAGGATAAAACAAATAAAATTGAAAAAGAAAATAAAAAAAAAAGAGAAAAAATGAATTTAGTCTTTCTCATTAAGAAACAAAATCATACCTTCGTATGAAACATCTTCATTTGTTTGTATTTTCCAACGTTATTATTTATTTATACAATTTTTCTTGTTCTTTTTTCCAATCAATATTGTAGTCTTGGCTTTAAATGACTCAAGGCCACGTTCCCATAAAGACATTCAAATTGTAAATTGATGAAGGACTTTGTTGTACATTGTACCAACTGGCATTGAAGTCAATTCAAAACAATGACAATTTTAAACACTAGAAATTATAACATTTTTACATTAAAGGAAGTGTATGGCAATCACAACATTATGTCTTATATGTTAGAAAAATAATTATCAAGCATGAATCACATGGTTTTATTTTAGCAAACTCATATTTACCATAAAAACGAATGATAAAAACTGATGGCTCTCAACACCCTATTCACGTGCCGGAATTGTCTAGAGCAATGACGTCATGGTTATTAATTGTGCTCATTTAATGTTGTCAGCTTGCATTGTATTATTGGGACGTCATTGCTCTAGACAATTTCGGAGCGGGAATTTTGAATATTGTGTGTTGAGAGCCAGCTGTTTTTATCATTCGTTTTTATGGTCAATATGAGTTTGTTTAAAATAAAACCATGTGATATTTGCTTGATAATTATTTTTCTAACATATGAGACATAATGTTGTGATTGCCGTACACTTCCTTTAAATATTAAATCCACATATCAGTAGCACATTCATAGGGTATTTTAGAGGGTACCATCCCCATCAGCCAGATTTGGGGGGGTGAGGAGACAAAAAAATGTCCATTGGGCTTATCATCGGAGAATGTTAGGACCAAAACAAAATTTGGTCCTAAATTGGACTGACTGATAGGGCAACATTAGGACCAAAAAACATTTTAGACTATATTTTGGCCCCCTGCCTTCCATATCGGATCATTTTCACATCCTGGATCCGCCACTGCCAAATATCCCTGTACAAATTGTAGAATTATTTCAGCCAACACAACGTTCCACACGAGCCAGCTCGTCTAGTAAATGAATTAAAAGGATAAAGAATGTACAATAATCTGACGACATTCTATATTTCACAAAACTGGGTTGTTATTATCAGAGCGGACAATTCAGGAAGCTAACCAGGTCAATTTATTGGTATATTGGAAGAGAATACTCATAAAGTGACAGTAAGATTGGTCGGAAGCCGGAAGTCAGTGGCAGCTGGTGGCATTTCTTGTGTAAAAGAGCTATCATGTATCATTTTATCTCTATAATAATATGAAAAATATACACAAATATGTTTTCTCTATATACATTTTATTGAAATGGTTCAGGTGTGATTTCGGGATTTTTCAAATGTTTTGTCGGTAACATTTTTGCATCAGCGTTTCTATATGATACTTATTTTAGAATATTTTAGAAACAATTGGCCAATATGCCCTCTTGTATAGATGAGACACCAATTTGACACAGGGTCTTACAGTTACACTTTTTGATGTTGATCAACTTGCCCCATGCAGATCAGCACAATTTGACCTGTTGAGTATATGGCAAACAACTTGCTCACCAGTATTCCATATTGCTGGCCCAGATATGTTTGAAACCGGTGTAAAATCTCTGAGATTTTACTTTCAATGCTTAAATTTTACAATTGGCAAGTTAAACTAGCCCATCAGTGCAATTTTAGTAATTTTCCAATGGGCAAGGGGTAGTGAGAAAGCCAGGGGGCAGCTTCCCCATATGAGAAGTACAATGTATCGCCCTTCCTCTTGTCCCTGCCCAGATAATGGCCACCCTTATATTTCAGATTGTAGACCTTTTAAGTACTTTCAGCCCATTTTTGATCATTTTAGTAAAAGTTTGCCCCACCCTACTTCTACCAATTACCCCCGCTGATGAAAAATCCCTGGCTACTCCAAGTGATGAGAGTCGTGTTCACATTTTGAGTTACACCCGGCGTAAACTTACGCTAACATTGATCAAAATTCCACAAATATTTTCGCTACTCCTACCGCGTGTCCACACCTAGCCTACTCCTAGCACTACGCCGACTAGTTCCAACAAGCATTCACTTCTGGTCGGCGTAAACATTGGCTACCACTTCCGGTGTTTCTGTGACCTTTATCAACCACGCGATATGTAATTTCTTAGTTCCGACCAACTAAAGGTCAAACTTACTCCGGGTGCCTGGCGTAATCTGTGTTTACATTGCAACTTACGCCTGGCGGAGGTTACACCCAGCTCGCTACTCCTGACTTTTGTCAGGAGTAAATCGTCGGACGTCGCCTGGCGGAACTTACGCTAACCATCGCTCACACTGCACCTACTCCTGGCAGTGCCTACCGCTACTCCTAGCAGCTTGCGCCGACCAAATTCCGCCGGGCGTACGTCCGACAATGTGAACACGACTAATTTAAAGCCCTGATCTAAAATAACTAAATGGCAGCCACTGGGCCAAAAACAGTTTCATAATTCTCTACCAAACTGAGGTTGTAACTGATGCATGGGTACGCATGCATGGTAGGCAAAGGAAGGCTTGGCTTCCTGTAAAAATAAGCAATTACGGTACTATCACTTTGTTATTGTACATCTCACAACTTTCTTATCTGAATATTAAATATTTGATATGTGAAATCAAGTTCTATTCATAAGCTATGTCATATTATATGCACTACCCTACCAGTTTGGGGTAGTGAAGCCCAGTGGCGTCGCCAGGGGGGCCAGGGCTCGTCATGGCCGTTGGTTCATGTAAGGCCGTCGGGAGACGGAAGGCGTTTGTGAAAAAAAATTGGGTTAACAATAGACTATTTTTTACCCAGGGTGACAGAAAAGAGGGGAGAATTATAATTTTTTTTTTTTGGTCAACAAATCACAACTTCCGTCGGCAAAAAATATTTCCGTCGGTACATCTACAAGTTGTGCCCCCTCGGTTCCAAAATCCTGGCTACGCCACTGGTGAAGCCTTAGTATAATACCTATACCTCCCCCCTCTGAAATAACTGCATTAGAGCAATTTTTATTATGCTCATCTGTTGATTTATGCAGTCTATCCTATATCCTGCTAGTGCCTGCCTATCATCATTATCTATGCCCATATTGTTGCTCACATCATCAGCCAGAAACTTAGAAAAGATGTGGATGTTTAATGGCTCACATTTCTTAAAAAATAATTTTGCTATCACTTCTATTTTGATAACTTTAGCTTAAATATCATCTCATATCCCCTACACCCATCACTAGTCACTACTCATATCATTGAATTCTTGAAAAATCATTTTACTATCATTTTTATTTTGATAACTTTAGTTTAAATATCATCTCATATCCCCTACTCCCATCACTAGTCACTACTCATATCATTGAATTTCTTGAAAAATAATTTTACCATCATTTTTGTTTTGATAAGCTTAATATCATGATCTGTTAGACCCTATATCCCCATCACTACTCAGATCATTTAATTTCTTGAAAAATAATTTTACTATCATTTTTGTTTTGATAAGCTTAATATCATGATCTAATATATAGACCCTATATTCCTATCACTACTCACATCATTGAATTTCTTGAAAAATAATTTTGCTATCATTTTTGTTTTGATAAGCTTAATATCATGATCTGTTAGACCCTATATTCCCATCACTACTCATATCATTGAATTTCTTGAAAAATAATTTTACTATCATTTTTGTTTTGCTAAGCTTAATATCATAATCTGTTATAAATGGATCCTACCTCATATCAACCATTCCCATCACTACTTATATCATCAGTATTCTATTAGCATAGATGCACGTATAGATAGTTAATTGACTCTCATTAGGTATGGATCAATTAATTTCAGGGTCAAAACAAGGTCTGCATGGAATGTGTGCATCCATGCAAAATTTGCACATTGATTGTACTTTTTAAAATTTGTTATTTATTTTGTACCTTTGCAAATTTGTTACAAAATTATTTGTTCGTATCGTAATTTTTACCTTTGAATTTTGTTTTTGCCCTTTTAATTTGAATTTAAATTTGAAAAGTAGAATTATTAAAAGCTCATTATGTGTATTACACTATACTGAATATTGCTTCCAGTCAATCAAAACACCTTGTCATTCAGTTTCGATTACCAGTCGTATTTACTAACAAATATATACAATATTTATACATCGACAATAATACAATGCAAATAAGTATTTGATCTGAAAGTGGGTGAAACATACAGAGCAAAGTTTGACATAAATGGTCACCCAAAATTATTAAATGAATTTATTAATATAAATAGTAAATTTACCAAAAGTAAAGACAGTGCAAGACAAGAACAAACATAGAAGGCAAAACCAGCAGCGTAGCTAGCTTTTAGTGTGAGGGGGGCAAAGCCAAATTATCATCCCCATTTGTCAATTTTTCATCCCGTTTTTAGTCATTTTAATACTCTTTACAATCCCCATTTTCATCCCTACACATGACAAGACTATGATATGCAAAGAATACATCATGAAACATGTGAATGATATACATGATGGCAGCCTATAGGTACTTAATAGATTGATCTTTCTTTAAAATTGTCTCCTTTTTAAAATTTCAGACCCATCTATAGTGCAATAGCAATTTATTAACTAATATCTCTGGATAATTCTTCTGCTGGGGTCCATTTTTCCTAACCCCTTCCAATACTTTCTGACCCGATTTTCTGACAAAAGAATTTCACTATGGCAAGATTTTCATAATCTCAATGAATGAACTTGTATTAATTGTTTGATATTTGTTTAGTGGAATAAGTCCAGTCCTACGGTACAATTTCAATTTACTAGAGTTTTACACCGTAATAAAGCACAAACTTTGAAAACTAGATGGACCGCGGTTCTCGGATGTCGCGGTTTTCGACGCACAGCGTCGACCGTGATGCCTCCACAAAAGGGTGTGATGTGGCACTTACAAGTTAATACAAAGCTTCAAGCCTAAAAGAGGAGACTGAATTTGACCTTAGACAACACTTGGATGACCCCAAAACAACCTTCCAATGAATCCTGGGTGACCCCGGATGACCCCAAAATTACCGCCCAAAAATTTGGCTCTAAATGTTGACTACCCACCAAGTTTCATGCCCATAGGATAGTTTTTACTAATTTGACCTCAGATGACCCTGGTGACCCCAAAATGACCTTCCAAAATTTGGCTCTAAATGTTGACTGTACCCACCAAGTTTCATGCCCATATGACAGTTTTTACTAATTTAACCTCAGATGACCCCTGGATGACCTCAAATGACCCTGAAATGACCTTTCAAAATTTGGCTCTTAATATTGACTGTACCCACCAAATTTCATGCCCATATGACAATTTTACTAATTTGACCTCAGATGACCCCTGGGTGACCCTGGATGACCCTAAAATGACGCTCAAAAATTAGGCTCTAAATGTTGACTGTACCCACCAAGTTTCATGCCCATACGACAGTTTTACTAATTTGACCTCAGGTGACCCTGGGTGACCCCAGATGACCCAAAATGACCTTCCAAAATTTGGCTCTAAATGTTGACTAATTTGGCTCTAAATGTTGACTGTACCTACCAAGTTTCATGGCCATATGAGTATTTTTGCTAATTTGACCTCAAATGACCCCTACATGACCTCAGGAGACCTTGACCCACTAACCAATACAAACTTGTTCTGTCTGGGGTCAATATGCACCCACCCACCAAGTTTGAGGAACGTATGACCCCTAGTCTCCGAGAAAAGAGGAAAATAAAGAAAATGGGCCCTTGACCTCAAATGACCTTTTACCTCAGTAGATGACCTTGAACCTCACCCAAAAAATGTCGCCAGAGTTTCTGACCATGACCCACCTATCCTGAAAATCTGAAGTCAATCCGCCCATCCATGCCCGAGATATAGCCTCCGGACGGAAGGACGGATGGACGGAAGCACGGAAGCACGGAAGGACGGACATTGCAAAAACAGTATGCCTCGCGGTGGAGGCATAAGAGGCATAAAAATAGTGCATCAGCCTGAATTAAACAGGATTAGGTACTTAGTGAAAGAGAGTCAATTTCTTTCAACAACGCCAGTGTAATCATGTGAACTTGCACAAATTTGGCACAACAAGTAAAGAAACTAGATCATAGGAATGATCGCCTGTCAAACCCTGCCATGAATAATTTACAAATGGTAATAAAGTTGGCATCAATTTCAATATTATCATCATACTTACAAGATTTATGAATAGTATCCTGCAGCTGCACCTCAAGGACAGGATGCTTTTCAACTTGAGCACCGTCGGACGACACCATCCAAAGAACCATCCGCGTATCTCTCACATTCTCCGCCCACAAGATAATCCCGTGATTTTCCGCCCTTCCTTCCAACCAATCCGAAAAAATATCAGTCAAGTTAAACGTGAAGCTTTCACCTGCTGTACAAGTTTGCGAATCGACAGACACGGCGATGCTTTGTAACGAAGCCGTGGCATCTCGCCCATCTGTGGCAAGATTTGGCTCTGACCACTCCTCGCCGGCGGCATTTCGTTGCGTCTCCGTAACTTTGTCCTGTTCCCAAGACTTCAGTACTCTGGCAAGATGAATCGTATCGGAATAAATATCATTTCCATTGCCGCTACTGTCTGCGACTCTCTGACAATACATTGTCAAGGTGGCGCTTGTTAAAGTTGTCTCGTTTAAATGATTAAAATTATCCTCTTTACCCCAATGACTATCCTTTTTGAATTGATCCACATCAAATCTAAAAAGCGTTCTGCTCTCTTGTCCGGTTAATAATCCAATATCGCGTACACCAAGCTCGACATATTCGCGTTGAAAGTAAGATATCGTTGGACCATTCAGGAAGGTATCTTCACTCGGATTCAAGGTATAGATCCTATGATGTATCGTCTGTGCAGATGGGATATTGGTATGCAACATAAAAAGAATCCACGCCAGAATCAATCGCAGAGGATTTTTCAACCACCCATGTTGTCCGAGTACTTTACACTGATCCATTTTTTTGGTGAAAATTTGTATAAAAGTTGCACTAAGTTGCAGAGGGTGATACATGTATGTCCACAGCTCTAGTACTACTGAGCAGCATGTTTACTTCAACACGCAGTAATAACATGTGTGTGCTAGTTAAAGTTGGCACTGTATGACGGTACGAGATGACGTCACAACTGATAATGGTACAATCCCCTGAAGGCTATGACAGTTCATGTCCATGTTCTCAGAAGATTTGTCACTCAATACTAGTGATGTCATGCCTTGCTGCACTTACATGAAGAGCTTCATTCTGAAATAGGGGAAAAAGGAAAGAAATATCACTTTTCTGTTATATTTGTCGATTACACATATGCTAAAATGATTTAATACAGGTGGCCACATGCACAAAAGTGGCTTTGATTTGAAAGTGTGAGTAACAAGCAGGATCTCTATCTGCTAAGATAAACCTTATCTTGCTATCGCAATCTGCAGGGCAGATCAACCCAGGGTTTGAATTAAGGGATTTTTCTTTCTTCTCTGTCTCTTCCTCCCATCTATTTAGGGCTCATATTGAAATTCCCTTACACAGGAAGGTGTGCGCCATCCTGCAGCTTTCCTGTGCTAGCCTTCTTTTGTTAAAAAATGTGTGATTATAACACTGCAATTAGCCACTTAAATTAGGAGCGTACTTTCCTGGGTTGTGCGATGAGCCGATTAGTTCAATTAGTTCAACAATCAATAAAATTGCCAGTCTTTGATAAACTTTTATTATAATCCTTGTCACCAGACCACTTCAAAAGGCAGGGTGTATCACTGATGCATATAATCCATCCGTTTTATGACCGAGCTTTCCTGAGGCGCGGGCTTAGCGAGGGGAATCCTGCCTTCTTTCTGTGTGAAAGTGTGGTAGCGTTTGTAAATGGTTCTAACTGTGGAGGTGTGTGTGTTTTGTCACATTCACACTGTGGAGTCTGCTAACAACCGTGAAGCTCCACAGTTGAAGATAATCTCAAAAATGGGGTTTTTGAGCCATAGAGGGGGGTATACCACCTGTCATTTTCTGATTAGAGTAACCTCCACAGTATGGCGGTTGCTGTGAGATTTGTGTAAAAAAAATCTCCCCAGTTTGAATGTGGGTGTGTGAATATCTCCCCAGTTGGGAAACACACACACCTCCACACTTGGCAGCATCTACAAGAGGGGGGGGGGTATTTCAATATGAGCCCTTAGTTTCCTCCTTATATTTTCTTAGAAGTGTAGGGGTGCAGTGCTGCATTTACCAGATCTGAGTCTAGTAAACTAACAGTCTCAGCTCCTATGTGGATACCACGGTGGATACCCCCCTATAAAACATCCAGGAAGTACTGGGTGATTCTTTTTCAAACTTGGAAGTTATTGTGTTGGGGTCACAGACACAATAATCAGCTGTATCAGCATTGACATTACCAAACGATCCTATACTTTCACCCTCATTCCTATTTATACCAAAACCACTGTGAAATTCCCATTCACAAAAGTAGGTACACAAGTTTCCTGTCTTTGCTTTTAAAGTACCTCTACCAGGCACCCTGGCCTTCCTTTTGTAATCAATCATGGTATCTTAATACTAATTACGGCGTGTCCGTCCGTCAAATCCTCTGTCCGCTATCGCGTTCAAGGTCCATGAAGTTTCAAGCGTTCACACGGTGCACTACGCGGTGCACTATCGCGTGCTTTCATGATGCGCTATCGCGGAGTATCAACGGGAGTGTGCGCGAGTACAGTCGCGCGCATCGGAAAAGCATTACAGTGTGACTAACAGGTGCATCTCATCGGACCAATAATTATAGGCCTTATTTTCAACATATATTTCAATACCGAACACGTGCACACACCAAACACGTGCATGTAGGCCTATTTCAGCAGAACATGACTATTTCCGGAAGGCCTATGAACATTTCTACAAAACAGAGTTGTGTCAAGTTGGATCTTGATCATTGAGAGACGGCGAGGCCTATAGTAGTTTAATAGGACAGGGCAGCTATATGGGTAACGGGTGTTGGGCAATTAGAGATAGGCCTATTACGAGAACCGCACAACCCGAGAACCGCGAAATCTAGTAAAATATAATCATAAGATCAACATACAACCTTAAAACAAAATGAGAACAATTAAATTTAGATTTCATGATATGCATCAATTTTGAGGACACAGAGAAGAGAAAATAAGTTTTGATTGATACTAACATTGTGATGCAGCATATACTACCTGTAAGAAACAAGAGTAATTTACTCATTTACTTTCCCTTTAACCAGGCCCATACGCAGGATGTTTTTGGGGGTTGCTGATTTTGGGGGCGATTTTGTAAAAAGAGAACTTTCTTACAAAAATTCGGACCTTTTTTGACCAAAAAAGCGTAAAAAACCTGTATACTTTTGCCAATTTGGGGAGGTGCGACCGCACCCTCCGCACCCCCTGCCTTTAACCATGTTAGCACGAAAACAATAATCATCCGAACTGTCAAAATAGTTGAAAGACAAACTGCGGGGTGATCAAACACTATAGTGATTGTCCAAATGCTATCAGCAATTCAGCACTATAAATGGCTCAAATCGCAGTGACTTGGGATGGAGTTGCATTGATTCAACTGGTTGCTATGTTGATAATATTTAACCATGCATTAGTTGTGTTAATATTTTATCATGAACTAGTTGTGCTTTTGATAGAGCAGGCAGGAAAATATTTTTTAAATGCTATACTATACTAGCAACTGTTTACATTTAGTATTTAAACAATAAGCTGGCTGATTCGGCACAAAAAAGACAAAACATTGCTGGCCCCTTTTGACCACACAAAATCACAATATTTATGGGTTGTGCAATCATTAAGTGTACAAGGGCAGGGGTTCTCAAAATGGCCTGCTAAAACTTGCTCTCCCCCTCCTTCTTCACACCTGTCAAAAATTCTTTGCCCCTCTTTTTGACCTGCCAAAAAATCTTTGCTCCCCCTTATTTGAGAAAACACAAATTTGAAAACTTTAAATTGCCTAATCGGGTGAAGCAAGCATAGCGACTACTGAGCAGGAAATTTTGCATATTTTAACAAAAATTGCCCCCCTCCCCTCACCTCCCTCCCTCCTCTGAGGCTTGCCAAAAAAAATTGTTCCTCTGGGGTACACATAAATTATTGAAAACCACATACTTCACAAGGAAAGTACCACTGAAAAAAACTGTATAAAAAAGCACACACAAATTCACTACTTTATTAAAAACCACAAAAAATGTCAACATGTTGAACATTTCAATCTATAAAATGTCAGTGATCAATACAAAACAGTTGTGCTAAAGAATGTACATAGTACATACAGCATAGAAAAATTATATCCAAGTCCATGACTAATGACCCTTACTAGTAACCTATCCAGGCACCTATAAAGGATATTGTTATTTCTTTATTTAAAGTGCGATGCCAGCTGGTAGCATAGCCGTACTTTCTTCTGCCTGATCAGCAGCATTATTACAACAAGTCTATGATAAAGTGAAGACCATTACAAGCGTATAAAGTATTGAATACAGTAAATTCCATTTCACTGAGCTTCACTGCTTTGCTGCATGCTAGCCATAGACTTCAACATAAAATGTCCCAAGTTTTAAGATATATTCCCAAAATATCAAGCACTATCTTAAGAACCACTGAACCGATACTAAGCTTGTTTGTATTCATTTTAATGCATTTTTCATGCAGATTCTAAATATGGTCATGAAAATGTAAAATTCTGAAATTTTTTGAATTTTCAAACAAAATTTGAAACTTGTCGTCTGCAGTCGACGCCACATGAAGTAGGTTAACAACCTGTGCATTTACTTCCACTCCATTCTGACAAATATCACATAGATACTCTGAGTAGGAAGTCATTGTACATGGTACAATAAATAACTAACTTCTACCAAACAATTGTCCATAACTTTACAATACATGCATGGATATTGCATTACATGCACTAAAAGCTACAGTCAGGGCAATAAAGAAGGTAAAAGTTCATTAATCATGACCTTATAGCAAAAATATGGGTCAATTTTGAAAATCAAGGTAACCCAAATGACCACAAGAAAGTTTTCTTTAATTTAAGATATCAGTGGCGTCAAATGATGCAGAAATAACAAAGTTATGACACTACAATGGATACAGATTCAAAAGTTGCACCCTATTGTTTTGTGCACATAACAATAACCTTATTCAACATGAATGAGTCAAACATTACTACACAAACATATGACTCCATTTGCTAGTTCATCACGAATCCCGGGGTATGAATGAACTTACAACTTCCTATAATACCAATTTACTACAAAAACTTTTCTTTTTTTTAAAAATATATTTATAATAATTATTAATCTAAAAACCTGCTCACTGAAATTAATAAAAAGGATTTTTGAAAGAGTATGGTAATGAGACACAATTTTTTTAGCCAGCGCAGCGGATGGGTGATGGGGTGATGGGGGGGGGGGGTGACAGATGTCACGCAAATCTAAACTCCAAAAATAAATGTCAACCTCACAGTTGCTTAGATAATTAGTCTGAATTGTAAAAACCACATTTTGTCGAATAGTGCACCAAATGGCTTCAATTGGGGCTTCATTTTGAGAATGTTTCCAACTTTTGATGGGGGCACATTCCCCTCAGACATTATCGCACTGACTCTGACCATAACTCCAACATAGGTATTTGAGGAAACTATGATTCCAAGCTACACTCACATTTTTACAATTACTTATAAAGAGCTGGTAACAACCAGTACCACTGTCAAAGAGGGTAAAAAAGGTTGTGTGACCTACAGAATCATGCCACAAGAAAAGTTGTATGGTTACTCATTCAAGTAAGAAATCACCATAACTAGTCTAGTATGCAAATTTCATTCATTTCATTGAGGGTTTATAAGCTTTATTCCATATAATCCCTCAATTAAAGCCATATTATAACATTTCTGTAAAAATAGATTAGTATTTATTTTCCATAAAATGTTAGCTTTTACTGCCAGATATGTCCCCTTTTAATTTTGAGCAGAACAAGTGAGGTAAAGCATAGAAAATTGGAATTTACTACTAGCGCCCATGCATGTTACTCCCATGATTTGTAATACTGTGCGATCCTCTGGTTGTGTGTATGTGTATCCCATACGCCGTGTGCGTACTGTGCATATGTGATCAACTAATTATTTCCATTGTAATAATAAAACGACGGTTCCAGCGTTTTATTCAAAATCTCGGATTTTGACAAAACTACAGCACCTAAAGTTTTGATTTTTACAGAGTATCTTTATTGCATTACAATATTGTGTAAAAACCAGAATTAAAAAAATAATTTAAGGCGTTCTCCTCAGCAAATGTTATAATATGGCTTTAAGTCTTTACCCTATAGCCTAATTATGCATGTCTTACATGAAGAACACCCAAAAGTTAGAGTACAGTTATCAACTTAATACCAAGTAAGACCATGGGACTGAAAACTTACCAGGAAAAGCATCCAGAGCATTGCTGTGTCCACATTTAACATAAACAGCATATAGACAAGCTGACAGTAATATTTCCTATAAGTTTCAGTCACAGAATTAGTCCTATAATAATCTGTGTCAATGAGTGCTGGTATATTGCTTATTTACCAATTCAACTGTCTGTATGCCCTATTTGCAGACCATCCAAGGTAAAACGCTGCAACAACTGTTAAAACCACATCCTTTTTGTCTTTATCAACAAAGCAGTTTTATCAACAGGCCAAATACTAGATAAGAGACACATACATGATGCACAAGTCCAACACTAATTATTATCTGTATCTATCGTCCGATATGATCACTATCTTACAAAGTAGCAAATTATTCCGGCATAATTGAACACAGTACATCAATCATTGTTATGATTCACACAGGCAAACAGTGTTATGAAGCAAACTCTATTATTAAACTTGCTTGGTGTACGGACTCCTATATAAATGTTGAGGGCTCACTCCCACTTCTTGCAGATCTGAAACAGGTGGTGTGATTGATTTAGTAAAATGTCAAGTTTGGAATAATTTAGAGCGAGTTTGGCGGCAACATCAAGGTTAGGCTAATGAAAGTCGAATCCTCGTTTCCCGTAACCCTACTCCGTTCAAAACCAATTGCTGGCCAAATATTTCATTATTTTGAATAAAACATTGATTTCCTAACAAACTTTAACATACCAATAAATAATTGTGGTTTTTAATATATCATAAATCTCTTTCTGTTGATTTTCAGGGATTTTCTTTGCAGTAGGAGCATGGCATATGGTTAATAATGAATTAATAATGAATACACACTTTTTGATCTGCTCTGATCTCATTCCGTAAAAATATTGTGAAACTTTTGATAATAATTGTACAATCACCTTCATGTGGTTGTAAACTACATCTGTAAACTACAAACTGTGATTTATCACATGTATACATGGGTACCCCCCGGTAGATATTGGTTTACACCTGTAACAGATGCAATATGAAATGGTATGAAATAATGAATAATGAAAAATGAAATAGTCACCTACACAGTCATGAAAAATTATGTAACGGGAAACAAGGAATTGACTTTCATTGGCCTTAGCCACTATTCTAAACTGTTGCGTTTTGGTAGTTTACAGCATCTTGCGAATGATACCAGAGCTTTGGCAAAAATTGCCATTTTTATGACAAATTTTATGACAAATTATTTAAAAATTATTATTTTTTAAATCTGATATACATATATTGATATAGCAATGGTTATAAAATTATACGAAATGTCAATATAAGAAATATTAAAAATATCAATTTTTAATATTTGCCATCAAATTTGTATCATATCAAATTATTTGATCAAAATCAAAAATACTGTGCAAACGTCGCTATCCGACCTTAAAGCAGCATTTTTTCACTTTTATAATTTATCAATATTTATTGATCAACAAAGAAGTTGGGGTGTCTGGGTGCCCAGATGTTGCTCTCAATTTCCCTTTTTTGTGTTACTTTTATTTAAATTTAATTATAGGTTTTAAGAATGAAACATGAAGAAATTAGCATGTGCATAAATTCAAATTAAACTTCATTTACACCCTAAACTTGTATGTTTAGGAAATAGGCCTATATAAATAAATAAATGTATTTAAAGGAGTATTTCATGATCCTAGCATCCTCTATTTATGTCATTTTTCATTAGATATCCACGAAAAAACCTATTCCCAAAATTTCAGTTGATTCCGATTTTATGTTCATGAGTTATGCATGATTATGTGTATTACAATGCTCCATAGACAATGCGTTGTAATTTCGTTCTGGTGCACCAGAACGAAATTCAAATTTCACGATATCTTTGCTAAACGAATTAATCTGCAAGAAATATTTTGTACATAAACATTATGTAGCCAGAGGTTTCCAGTGATATAAAAATCTCAACTTTTTTTTGAGAAAAGTGGGGGGATGAGGCTGTGGATCACGAAATGCCCCTTTAACAAACACGTGTCATGTAGGTTTTTTTAACCTCTTGGAAAGGTGGGTCAAAAAAGTTATATTATGTTTAAAGAGGGGGAGGGGTCAAACAAGTTTCAGGTTCTTTGGAGGCCCGTCTGGAGGGGGGGGGGTCAAAAAGTTTTGACTCTGAAAATTTCCAAGTGCCCCCCACCCCCTCCCCCCATACCAAAGTATTTACAAACACTAGAGCCAAAATGAAGCCATTTGCTGCACCATTTTTATATTGTTGAATGGTAATTTTACACCTTATAATGCATGTGCTCAAAATTTAAACATAGGCCCTATGCACACACCAAATATGTTTTGTTTTAATAAACCAATTTGCTGAGGAGGACGTATAGACTACAAAACAGTATAAGCTTAAAGCTACACTAAAATCAATAGGCCTATCAATGAACACAACACATCAGTGACCATGAATACTAGGACCAGTAGAATGCATTTATAAGCTTACATACATAACATAGCTAGTGTCAATTTGTCAGTGAGTGACTGTGACTTGTGTTTCTCGTTCGGCACGAATTCACCGTTTTCCATGTCGTAGGTAAACTCACATTTAATTTCAATCAATCGTTTCCAATCACCTCACCTGAATTCCTCAAATTTCCATTCAGAAATGTATGATCTGTGGTAAAATAGCAGTGTCGACATTGCATTCCACCTGTTTCCACCGCCGTGAAAATTCCCATGACCTCAGCAAGTTTGTTATGGTCGCACTTTTAATACCAGGGTCAAAGGTCAATAAGTTTCACGGGTGGCGTGCTATAGGGTGTCCCAAACAGTTCTTGTACCATTTTAAAATCTCTTGCATGGGATCTCTTGTACGCGCGCATTACCTTCATAAAAGTGAAACTTGTAGGCCCAACAATTGATTAGATACCTAACTTGGCCAGTTTGCTTGTTTTGGATGCAAAATACAGAGAAACATTTCTCGCATAATTAAACTAAGCCATAATGTATGATCATGGACATAAAAAAATAATGTAAACTCCTGAAGAAAAGTTTGGAAAGGTTTTTGTGCATCTATATCTCAGGCTATTTGTGACATGTTTTAATCGTGTTGCATATTAATGGACAGCTAATTTATTCCCCTTTACAATGGCACCACACTTGAAACAATCACCCTTTTCACGGCTGAGTACACTATTTTCTTGTGAATGTAGTGGGTCTCAAACAGAAGGTGCCAAATAGACCATTATTCTGTTAAACAACACTAGTCACTAACCTCAATTGTAGGTGGAATATGTGGTCAATGTATTTGCCCTTAGATCGGGCCTTAGATCTACAAGGTATGTAAATACTAAAAAGTTCCGCAGGACTAATCTCCATAGTTAGAAACTGTTAGACCAGGTCTAAAGCGAGACCAGTTTTGTGCATACAGATCTTTTGCAAGTCTTTGAAAACTTTTTGGTCTGTCATATAAGACGCTACTGTATTATTATTTTGCCTGGTGTGAAACAGATGGCATTCTGAATGTAATTTTAGTAGCCTCTGACTACTTTTGGGCTTAGCCTGGCTTCAGTCGAATGTTATAAATAAATAAATAAACTAAATAAACATGTGACATCATAGGCCAACTTATCAATTGTTTTACTGATTCTAAATGACTTCAAATGGCTTGTTAAGTTAAGATAAAATAAATCTTAAATCATGCCATAAAAAGCCATATGCAACCCGTTTTCAATGCACCTCTACAATAAAACTCCAATTTTTGTTCGTCTTGGGGTGGGTGGGGGAGTGAGGAGGCTCCGTGGCCAGTGGTGTTTGGGAATGATAAGTATGCAGTGGCGTAACTAGGGGAGCAAGGGGGGCAATGTGCCCTGGGCGCCACCCTTAGGGGGGCGCTGAATTGGCCTAATCAGCATCGATTCTGCAACCCTTCAAGCATTGAATGTCAAAATGTGTGCACGCTTCGCGTGCATTTAGGAACAAAATCATTTGAAAGATCAATTTAGACCGATTTCAACTTCATTATAACCCAAATTAATTAGAGATAGGCCCTATTTGTCCAATTTTTCAAAAATTGGGGGGGGGAGGCAATATCTTCCCGCGTCTTATTTTGTTTCTTGACCAACCCTAGTTACGTTACTGTAAGTATGCAATGTGTGATTATAAGTATGCAATTATTCAATTTGCACACTAAATTACTTGAAAAGAGCAATTCTATTTGAAATCCATAAACCCCATAATGGGAGGCATGACCTTAATAGCTCTTAATCTCCCACACAGGGGTGTATATTTCAAAATGGAGTCACCCATTCGGTACCCCCATTTGAAATTCACACTCCCTGTGTGTAAGATTAAGGTCATGTCTACCATAGTGTATGGATTTCAACTTGAATTTGCTGTAGAAGTGATGTAATAATCGGATTAACTACGCTACAACATTCATGCGGTACCTATGCATTGAACCACATCACTGACAGGGATAAAAACCTGGATTGTAATTCTATAGAATGATTAGTATCTTTGAAAAGAGCAGTATTGTATTCAATCAATGATTGCAGACATACACAGGTGTTGAGTGCAAACTGCTTGTGCAATATATTCAAAAAATTATATTCATCTATTGCTATGGTAATTAATCCTGTTATCTATGGCCTATTGGTCGAGTAAGGGCAAGGTTTGGGGTTGCTTAGCCCAGTTTAGAGTTAATGGCTTCAGTCAAAGAAATTAGAAGATAATATGGTATGATAAGATCTTATTACTCTCTTCCAAGTTCAGAACAAGGACAAATGTATTCATCATATGCACACCTCAATGTACAACTCAAATGGGCGCTTTTTAGTGACAGTTAAAGGCAGGCACATATAGAGATGTACAGCTAAGAAGGGAAGTATTTTTGTGGCTCAGTAACTATTATAGCTATCATGGGTCACACAGTTTTGGAAAACTGATTTAGAGAAAGCATGCCTTTTTCCACACACAAAAAAAATCGAATATAGCTGCAGTTTGTGCAGAAATAATTTCATATCTAAACCAATTGGTACATTTATAGTGGTCTATTTCCCATAAAATTGTTAATATTTCTCAGAATTACAGCCATACATCTCACCCTAGTCCACAGAATTAAAACCAGAGAACCAGGACTCGGTTGGAATCAGGCTTGGAATGTGCTTGAGGCAATTGTTTTCCCATGAACTTGATAACGCATGAGACAAAATTGGGAGCGGAGCTTGGTGGAACCTACACACGCCATATCTAAATGCTTCAGATGAGACGCATTATTATTTTCACTCTTTTCCACGCACCATCGGCAAGGACCCGGATACTATAATACCCCCAATAGCTGACAGCGTCAATGTTAGCCTTGTTCAAGGCCCTCTAAGTTCCCTCCATCATGACCAGCACAAGGGCACTTTTAGAATCCTAGTTTCTAATCTTATCATTACTTTTGGGCTCACTAAGTCTATGATATGAGGGAACAGACTGCGGCTATAATCATGCCTAAGTTGAACGATAGAACTCGGGTTGAGCCTACAAGCACGTAGGGCGAGACATTCGTAGACTAAACCCAAGTTCGGTTTTTCAGCATACGCATGATCATTAATAGCCGTAATCTGTGGCCCTCCCTGACTTGGCGAGCCCAAACTAGTTCAGACAGTGAGGAAATCTTAGGCAGTATGAGGAGTCTGAGTTCTCTGGTTTGAATTCTGTGCCCAAGTTACAAATCAAAAACCCCCTTCTGGGTTACAATTTGATCGCAACTAATAATAAACGCTGATAATAAACATAACATTCAGTCATTATGATTGGTTAATCTTGTGAGCAGATCCAGTTTATTCAATATAATCATTCTATATAGCAGTGCATATAAGTAAACAGAACATAGTCCTTAGCATATAAAATAACAGAATCAAATAATTGTGAGGATTTTCATAATGCAAAAATGTGTAACTACAACCATATTGTAGAAAAAGAAATATAGTAATTTGTGTGTTTTGTATGGACAGATCATAATTATTATTAATCATACTAAAAGACTTCTAGGGAAAAAACATGATCATTGTAATTAAATTAGACTGCTGGATGAAAAGATGGTTCAACATTGTCTGTCCTACACAGAATTAGCATATTGTCAAGACTTCATTAGGAATTATACAGCTTTATTCCATAGACTGTATAAACCTGCCTTGATAATAGGCTAACTGGGAAGGCTTTCATGAAGGTAATTCGCTATCGCATTGAATTTGTCATACTTTAGTTACCGATTCATGCCTGGTTTGCACACCTGTTAGCAACCCATTGACTTTGTGTTGTGATCATTTTGATCATGGTTCCGAACATGGATAGTGTGAACCAGTTGAACCAGCAACGGTCGATTTTGACGTCACATTACAACAACGAATACCTGAACAAAACTTACACAATAAGCCAAGTCAAACCTATTATTCAGTAGTACCAAGTAAGTCAATTTTACACATTGTCCATTATACAACACCCCTAAAATGAACCCAACTTTGTTTAAATCCAAGATGGCTGCTTAATTACTGGCATAATTAATTACACAAACTTGCTTAACGAGGATCCTAACAAACATAGGCAAAGATGCAGAAGGGAAAATATTACAATGAAGAAATAATTATAACTGAAATATACAATAAAATTATATCATGTTTGTACTGATAAAAGAAATTAAATTACACATTTGATGGTACTTGTTTAAAAGATCTGGTGGGATTTTCCATATTTTAAGAAGAGCACACAATAATATTTAAAATCAATATCAACAACCAATGATTATTCATTGCAAAAAGGAGTGTAAATTTTATTAAAAGGTATTTCACAGGATTGATGATATAATTGACTATTTCAGCTTCTAACAGTAACAATTCATGATTGTCTCAGGGTATGTTTAGTTTAGAATACGAGAGAGTATATTTGGCCCCCTATTTTGAGTTAGAATATGATGATATATATGCAAATTTGATTAGGATAGACTGCCCAACTTTGTATCAGATTAAGGTTGATATTAATCTAGGCCCTTTTTATATTAGGAGCAATTGGACTTTTTACACATCAGTACCTACCGGTACGTTGCTGGAAAAGTGAAAAAACAAATTTGCACTTTTTGCACGTACATTTGCAGGGAGAACCTAATTTGGTTTTTTCTAAATGTTACGTTTAATACAGTTTATGTGAAAATCTTATTCCCTGTTCAACTCCTGGATTGTTGACAGAACTTAATCTTTGGAATAAATTACAAGCAATAATACAGAATTGGCCTGCAAACAAGCACAAAAAAGTACATGAAATAAGGTGTTTTTAGATATTTGAGGAATAAACATTACCAAATCCCACTAAAGAAACCATTCACAAAATGTGTTTTGCAAAATTGCATAAGTGTTTAATTTCTAAAATTATGAATCGTCTTAGAAAAATTAAAGCAAAGAGTATAAATTTACCCTTATTGTCATAAAAAAAAAATTGTGTTAAAGGACTGTTATTAAAACATGCAGGACATAATAGCAATATAGTTCCACCTTGATGTTCGTAGGGATGTTAGTGCCTTTATATGTGATGTGATCAAGCCAAATCAGTCGGAAGTCGGATATATTGATTTTGAGATATAGCAAAACAAAGGAAATATTTCCTTTTGTTTTGGAAACTCTTTAACTACTCATATCTTTTGAACTGGTTGTCCAATTTCATTTAGCCTTTTCGAGATATGATGGACACAATAGGATGGCACTGCACCAAGTGAGTCAAGTCTTTTAAATTTGCCGGGTTTTACCCAAATTGAAGACTTTTGTGTACGCCATATTTTGAAAAGGCTAATGGGGTTTTCTGCAAAATGTAGCTTTGCTAATACTTCTTATAATTCTATAAGAAATTGAAAATTGAATATGTCCGACTTCAGATTGATTTTGCTTGATCACACCACACATGGGTCGCAGATATGCCTTCATGCCTACTTTTCTGCACCACTATTTATTAAGCCCAGAATTCATTGTACAACATTTGCAGAACAAGCTCTGAGATAGCCCTTCCTGTGGACACTATGCAGTTGCTCACGCTAGCTTTCTGAGAGGCATTGCAATCAACAAACTGTGAGCACGTTTTAGGACTTGCAAAATGATCATCTTCATATGTTGGGTTATACAGATGTTATAAAACATTTTTAATGATGTTCAAAAACATTTTTGAAAACTTACTGCAAAACATTTTAACAAAATGTTATTTAAGTTTTGACAACATATTTTACCAAATTATTTGCCAAAACTATTTTACAATAACATTTTGACAACATTTAAAAAAAAGTGCTTTTTCATATTAAACATTTTAAAGATGTGTTCACAACCTTTATATAACCAGACATTTAAATGTTATTAAAACTAAATCACCTTTATAACCTAGTTATCCTAGTTATAAAGTTTTACAAACAATTTTGCATTTACTGGGTTACGAGGTCAGTCAAAGTTGTAACGGAAGCATCTGATGTACTCCTTGTAGCACTAACATTATCATATTTAAGTAGCTTATACTGAAACTGAAATTAGACAAGTGCAGGACAAATATCATATTGCATATAACAAAACTGAATTATTTTCCATAAAATCATAAAAATGGGATTTAATTCGTCATGAAAGTAAATACTTTGACAGAGATGAATTCTGTGAATGGTTTCTAGAAACACTTTAACTTAGAAAAAAAATATTTCCATTTACAATCCACTGATATGGATATGTAACATTTATCATCTATTCAACGGCAAACTAACAGAAAATAGACAAGGCGGTTCTCGAACCACGAGTCTCGCCTGCTTTCGTGACCGCCTGCTTTTGCGATTACTTTGGTAGAGGTAAATGAATTTGGCGGTTATCGGCTGGGCACGATTATCTGGCTGATGGTGACTGTACCCACCAAGTTTCATGCCCATGCAACAGTTTTTACTAATTTGACTTCACATTACCCCTGGTGGACTCGAAATGACCTTCCCAAAATTTGGCTTTAAATGATGACTGTACCCACCAAGTGTCATGCCCATACGACAGTATTTACTCATTTGACCTCAGATGACCCCTGGTGACCCAGAA
Organism: Amphiura filiformis; assembly: GCF_039555335.1. Classification (NCBI taxonomy): domain Eukaryota; kingdom Metazoa; phylum Echinodermata; class Ophiuroidea; order Amphilepidida; family Amphiuridae; genus Amphiura; species Amphiura filiformis. The sequence goes on along the minus strand of NC_092632.1, from coordinate 62,687,308 downwards.
ATGACCTTCCAAAAATTTGACTTTAAATGTTGACTGTACCCACCAAGTTTCATGCCCATATGACAGGTTTTACTAATTTGACCTCAGATGACCCCTGGTGACCTCGAAATGACCTTCCAAAAATTTGGCTTTAAATGTTAACTGTACCCCCCAAGTTTCATGCCCATCAGACAGTTTTTACTAATTTGACCTCAAATGACCCCTGGTGACCTCAAAATGACCTTCCAAAAATTTGGCTTTAAATGTTGACTGCACCCACCAAATTTCATGCCCATATGACAGGTTTTACTAATTTGACCTCAGATGACCCCTGGTGACCTCGAAATGACCTTCCAAAAATTTGGCTTTAAATGTTAACTGTACCCCCCAAGTTTCATGCCCATCAGACAGTTTTTACTAATTTGACCTCAGATGACCCCTGGTGACCTCAAAATGACCTTCCAAAAATTTGGCTTTAAATGTTGACTGCACCCACCAAATTTCATGCCCATATGAGTTTTACTAATTTGACCTCAGATGACCCCTGGTGACCCCGAAATGACCTTCCAAAAATTTGGCTTTAAATGTTGACTGTACCCACCAAGTTTCATGCCCATCCGACAGTTTTTACTAATTTGACCTCAGATGACCCCTGGTGACCTCGAAATGACCTTCCAAAAATTTGGCTTTAAATGTTGACTGTACCCACCAAGTTTCATGCCCATACGACAGTTTTTACTAATTTGACCTCAGATGACCCCTGGTGACCTTGAAATGACCTTCCACAAATTTGGCTTTAAATGTTGACTGCACCCACCAAGTTTCATGCCCATACGACAGTTTTTACTAATTTGACCTCAGATGAACCCTAGATGACCTCAGTGACCTTGACCCACTAACCAATACAAACCGGTTCTGTCTCGGGTCAAGATGCACCCACCCACCAAGTTTGAGGAACGTGCAACCCCTAGTCTCCGAGAAAATAGGCGGAAGGCAAACTTTAACCAAAACTTTAACCAAATTTGTCACATCCACACACACACACACCCCCACACACATACATACACACATACGGAAAAGTGATTATATAGTCTCCTGCCTTATCAGGCGAGACAAAAATAGAATATACATTGAAATTGTGGTCCTTATTATCGCTCCAATGTAAAACATATTTTTTGTTCTATCATTTATATACATATTCACATTTTGCACATGTTTTTCAAAACATTTTGTTTTTAAAAATTAATGTTTTTATTCACAATTCCATTAAAATAATAATAATCATAGTAATAACAGATATATCTTATTCACATATTTATGGGTTTGTAACATTCAACTTTGCATTTAAGGTGGTACTACACCCCTTGATAAATGTGTGACTATTTTTGCATTTTTCTCAAAAATATAACATACTGGTAACAAAAGTTATGTATACTCATATTATAGGGGCAAGGAATCCAATTACTACACTGGAATTTCAGTGACTCTAGACAAGCGGTACCTTATTTATGATAAGAAAAGAGGTGCTCGAATGTACCTCATTTCTTAACATATATAATGAGCCACTTGTCTTGAAACACTGAAATTTAGTGAATTAATTGGATTCCTTGCCCCTATAATATACATACCTCTTGTTACCAGTGTGTAGTTATTTTTTGAGAAAAATGCAAAATTGTGTCACAAAATTTATCAAGGGGTGTAGTTCCACCTTAAACAAGGGCGAAGGAATATAACAACAAAGTGGGCAAAAAGACGGTTTATTCTTCGTGTAAAAAATCAGAATTAGCCTAGTACAGAAATCTACTATTGAAGGATTATACAGCTTTATTCCGTAAGCTGCTTTAAAATTCCTCAATGGAGTCTTTACACTATAATCAAATTAAATAATTCTTGGCCAAACTGGAACACTGTGAACGCTAGTGGCTCTGCGATAAACACACACGAATATAGCGCGGTACAGAAGAAAGTATACACACGCCTTACACTGCGTACACGCTTAGTACACTACATGGACGCAACGTGCATGTTCCAGTTTGGCCAAGAATTACTTAATTTGATTATAGTCAAACTCATGAATATCTTACACCAAGAATACAACCCAAAAGGTGGAAGTTATGTACTAAACTATTATGTAATGTTGATGAAGTTATTGAATGAAATGTCTTTGAATTTGTACACTCAAGTTGCGGTTAGCAACTGTGACATATTCACATTGTAAGGAAACAAAAGTTGTTCAATTATAAGAAATAATATGGGATATGATCAAGCAAAATGAGTTTGGAAAATTTGATTTTGAAATATTACCACGATGTACTTTAGTTGTATTTTACTGTTTTTTAGTAACATGATATCGGCAATCTCATCTGAGAAGGTTTTAAGTTAACAGGTGGCAAAGAAAGCACAGCCTGTGTGCATTGTACCCAAATGTACATTCTTACAGAAGAAACAATTAGTGGCTTAGACAAAGGGGTGCTGTATCCTACCCCCTCCCTCCGGTAATGACGTCTTGTTGGTACATGACAACCCATCAGTATATGTGATGCGATCAAGCAAAATCAGTCGGAACTCAGAAATATTGATTTTGAGATATAGCTAAACAAAGGATAGATTCCCTTTTGTTTTGGAAACTCTTTAACTGCTCATATCTTTGGGACTGATTGTTCAATTTCAATAGGGTTTTCTGCAAAATGCAGCTGTGTAAATGCCTTTTACTATCCTATAAGAAACTGAAAATTTAATATTTCCGAGTTCCGACTGATTTTGCTTGATCGCATCACATATTTCGCTATATGCCAGTAAATGAATTTTCCAATTTCTGGTCTGTTTAAACTTAATTTACTTCAATTTTCAGCCACAATTCTACCAGTAAAGTAAGTAATCCTAGGGGCAGGTCAGTAGGACTAGGACGGCTTGGGAATTTTGGAGTGCACCCTTTCAAAAAGTGTTAGAATCTTTAGGTCTTCAGTAAATTTGAAATTCTGTGCACCCCCCCCCCCCCCACACCCACACACCCACCCATCTGAATAAGCTGGGTACTACTACTGAGAACAATAAATCAAAGTTTCATGGACTTTTCAGCATTTTGCAGACTGTAAAATTGTCAAAAAAGGCAGAAAAAAGTAATGCTAGGTGTGTGACCAGATCGACAGGCTCATCCCCTCACTTGATAATCAGATTATTTTGGTACATGCCTCAATGTGAGGTACAAAACATAATATGACAAAATATCTGACCACACACACCTTAAAGTCCATTTTGGTTGATCGTATCCCATATCATCACACACTCATGATGTGCACAAGGGTGAGCATACAAACTTTCAATCATACAGAGAAAATCTACTTGAACCGGACAATGCTGTAAGTTTGGAATTAAAGAAAGATGCTTTAAATTGGTATCCCAATTCCCACTTACATGTATATCATGACAGAGATTGTTGGTTAAAGTGACAAATATATAAAGTACCTTTCATTCAACTACATTTAAAGAGATTTAAAAAAGAGCATACACATAATAGCTGTAAAAAAAAAAAGTCTTTATGAAATTTGTTTTCCTCATACAAATTGTTATACCAACAGGGCAGTGATGTTTGGTTTTTGTATATTTGCATGTCATCGTTGGGCAGGAAAAACCTATGTATTTGTAACCCCTGAACATGTTTAAGAAACTGAGAGGTTACATAGGAGGTTTTGCTTTAAACATGTTCAGGAGCAATGACACCAAGGAGGTTTTACGTACCCAATGATGATTTTCAAGATAAATCGCAAGCAGTTTGTGTAGCAAGCTAGCAGGGGTACCAATTGGATGTGGTAAAAAAACAAATTCTCGATTACATTCAAATGTACATGACATTCAACTTGGCACAGGTTAACTTGCGTATGAATACATTACCCCAGTACCGTACGAAGATTGTTGTATTAGTTGATGCATATGCTACCCTGTGCAAGGAGAAAATGTACTCCATCCCAGGATTCCAGGATATTGACTGCTTAGTGTCATAAATTGGTAAGTGCAATAGCTGCCCTGTGAACATCTGGTAATTTACACACAGTATATAGTACTTATCTACACATGGCAGCTATTGCACTTACCCATGAGCACTGAGCAGTCAACATGTAGGGAGAATATATTAAAGCGTAATTCTGGCAGTTGCAAAAATTACCTTGTATAGCAACTTGCATGGGAGAAATAATCATTCGATTGCAGCCTTTGCCAAAAATACCAGAAGAGGTACACCATTTTGGTTACCATGGCAATCCAACATGGAGGACGTAACCATACTACGTCTGAAGAACCACTAACCCTGATATGAAGTAACACACAGGACAGCCATGAAGTGATCACATAAAAAGCACACCAAAAAGAGAAAATTCAAATGTAGTTTTGCATAGAAAACGACACCCTGAGTTTAACAGGGACAATAATTTGGCTCTTATGTGTTTTTTTTGTCTATTGAAAATGTATTACTCACACAACTATAATAGCAATTTATTCTTTAAAAAAACCCTTCCAAAATAAAAATTGAGTGGCATATTTGGGGCACTAGATGATTAGATATTGACTTCTGATGATTAATTTTTATTGTGTACAAAACATGATGGCAAAGACTATGAATGGCCTATTCCAGGCAAAATCCATACACCCCCTATGGAAGAAATGACTTCAATATCCAGCACAGGGAATATGTGACACGATCAAGGGAAATGAGTCGGATGTCGCCAATATTGATTTTGAGATATTGGCAAAGAAAGTGTTAAAATTCTTTTGCTTTATATTGTTTTCAGCGATTGATAAATTGACATAACTTTGCAAAGAAAAGTCGTATCAACAGGGGGTTTTCTGTTTCTGAAAGCTCTAAATGTACTCTTTATTAACATATGTAAAACTCATTTTCGACCAGGGTCGACATGTGACTCATTCCCCTTGATCATGTCACATACGAGTAACTCCATTTGAAATCTACACCCCCTGTGTGGGAGATTAAGGTCATGTCTTCCATAGAAAGTGTTTGGATTTCAACTGGTATAGCCCAATTTAAGTACAAGAGATAATAACTAGATAATGGAAGCATATGTAATGCGATCATGGGAAATGAGTTGGATGTTGTTGTGAATATTTAATTTTAAGGTTTTACCTCAGTTACTTGCTCTTCAAAAATCCTATGCTTTTACCAAATTCCCATGAAAATTGAACTTCTGCTTACCAAGTTACAAGAAAGGAATTTAAACACTTTTTGGCCAATAACTCTTAATATTAACGACATTAAACTCTTTCCCTTGACTGCAGCACATGTAGACACCTTCTCAATTCACAGCTATGACTTTTAGTTAAGATGCAAATGTGGAATTGGTTTATGTGCAGAGGACAAGTTATTATACTTAGATGCCTGGGTATGCAAGCTCAAGTCCACTCGATTGGACTATTCAAGTTGATATCCATACACCCTCTGACGACATGACCTTAATCTTCCACACAGGGAGTGTGAGTTTCAAATAGGGTTACCTGAATGGGTGACTTCATTTGACATGTGAGAGATTAAGGTCATGTCTTTCATAGGGAATATATGGATTTCAACTGGAATATACCCCATAGACAGTCAGATGTAATAGTCTGCATGTCATCATTCCCACAATGCAGCCACATCTAAATCACAACTAAACATTGCAACCTCTAGTGTAAATTTGCTTGGATATGTATTAACCGCTGTATACCTCTTGCATACAATTGCAGTGAGTTTGCGTCACACTGATGCTTACGTTTTACTTCATTCACTAGCAATAAGCGATTGAATTTTGCTTCACACAATATGCTCTTGTTATACTCCAGTTACTACTGATACATAATTGCATTTTTTGCTTCACATTTTATATGCACATGTTATTTTATTCCAGTTGCTAGTGATGAGTGGTTCAATTTTCATCAATAAAGTAGATTACTCTTATGTCTTCCAAAGCAAGATTAAAATTAAAAAAACTGCTCTGCACTATTGAGTGGAGTGAAAATTCAGCTTTAAGCTGAACAGTAATAGGCCTATATCATACTTCTCCATGCCCATGGCTACCCCTCAAATATCTTGAAATTTGTTTCATAAAACTGTCAATTACATCCGTTATGTCTCAATTAAACTACAGCTATTCCACTTGGTATCCATACACCCTCTATGGAAGACATGACCTTCATCACTCACAGAGGGAGTGTAGATTTCAAATGGAGTCCCCTTTAACACTCCTTGTGTGGGAGATTAAGGTCATGTCTTCCAGAGGGAGTATGGATTTCAACTGAAATATTCCAATAACATTGATCATTATAAAATGTGAATTGATTTGCGCATGGAATATATGAAAGCCCAAACATCTTTTTTGCAATGGCCAAAAATTGGGTTATTCCAGTTAGAATCCACACCCCCATGCAAGACATCACCTTAATCTTCAAGGGAGTGTGAATTTCAAATGGGATTACCTGAATGGGTGATTCACCCCTGTGTGTGAGATTAAGGTCACATCTTCCACAAGGGGTGTATGGACTTCAACTGGAATATCCCATACCAGCTTCTTTTTCCCCCCAGTTATATTCTTGTGTAGCTCAAACAAATTGCTTGGACAAACATCAAGAATTATTATTTCCAATAAAAGCCCCTCTTATACATACAAATGCAATATTGCCCATATAAAAAACCTTTCTATATACATACATATATATAGATTTTATATATTTATACAATATACATAATAATCCGTAACTAATACAGTTAATCTATATCATCAAATTCGGTAGGAATATCGAGTCCTGGGTGCACAGTTACTTGGACGTTACGGTTTAAGCTGATTGCCGGGAAGAACACACCATGGAGGTCCGAAAATGCCACAGGCCCTTGCCTTTGGTCGTTGACAATATACTGCAATGTTCTCTTAGTCAGATCCAGTAACACACCCACAACACACCCCACCCCGATACCCCCGTCAGTTCTATCTGTATGAGCATTATTATGAAGAAACCAACTGCGATTGCTGTCTATGTACATGGACCACGATTTGTCGTCTTTTCCCAACATGGCGTCTTTGGCCGTGTCAAACCTAGCGATGCCGAACGCCGGATCTGGGTGGTTGTCGTATCTGTCGATGGTGATCTCCCAATAATGGATGCCTTTGGAGAAACCTACGTTGCCTAACACGATACGGTCGTCTGAGGCTCTACTGGTCAAGGTCATGTTATCATTCGTGAAGACTATATCTGGGTGCGAGGTACGAGGATCTGGCTGGAACCACGCCACTGTGGAGGACAAAATGTATGAAGATTCTTGTTAGTTTTTTTATTCATTTACCTAATTAAACTGAAGTATTGATATTTTAGTAATACTGTAAACGTTCGCCTAATGGCGCACCTGGGCTCGATCCTTTGGGTAAATTTCATGTACAAAATAGAGAGCTCCTTCCTACAAAAATCCCAACAAGAATTAAGGGTACGTGCCCTCATTTGCTGGTAGGATTTTTATGGGAGGGCACTTTTAGTTTGTGTCTAAAATTCCAGTTATGTCAAGGGAGCCCATAGCGCCATTAGGCGAACGTTTACGGTATCAATACATAAGGCAGAGGTAATTATGAGACAAATTATAAAAGTAAAGATAATGCAGATCTTCTTCATAGTCAATCTAACCCAGCATCTACATCCAAATGATTGTTAAATCTCTTGAAATTTCAAGTTATTTCACATTTGTGACCTGCTACCACGAAATGAGCGTAAAGTCGCAAGTTGGTAGTTTCGAGACGCCATTGCTATTGTATTGGTGTTCTTTGTTTAATTCACGCGCACCTGTTCAAGACAGTAGTATGTCTGTATGTCCTTTGTGAATGGGGGACAATGGGCCATTCATGAAGCACATACTACTGGCTTACAGGCACGGGTGCATGGCAAACAAAGAACATCAGCTCATTTTGTGGTAGCAGGTCACATTTACTTGAAATTGTACAAAACAAATGTCAATTGAAACCCAAACATTCTTGCTTCATATCAAGGACTCAGTGCAACAAAGACTCATCTCCATTACTGCTCCATAATGGAGATGATTGAGCCTTTAATGACATTAGCTGCCCTGAGTAAAGTTGTGTATTAATACAATTGTGCTTATGAATAACATTACCCAGGGCAGCTAATGTCATGAGATGATCGTTGCACTCACAGAGCCCTCAATATTTTACATTGCTTTTGTGATCTATCACTTTATTACCCTACATTTGAATCTATTGTCAATTAGAACTCATATTGAAATACCCTACCACGTTTTCACACAGAAAGAAGGCAGGATTCCCCTCGCTAAGCGCGCGCCTCAGGAAAGCTCGGTCATAAAACGGATGGATTATATGCATCAGTGATACACCCTGCCCAGGATTTGAACAAAAGAAGGCTAGCACAGGAAAGCTGTAGGATGGCGCACACCTTCCTGTGTAAGGGAATTTCAATATGAGCCCTTATACTAGGTAGTTGTAAATTTTGGCAACACCTCTCACTATTGACATCGCATTCAGTCCCAAATTAACCAATTTACTTCAAATGGAAAACACATTAAAACAGTTTCTACTTTCAACTTGTGGGTTCTCTTTTTCCACTCTACTTCCCACAACCTTATGTGCTATTCCAGATGAAATCCATACACCCCCTATGGAAGGCATGACCTTAATCTTCCACACAAGGAGTGTAAATTTCAAATGGGGTTTACATGAATAGGTGACTCCATTTGAAATCTACACATTCTGTGTGGAAAATTAAGGTCATGTCTTCTACAGGGGGTGTATGGATTTCAACTAGAATAGTCCACAAAGATCAAATCCTCGCAAGAAAATCACACTATAGAAAAGACAGTTTGAATTAGTAAAAAGTGTCCCAGGTATAGAGGTTTACAAACCTAGTACAATCTTAACACCTAGTCAACAGTAACACCAGATTGTACAACATTTAAACTGTAAATTAACTGTTATAAATCTAAGAGAATGACTGTTCGCTAGCTGCTGGCAAGGTGCAATTTATGACACAACAGGTGTAGTTGGTGTTGACTAGTTGATAAGATCGGAAACAGGTTTGACACTGCTCACACGAATGTAGGGTAAAGTTTCAGTCGTTAAAAGATGAAGATTCATCAAGGAATTTCAAGAGTTATCCATCTACGGTATAATTGCATTATACTTTGCACTAGTTGAAGGAATTGGTCCTATAAATTTAGATGCATGTGTAAATTTTGGAAAATCTTCACATAATAACCATCTTCAAAGATTACGTACAGGTCCTGTCACAACACTTTCACAAATGCCGAAGTCCATGCCTGATTTTTTTTGGCATAAAAAGATAAGCGAGCTGTATTATCAGATCATGACTGAAGACCCCAATACATTGTACATTAGCAAAATAATGACAAAGAATAGTGGTCGGACCTGTAATCAATTCTCTCAAAATCAGGGAAGTTATTGTTTTATTGAATGAAATAAAGATTGTGAATAGCTAGATAGAGAATAGAGGATCCAGGCAAGCTCTAAAGAATTAATGAATATAAAAAAGTAAAAAAGTATTATCAAAATATGAAGAGATCTTTTTTATAAAAGAAAATACTGTGAATTTAGTACAAATATTGGTTTTCATAAACTTCATCACCATTGTGCTATTGAAATACATCTGATCCAATGAGACAACTTCTAATATGAAATCACAAAGCTTTCCTTTGCCATAATATTTGCCTCAATTGAATACCCAAGTGGAAGAAAGGCCCAACTCCACCATTTTACAAAAATTTAGACCCAGACATTTTACTGCTAGCAGACAGTTCTTCCTTGTATTTGAAAGAAGGGCTCAAATCCACTCCTTAAATAGTCTTCCAAATACACTTAATCATGGGTTGGTGGAAAAAAGGTCCAACTCCATGGAGTTGGGCCTTTCTTCCACAAATATTGGGAATATGAAAGAGGTGGAGTTGGGCCCTTCTTTCTTTTAGGTATTCAACTGCATTAGCACATTTTGAATTGTACAAGTATTCATTGGATAAGAAAGTGTACCATTGCATTTCATTTCACTATAGCTTTAAACATGTCATTATATGAAGTTAACAGAAGTTGATATTAGCAAAGGAAAAAATATGATTTTGTGTTATGATGATAATGGAAGTGAGGAAAGCATTTCAATCCACACACCCAAGGAAGATTCACCCTAGAATCTGAAAAAGAATGTATCCTAAACTTTAGAAAATCACAGCAAATACAATTAATTACACACAAAATGTGGTTATTGAAATCAGTGTCTCATCTTAAGTAAAATCAAACTCTTCCAAAAGCTATGCCTAAGATAATGACACTTACTGGGTGGTATGACAACGTCTGGTATGGAAGAAGTTAAAATGAAAAAAGTATAGCCATACCATGAGTTTAAATGGATTTGGACAAAATTTTTGCACATCGTTTTTTTTTTAACTTGGGCAAAAAAAGTAAGAATATATTTTAAAGCTGGTTAAAAAGTGGTTAAAGTTATTGTTGACATGATGGATATAAGTTGTATGAATAGTACTGAAGTAGAATAAATTTTCTAATCTTTACTTTGAGGTGCTAGTGTTTAGTATGCAGGATGAAATTGTTAACCAGACTTATATTAAGCAGGCACCCACGGCTTTTTTTACCCATGGTTGCCAAGTTTTGGCTCCTGGTGTGTCCAATATTTTACACAACAAACTGTAGGACCAGGAGCCCTCTTTGGGACCAGGAGCTCATTTTAGCTCCTGGTCCAGGCATGCTTAATATAAAGCCTGAATGTTAGTATAATCTGGTTTGTTTTTTTCTTTCTTTCTTTTCTGTAAAGTTATGTTACTTGCCAGTTGACGGAAATGTTTTTCTGGGAGGATGCAAGGGCTTCCTTGACACTGGTATGATGACGGTGCCATGTTCGCCAATTGCTAGATTAGTGAGTTAATTTTGATCATGCAAATTAATTACAACCATGCTGTACACATATAGCATTATCAGTAGCAGGGCTCAAAATAAATTGGGATTAAGGGTAATTTCCCACCAAAATTTATAAAATGCCCAATGAAAAAACAAAATTTGTCCATGCCAAAAGTATAATCAGGGGCTACTTTTCAAAGAATTTATTCTAAATACCCACTGAAAGTAGTATCCATGTTAAACCCTTGATTTAATTAGATAATCTATTCCGGTTAAAACTGCAACTATGTCTGGTACATTTAAATGGGCTACTCCAGTACATAGCAATCCATACAACCCCTACGGAAGATACAGCCTTAATCTCCCACACAGGGAGTGTAGATTTCAAATGGGCTAACCCATTCAGGTAATCCCATTTGAAATCCACACTCTCTGTGTGGAAGATTAAGGTCATGTCTTCCATTTGGAAGTATATGAACTTAAACTAAAATAGCCCAATTCTTCTTTTAATCTTCTTTTCACCTAATTGCGCCGTCTTTAAGCCGACTGATGCTACATTAGGCTACGCCATTCACGGCCCAAGTACTTGACATTTCAGTTTGGCTATCCCTATCAATTATGCAAAGAATGAACATGGTCACATGTCTCAAGTGTTGATCTTTACTCCAAACTAGTTAACGTTCATTTAATAATTCATATTCAAAAACATAATACTGACACAGTTAACATCAACTATTATATAATTTACAGGACTAGTTGCACAGAGCTTTGAATCTGGATTAATTAGGAATTGCTAAAAAAATCCTGATTAAAGATGAAGTGCTAGAGCATTGATTGGTCACCCCGGGGTAAATCAGAATTCAATAAATAAGTGCAAAAATATTGGTCATATAACATAAATACATATTTCAAGACAACAGTGTTTCTACTCAAAAAGAGTGTTTCTACTCAAAAGAGTGTTTCTACTCAAAGAGTGTTTCTGCTCAAAAAGAGTGTTTCTACTCAAAAAGAGTGTTTCTACTCAAAAAGAGTGTTTCTACTCAAAAAGATTGTTTCTATAAAGCATCCAGAATTATCCTGTTAAATTTTAACTAGATTACAGCAATGGGCAAGAAGTTTAAATTGAGATATGCTTTTTGGAAATTATCTTATATTGCCGACTTCCCTTACACATTAGGCAATTCCAGTTGAAATCCATACACCCTATAGAAGATAAGACCTTTATATCTCACACATGGAGTGTAAATTTCAATTGGAGCTCCCCCCACTCAGGAAACCCCACTTGAATTCACACTCCCTGTGTAAGAGATTAAGGTCATGTCTTCAATAGGGGGTGTATGGATTGTAACTGGAACAGCCCGCTGCAAGTTTACCGACTGATCAATGGGCACATGCATTAAGTTTTTCATAGCTCGTAGCATTTCTTGTTTTCTCTGGGACTTGCAATGAGGCTAATTATTAATATATGCTAGAACACTTTCTCCTTTGTAATGCAGCGATATGTCTAGCCTACTATTAGCCCATCTCATAACAACAAACATCGGTTTCATCAGGGCCAAACTACTCTCTTATCCAACACCTTTATATCAGAAACTCATTTCCCATAGAAACATGTTGCATGTTTAGCCTACAACCTGTAGCTCTACACACATGCAGCTCTAATTTGATCCCAAATTTGATCCACACCAGCTTTTTTGAAATGTACTAAACTCTATTGATGCATCAAGAAGCGCTGATCTATATGTAAATGGGAGTCCATCTGAACTGAATATATCGTATAGCTTAGCCTTATGAATTTCAATTTCTAGGCCAAGTTTTCATGCATCAGTACTAGACCATAGGTTATGTATACTGATACTAAAAAAACGGTGCTATGAACTTTTTTTTTTGCAGACTATAAACGTGATCAGTTTGGAATCAATATTTCATGCCATTTGTCGGATTAGTCTAGACAAGGTCTGTTGGTCATGTGACTATATGATGGTCATTATAAATAAGCTGCCTTGAGACTAATACATACTTATTATCAAATGCTCCGATAGCCAGAGTTTTGAGGTCGGCGGTTCTTAATTTATTTGTGTGTCAAAGTTACACAAGTTCAGCAAAAGCTGGCAAGAACTGCTAAAAACAGAGTTGAGGTCAGCATTTCTTGAATTGCTTGCCTGACAATTTATTCATGTCCCGCAAAAGCGGGCAAGTATTGTTGAAAACACTAACAAAAACATTGATACAGTGTCATGATCATGTGCTAGCTGTGTCACAAGTGCCTTGTGGCTATAAAGTATTGCATCCCCACCCCTCCTCAACAACAATACTGGATACGAAAAAGATTATCTTGAATCACTGATGTATGTAAGTTTATATATTGCTTGAAATAACGAAAGGCAGCTTTCAGAGTTGTAGTGATTCGAGTCATTTCATGGTTGAATCAAGTCATTTCTAACAATTACTAGAGTCGAGTTGAGTCAAATGACTTGAGTCACTACACAATCTCCATGGGGAAAAATTTAAGATCTAAGTCGAGTCATTTCATTTGTGAAAAGTTGAGTCTTGAGTCATGACTCTTACAAGTCTGGCAGCTATGGTGACCATACATTTCTTTCTTGTACTAGTTGTAGTCACCTAACTATTAAATCATATAGTCTCTTTACTAGCCTTTTCTGGAGACTCAAACCTTGTGAGCACGTTAAACATAGGGTCGACAACTAGTGCATTCAAACTAATCAAGTTCACATCCATTCATTTATTATCAGCAATCAAAATCATCACCAAATTTGCCAAACGGGTAAGTTGATCATCGAGGTTATCACTTTCACTTCAATGAAATGAGCGCTCAAATAATCCAAAGTGAATTATCATGAACTATTTGCTATATATATCTGCAATTGGCTATTCCAGTTGAAATCCTTACACCCCCTATGGCAGACATGACCTTAATCCTCCAACACATTGGGTGTAGATTTCAAGTAGAGTCCACCCATTCAGGTAACCCCATTTGAAATTCACACTCCCATGTGCAGAAGATCAAGGTTATGTCTTCCAGGGGGTGTGTGGATTTCAACTGGAATTGCCTACTAGACATGATGAAACCTGCATGGTAACATATCCATTGCTTCCAAGATAAATCCTATGGATTTGAACAGTACCTTGTTTCAACATCCAACTTAAATGAGAAACTGAGGAAACACATGGCATGCAAACAGAAATTCAATATACTGTAATGCAATCATTATAATTGTTTAGACCATTTTCTGCACTTTCCAAAATGGGCTGTTCCAGTTAAAATTCATACACCCCCTAAATAGGCTATTCCAGTTAAAATCCATACACCCCCTAATGGAAGACACGACCTTAATCTCCCACACAGTAGGTGTAGATTGCAAGCCCATTTGAAGTTCACACTGCCCGTTGAGAAGTTTAAGGTCGATGTCTTGTCTTCCATAGGGGTGATAGATTTCAATTGGAATAGCCCAATTTGCTATGATGCCACATTTGGAATGAAGAAGCCAATAAACGGCCCAAAACAAAATTAAGTTTTGCTTGTGACTATCTCAGGCTTTTATGTCAAACTTTATATACTATAGACTTTTACACAAAACAAGCTTATACCTTCAGCAGTTTGCAGGCATATACTATCACTGTAGTCTCCTTCACCGGCATGGTTGTATGCCTTCACCCTAGCATGGTATGTACTGTCAAAGTGTAGCCCGTCTACAGAACAGATAGTTTCACGACCACAGTATACCTCCTAGATAAATCAGTTGAAAAACAAGAAATAAGGTTAAGTTTAAATTTGATTAATAATTGTTTAATAATTTTGTGTAAAAACATACTTTTAAGTTGGAAGGATGTTTCAAGAATGCTTCAAAGAAAGCATTCTTAAAACATCCTCCCAACCCAAAATTATGCTGTTTTATACCCGGGGTTTTATATACCAATACATAATACTAGCTCCAGTATCGTATCTTCATTACTGCCAGCCAATCTTACCTGTGAATCAGCCATATTATCATTGTACAACAAATTTCAACATTATAGTTACAGCACTCTCACAGTTGAATGTATCTTACAGCGCCCTCTTAGTTTGTGAGTAGGTGGGCAAAGTTCAAATTTCGTAGTGTCTAGGAATGGTACATATTCATCAAATTATAAAACCCTCACCAAAAGTGTGTCTTTGGCTTCAGTTGTGCAATATAACTATTAATTTTATGCGTATAGTGGTTTTACCCATATATAGAGGTTAATGACTGTGCATCAGTTGTTTTGAGGGTATTGTGGTATATCTAAACATTGTGCTTTGAACCTGAGGAATATCCCGAAGTCCAAAGCACAATGTTTAGATATTTCACAATACCCGACAAATAACTGATGCAAAGTCATTAACCTCATTCATAATCAAATATCTTTTTTTAAACACAAGATGCTGCCATTATACTTTTTCAATAACCTGCATTTGCATCTGCATATTTAAAATTTATTATCTGTGATAGGATTAAACACATCGCATATATTCATGAGATTATGAATGTACTATAAGAACTATGTGAACATGCATTTTTTAATGAAACACTAAACTCAACACAAGCCCCCTCTCCAACCCTAGCACATACGCCAACCAATGTAGGTCAGGTGCGTGCCCATAGGGTTACTTTCTCAAGCCCCAGATTACAGCAAAAACATGATAAAACAGCCTATTTGGGTGCATCCCCACCCCCTGGTTATAAGGTTTCTGGGCATGCCCCTGTAGGTTGTACCCTAAATGTACCTGTTAATCAAGCTTATTGTTCAATTACATTGAGCTATAGTTGGAAAATGCTTAAGGTGCACTCTTTTGCTCACCATGTATGAGCAACAAGCAACTGAGTGGATTTCCCACAGCCTTTTATGCATTTAGCTTATTTCATTTATTTCATGTCAGCATTTCCTTACCAAAAGACCCAAGATAAGTTTCCTTTTTCTACATACCCTGAATTCACCATTGCATCCATCGCCTAATTCCAACACGTAACCTTCACCCAGCTCAGTGGGATGCGATTGCCACGCTATCGCGTTACACTGTTGTTTTCTACGCTGCAGTCTTCTGGTACAACTACGGGTGGCTCGGGAACTGTAAGACAGGTAAAGAAAGAAAACGGATATAAAAGATTATTAAAGTTGAACATATGATACTTGCTTCAATTAAAAATTCATTAGCTTTTACTTAACGATAGTTGCATCACAAAATTACCTTTGGATATCATGCACATTGTACATACACCAGGATCCACAACATGCTCATCTATCAGGGGCACAGTTCTTTAACCCCCAATACATTTGCACATTTATTGAATGACCTTTGAAAATTTGGTACTAAAATTCATACTCTGCAACTTGAGGTCAAATTTTGCACTATGATTGTTTAATTAAGGTTATTGAACTATGCCATTGGGATGAGGCCATTGTGGTCCATAGTGATATCATGCACATTGTACATGTAACATACAGACTGGTTTATGTGGTAGCTTAAAAACAGTTCAGTTCATATAGAGGTTGCAACAATCCTATTATCAATGTTACACTTACAGTCTTGTTAAATTCACATTAATATGTTAAGGGAGCAAACCAAAACACTGATGAAACTCTATGAATGGGTTATTCCATTTGAAGTCCATACTCACCCTGTGGAATATTTAGCTTAAGTCATCCACATAGGGAGTATAGGTTTCCAATAGAATTTACACAATTGGGTAACTTCCATTTGAAATACTCGCTACAGTTGTGGAAGGTATCATGTAAAACTACATACAAGGGGAGTATGGGTTCAAAATAGCTAACCCTACCAATTTCATTTGAAAAACACTCTCACTCTGTGGAAGATTTTTCTTAAATCTTACACAGGGGATGTGGATTTCAAATAGAATAGCCCAATGAAGCTAGTTCCATTTGGGAGAGGCGTTAAAACTTGATTACATTTCTTGTATTATAAAAAGTATCATTTGATCTACAGAGACAGAGGCTATCAATACCGATACAAATCCGATAGCATTAGTTTAGCTTTGTAATCAGTCAATTCTGATCTGTGTGACCTCATATGGTACATTAGTAACATTATCTGATCCAACCGAGCCAAATTAGGAGCAAAGTTTGAAAATGGGAGTTTCTTGTCATAAGTGGCGGCACCTGGAATTTTTTTTTTGGGGGGGCATTGGGGTGAAAATCAACAAATTTGCATAAAATTGCTGCAAAAGTGGTAATTTTGGGGTTTTACCTCAAAAGTTGGGGAAAAACTGGGGGAGGGCAAGAAAAATATTTGGGGGAAAATGGCCCTTGCCCCCACCCCATAGCACTGCCACTCAAAAATGGAATTTCTTGTTATCGTGAATTGTACTATCATGCTGAAAAATGTACCTCCCTATTATTGATTATTCAGTTAAGACAGTTATGAGGTTTTACAATGCCAATTTTCTTATTTACTGTAAAGCATGCGCATGAAAATTTCACACATTTTGCACATGAAGTAGATTCGCACAACTTTCATGCACACAAATATTTGATATTCCTATATAGGCCTTTTAAAGAAATGTACAAATTCTCAAAAATGTCATGTTACATAAACACGGGTTCTAATGCTTATAAAATATCACGTTTTACGATATTTGATTGCTTTTGTCTGTATCTCAACTGGGTTATTCCAGTTGAAATCCATACACCCCCTATGGAAGACATGCCCTTAATCTTCCACAGAGGGAGTGTGAATTTCAAATGGGGGTACCTGAATGGGTGACACCATTTGAAATTTACACCCCTTATGTGGGAGATTAAGGTCATGTCTTCCATAGGGGGTGTATGGATTTCAACTGGAACAGCCGCCCATTTCACAATTGCCCATCTTTGGCCTAGTTGGATCTGATTGTGTCACATCAATACTCTGCCTGCATCATCATTTCATCTCGTTGTTTATAGGTTTTTGGGACAGAAAATGTATTTGTAGGTCAGAAAATGTATTTTTGTGGGTCAGAAAATGTATTTGTTGCTGTATCATTTTGCCATCAATACACACTTGATGACATTTGAAATGGTAAATTTCATTTGAAATCCACACTACCCCTGTGGAAGATTTTGGAAATATCTTCCACAGGGGAGTATGAATTTCAAATAGAATGAACACATTTTCTCCGTATGAATTTCATACACCCTCTGAGAATGACTCAACCTGAATCTTCCACTGAGGGAGGGCGAGTTTAAAATGGAACTGCTAATGTTTTCATTCCATTTGAAATTCATATTCCCTCTGTAGAAGATATTTCCAAAATCTCCCACAGGGGTAGTATAGATTTTAAATGAAACAGCCCAATACACTACTCCACAACCTATTTTCAATTTTTGGTACAAAATGTTATTTGAATCAATTAGACCCAATCAACCCAATAAACATGATAAAAATACGAATATAAATGCAAAAAGTACAAGCAGACAGGGGTCGTGCAGAGTAAACTAAATATAGGCTAACGTAATCAACAGCAAATCAAATTTATCGTCAATGGGCATTCCAGTTCAAATCCATACACCCCCTATGGAAGACATGACCTTAATCTCCCACACAAGGGGTGTAAATTTCAAACGGAGTCACACATTCAGGTATCTCCATTTGAAATTCACACTCCTTGTGTGGAAGATTAAGGTCATATCTTTCACAGGGGGTATATGGATTTCAACTGGAATAGCACATTTCTTGTCAAAATAACAGCAATTGTACAATTTATATTTTTTTTAAAGTTAGTGTGAAAGCAGAGAGTGTATTTGACATAATAATATTTGAGAAGAATTTGGTTAATTTGATCACCATGACAACCCAACAGGATTGAAACAAATTTAGTTAATTTTGTAGTCTGGGAAATCCAAACTAGAATTGACAGGTAGTTGTCAGACAGGTTGTTAGGAATGAATTAGATTTTGAAAAGTCAAAAAGTGCATGAATACCAGTGGCATAACCAGATTCATATCAGGTTGGCTGAGTAAGGAGGGGTAGATTGAGTTGGAGAGGGGAGGAGGGAGGGAAGGGGTGGGGCAAACCAAGTGTGCAAAGGTACAAAATCTGGACTGTCTCTATAGGCATTTGTATAAAGTTCATGAGGGTGGTCATATTGGGTGTGTGGGGGTGGGGGCAAGCCTTGAAATAAGTGAACTGGAACCAGGAGCAATTTGTTTGTGAAAATTGGTCCTGGTTCACTGGGATTTGACAAGAACCAGGAGCAATTTCTGAAGAATCATGGGCAATTTTCGAATAGTAAATCCTTTTCTGCATATACATTGTACAATACAGCATACCAGCACTACTGCACCAGGAGCAATATGTTTGAGAAAATTGCTCCTGGTTCATGTGAATTTTACAAGGACCAGGAGCAAATGCTCCTGGCGCCTGCTTCTTTCAAGGCTTGGTGGGGGAAGAGTGGCCACCTGTGCCCTCTGGTTATGCTACCGGTGAAAACATCATGCAAACCACATCACCACCACCACAAAACATTTTGCAAAATTGTTAGTTTTTTTGTTTAAAAATCTGCACATAACATTATGATGACAAGTGGGAAAAATATTTGGCAGAGCAAGATATGATGATGGTGAGGACAGTGTGTGCAAGTTACTATCAGGCATGTTTTCTAGAACTCCATTATTCCATTCATTCGTGTGATGATGCTTGATTTGAATTAATTGGTATGTCTTACGTTTGCCTGCATCTAGTTGGTCAGGGTCCAGGCGTGATGCCAGTTCCCCGTCTTCTGGTAGGTGTAAGGTAGTGGGTTGAGGAATGGGATTGCGATGCAGAAAGCATGACATAAAATATAGCAGTCAAAAATGAGAGATGTTTGGTGATGTATTTTGGATGGTCAGTTTTGATATGGATGGTAGGAGGAGAGGAGGAGAGAAAATATTGAAAAATAAGATGTAAAAATATGCAGAGAAAGGTTGGCTTGTGTTAAGATGCTAGGGCTAGAAAAAACAGCAGATAAGATATGCTTCAGAGAGAAAAGTGCATACTTTTTACAAGCAAATTTGCTTATAAGAATGCTGACATTTTACTACATTTAACAATACAATACTTTTTAAGTGATTGGCTTTTGGGTTCTTACTCATTATATTAGAAATAGGAATAGAAACATGTAAGGAGATAGTGTTCCTGCTTTTAGAACATAGTTGACTGTGCAATAATTAAACTCCAAATGTTCCTATTAAATTCCCTGACACAATATTCCTGATTTCCCCTATTTGTTCCTAACATAATCACCAGTAATACTGGAATTGAAAACATAATGAATAGGTTCCCAGACAGACAGACCGACAAGAGCTAAAGTGGATAGGTACAAGCGTGCCTTAGTTGATTCCCTGGTTGGGCTATAGGGGCTATAATACATCTCGGTGGTATTATATATTCCATTACTTGGGAATCTGTATCAAGCATAGACGTCCCCGGTATCTAATGACGTCTAACAGTGAACCTGTAGACCAAGAGGTGAAGTACATCCACAGGAATTGTTATCACATAACATGCTAACAACATTAATGTGCTGTAACAAGATGGGATAATAATGACAAGTAATGCACTGATACCATTTTTATCCTGTTGAGTTCACAGCTGTGATTTGATTGAACAAGACTGATTTTTTTATTACTAAAATAAGATAAAGGTTGACAGAAGTATTCAACTTATTTTGTGGTTCTGTGCAACATAGAATATAATTATCAGGTCTTAATGCCAACAAGCCCAATTGTGATGTGATATTCAGTACATTTTTATCATCTTGTTTTAACAACGGATGATACTATTTTAATACAGAAGCCAAATGGAAACTGATTTGCTCAAATGTCTCAATTTGTTTGAATTGATGCATGCATGTACACAACTTTTAGGATTTGTGTAGAATTTAACTCTCCCCACACAGGTATCGACTGCAGACGACAAGTTTCAATTTTTTTTAATCTAAATTGAAAAATTTCAGAATTGTACATTTCCATCACCATATTTGGAATCAGCATGAAAAATGCATTAAAATGAGTACAAACAAGCCTAGTATTGGTTTGGTGGTTCTTGAGATAGGTCTTCATATTTTGACTGAAAAAATATCTCAATATTTTGAGAAAATACCTCAAAACTTGGACATTTTATGTTGAAGCCTATGACTAGCATGCAGGTATTAAACAAGCTCCTTGTTTATCTCATTATATATCTTTCTTGTTCAATTCAAATCTTATATTTATTTGATACACCCTGAATTTGTCATAAAATTATTCAGTGTCCAAGACGAAAAAACAAAATGGTTGGGGCAAGGTTTCGGTACAAGTTACATATGAGCAGAGACAATACACAACAAAAACAGTATACAAAGTGCATCAATCAGAAAATATAATAATACATAATAATATCATGTTACTTTCCGGCAAAAATGAGTATAGCGACGCACGCACGAGACAAATATAAGAATAGCAAGCGTCGTAATATCAACTGAATTCAAAAAGGTCGTAAGTTCATATTAATAACAAAAGACTTATAACCTTCTTGGATTCAAGGAGTATAGCTAGCCCAAGGCTTAACATCTTTGCTCCTTAGCTCATTGCCAGACGGTGCTTGCTGCCAATTTTACTCGTTTACTGATTGAGGAAGAAAAAAGAAACCCCTGAATTGGATCACCTGTGTGAGTATCGCATATCATCGCAGAGAGTTTTGCTGTTTTGGGCATAATTGTTTTTCAATGTTTTATTTTGAAAGTTGTTTACTATGCTGGTGTATCTAAGCTTCAGGTCAGACAAATATATTGCATGGATGCACCAATGCTTAAAATTATATGCGATATGATCAAGTAAAATTATTTGTTTGCCATACAAATTTTAATTTTCCATATCATACTTCTGTTTAAAAGGCTATATTATATGCAAAATACCTCATCTCCAATTAGGCTAATATATGCTGAAAACCACCATTGCAATTGGACCTTTAGTTCTTTGATATGTAGCCTATAGATGATCTTCTAAATGGTACACTTCTTCAGCAGTAGATGGGTAAATAGCTTTGACATCGATAATCACATGACTACTGAAAATTGAGACCAATCATGTGATATCCTTTTTGACCCCAGTTTCGATTACACCACATTTCGCCATAATGCATTCTAGAAACGCTTGCTGTTAGAATAAGAAAAATTTTAATGCTAAATTATTGCACATTCTAGGGAAGCGTGGTTACCGCTTTTGAAATAACCGAGTGAGAGGGTTTTCAAGAAAATATTTTTCCTGTCAAAACTGAAGCATCCTCTGTATAAAAGAAAATATGAATATTAACTGCACATCATATATAACGATTCGTGATACCCAATTATGGCACATTTGAGGTCGTTTATGAGGCAGAGAATTTTTTTTTTCAATTTTATATACGCCAAAATATTTTTTTTTTGAGCAAGAATAAGGATAGAAAAAACGTTGAAAATTCTATGTATAAATAACATTAGACCCGGCAAAAGATTACTGTTTCGTTTTTATGGTAATCTAATCTTTTATTTCCGGAAGAAACATTTGGGGTCTAAAATGGATTGCTTATGTAATTGATAGAAACATCGAACGTGTATACAAGAAAAATGGTAGGTTCCTCTATAGTATTTTACTGACCATGGAAATGTACTAACACCGTGCGAGCACATGTCAAAATCGATATAATGTATTGTCCATATAGACGCCAAGCATTTATCATGTTTATCGTCAGATTAACAACAATTGAGCGCTATTAATACACATTAATGTTTTTAGGCAAATAAAAGTCCAAAATATGGTACGTTTTCTGCTTTTGCTTGTCACGTGGTAGGCCTATATTGAAGTTGCGATTATATATTCAAATAAGTTTCATAATAGATTCCATCAAGACAAGTGGCCGAGTGGTCTAAGGCGCTAGGCTCATAGAGCATATCCAAAGCGGTGTGGTGCGCCGTGAGTTCGAACCCTGTCTCTGCCAAACTTTAAAAGAAGTAAAATTAAAATGTAACTTTTTTAAAATTTCATATTGGGGAAATGTGACTGGGAGAATTTATGTATGGCGTGGAGTGGTGTGAGTTTCGATATTTATATCACATGATTATCAATGTCAACACTATTTACCCCATCTATGGCTGAAACGTGCCAATTAGAAGAATCGTCTATATACTTAAAAAACATTCAAACACAGTAAATTGGCTCTGTATTTTGCTGTAACTAATCAATTTTTAGCAACACAATGATTAATTTTGCTGGACATTATGCTTCATGGTTTCCACATTATCTCCACACTTTTAAAATGAATGTGACAAGAAAGTGGAACTCCTCAACATTAATTACCATCTACTCTTCTCGGTACAAGTGGAGACAGGGGACAGAAAACAAAGAGAGAGCACATTGTTGGGCTTTTATTTGGCTTTCAGCAAGCACCAGACAAATAATATTACAGTTTTTGAGGACAGGCAACATGCGTAATGCACATCTTTTTTTCTAACGTACGTAAGACAACCAACCATTGACAGCTAACAGATATACAAACATAACTAACTGACAAAACATTGTGCACATGGAATCATGATAAAAATGAAATGTGACAAAATATGATCCAACTAGGACAAAGAATGTACATTTGAAATTCCGACTTAGATTCGAACTAGCACTGTTCGCAAACCGTGACACCCCTCGAATTAGCGGGTGAAGCTACAATCCACGAAAAAAAGGTTGGCACACTTTGCCTGTCTTTTGGTATATCTCTGCCCCCGCTCCCCCAATTCAATGTTGGACCAAGCCATGTTGTCAACAGGCCCGTGAGACCCTCCAACATTGAAAGATGGGGAGTGGGGAAGGGTGAGATATAGGGGGTAGTCTGTACTTCACATATTATATACTGCATGTATGTTTCACTCGCCTCTCTAATTTTGATAGGGCACGCATTTCAATTGTTTAGTGCAAGTGTGCCAACTATTAATTTCGCGGATTGTAGCGGCGAGCGATATCATACAGGTATCATAGTTCAGCACAGAGTTTGTACTAGTAAAGATTTCAACAGCTTAATGTGCAAGTTGATGATGACAACTCAATTGTTAAACTTTCCTCTTTGGGCCTGAGTGGATCAGATTATGACACAAATGTAGTTCACATCTATTCAAAGCATGCATTAATTTGAAATCTTGGAAATTAAAATTCAACGTATAATATTAACGTATCATACCTGAACTAAATCAATACATCAGTGAAATGACATCAATGCAACATCAATGCAACGATTAAGCTTACACCACACTATTATAAACTCAAAATAGGCAGCATGCAGGGATTTGAGCACATTGAAAAAAACAAAATGATGTACAAACTCCCATCTTTACAATAAAGCATAAGCATTTATGATAAACGATACAGAATGACCCACAAAACAAGCACCAATTTCACAATTTGAGATACCAACAAATAGATTTGTTTTCTTACCAACATGAACAATTTTCCTTTTTTCGTCTGCATTGCACACATAAAACCAAATTTGAGTTTGTATTAATTTTTATACACTTGTACATCATGTTCTTTGACTTCTTGCTTGGCTTTAATAAAACTGCCCATTAATAAAATATAAGATATACCCCCTCTAGTGTTAACATACAGGACAACATTCAGTGCTGATGGGAGAACAACTTTTAAAGGGAGCCTAGAAGATGAGCATACACAGTGATTAATCTTTTGTACTTCTGCTATAACTAATACTATAGTAACAAATACAGGTTAAAGTGCTAATTAAACAGTCCAGTCATTTCATCAGGCCTCTTTACCCATTTTCCCCATTCATTCATTAATAAGAGTGAATGTTTGACCCCAGTTTTGATACGTACTCGTGAGTCATTCCCAATTATCAATAAAATTGACGAGTTACCTAAATTGAACAAGATAAATCAAATTGGTAGAACATGACTACATAAAAAATGTTGAAATGTCAAGAAATATCTGGGGTAACTAGATAAAAATAATGTTATATTAATATGATTTGGTTTTAATGTGATGATGGAACGGTATACCACTCAACAATGAAAGCAGGAGGTTATTGGAGCCAAATAGTCTAACCTATTTCCTATTTTCGCCAGCGTTAGCTGGCTATCTAATTCGGAGATCGTCTTTGTTTGCTAAAGAGATTACGGGGTACTAGCATTGGTTTGAATTACTTTGCGGAACTTTTTATGGTGAAAATATATAATAGACCTGTTATTGGATTTGTAAGAAAAAGAAAGTATGTTTTGCCGTTTCAACGAATGAAAACGAGTGAGAATTTCAAAAGTTATGGTTTGAAGGAAATATGACATTAAAAGTTCATGCCAGTTTCCACAGCATATCAACGAAAGAAAATTATAGAATCCTTGTTATCAGGCGTTCTTAGATTTACATTCGCAGACCTCCTGGAGATCAGCACTGCATGATATGTGAGTGTATTGATAACATGATTAAAACCTTTATGGACGTAAAAGTCAAAGTAAAAATATCCTATATCCTGTATCGTTTTATGGATAAAAATGACTCAAAATGTCATTTATGAAATAATTTATATCTTAAACATCAGTTTTGTCTTTTAGCTGAGAACAATTGGATGCAATTTCAGGGCCTATTTTTGATATGGGTATAATTTATATACATGTAGGCCTATCATAATTGAACAATATCAGTCTTTATACATTTTATAATGTGCTATATTAAGTATAAATTGCGAATTAATATAAAATTAATGTGCATGTATAAGGCAAGTAGGATGGCAGTTTTTAGCCAATTAACTAAAAACTGCATTTCTTTATATTAATAATGAGCTAAGGGTAGCCTAAAAGGCAGAAAAGACAAAAAGACAAAACAATTTGGAGTAATTAATTGACAGGAAGTTATAGGAGTTGTTTGGTTTGCTGTTTCTGTGTGCATGTTCTCATCATTGATGGTTTGGTGGACTGTCATGAAACATGATGGATCATAAAAAAGAGTGATCCTAAAAATGCCACCACCCAAACTAATTACAAGGCATCTTCTGCATCGAAGCTGGCTTTCCCTTTAAAGGGAATTTTTATTGTATTATTATTCTCATCACCAGGGACCAACATGCCCTACGTAAAGCTATTAGTCACTTAACTGGAGCATTTGTTCCACCGTGTAATTGAGGTTACGGTAGTTTTGCGGCTCGGTGATTTTTATTGGATGATACACAATCTTAATTTGTACACCAACATGTTTTACATAAGTATGAAAGGAAAATGACTTGTTCACTGTTCAAGCTCTTCTAGACTTCTGTACATTTAATGGTTGACTTATAATGGGGACAACTACATCAATTTTCTTGTCAATTCCAGAGTTTCCTTTGTGGGGTAGTCTTCTAGGAGCTTCTAGGCATATAATGGTTGACTTATATTGGGGACAACTAGTCAATTACATCATTATCCTAGAGTTACTTTCTGTGAGGTAGTCAGGCTAATATGCATTTAATAGTTGACTTACAATGTGGACAACTACATCAATTTTCTTGTCATGTTTTTTTTTTTTTGGTGAGATTATATTTCGTTTCCAAACATGAATGTTAAGCATCTTTGCCCTATGTTTACATGAATGTTAGTATCTTTGCCCTATGGCATACCTACATATGGAATGCATCTATGAGATTGAGAGCAAGGGACGTGGGAGCATTCAGTGAATGATAAGCCTGATTTTTAAGAAAAAAAGAATGGAAAAAGGGTAAACTCTGATACCCAAATTTGGCAGTTCTGACACGCCAGACACCATAAGGTTAAATCGAATGAAATCTCTTCAAAACTGAAACTTGGTTTTAACCTTTAATGTATGGTATCACCATTAAAGGAAGCAAATAGATGTTAGCCACGAATTGGGTAGAATTTATTCCTGTATAAATATCAAAATTGGTTATAAACAGTTAACTTTGACCCCAAGGCTTTGACCCCTATTCCATGCTTTAAAATCAATTCCATCCCTACCAACTCACAATAACCTTCTTACTCCTCTATGCATGCATTACCCTCACATGCTTCTCCCCTTTGGACTCAACTTTCCAGTCAAGGAAATAATCACAAACCACTAAAGTAATAATATACCTTTCATTTCTTTGAAGTTTAATCTTTCTATGGACTGGCACGCCAGGTCGCTGTCCAACGTCAACTCGAAATCTTGCGCCACTCTCGCTTCCAGGATCATCTCCTTCTCCCAGGATGCTTCACTGTTACGCACACGATTTATAAGAGCACCAGATACCTTTCAATTAATAAAAAGAAATTAAAAAGCGTTATTTGATCAAGTAAACAAACCGGAGGAGGTTTATCTAATTATGGAAAGCAAATCTTTTCATTAGGCAAGTAAACTAGCGAGTATAATGAAATCAATGAGAAAACCTGGGTATAATTAGAAGGGTGATGCCTAAATAGATCATCAGAATCTAGCGCAAGGGTCATATTGTTGTGGTCTTTCTTTTGTCTTTTTTGAGAATTATACAATTCGGACTAGAAAATGGAGTTAGACAAAGTTTGCTTGTTTATTTTATCAACTGATGTCAACATGTCTATTGTTTTAATGTTAGTAATGAAATCAAGTCTTTGCAATTATGTGTGCAACCACACATGTATATATTTGTATGCTTTGTGCATGGCGGCGTTCGTAACCACACATAAAAAAAACACTGTTGAAATGTGGACCCACAGGAACTGCGGATGTCCCCAGTTGCCAAGATGTGCCAGGTTGGCCTAAATTGCATGTTAAAGCATATAACACGAGTCCACAGTTACCCAGTATAGGACGGTCCCTGGTTGGATGGTGATTTCTCACATGTGGCCCTGTTGGATAGTAAGAAATTAAATGTGTGTGTCCCCGGTTGTATGGTGTTTTCTCAAACGTGCATGTGTGTGTCCCTGGTTATTGGCGTTTACAAGTGTTAGGGCATGGGCATAGGGTGGATGTGTGTTCTTTGGATGCAACGGACCACATTCCCCACTATACAGCTTTATATCTCCTGATAGCATGTAATACATTCCCTCATTCTCACCGTAAATAATTATGCACATATTATCAAAAACACCCCCTATTTCACAACCCTCCCTGGCAGCCCCACGTACCTCATTACCGCAATCTATTTGTGCCATAAAAACACACT
Source organism: Amphiura filiformis (assembly GCF_039555335.1). NCBI lineage: Eukaryota > Metazoa > Echinodermata > Ophiuroidea > Amphilepidida > Amphiuridae > Amphiura > Amphiura filiformis. Next base: position 62,659,273 of record NC_092632.1, on the reverse strand, counting down.
TATGACTCTATCACCCCTCATCAAGTATCTAACTACACACGCCGCCGCTACCGAGCACATGAATTATTCCATGCATTGAGCACGCACCTCCAGGCATATACTGCTTTGATATTAATTTTCATGTTTTTGTGCGTTCATTTATAAATCGCATGTACAGCTGTTGCACATGTCCATTCAGCTGTGCATATACAATTGTACATTCATAAAATACATTTAATATCTTTGGAAAAGTTTATATTTATATTGCAGATTTAAACATTAAATGTAAATACTATAATACATAATGGAAATTTTCACTTCACAGAAGTGTTGATGGAGATTTTCATTTATAAAAGTTTCACACTTTTCATCCCTCTCCTGTGCAAAATACTGGGCAAAACCCAGGCAGAACTAGGTCAAGCTGAGAAGTTCAGCCCGGGGTTCAGCCTTGGTTCCATCGGATATGGCTTATCCCCACCCCCTTCCCAACCTGTCTCCCCACCCTGATCCCCACACCATATACCCGCCAATATACAAACATGCCACTGCAACACATTGAATTGACAAACTAGTAAAATGAACCAAATTTACGCAAGCAAAATTTTTGTGCTGAATAACATTGAAAATTGTCTATAAATAGAGACAAATTGCAGCGATTTAATCATTGCACTGAGCCATTAGCGATTATGTGCTAATCAAGATTCAGGTTTAACGAAAATGTCATTGCTAACCCAACATGCTTTTAGAAGGAATGCGGTGATGAAATTTGAAAGGGGTCACATGATCTCGCTACTATTTTATCCAATGTTTTATAGTATATTGCATTCCTGTACATTTTTCTCCTATATGAAGTTCTTGGAAAACATGAATACATGGCCATGAACATGAATGGTTACTGGTGTATACAAATATTTCACAATTAGTTTCTGAAAGTTCATATTATTTTCAACAAATCTTTGATTTTTTTTATTATTGAAGAGCATAAAGGATCCAAGTTCAAGCGATGAGGTGCTGGCGCCTACACAGGTATTTAAACGTTCAAACATTACCATAAATGTTAATGATTCCTCTTTAATATCGACATTTTCACAGAAATAAATGCACATGTCCAAAAAGTTCTACTTCGCCTTCAGTCCATTAGCGATCAAGTGCCTCTTATAATAGCATAACTGTAACAGACCCGCTTGACTTGCTTTCTCTCGGGAAATTGGCTAAAATATTACCGCAAGAAAATGATTTCAAAATAATTTGGAAAATAAGAAGTAGCCACAATTAATCAGCCATTAATGGAATGTGGTATGGTTTCAACCAACAACTCAAGTTAGGTGTAGAGCCTGGGGTAATGGCTAAATATTGCATGAAAAAATATTGTGCTAATGACATGTGCCATGAGGTAAAACTATCTTTGGTTTCTCCTTCACAAATAGCCATGTAAAATCAGCTGCTTTGGGGCCACAATTCACTGATTTGACTGAAAATTTTTGAAAAAAAATTTCAGAACATTTTCAAAATATGTTTACAAACAAATTATCAAATTTTTGACAATTTTTCAAACTTTAGCATCATTTTAGCCTCCAGAAAAAGAAAAAAAAAATCCTGACTGACCGACCCTACTTGAATCCATGCATTTTATCAACTTTGTTAAGGACATCTTTTGTATTATATTCTTAATTTTTGACAATCTTTGATGTACTTGGCGCAATTTCAGCACTACAGCTAATTAAGCACCTAATTACAAGTGCATTAGAGATGATGCTGTAGATCAACCTATCATCACTTGGATTAATAAATTTCAAAAATCCTCATCAATTACTTCACTTTTCTACCAGTAAGAATCTTGTCAAAAAGGAAAGCCGCTTGCAAACAATGTATGTGTACTTTCCTCCCTTCACCACTCCCTTTCTTGCCAAAAGTAGTAACTAGGCGAGTTAAAAAAAAGCGAGTTAACCCGTAAAATTGTAACTTGCCGACGGTACTTGGCGTCAAAATCTTAAATCGCCGACAGGACTTGCTGCAGGGGGTAACTTGCTAACTCGCCATTTTTAACTCGCCATTTACCTGTCACCTATCTTGCCCTCTCTTTTTCAGTTTTCACCCCTAATTATTAACATAAAAAAATGCTACTGCATCTTCAAGTTTGCTCCTAGCCTCAACCAACAACCATTCCTTTTGTCTCCTTTTTTCACCCATCCATAATCGTTATTACCACTCCTGCATCTTCTTCAATCATCACTTTGATGGTTAAAAAAGAAGAAATTAAACATATTTCTTCAAGTTTGCTCCTACCCCTAAACTACCGCTCCTTTCCTTTCCCCATCCATCCCTAATTATTATTACCATTAGAAACGCCGCTGCATCTTGTTCTTTCATCACTTCGATACTGAATTCCAGGAGTCCTGTCGTCTGTTTGAGTTTACTGCTGCACTGACCAATGTGGTTCTTAATCATCTTAGTTTTGAATTCTTTCTCTCTTTGTACCTGTAAATACATAAAAAAGGATAAAAAGAAACCATTTTAATGATGAATTAGTATCAAGAAGTCTATTTTAAGACAACTATATACAGCAAAAGTATTAAATCTCATTAAAGAGATAGTAGGCTATTTCAGTTGAAATCCTTACACCCTATGTAAGACATGACTTTAATCTCCCACACAGGGAGTGTGAATGTCAAATGTAGCCACCCAGTGTTGTCTGCTCCAAAATGGGTTATTCCAGTTGAAATTATACACCTCTATGGAAGATATAACCTTAATCTCCTACATAGGGAGTGTGATATTTCAAATGGAGTTACCTAAATGGGTGACTCCATTTGAAATCTACACCTGTGTGAAAGATTAAGGTCATGTCTTTCATAGGGGTGTATGGATTTTAACTGGAACAGCTCAATCGCTTGAAAATGCAACAATGTAAATACCAACAGACAACTTGATAAACATATCGATGTTGTACATAACTACAAATTATACTTTACAAACATTTCAGTGAATTTTGAAATCTAAGTAGGCAACAGACGTGTGGACAGAATCCTATAAAACCATGGGATTTCATGCTAAGCTTTGCCTGTGAAACAATAGAAGAAAATAAGAAATCTCATACGGTTACGCACAAACATAAAGATGGAGTAAGACGTAAACAAGTGTGGCAGAACGTGGACGTAACAAATGCGGAGCGACATGTAGAACGACGAAACATGTAAACAAAAAAGGAAGGGTGAAAAGTTGTTTACAGTAGTGATGACAAGATGAAGTAGATGTTATCGCATCTCTAGTGAGATCAAAAAAAATATTGGGGCTGCTTTCAAAAATAAGGGTTGCTTAAAAAGCATGGATGCTTAAAGACGAAGCCCTACCGAGCAGTTCTTCTGGGGTAAAAGCAAACCTGCCTTGTTATCAAATTAATCAGTGACAAGGTTATCTCTGAATTTGACAAGTGCTAATTGATGTTTAATGTTATTACATCAATTAGCACCTGATAACTTTGTCACTGAATAATTTGATAACCAGGCAGGTTTGGTTCACCTCAGAAAAACTGCTCTGGTGGGGCTTCCTCTTTAAAATAGAGTTTTGAGTCAAAACTTTATAGGACGTTATAAAGAAATATGTAAATGAAATTTTGAAAATTAGGGCAGCCATATATAATGAGTGAATGATGGTGATGAATGATGCCATTTAATGTTGGATATCTTTCAAGAAGTATATGATAAGAATACATTCATGACATACATATTTTGGAGTCAGAATCTTCATCACAATGTATCGCACTTGGTACATTGGCAATTTTAATTTTCATATGTATAGGGAAAGTGTTGAAACATAGCTTATACTTGCTCACATGTCTAGTTGAAATCTAGGAACCAGTTAATATTCCACCCCAATCCCATCGGAAATCTATGATGGTATATTGGCTTAGATGTAGGCTAAATAGTGAATAAGCTATAAATTTCATTTCTAAATTGCATTGAAGCAGAAAGCAGGAGTAAAGAAAACAGATTGCATAACTTGACATACTTTTTCAGACAATACCATATTTGATAATAATATTGTATTGTAAATGTTGATGAGAAAAATATGAAGCTAAAAAGTTTGTTTAATCAGTGAAAAAGACCTTTCATGTCAGTTATACATGCAGGCACGGCATCCATTTATGTGAAAAATATTGTAATATATGCAAGTTTTGTTCGAAAATGCTTATTATTTTGTCAAAATTTATTCAAAAAAGTTTAAATTCCCAAGTGATTTCCTATGTACTCCATCCTAATTACTGCTTTACACATCCATCTCCATTGAAGAATGCTTTCACCACATAAGATGATCAAATGCAGGGTTGCCACAAAATTTTAGGTAAAGATGGCAGCGGGTGGTGCTCAAGTAGCCCAATATCCAATCACAGGGAAAAAAAAAGACTACTATTTGGGTGCCTTTACTCATTCAGGTGAAGACACTATAGTCTCAAATCACCCAATTTGAATGCATTACAACATGACTGACCACATTTTTCTCTAAAAATACTTGCATGGCGCAATTAAATTTTTTCCATTTTTTTTAGACAAACAAGCCTGTGAAAATTGGTAAATTAACAGAGAAAATCCCAAGCAGCCCAATTTGAGCAAGATACAGTGACTTATTTCTAAGGTGTTGCCATCAATTTGAAAGTATCCCAATTAGGTGGAATATGCACCTTATGGGCAACCATGATCAACACATCTCAAACTATTAAGCTATTTCTAGTAGCCCAATTGGGTGCAATATGCACCTTATAGACAACCAAGATCAACACATACAACCATTAAGCTATTTCTAGTAGCCCAATTGGGTGAAATATGCACCTTATGGGTAACCATGATCAACACATCTCAAACCATTAAGCTATTTCTAGTAGCCCAATTGGGTGCAATATGCACCTCATGGATCACCATGATCAACACATCTTAAACCATTAAGCTATTTCTAGTAGCCCAATTGGGTGTAATATGCACCTCATGGGTAACCATGATCAACACATTTTAAACCATTAAGCTATTTCTAGTAGCCCAATTGGGTGAAATATGCACCTCGTGTGCAACCATGATCACCACATCTCAAACCATTAAGCTACTTCAAGGAAGCCTCATACCTCGCAAATTAATGTTCAAACAAACATTACGTTTTTTTCACCTCACGGCAAAAAGAACATTATCCTCGAAAAAATAATTGTCAAGTGAGAAAAAAAAATCACTAATTGATTCCACAACGGGCTGATAGTGGAGATAGTATAAGCACTCTTGTATTGGAGCACCCTTAACTCTATCCACGTGGGTGTCGAATGCAGACGACAAATTAAATTTTTATTTTTAATTCAAAAAATTTCAGAATTGTAGATTTTCATGACCATATTTGGAATCAACATGAAAAATGAATTAAAATGAGTACAAACAAGCCTATTATTGGTTCAGTGGTTCTTGAGATAGCTCTTGATATTTTGAGAAGTATCTAAAAATTTGACTTTTTATGTTGGAAGTCTATGGCTAGCACGCAGAGCATTAATTGCAGATTCTCTGTACGCATATCATATTTTATTCCAGTTTTTTTAAATATTTAAATCTCTATTAGGTGTCTTATACTCTTATCCCTTGTGTTTTTGTAACATACTTAGGCAGACTGTTTAAGGATTATCTAGGGTTTATGTTGTTAATGTCAACGGAATCGACAAAGTATTTAACGGGACTGGAATGGTTGGAGGAGATTCGTCGCGTGGGTGTGAACATTTTAACTGGGCATGTTGTGAGCTAACAAGTGTTGATGAAAAGTGATTGAATGATTAGACGTCGGAAAGGTATATCGGTAAATAAAGTGTCGCAAAAGTGGTTGTGTTTGTGATCGAAACTGAAAATAGGTCAATATATGCAATGATTTATGAAATTGATAACAAGTTGCATTCTGTAAGAATGAATTAATTATGTGTGTCAAAGGCTAGAGTTGAATTTCTGCTGTGACAATAAAAAAAAAAGAAGCTGTAAGTCTTGCACAAGGACGAGTGGTGGAAGGAAAGGTAGGCTCATAACTTCCAAGTGACGTCAATCAGTCTTGATAAAGAGGGAGCAGTTGACCTAAATTGTCAAAAAGTGACTAAAAAGAACAGAAATGGCTGATTTTGTCAAAAAGTTGGGGGGACATCTCCCACCCCTCCCAGGATTGATGCCCATGTAGTTTCCAAGACATCTAAAACTTATGAAGGGCAAAATTACCATATTCTATCAGGGGATGGCAGCCTCTTTGCCCCCTCCCCCATTTGTTTGTCATTGGTATTCTGCATTCAGTAATGTAAAGAAGAACAAAATTGTTTCAATAAGTAACTAAGTAACATCTCCACTACATTTAAAATGTTACTCATAATTCTTTGTAACATGATGAATAGCTGTAAAAACAGTCTTTAGATTGCCTACTATTATGAAAAACACAAAATTTAATAAAATTTTGAATTTGATATTGAATCATTTCTTTTGACCAACACATGCCTGGTAGGGATGCTGTTCCTTTCTCCTACCGAGACTCCAGCTGGGTGACACAAAAACGATTATCTATAGGTGAGTGAGTGTGGGGTTGCAGATAGAAAATATTGGGCTATTCCACTTGAAATCCTTACACCCCCTGTCAACTTCAGTATATCACTTTCGTTAAGGACATCTTTAGTATTATATTCTGAATTTATTTTTGACAATCTTTGATGTACTTGGAGCAATTACAGCACTACAGCTAATTAAGCACCTAATTACAAGTGCATTAGAGATGCTGCTGTATAGATCATGACTGAAAATCATCCACACAGGAGTGTGAATTTCAAATGGGGTTACCTGAAATGGTGACTCCATTTGAAATCCACACCCCCATGTGTGGGAGATTAAGGTCATATCATCCAAAAGGGGTGTATGGATTTCAACTGGAATCGCCCATTTGAAGTGTTTTGCTTTTGAAAATTTTGTGTTGTATTTTTGGACTTAACGAGTTTGTGGTTTCAATTAATTACATTATAATGTCTAAATTAGCTTCTTCAATGTAGGTCAAATTAATTTACTTGGTCAATGGAAGCTGACGCTGGCTTTAACAAATCACACAGGGTCAGTTAGCGTAAACAATTTATAGATTTTTGTTAACAATCCAATACACTTGAAATTTATATATTTGACACATTTACTTTTGCATTTATGAATTACTACAGAATACAAAAAGTTTTCAAAGATAAAATCATTTTAATTTGAATGAATATTTATAAAGCATTAACAATTCCAAAATAACACTAATAATTAACCTAAATCAACATTGGAAGTGATAAGTAGTGAAATATTTTCAAAGCAAAAATTAGTTATTTTGCATCGGCTAATGATTTTATAATGGCCTACTATCATGACTATGGTCAAGCTTAAATACCCTTAATGTCCTCATGGATTTTTTTTCTGCTGCTCTGTCAATATCAGCGGATCAGATGTTGGGGAGCATATAAAGCTTATATTTTTTCTTTCTAAGCACAACATTACCTACCTAGAATCATTATTTTTTTCTAACATATTTCCCTATTAAAAGCCTGTAATTTTATTTGTCATCAGTTATCCTTTGAATTCATTGAAGTATTTATCTCAAATTTAAGTCATAACTTCATAAAAGCATATATTATACAAAATGATATCTTCTCAATCCAATAATGGTGTTAAACATTTATCACAGACAAGCACATTCTGAAACATTGAGCAAAATTAAACAGATTATTTCAATAATCAAGATATAATCAGCAGTAAATCAAGATATAATCAAGATATTAGCAGTAGCATAAACGCCATTTTTTAATTACTTTCAACTATCCAAATGAAAATGTTACCAAAACAAACATATGACATATTTGTTTCTTTCATAAATGGAATGTCATTCAATTTGATACCAGTGCATGCACAGAGCTACATAACAGCTGCTTTGGTTTTACCCCCTTCCTCACAACTATATAGCAGAGAAAATTTTGTGAGGTGTTGATTTTTTGCGCTTATCACAGTTCAGTTTAAACTGCAAATTTAAAAGCCTAAACAAGTATTTTTGACCATAAGGCCTAGAAAATAATTTGTCTTGCAGCCCTTAAAGCTCAAAGTCCGAGTCGCTCGGTCAGAATTTTTTTTTCTTAAATATTTGCCTGCCACATTGCATACCAAAAAACACAAGTTCACCACAAAATACAATGGTAAACAATGATTTATCAGGCTTGTCAGGCTGGTTTTTTTTTAAATAACTGATATATTAAAATATATCAGTTCTGTGGTACGAATTACTAACAGGCAAAACATTTTGTGAATTTTATACCAAATATATGTAAATTAAAATATGGAAAAACAAAATGCAACCCTATTTTTTTCAGATTTTAGGGTCGGTCGAAAACGCCATACAAATCTTTTTTTTTATGTCTATGATTTAATGTGTAGCTCTTTTTGTTTAGAATTAATACGGCAAAAACATCCTGCTATAAGTATCTCTTTAAGTAAAGTCCTTAATACCTCATCTCAATTCTGTATTGCTTTACATTACCATACTCTGGGCACCTGGTCTGGGTATTTTACCATCACTTCAAAAATGACTTATTTTTACAATAAAATGTTCACAAATTGGCTTTAAAATCACTACTCTAAAAATAATCTTCTCTTAACATCATAAAATACGATAAGTCCTACTTGCCCTATTTTATTATTTCAAAATTAATACCAATGTTGTATCAGATAAAATTCTATCATAATTCCCGAACAGGTGCATTTTCTCCATGCATGAAAATTTTCTTCTGACCAATTTTTGTCACGGGATGTTATGGTACAACTAGATGGACGGTATATACCTGGAGAGTAACTCCAAGTCATTAGCTAACATATTTACCTGTGAAGTTCTCGCCTCAAATTAGACCAAGCTAGAAAATGCTTTTGAATAAATGATGAGCTGGATGCTACTGAATTGCATAATAGTTTCACATGGGCTTAAATTTTCACGATACACTCACACATAGGATATTTTTTGTTTTTGTTTCATATGTCCGATTTAATGGACTTCTCAACCTGAACGCATGTTTATTGGTACATAGCAATATCGATCTATCAAAACCATCTTGAATATATTTATTTATTCACTTTATTTTAAATACACAAAGTACAAAAATAAGTTGCGTGAACATTTCACTGATAAACTAGAAACACTTCACTGCCCTCTGTATGCCATGACCATGTCTTGGGCAATTCCATTTGAAATCCATACACCCCCATGGAATACATGACCTTAATCACCTACACAGGGAGTGTGAATTTCAAAAATGGGGTTACCTGAATGGGTGACTCCATTTGAAATCTACAACCCCAATGTGGGAGATTAAGGTCATGTCTTCCATAGGGGGTGTATGGATTTTAATTGGAATAGCACATTTGATGGATTGGTGGTCAGATCATCTTCTTTAAATATTTATATATCTAACACTTTCATCCACTTTGTTGTTTTTTAAAACATGTTATTTCCGGTAAAATAATTCACCTGGCATACGTGACCGGTCACCACAAATGGGCTGTGATGTCAGCATTTTCACTTCTTGAAATACTGGAAAGGCAAAATCTCCTCAAACTAAGCTTTACAATGATATATTACATGTCTATATTACTTATATTTACTATATTACTATATTTACAAGGTAGTAAATAAAAAAATCAGTAAATTGGTTGGGAAATTCTTTGTTTTCTATTGTTTTTGAAAGGTTTAATAGACCATATCTTAAAACTATCTCTGCCGTCATTACGACCCATTTGTGCATTACGGATCATTTGTGGTGGCTGGACACATATAATTTCATGCTCCTATTATTTTCTTTAATATTTAAGTGAGAAATAATATGACAAAATTCATTTGATATAATCAAGCAAAGAAACTATACAAAACTTCACCTCAAAGTGCCCTCTTTTGATGTGCTGCATCGCATTATTTGCATGGCGTTTCACTCCAAAAGTATTGACAACTAGGCTACAACGAAATACCTTTGATCCAAATCTCAAAAGACATTTTTGACAGAGTATCATAAACATGTCTTTTTTAACAGTAGATTGAAAATGTATAACAAACAAGTGTGATATGCGTGACATCGCAAGTATCAAAATTATAGCTCTTTTTTCCACCCCAAATCCAATTCTGCTTCTTTTAGTTTAAACACTCTTCAACACTTAAGTACATTCCAAACAGCTGTGACAATGCGCCTAATGTAACAAACAAAATTGAAAACCAGCTAGGGGATTTCAAAGAAAACACGATCAAGAAGGAGTAAAGCTGCCAACTTACAACTGATATCTTATATTATCATCACAATGTTAACCCATTTTTATTGAATTTTCGACTTGAGTACGATGAGTGACTTAGCTTTATGTACAGTCGCTTTCTTTTTATTTAGTTCACTAAATTTTACACATTTTGAATTTAAAACGGGCAAAAAAAAATTAAAACATTTATCTAACAGCTAAAATAAACCATAAAAGAATTAAAGTTACCTAATTCAACAAAAAAAAAAGTCAATTCAAAACCAAAATTTTTTAAGATGTGAATATATTGGCTTATGAACTGATAAGAAGATGATGCCGGTCCACATCATCTCAGTTGCCGTGACGATCCGTAGTCTCATCACCTGTCAGGCAGCTGTGCCGCCTCTACTACACATCGTTGATTTACTACACATATTTTATATCCCCTTCCTTTACTAGTCAACATGATGTTATTTTGTTTTAACTCATCATCAGCGCAGCATCTTCCCTCTGTTGGCGATTAAGAAGTAATACCGCGCTTAACTAGCTTTTACTTCCAGAGATAATTATTGTCAGTTTTTCTTTTGGTGCCTGGTAGTCTGACCTCATTATGACCATTATCTTTCAATGTCCAGTTTGTTACGACCTAATACCATCAAAGCCAGACCATTAGATGCTGGTTGGAATAAGAGTGGACATAGAGTGGACATCTCCAATGAGGAATTAATGGTCATTACATGTATCAAGTAACAATGAAACGTGATTGCATTTGTCAATTTGACTTTGTCTGATTTGTTAATTTGTTTCAATTCAAAAGAGTACTATTATGAAGTAGTTACCATGGTTACTGAGTGATAAACTGATGCACCTAACAGTAGCACTTCCGCATCTTGACCATACGAACATCTCAAATATATAGCATGTACAGATTCTTGCATATAAATACTAGCAAAAACAGGTACATTAGAACAGTACTTGTAACCAGCCTATAGCCAGAATTGGTTTTGAGAGGGTGGAATGAGGGGAGACCTTTTCAAAGTGGACATTTTGGGTCATTTTTCGAACAGTTTTTATTTAATAAAATGGAATTGCTGTGAAACATTTTAAATTTGTGATCTTTTTAGCAAATTTTACTGTATGTTTGTACAAAAAGTGGACCAACTAGGGGAATGGGTCGCATCACACCCTCCATACACCACATCCCCACATCAGAGTTTCAGTTTGCCATAAATAGATATATTATATACATGTTTCAATTTCTGCCTCGCCCATCACAGCCTATCCGAGAACAAAGCCACATTAATGAGCAGTTCAGATGACCCAATATCCTGACTGGCATCGTAACGTAATGAAGAAAAAGTTAAAAAAATAGTTTGTCTTAAACAAAAATGGAAAAATTCCAAAGCGGTGTGGAAATTTATCGCCAGAAAAGGCAATGCACACAATGGGCAATTTCTTTTGTCTTAGAAATCACATTTTTAGGCCATTGTTTTTGCCCACCAATCCACCTATCATTAATTGAATACACACTCCAACCGGAGATTTTCTCCTGTGATCTAGGTCGTTTCAGATGTAAGGGTACCATATTGTCTTTTGAAGGATCAGTGATTTGCTTGGGGCTTAAATACAAATTTACTTTCCCCTTTCCATTGGGCTATTCTAGTTGAATTCCACACACCCCCATATGGAAGACATGACCTTAATAACACAGGGAGTGTGAATTTCAAATGGGGTTACCTGAATGGGTTAATCCATTTGAAATCTACACCCCCTTTGTAGGAGATTAAGGTCATGTCTTCCATGGAGGGTGTAAAGATTTCAACTGTAGTAGTGCTGATTTTTGGTATATATTGGTAATCTTAATAACATCTTTGTGATTTGTAATAAGATTGGGCATTAACGCAACTTCTTCTATCATTGTTCCTCATCACCAGATGGTTGTTTCAAGTTTTCTTCCTATAGCCTATATCACACATGCTATCCTAAACCACGGATTGCAGCATCCAGAAGCCACACGTGGAAAACTGATCACACCGCACGTTCATTCGACCGAAATAGTTCAGGCCAGTGATTTGCATGTAGCCAAATATCACGGCAGCTAAAGGGCTAAGTAGGCTAGTGGGTTATGTTACAGTTTTTCTCATTTCAGGGGATGATTTTTAATCATCTTTATGGACTTCGACCACATACTCTGAACTTTATTCATTGCGTTGCCATGCTTCTTGCATTAGAAGCAGATAGCAGGAGATATATTGAAGAGCGGAAATGGTAATATCCAATTGTGTGTTAAGAATTCCGAACACACTTCCATTTTAAGTACTTTTTAAGAAAATGAATAAATCATGAAGGAAAAAAGGAGACACTATATAGATCTTCTGCAATGTGTGGTGCTCAATTCTGGATCAATTTGAATTTGACCCTAACCCTGTTTTGGGTGGAGAGAATATAAGTTATACGGTAATGCTATAGAAATGCTTTAATGGATGGATGGATGCGATAATGAAAAGTAGAATGGGAAGCATTTTATCATACATACTGTCAAATCATAATAATGTTAAAAATCAACACAAACAACATCAACGACAGGCAACCAAACATAAAACAAACACAATGTTGTGTTCTTGACAATATCAGGCAGAATTTTAAGGGAAATATACAAGGAAACTAAAAACAAACAAACAAGAAAGAAAAGCATACTAGACAAGAAAATCCCAGGCTTATTTACAAATCATCAGCAATTAATATATCACATCGCTGAGCATATGCTGACAGATTGTTAAGGAAGGAGTGTTGCGGCCATATTTTTTTATTAAATCTATTTACAAGATTACAATCTTCAATGTGGGAAAAAAGTAACTAAAATTAATTAAGCCGCACAGTTTAATTAGACTTGGCTTTAGATGGTGAATTGACGTAGCTTACAACCGCTAATTAATTTCTTTTCATTTATTTCACAGAATTTAAATATGCTCAAGATGCGAGGAAAACTAACAGAAAATGCAGTGAAATCAAGCAAAATGATTCGGATGGTGATGGTATTTGATTTTAAATTTTGATATGGTATATTGTTAAATTACAATTATTGCTGAAACTGCCATTAATATTGAAGCAATTGTTTCTGGGATATGAAGGTTTTGGCTAGATCTTAAAATACACTTTTCCAACATCCAACTTCTTGTGTTTCATTGCAGTATCTGGATAAAAATGAAATTTTTCTGTTAAATCTGCCCTTTTGGATGCTTTTCACTTCTAACTATGACCAAATTCTCCATAATCAGGCTTCAGCTTCCTCAGAAATGTGGGCTATTCCAGTTGAAATACATACACCCTCTATAAAATATATGACCTTAATCTTCCACTGTACAGGGAGTGTGCATCTCAAACAGGGTTATGTGAATTTGAAATCTATACTCCCTGTGTGGGATATTAAGGTCATGTCTTCCATAGGGGGTGTATGGATTTCAATTGGAATAGCACATTTGATGGATTGGTGGTCAGATCATCTTCTTTAAATATTTATATATCTAACACTTTCATCCACTTTGTTGTTTTTTAAAACATGTTATACTTATTTCCGGTAAAATAATTCACCTGGCATACGTGACCGGCCACCACAAATGGGTTGTGATGTCAGTTTTTTCACTTCTTGAAATACTGGTATAGCCCAATGCTGAGGCTACACCCATTTCATTGCATCACTGTTTTTCATGTTGCATATCATACAACCACTGTGAGGGAATGAAGTCACCAAGATATATTTTTTCTTCACCTTAACTTTAAATCGCGAATATTTTTAATAGCTACATGTACTCTTACCTGTTGAAGAAGTACGTCTTTTCTTTTCTGTAATAAGGCGATAAGGTGGTCGAATTTTGCAACTAAACTGGCTTCAAAATCAATGCCGCTTCCCTGTAAAAAAAAGAACGAAATAGATAAGGGACCATTTACAAACACTTGTTAGGGCCTGATGCAAAAAAATTTCATCGCAAAATCTCCCCCCTTTTCAGATCTCAAATATTTCAGGCCCCCCTTTTTTGACATGAAATTTATGGGTCAATCCCCATAGAAAAGCATATAAAGTCAATTTTCCCAGAAAAATTTGTGGTCATTTTTTCAGGGCCCCCTTAGGAGGTTCAAAACTTTTAAGGGCCCCTTTTTGCATCAGGCCCCCTAACAAGTGTTTGTGAACGGTCCCTAATAATGATGATTAAAACAAAAAAGTACACATTTAATGTTAGAGATGGTTATGAATATATGGTGTAATTGTTTTATACTGGTATAGGTATAGGCCTAGGCCTAGGCCTATATATTTATTCAAAAAACACATTGCATCCAAGTGGCTGAATTACACAATAGTATAGAAACATCAACTAACAAAAATAAAGCATATTAGAAACATTTTAGATATTGTAAAAACATAAAATTACATAAGAATAATTGCGCACTAGTTACATTTAAATATTATGAAAAAGCATCAAATAATTGCCAAAGAAATATTTAGAAATACTTAACAAAAATGAGATCCGTGGGTGGGATTAATTTGTAATTAAAGAATATATTTTGAAATTACTCACAGCAACTGAACAGTTAAAAATTCACAAATTGCAGGCAATTTGCTAAATTTAAATAACTGGGTATTTCATAATATATTTGATCTCATAAATGAATATAAAATAAGTAATGGAGCATATATCACGTAGAAAATTAGCTTAAAATGATTGAAATTTAATACATCATATTACATCATGACTGAAATTGCCTATGAAATAAAACATGAATGAGTTAACAGCATGAATATTTAAAAACCTCAATCCTACTACATTAGCGATGAACATATACACCATAAAGTATTACAAATCCAACATGATCTACACACGTTCACTGGTATTGACTATACAAGTGTGTTTTATAATGTAATTATAATGGAAAAGCGGGTATAAACCGGCTGCCACAACATATCACAACATAAATCTCATGGTACATTATCGCATACTAAATTATACCGAGTTCCGGGACATAATGCTTACATAAACGGGCAATTTTGCGTTTTACGTCAATGACCCACCATTTTCAATGCGCTGTTATAGGCAGGTCTTTAAGGCAAAAGCTCTGTGGGGCTTTATGTTGCTTGTCACTCGTTAATAGTTTTGCTGTAAACAAAAATGTTCTCTTATATATAATGACAGGTTGTTGACATATTGGGGATGAATAAACATGATAAAATCAATTATTGGTGAAAAGAGAGAGTAGCTAATGACCTTGATAAATAATCAGTGTATCTCTTCATGAACATGAAATGGGTTTGTTTATGGTTCGTTAGAAGGCTGATTTGTTCTGCTTCATAAAATGACTATTTTTTTCCTATATATAAGATAGATGGAAAAAGCTTATTTACTGTATCGAGTTTGATTTGAAGATAAACCTTACTCGATAGAAATAGCTTCTCTTTCAGATTATAAACCTGGGAGAACATTATTACAAAAATACAGCAAACGTTTGGAGAAAATTTGGTTTTTAACAAGTTAAGATGGCTACAAAAGGCAAATGAAGCTTCAAATTTAAGATTAAGCTTCAAATAGACTTATCATATTGGTGGTAAAGGATTTCGATCATCACTTTTAAATTTGAGTCAAACCTGATGGACCATTTTCCAGAAAGCACTTATAACCTCCCTATGATTATACCTAATTTGCATAATCATTTGCATGATAATTTAGCTGATCGAATATGAAAATTATGTTCAGGATCCTTAGCCCATTATAAGAAGTCTCTTTAGGCTATTCCACTTCAAATCCATATACCCCTAGTGGAAGACATGACCTTAATCTCCCATACAGGGAGTGTGAATTTCAAAGAGTCACCCATTCAGGTAACTCCATTTGAAATTCACACTCCCTGTGTGCGGAGATTCAAGGTCATGTCTTCCACAGGGGGTGTATGGATTTTAACTCGAATAGCCTATTAAAAACAAATTATATATAACAACTTGAATTTGCCTTTATAGCCACCTTAAAAACAACAAAATATGGACAGCCCCAGTGGTAAATTTTTTTTCAAATCTTTCCTTCCGCTAAAAAATGTTTGTTGACAACTATTTGGAATCTACACCTGTATTCCTAACCCACAAAATTGATTCATTTATTGATACTATGACAAAAATATCAACTTTATTATTGAAACGCAATATTTTTTGCGACTAAGAACAGCTACTCTACCCACCTGTACATGTTCCACGGTGTGTTTAACTGCACCATAAAATCTTTGGCACTCCTAGCTTTATCTGTAAGAGACGCTAATGCCTCAAGAGAGCTCCGCCTGAAAAACACATACATAAAGAAAAAAGAGAATTACCATCAAAAATCTGCAATGTGTCTTATATAATATCACATGAAAATATATATAATAATGTTTCTTTTCAAATGTCAAGTATAATGCAATTGAACTCTAGAGAATTTGAACAGTGGAAGATGGCTTTAATAATTCCTGTTTTTATATCATTTCTTTCTTATTTTGATCTGTGAAATCTCTGGATGTAAATACTTGGGATGAAAAATAATGATGTAAATTTATTATCTCAGTATCCATGAGAAGGAAATGAAAATACAACTTCAAGGAAATTGAAATTTCATATCGGTTAGGTTGGTGGTTGGTGTTAAAATAAATTTAATATGTTGTTTTTAATTAATACATAATTCATTCAAAGTTTATGTGTGACTGTATTTGAGCACTATTGTAGTCTTTATTATAAAGTCTTTATTTTCGGAGAAGTTAGAACAAATTTTTATTACTGGCAAGATCCTGTGTTCATGTTATTAAAATATCTAAATTCTATAGCATAACCGTAACTATTAGTATGAAAAATAACACAATTTTACCAATGTATTTTCATCTGTCATTATATAAAAATTTCCATGTAATTAAAAAAAAATGACAAAAAAACTATTGCAAATATCAGCAGTTTACACACTGCAACATGAAAAGATGAAAATTTATGATAATTTAATTGTCATACAAAACAATCATTCTATTATTATGCAACCATTTACCATTTGATTCAACACTTATGAACTTATACAATACTCCTGAACATTAATACATAGGTAATGAAAAGGAAACATTAAAATCTAGAAAATAAGTTACAATTCCGTCAAAAAATACATCAGACAGATAAGGTATGTCTATCTTGAGATCCCTAGCGTACCCCAACTCCCTAAATTCAACGAGACTAGATTGATGGTTCGATAGTGCATAGATCTGTAAGAGCCTCAGGCTTGCCAATTCCCGTCTCAAAACTTTCAAAAAAATTTCACATCTTCGCAGTAAAGGTACACGGCACAAGCATGAACACGTAGAGATGTTCATCAAAGTTTATTAAATATGTATTTCCTTTACCATTTTACATAACATTTTGCATTTTGATGATTAAAGATCAGATTTCTGATGCACTACAGGTCACTAGGGAAGCTACTCTTCAAAAAAAGTCAGTGACATGCATGTTAATATTGCATATGCTATGGTGAAGGTATCAATAACACCACAAATGTCAAGTTATTCGTAATATCACATTTTTGTTTAATTTTGTCATTTAATAAAAAACTACTGGTATGGTACTAGCCATGTTTGTCCCTATTTAAATGCATTTTTAATCTTTATTTAAAATATACCAATAAAAATTAACCAATGAAGAATTTTTTTCACAACTGCAAAAATGTTCATCTCGTCGTCTGCTACCCCGCCATTTTGCATACGATAGGTTAAAAACCTTTATAAAGAATCTTCAAAGTGAAAGTAAGTGATTAAGATAACAAGTGACTGTAAGCATCAGATTTTATTCCTACCGATGAATCATATACTACTGGGAATGTCTCACTACCACTACCTTTTTCCTATAGATTCAAGGGAAAACCCAGCGCATCAATATTTTGATTTCTCACTTCTTGTCAAATTCATGCGACGCCATGGCGATGCAATGTTATCGGAGACTCATATCGTCATGCTATGTAAAAAAATATATTCTGTTAAATCCTTCGCTATACATGGGATTGTTACTCTTCGTGATGCCGTTTGATCCCTGCTATGCTTGCAGGAGCGATATATTCAACAAATTATTTGAAAGGAATCGGTGCAAATAAAAAACGATGACAAATCTAGATTTGGAAAAATATTGATAGGTTTGGAACTGCAAAAAAAAATTACGAAATTGTAGGTTTTAAAAACTTTATTTATTGATTTTCAGATAATTTAGGCCAAACAAATTAACGATAATTGTAAGAATATCATACTGACTGATAAAAAGGCCATGGGGTAATAAGAAAATCTGTTTTGTTTCAGAAAATTTGTTTTGTTACATATCTGTGCTAGTGTACTCATTAACCCATTCTCCTTCCGGGAGAAAACATATAATATGTCTTATTTACGTCAAATTCAAAATTGTGCCACAAAATATATTTGATAACCGTTCCTCCTTATTCTCTTTTCCAAGAGACCCTACAAAAATGCTCTTTCATTCATTTTTTCTACTCTTCATGCATCATCCATTTGTTTGTCAAAGGTATACGATGACATACCAGTTTCATTTACACTTTCTAGTTGCCCAGATTTTAAAAGATAACACTTTGTCACAGGTAAACTAATCCTTAACAATCACTTGACATACCTGCAACCAAAACATTCATGTAACCCACACTAGGGATGAGTATTTCATTGAGTGAAGCAATGTCTACAGGTGATTCAATGCTTATCTTGGAGAACACAAGGCTCTAATAGCCTCAATTCGCTTGTCAAAGTTCTACACATGTAATCACCTACCCTGACCCAAATGTTTTGACGGATGAGTTTAGGTACCTAAAATGCACAGTTCAGTTTATAATGATAATAGTTGTATACAGAATACCGAACTGTGTCTTGGTGAATTGGAATAGAAATGATTACACAAGATGACAAATATTGAAACACTTCTTTACACTCGTAAGTGCCATGCCAGAGCGCATTTTCGCACAAATCGATGCTTTTGAGTGCCAAGTTGAGAAATATATATTTGGAATGAAAATGTCTGATATGCTTGAGAGGAATCAGGTGTATTGTTATATAACAAGTAGTAAGTACTTCAGCCAACATGTTGAATTTGATCTTTTCAGCCACAACTAATAAATTATCACATATTTATAACAGTATAGATACTAAGTGTGAAAAAAATGGTTGTATATATGACGGCATTTTGCCAAACTTCTACTTTAGCTTCCGTAAACAGATACATGAGTAGATCATAAGATTGTACATGGTTGTTGAGTATAAAATTGATTATTTTTGAAATGACAAATCCAAAAATTGTATGCAGCGGACCAGATTACTTGTGATCAAGCCATCAGACTGGATGGTAAAAGCACAATTTTGGATTTGTCACACAACAAAAACAATTAGTAATCTGCTAATAATATTTAGCTATACACAAATTTATTAAGTTACTATTTTTGCTCTTGTAGCCAACTTTCATCTAAATTAATTTCACATATTTCGTTTTCTATCTTGTCCAATACTGATAAAATTTCACTATTCCACGTGCACCACAATTGGAGTAGGAATCGCCTCTTTCAATTAACTATCGATTCCCTGACACTGATCTTAATAACCCAATCCAGAGCCTCACAGTTTATCATTACGTAGATGTGGATATATAAATGTAAATCAGTCCAGCTATTAAATCACAAGTAGCGGTTAACAAGTCCACACTATTTATACCGACTATACTATGACCAGAAACAATCCTTAACATGAAAGAGAAATAATTGAGTCGAGTATACAGGTGAACTACAAAAAGTGCACAGCTCCTCTTCTCCTCTAATAAAAACAGGTGAAGAGCCTTGACCTATTCTTCAATTACGTTCCTTCAGACACTGCTCTAACCAGACACATGTGTGAAAGAAAAATAGGTCCGTGGTCAAATAAATGCCTGGAGAAGCAAAAAAACGATCCAACTCTTACTTTCTATTTAAAGGAGTGCTACTTTTTAGCCTGTTAACAGTAGCAGCCGATACCTTCAGGATATTCCAAGGCAATTGACCGTAAATAATTCCTCCATTAGATGAAGCCCGAATGAAGGCTTACATAATAACACCTTCAATAATCAATGTGTGGGTAGCATAGGCAGCTACTTGCTGTATTTGTGCTTACAATTCAATCAACTTAGCGACACTTGTTTCCCTTCAATTCCCTATTTACTTTGTATATTTACCTACTTTTTTAAAATGTCAACTTGAATATCATCATGATGTGTTTGGATTACTGGACTGAAAACTTGCTCATTTGGATTGATATGTAGGTTTAGTTTCGATGTATCAAACTGTGGGGGTTAAGTGTCTTTGACAGATTGTTTGCTTTTGGCAAATGGTGTTTTGATAAAAATTATATTATCGGCAGTAGATACTATTTTGCTATCAGTAGTAGATGTGCCATTAATAAACTACCTGCTATCAACATCATAAAGATGCCCTGCAAACTAGCTGCTATTAGCAGCATATAGGTGCACTGATAAACTACTTACTACCCGGAGCAGTAGACAGGTGCACTGTTAAACTACCTATCAGCAATAGATAGGTGTACTGATAAACTACCTGCTATCAGCAGTAGATAGCTGCACTGATAAACTACCTGCTATCAGCAGTAAATAGATGCACTGATAAACTACCTGCTATCAGCAGTAAATAGATGCACTGGTAAACTACCTGCTATCAGCAGTAGATAGGTGCACTGATTAAACTACCTGCTATCAGCAGTAGATAGCTGCACTGATAAACTGCTATCAGCAGTAGATAGGTGCACTGATAAACTACCTGCTATCAGCAGTAGATAGATGCACTGATAAACTGCTATCAGCAGTAGATAGGTACACTGATAAACTACCTGCTATCAGCAGTAGATAGGTGCACTGATAAACTACCTGCTATCAGCATTCAGCAGTAAATAGGTGCACTGACAAACTACCTGCTATCAGCAGTAGATAGGTGCACTGATAAACTACCTGCTATCAGCAGTAGATAGGTGCACTGATAAACTACCTGCTATCAGCAGTAGATAGGTGCACTGATGATAAACTACCTGCTATCAGCAGTATATAGGTGCACTAATAAACTACCTGATATCAGCAGTAAATAGGTGCACTGATAAACTACCTATCAGCAGTAGATTGGTGCACTGATAAACTACCTGCTATCAGCAGTAGATAGGTGCACTGATAAACTACTTGCTATCAGCAGTAGCCAAGTGCACTGATAAACTACCTGCTATCAGCAGTAGATAGGTGCACTAATAAACTACCTGCTATCAGCAGTAGATAGGTGCACTGATAAACTACCTGCTATCAGCAGTAGATAGGTGCACTGATAAAGTACCTGATATCAGCAGTAAATAGGTGCACTGATAAACTACCTGCTATCAGCAGTAGATAGGTGCACTAATAAACTACCTGCTATCAGCAGTAGATAGGTGCACTGATAAACTACCTGCTATCAGCAGTAGATAGGTGCACTGATAAAGTACCTGATATCAGCAGTAAATAGGTGCACTGATAAACTACCTGCTATTAGCAGTAGATAGGTGCACTAATAAACTACCTGCTATCAGCAGTAGATAGGTGCACTGATAAACTACCTGCTATCAGCAGTAGATAGGTGCACTGATAAAGTACCTGATATCAGCAGTAAATAGGTGCACTGATAAACTACCTGCTATTAGCAGTAGATAGGTGCACTCATTAAACTACCTGCTATCAGCAGTACAAACTATTTGCTATCAGCTGTTGATTGGTATCCTGGTGAAATTCTGGCTATCAACAGTAGATAGTTGCACTAATAAACCTTGGCAGGGATACATGATTTGCACTGAAAAAAGTTCCGCGCAATCTCCGTGCAATTTGCTATTTTTTTTCCCGCGCAAATCGCCTGTCCCTGCTAATGACCTAAAACTTGCCATCAATATTGAAAACCTATCCAGTGTCAGCAACAGATATGATAAAGGTTGTGCATATTGATAAATAACTGCTATCAGCAGTATATGAGGTACTGTTGAGCCGCCTGTTTTCAGTGGTAGACGTGTATATTGAAAAACTACCTGGTACCAGCAACAAATACGATACCGGTGAGATGATTAATATATGCTTCCAATAATATAATCGGTAAACTCTCTGCACTAGCAAGAGGTGGTGTACTGATGAACTACCTACCAAATACTACATTTATTGTGAGAAGATGTCCTATAAATATCTCATTTAACAACAAATAATAAACTACCTGGTATCAACAGCAACAAATGTGGACTGATACCAATCTGAGGAGCAATAGATGATGCCACAGGTACCAATGACCTACTTGTATCAGTTGTAGATGTGGGCATCGATAAACTACCTGGCACCAACTGCCACATAATTACCATAATAGGCTACGCTCATTAGCAGAATATACAGTGCCAATGAACTCTAGTGCATCAGAAATAAACAAGACGTTGATAAGTAACTTACTTTCAATAGTATACGATGCATATATTATAAACCATATGCTATCAGCAGTAGATAGATGCATTGATCAACTGTCAGGGGTACATGGATGCGTAAAACAAAAATCTTGTAGTAGTATCGCATATGGAAATCAGGCAATTGACTGCTGTCACTAGATAGGTGAAATAATCAAAAACATCTGATATAAGCAGTTGAGGGACACCTTGTAGATGAGGACAATGATACCAATTTGACATATGAAGTTGAAATGATACTGATAAACTAGTTACTAACGGCAAACCACAGATGGAGGTATTTATAAAATAGGCTTATATTAAGGGCTCATATTGAAATTCCCTTACACAGGAAGGTGTGCGCCATCCTGCAGCTTTCCTGTGCTAGCCTTCTTTTGTTAAAATCCTGGGCAGGGTGTATCACTGATGCATATAATCCATCCGCTTTTATGACTGACCTTTCCTGAGGCGCGCGCTTAGCGAGGGGAATCCTGCCTTCTTTCTGTGTGAAAACGTGGTAGGGCATTTCAATATGAGCCCTATACTTTGATCAGCTCGTAATCGGCGGGAATTGTTAGGCTTTTACCACTACGCCGAAAAAGTAGATCCACGTTAAGAGTGATATTGTTCATCTGGAAGATCTACAATGGGCATGTTAAAGAAAGTAGGCAAGTATATGACTTGAATTAATAATTTGTGATTTTTCTGGCAAGGTGTCACAAGACAATGCTCTAAATAAAATATATTGATATTAATCCGCGATGTTAAAATTCCCGCCGATTACGAGCTGATCAAAGTATAAGCATATAGAGTAGATCACAGCCATGATAATGAATTAATCCAATCAATAAATCATGCTATACTTGTTAGAGTACCAATCATCTAACCCGTCTCTCACAGTAAATAATAACATTAACCTTTTGACCAACAAAACCAAATTAGAAAAGTTAACATATCAGTAATTGGAGCACAATTGCACACCGGCAAACAAGCACTATAGATAATACCCTTTATTCCACCAGTGAACTACTGATAGCAAATAATACTTGTCGTAGCATGTACGTGATCAGGTGCGGAAGCCGATTGCCTCATGACCGATCGTGTCGTCTCTCAATTACTCGGTAAACATCGGTATTTTAGTTCCATTAAGGCAGTCATTGGTAAAAGCTGTTGCAGGTGAAAATACAAACATTGATGTTAAGAGAAACAACAGAGCTCTCTACAATTCTAGAATAGTTCATCAAACCAGTGGCATCTTAACATACTTATGTCTTTTTTTCTTTCCAATTGAATATGTTCTAGCAAATCCCTACTTTAGCTGCAAATGTTTTTAATAGCTATTTTGATACTAAACACCCAACAATAAAATCTAACACTATTTTTAGGGACTTTAGGGAACAAAATCTACCTTAAGTTGAGCATGTTTTATCTAAAAATAACAAAAGGTATAAATGTAGGGTTCAATGTTATTGACATGCCCCCGGCGACAGACAAACACGACTCTTTCGTAAAAACAAAACTATGAGTCTCCAAGCAAAAACAGACAACTAATCATTGAAATTCATCTCAAGACTTTTACGACACCATTATCTGTCATGTAACTAGCATCCCTTGAAGCTTGGAAGAGCTAAGCTTTCACATGCACTAGGATCCACAACATGTTCATCTATCAGGCACAGTTCTTTAACCCCAATACATTTGTACATTCATTGAATGTCCTTTGAAAATTTGGGTACAAAAACTCATACTCCACAACTTGAGGTCAAATTTTTCACCATGATTGTTTAATTGAGGTTATTGAACTATGCCATTGGGATGAGGCCATTGTGGTCCATAGTGATGCCTCATCACTACTGCAGCACACAAAATCAACATCCGACGGCGATAAACCTAACAAAATTCCCAGAAGCCTCTGCTGAGCTCCGGACATAATGCATCATGGGAAATTTAAATATCAATATGAATGACAGTATAGAGAGGTACTCCAGGAATTTCCAAATGCTGAAATATTTCACAAACACATTTTGTTCGCTTCTTAAATTCGATTGAAATCGCTGTTTCCGGCCCACATAATTTCAATTTGGCATTTGCTATGTTTTTCAAAGTAAGCTGCATAAATGTTGCTTTCGTATTTTCCATTCTGAGTAATCGTATCCATGCAAAACCAAAGAAATGGAAGTAAAGAAATGCAAGGCGGTAATAAACATAAAAACATCGATAAAATAATGCACAAACACATAATTAGTAAAAGTAGAAGTGCACAAAATAGCTTTTAACAAACTTGTCCTATGTTCTGTAGGCTGTGATCGTCAGTAAAGTTACTACTACTACTAAATCCTGATCGTAATATTTTGTAAAATTTGTTTGTGTGCAGGTGGAAACTACAATTTTATAATAATAGAAACTTACTTTAATATTAATAACTTCTTACATAGCTATGGGCCTGTGATTCATAATAAAATGGATAGCTACATACGTTGCCATGCATTTTTCATGATGAGATAATGTTAAACCTTCCATCTTACATCGGCTACCTAAAACTATTTGACATGTTTATTCTTAATGCGACTCAAAATTCATCATTGTATAGTCTCTTTATAAATCTTCATATTAGTTAACTATATGATCTGACAGTTTACTGTAATATTTGCAAAGAAAATGATAATGACCTGTGTCAAATTCTACTCCATATGGCGGATCATCATGATGTTCAATATACACATCAGCAAAGAAAATGTACTTGTCTTTCAATGTCTAACAAAAATCTCTCTGGTGTTAAATCTGAACCTGAAAAAAATAAACAATTGTTTCCCCAACAAGTTTTGTTAATAAATGCAATCTGATTTCAATTTTAATCAAGACCACAAAATAAATAAATGAATTTACCAAAATTGGGAAAAATTTATACATGAAAATGTTAAGGCATACCAGTGGTCTTGGAAAAGCAGCCTTTAGGCAACTATTTAGTGTCAAATTTGAACAGGTTTGATTCATTCCACCTTATGAGTCTTTTCACTATAAATGCTGGCTGCCTCTTGACAGCTTGTCCCCTATCAGGGAAAACACTACCCTCCATAAACGCTCACCGCCTGCTTATCATAGCCTGCCTGCCAGAGGTCTGCCAAAAAGAAACACCATGCAGGTCTAAATAGGCTAATAGCCAACAAATTCTGTTGTGACAAATTGGTTGGAAATTGCTTGCGAAAACTTGAAATGAAACACTCTTGGAGTATAAATAGTGTTGGTTTTCTTGCTCATGTAGATTGATGAGAATAGTGGGCACGGAGGAGATAGGTTACAATTCATAGAATTTATTGATATACTTTAAAAAGATCCTAGTCAAATGTATGTAAAAAATGCAAAAGAACAAGTTCAGTATCTATATACTTTAGTATAATGGTTTTGAACTTTGCATTTGATGATATTAAAATTCATTCTTCCAAAATGAGAGCACTGTATTAAGAACATCATAGAATGTATTGTAACTTAAAAAACGATCCTTCAATGTGAAAATTCACAAGTACACAGTTCAGTATCCACATACTGAGGTATCATGGTTGTGAACTTAGCATTTAAGGGGTATTGAAATTCATTTTTTGTACAACATAAGGACAATATAATAAAGAGCTTACTGACAAGTGTTAAGGTCGAACTCACTCAGGAGAAATATTATTTCAGCTCGTATCAAACGTGGGTGTTATTCTGGCTTACAGGTAGAAACTTAGCACTCGACTTCCTGGATTTATTTCATTTTTATATAAAATTTGAAGTCGGAGAAATGAATAATAAATTTGTTATTTTCCCACTGTGTATTTTAATACATTACCTTACACCAATAATTTAAATGTTTATTTATGAAGGAACCTTTCCTGGATTACATACAGTGTAAACAATCAACTGATTTATTGATGATTGAGGCTACTATTATTGCAGCTTTGCTTTTAGCTATCATTTTTTACTCAATAGACGATTACATTAAGTTTATATAAACTGACACATGTTATAAGTGCATCAATCATAAGTTGACATACAGAATCAATTTATTGATCCAAACTACGATATGTTACAGAAATTTATATGAAACTGAAAAATGTGAAAATTATCTTTTCAAAAATATCCATGAAGTGGATAGGATGAGACATTAATAACAGCAGACAGGACCAAGTATGGTATATACAATGTGCTGTTAAAGTTGAAATACATACACCCCCTATGGAACACATGACTTTATTCTCCCACACAGGGGGTGTAGATTCAAAATGAAATCATCCGTTTAAGTAACCCCATTTGAAATTCATACTACCTGTGTTGGAGATTAAGGTTGTGTCTTCCACAGAGGGTGGGTGGATTATAACTGGAATAGCCCGATACCTATGTTTACTGGAGACAGTGAGGAATGGATTCTGATGTACATTTTGACAGATAAGACTAGCATGTGAAGATGATAAATATGTCTTGCCTAGCATAACATACTTGAACTTTCTTTTCAAAGAGTTTATCTATATGATCAGGCTGATGAGTATGTTCCTTTTTTATGTGTTTGAGGAAGCTGTGATGAATCAAAGTATGCAAATTGACAGGAAGAGCTGAACTTAAATGACTGTTTTTATTGCAGAAGCTTTTAGAATTCAGAGATATTGATCCGTGTTTTTTTCACATTCGAGGGTTAAGAACCTGTGAGAAAGCCTTACCTCACAAAGAAATCCTTTGTGAGTTGAGGCTCTCTGGCTCTCAATCTTTGATATGTCATTGTTGATGTTGTTGTTGGTAGTGGTGTTAGTGGTGGTGAAAGTAGTGGTCCAAGATGATGATGATGATGATGATGATGATGATGATGATGATGATGATGATGATGATGATGATGATGATGATGATGATGATGATGATGATGATGAGGAGGAGGAGGAGGAGGAGAGCAAAAGCAGGAAGAGGAGGAGGAGGAGAAGGAGGTGGAAGGGATGAAGATGGAGATGGAGATGGAGATGGAGATGGAGATGGAGATGGAGATGGAGATGGAGATGGAGATGGAGATGGAGATGAAGATGAATATGATGATGACAATGTAAACATCAATAAAAATGGTGGGGCACTTGTAATGTATACTAGTGTGGTAAATGTCTTGTATTCATTCACTTGAAAACAAATGATATGCATATTATGATCTCACTGTCATATCTCGCTACTTTCATGCTATTACAAGAACATCCTAACATAAAACAACTTATAAATCTGGTTACGATTAGCATCCCACAACTTCATCCATCCTACGTTTAAATATCATACACATCGTATTTCATGAAGAAAAATATCCCTACTCAACCTCACATGACCATAGGCCTTGTATCAACTACTACCTCTCCATTTATGCCCCAGTTTCCTCATGCAGAGAAACCTGCAGATTGTGTTTGTTTTATTAAACCTTCATATTGACTTTGCCTCTCCCAAAATTTGTCCTGAACAATATAAATTCACAGCACACTCCGACAACCCCCAGCTGATATAACCCATTGAACAGGTAGGTGTGAAAAATATCGTTTCATGGTTCAAAGGCGGACATAGATACTTGCGCTAACTTCTAATAATGGCAAGAGACAATGGGGGAAACCTCTTGGTGTCATGTGGGTTCACTGACTTTACATACACGCTACAGTGATAATGAGATGATGCCATCTATTTCCATAGTTACTAAACCAATGATTTGGTAGCCCAATTGGGAGACTTTTGAAGATTTGAAGAGTTTTGACTGTTCCCTGTCCCATACAAACCAATAGTTCAGTAAAATTGGGTGACATTTGAAGATTTTCACTGCATTTTGACTGTTCCCTGTCCAATACAAACCAATGGTTAAGGACAATTGGGTGACTTTTGAAGATTTTTACTGAGTTTTAACTGTTCACTGTCCCATACAAACCAATAGTTAAGGACAACCGGGTGACAATTGGGTGACATTTGAAGATTTTCATTGAATTTTGACTGATCCCCAACCAATACGAACCAATAATTAAGGAAAACAGTAGGCAACTTTGGGTTAGGGCCATCACAATTTTTAGTTGTTGCACCTGTCCATTAACCATTTTAACCATGATAACACATGATCATGGTGTTAACCAATGGTTAAAAAATTGGGTGACTTTACACTGATTTTCCCCTCCATTTGGGCTGAACTGTTTTGGCAACACCGGCTATTTCATGGTTAATATAATTTTAGATTCTCAATAATTGGTACATGCTGACCACCGAGTTAAGTTCAAGTTCGAGAGGACCCTTGAAATTTCAAAAGGCGTCCCTGGGCCTAATATTCAGGTAAATGGGACTCCACTTGAAACATTGATTGCCAAGTGCTGACAGCATGCATGTTCCGTGTCTTAACATTTTATGTGCTTGTGTGCCTATTAGGTGAAATTTGTGTCATTATGGTGCTAAATTTGACATGATTTTAGAACTTGCCATTCGAATAAATTTGTATAAATAAGTAAATACAATACAAACAAACCTGATACTGGGTCAGTAGTTCTTGCATTGCGCTTATTATAAACTGGAAAGATGTCTTCGAAGTATGTTAACTTTTTGGTTATGCAGAAAATCTATACAAACACATACACCATTATTGAATTTGCTAAGCAAGCTTGAAATGATTGATGTGCAAACACAGCTTGCCAAATCCCAAATTGTTCCAATGAATTCATCACATAGATCGGGCTATATGAGGAGTTCAATGCCACTAATGTGTGTACCAATGAGTGGCTGCAATTGCTGACAAAGTGTGGTGGATGTCAACATGAAAATGTCACATTCAAATGGCACGGATATTTAGTCGCACATTTTTTGGTTGTCTGCGACCAAAAATTGTTACCGGTAAAATTGTTGGTTGTCTTTGACCCAAGTCTTAGCTGTAAAATTGGTTGTTTGTGACCGCATTAATTTTGTTGTCTCCTTCTGGATACCTGGAAGAGTATACTTGCACAATAATGGGCCTATGGGAGACATGACCTTAATCTTCCATACAGGGTGACACCATTTGAAATTTACACCCCTGTATAGCCTAATTTCAATGGAGTATAAACTATGAAGTACCAGGTATTTGTGGGTTCTTGCTATCTCTAGCTTTTACTGGAAGCTCTCACCAAGCTGCAATTACTATAAATGAATCTTATTATGATCAGTTGACAACCACATTCTTGTATCTGAATCTGTAATTGTGTGCATCAGTGGCATGGGGGTGGGGGGTGGGCAGCTGCCCCTCTGTAAGAAGTCTTGTCCCCCCCCCCTCCTCCCACCCCTGGATGATGGCTGCCCTGATTTACAACTTTTATGCCTTTTTGTACTTTCTAGCCCATTTTTATCAACATGCTCAACTCTATCATAAAGCATTCCAATACCAGTAACAAAGGTGTTTTGTAATAAAACTTAACCAAGTGCATATACCAAGTGCAAACAGCATACCAAACCCATCCACCATCCCGTAATTAACTCAGCAACGCTTAACATTGTCGGATTCAATCAAAACGACGTCGACGGCCAATTCAAGTTCAAACCAAAAACCATTTTATATTCTAAAGTACTTTTTCCATCCATCCTCTTCATGAGATGAACAGAGAAGGCTTGAGGCAATATGTTTGAAATGGGCTGTTCCATTTAAAATCCACACTACCCCTGTGGAAGATTTTGGAAATACCTTCCACAGAGGGAGTATGAGTTTCAAATAGAATAGACAGTTGAATAACTTCCATTTGAAATACTCACTCCAGTTGTGGAAGATATAGGTAAAGTCATAATACAGAGGGAGTATGGGTTTTAAAATGATTAGCCCTGACTAATTACATTTCAAAAACATACTTCCCTTGTGTAAGATGTTTTCAAAATCTTCTACAGGGGTAGTGTGGATTTCAAATGGAACGGCCCAATGTAACTGAACCTGAACATATTTATCAAGTGTAAATAATACGGACCATTCCCTAATTAATTCAATAGCGCTCATCTAGTAGAGACAAACGAGAGGCCAAGGACAGGCCATCTACCTGCTTCACTAGAGGAGTTGAAAGCAAAAACAGCAAACACATTAGGAAAAACGAGCCCTTACGCACTTCACTATAGGAATTTTAAACAGCACAAGTACATCTTATCTTGATCGTAATTTGAAAACATATCCCATCATTGAGCATCTGAAATTACCGGCGACTACTTTTTAAGGATTCTTGTACCAGTTTGCGAAATCAAGTGTCGAGGACAAAATATTTGCTTATTCAAACGGGCTGACTTGTTTACGTTGGCATTCTCTTGAAACCTATCAAGTACAGACATTTTATGCCTTTAGTGTTTATTTCATATAGTAATTTCATAGTGATATGTAAGATATATCTTGTAAGTAATATAGAACAAATTGACTGTAGGCAATAATATATAAGGATGGCAAAAGATCGTCACTTTGCTGACTTTGTTTGCTGTGGGCTTAACACAGCGACGAGTCTTCATGTAAGTTAACATTTTTCAAAAATGAAGTGTTGAGTGTGTGGAAGCGGATTTAAAATCTTAGTACATAAAATGAAAACTGTATTTGCGGACTTGAGGTATACATTCTGATATATTTGTGCCATTTCAGAAAATATTGATAATTTGCTCGCAAATATTTTCTAAACGAAAAATTAAAGGTCATGTTGTAACAACCAGAATCCATAGTGTCCATTTTATTTATTTCTTTTCAGATGTCAAAAAAAATTCTTTGTGTGTTTTTGCATGATTGGAATTAGCATTATTTTGATAAATAAATAAAACATACTAATCAAGCTAATGTCAAACAACAAATCAACCTTGACAAAATCTGACATTTATAACATGAAGTTAGATTTAATCTTTTATTCCCATTTCAGCCAGGCTGTAGTTTTTTCAAATGTGAGCAGTCAATGCTAATGCTAGCAGGATAGTATCCAGGGATAGCATTTAACATTTGCAGGGTCTACTCTAAGTACATTAGCTATGTTATAATTTTTAGTATCTCTTTTATGCTAATTAATCATTTCATTGGCAGTATCCCAAATATGTTGCACAGAAAACATCTGTGTATCTAAAATGCATGACTAAACATTCCCTTTAGAGGCAAAAATTGTAATTTATGCTTTACTAAATAGCTTTTGATTTGATGATTTGAGCTCACAAACACTCCAAACAATTATCCCCAAGATATTACAATTAGATCTGTCTGACATTCAAGGATAGGAAACAACACTTGAACCTGACTGGCTGCAGGCAATCCTATGTAACACAAAACCATCTCAATGTTTTCACATTAACACCTATCAATAATGACTATTAAAATGCTGATAAAAGGACATTAACCCATGTCTGAACTCTGCAGGATAGTAACATACCTTTGGAATTGACCTTCGTTAATGAAAACAAATTCTAGAACTGGACATTGAATTTGGAGTCCGAGAGCTCCAGCACACGTTCCAATATCTGTGGTTCCAGAGATGGATATGTTCAATTCCCGGGTTCCAATCCTTTATCTCCCTCCTTGATCTCATTCCAACACAATCAAACTTAATAATTGCTTCCAGCAAAGATGCAAATGGGAACCGCCAAAAATAAAATACTGAAGGATATGGTAGTCAAGTCAGCTCTAGGGATCTTGATGACCTCATTTAGAATGCATTTGAAAAACAATTGGCTATACATGTATGAGATGGTGACAGTATGTCTCCGTTCATCATAGACCAACTACAAATTTAGAAGTTGATGATGGGTGTCTCTTTAATAAAAGATGCTGTTCCAGTTGAAATCCATACATCCCCTATGGAAGGCATGACTTTAATCTTCCATACAGGGAGTGTGGATTTCAAATAGGGTTACTTGAATGGGTGACTCCATTTGAAATGTACACCCCCTGTGTGCGGAGATTAAGTTCATGTCTTCTATAAGGGGTGTATGTATTTTAACTGGAAGAGCCCGATCTTTGCATACTCCATAATTAGACTGGCAGTAATATACCTTGTTTTCAGCCAGACGCCTTCAGCTATGGTAATTCTATTTCACTGCAGCCTTATACCGCTCAGGGACTTGTGACTTACTGTTTACTTCACAAACTAATGGAGCCAAGCAAGGCAAGGTTGATATTCTTTTACAGAAGTCCATTACATTGCATTGTGATGCATGAGATGATGATGATGATGATGCAGATGGGGATAGTGATGATGATGATGGTGACCATATTAATATAAGTGAAAGTACCATGTATACAGTGCTATTCTTTTCTAGACTTAGGTTATCAACAACATGATTTAACTTAGCTGACTCTGACTTGTAGTACTCATAACCATATATAATTACTCCCCCTTTTCCTAGTCATAAACAGACTTGCCAAACTGGGGATGGATGAACTGATGAGTGCTCTCTTAAACTTACTAAGAATGTTTTAGAGCGTGTTTGATTAACAGCCATTTTGCCTGATTTTGCTCAATAAACAGCAAGTTCACCGCTTCGGTCTGTTTCTACAGAAAATCTACCCGCTTCGTCAACGGCAAAAACCTACTCCAACGAGGTTTCCGTTGCCGTTGAAAAGGCGTTGCAAAAAGGCGTTGGAGGCTGTTTCCACAGGAGTGATTAACGGCTCCATACCGTTTCCAAAACGGTATTTGGCTCTGTGGAAACACGCTCATAGTGAGGGCTTTAGTGTTAGAGAGTGGAATAGTTCTTCCTCATTACCCAAAAGGCTAGAGCAAATATTGTACTATCCAAAAAGGATTTTCAAGATGCAAGTCTTACGAAATGACATTTCCAGACATACAATTTGTAGAAATTGGCCTATTTGGGCCAGTTTAAGTACACCGGGGATGGGGGTAGTGCAAGCCATAACCCTCTAATGTAATGGGTCATTGTCAAGTAAAAGGAAGATAATTTTTAAATAAAACAAACAAACAAACACAAAAACAAACAATTACATTGGAGTGGCCATGGCTGCTTCAATCACAAACTCGCCATAATTTATAACCGTACATGTGCGCTTGCTAGTTTAAGGATGGAGCCCGGGATGGTGAACCTTTAATATCGGAAAACACAAACTCCATTCTACATAGAATTAATACTAATTGGTAATTGAACCTCTGTTCAAAATATATTTTTATTATCTTTATCATGTTATGAAACATAATTTGTGATAGAATATATCTCCGGAGAGGGCAATCTCCCTCAACAAAACATAAAAACTGATTAATCAAATGAAAATAAGGTCAGACATGGTTGGAACCTTATTATTAGAATTGATCCATTTGTGTTAAGAGGAAAAAGAGAAGCGGGTTAACATAACATGAATGTAGTCATATGAGATCAAGTATAGTTGATGTAGCCAGCCAGCCATGTTCTCAGGTGTGTTCTGCTATACAGATATAGTAAACGAACAGCTCGCCGGGAATGGGATATATATGTATATCATGCGCTGCCTGGTGTAAGTGGTGGTTTTTTTTTTAATCCAAAGGGTAGCAGATTCCGGGTGCAGCAGATTCAGAGAGCATTTTCACAGGGGCTGTTTTTTGGAATTTGCAGGAGAGCATTAAATAGCTCTTCTGGAGCCTTCAAGGAGAGCTGTTTAGAGCATTTACAATAGAATGTAAAGAGAGAATGGTCAAGGAGAGCTAAAAATCACTCTCCCATATCAGATTTGAGTAGAGCAGTAGAGAGTGATTGCTGTTGCTCTCCTTAAAAGGCAGTCCCTGTTTTCAGCCATTTATAGTTTTGACCTGGGGAGCATTTTCAGCCATTTTGGTTTATTGATGACCCTCAATTTCATGAAAATTTGGTTTAAAAAAGGTGTTTTTTTTCAAACTTTTCTCTAAAATTTGCCAATTTTTCTTTGTTTTTTGGCAAAATTTGTAAACATTTTTCAAAAATTGGTATAATTTCAGAGATTTCTTTTGTCAAATTTGGTTTAAAGTTAGGTAGTTTTTATGAGTCCCAGCCGGCCGCACATCCCCACCCAAACCAAAGTTGAGACCCCCCCCCCTGGAT
Source organism: Amphiura filiformis (assembly GCF_039555335.1). Taxonomy (NCBI): domain Eukaryota; kingdom Metazoa; phylum Echinodermata; class Ophiuroidea; order Amphilepidida; family Amphiuridae; genus Amphiura; species Amphiura filiformis. The sequence continues at coordinate 62,624,525 of NC_092632.1, read as the reverse complement.
TTGTGATTTCAGTGTACATGTTTATATTTTTCTATGGACAGATGCTTTCAACACCATGTTTACCCCAATAGAGCTGAATAACATAAAAAGCTCTATTAGTGTATTTGTTAATTATCAATTACAAATGTATATCATTACATGGTAAATGACAATAATAATCAAAGAACAGAAAGCAGCCTTAGGATATATTACATGGATCTATTCTCTTCCAAGAAACAGCAGGTTGAAGATGGATTTAGGTTATGGAAGGAGGACAGAGAATTATAGAAATGGAAATGAAATGCTGGATGGACATCTAAGGGTCATGTTTTTGTTTCAAAAAACATTACTACAGAGATTTGAATCTGATTTCCCTTTGGTTCATCATTACAAATTGGCACTGAGAATCATGCAATAAGTCTGATACCATTATTTTGTATGTTCCACACCAGACAAAGGGTTCTTCTATTCATCTACTGAATTGTTTACAGTGAGGGAGTAGGTATGGGGAAAGGGGGTAAAAAATGGAAATTTTCCTAATCTTTGATTTATACTGGTGGGCAAGAGTTTTGACTAGAGGATTTCCCCCCCTACCCCCTGTGGTGCTGCCACTGTGGCCATGACGAACCATGAAAATACTTGATGTATAATTTAATCTGGGGTTACGTATTTAATGAAAATGGAGTAACATCCTCATCTCAATGACCCCAACTTACAAATAGTCCGCTACACAACCCAGCCATTTCTGAAGATGAGTGCTCCTTAAAACAAGGAATTTCCTCGTCCTTTGTTTTCATTCATTTTTGTTTTTAGGGACAAATTCCATTTTTTGAAGGACCAAATTTGTAGCTGCACTTGTAAGAAGGTTTGCAACATATAAAAAGGTTTGCAACATATAACAGGACATGCAATATCATATATCCGGAAACCACTTATAGGACCATGTTATATGGCTTGCTTTGCTTTAATATCAATTACTTTTAAAGTAATTGATACCTTGGTAAAACAAGAGATCTACAAGTAGCATTCATGCAGTTTGCAGAAGCTGACATTTCCATTTTGAGATGAATGTCCTTTCATGGATGAGCATTAGTTCAGTATACAAAGAAGAACATATAGTTGTCCAGAGTCAGAGAGATATACTTTTACTAACAAAAAACAAACAAATTGAACAACACATGGAGCACATGGTAGTCCAAAAGGTATGCAAGCCATAAGGTTATACGACTAAAACCAAACTCTTAGGGCTGTATGCACAAAAGAGTTAGACCTGGTCTAAAGTCAGACCTGGTCTATAACTGGAATTTAGTTCCATCAGGAATGGTCCTTTACTCTTATTTCCTTCCTAGAGTAGCTATAGACCAGGTTAAAACTGAGCTAAGTACCACTTGGAGAACCAGAAATTCTCATATGGTTTATCTGGACCAGTTTTGCATGGGGAACAAGAATTTGTGTTATTTTTGAACATTGCATTAAAATCTTTAGATAGCTACTAGTAGACCAGGTTAAAACTGAGCTAAGTACCACTTGGAGAACCAGAAATTCTCATATGGTTTATCTGGACCAGTTTTGCATGGGGAACAAGAATTTGTTGGGTAAAAAGCCCGTAACCTGAGAACTTTTCCGTGAGGGCGCTTTTTTCAAAATGGCCGCCAAAATCCAATATGATGTGGTTTAATTAGTCAATTAAGGGCATATTTAACCAGATTTTGGATTTTTATTGATAGCAATAATGTACTACTAAGTCAGGTTTTTAATATGAAGGTAACAGGAGGTCACAGCTGAGGGCGCTTTTTTCAAAATGGCCGCCAAAATCAATGAAAAACATATATATGGTTAAATTAGTCACTTTAGGGCATATTTAACCAGATTTTGATTTTATTGAGAGCAATAATGTACTACTATGTCAGGTTATTAATATGAAGGTATCAGGCGGTCGCAGCTGAGGGCGCTTTTTTCAAAATGGCCGCCAAAATCAATGAAAAACATCTATGGTTAAATTAGTCATTTTAGGGGCATATTTAACCAGATTTTGGATTTTTATTGATAGCAATAATGTACTACTAAGTCAGGTTATTAATATGAAGGTAACAGGAGGTCATAGTTGTGGGCGCTTTTTTTCAAAATGGCTGCCAAAATCAATGAAAAGCATATTGTTAAATTAATAACTTAAGTGGTATACTTCATCAGATTTTGGATGTTGTTATTGATAGCGGTAGAGCATTACTAGGTCAGATTATTAATACGGAGGTAATAGGATGTCACAGGCAAGGGTGCTTATTTTCAAAATGGCCGACAAAATTGAAGGAAAGTATGATATCAACGAAAAATGGAAATGTTACTTAAGTTGAAAAAAAGTAATAGCTGTCTTTGACTTTTTGAACTTATGATGAAGTACTTCAGGGTGGTAAAGGTAGCTTCTGATTTAAAATGACTGCAATGATGACTACCAGAATTGCCTTTATGTATTAAAGAAGACCCCAAAAGGCAACTTGTACACTAGAATGCCGCAAAAGTGTTGCGTACAGTGCTATAAATTGTCCGTTTTTGCATGGTTTCACTGATGCATTTCTCTTTGTTTTAATCCTCAGGATCACTCAAATCGCTATTTTCAGACAAATCTTCATAGTCATTCTCTACCAATAGTTCTTGGATGTCCTCGGGCATTATTACGGTTTCAACCCACTTAGATTCCATGTTTTTGTTCCACCCGTTGTCAACAATGTTTCCATCATCGTATACAGTGTCATCTGCAATGAAATTTGCGTGAAGGATATGAAGCGCCAGCGCCTGCTTACATGGTGGTAGTAAGGATATATCTGAAATCTTTTTTATCTTTTGAAAACGTTCGATCAAAGATATCGTATCTTGCTTCGTTGAAATCTTTGCCCTTCACTCCGTATAGAAGTGAAACATACTCCTTTTAGCTCTTTGCATAAACTTTCTGACGGAAAATCTAATACTCCAATGTTGCAGAATGTGTCCACAAACTTTGGCTTTGACTCCAGAAGCTTCCAGCACTGACGTTTAAAAAAAAAAAAAAAAAGCTGAGTTGTAATCATTGCCAGTGAATGCATGAAATCCAATCAGGGATGACTTCTGAGCTGCTGTTAAGTCAATATCGCTCAATTTAAAGGCCTTCGTGTCACAAAACAAGATGCTATTTTGATTCCCGATCTTAGCAGTAATCAGGAAGAAGATGACACAAAGGTCATCTTGCATGTAAAGCATGCAGTGAGGAATAACAACGAGGGTATAGCAATCATCCGTTCACATGCGGGAGACATAGACGTTGCAGTCATTGCTTTATCCCATTTCATTCATGATGGACACAGAGTAATTCTGGACACAAACACTGGCAAATACAGGAAGGCATTGGAGTATTAGATTTTCGGGCAGAAAGTGTATGCAAAGAGCTAGAGGAGTACGTTTCATGACTATACGGAATGAAGGGCAAAGATGTCAACGAAGCAAGATACGATATCTTTGATCAAAAGTTTTCATTGCAAGAGAGTGGAGAGCAGCAGATGTCACTGTATACGATGGTGGAAACATTGTTGACAATGGGTGGAACGAAAATATGGAACCTAAGTGGGTTGAAACGGTAATGCCTGAGGACGCCCAAGAACTATTGGTAGAGAATGACTATGAAGGTTTTTCAGATAATAGCGATTTAAGTGATATTGAGGATTAAAACAAAGAGAAATGCGTCAGTGAAATCATACAAAAACGGACAATTTATAACACTGTAAGCAACACTTTTGCGGCATTCTAGTGTACAAGATTGGGGTCTTCTTGAATACATAAAGGCAATTCTGGTAGTCATCATTGCAGTCATTTTAAATCAGAAGCTACCTTTACCACCCTGAAGTACTTCATTATAAGTTCAAAAGTCAAAGACACTATTTTTTTTTCAACTTAAGTAACATTCATGACGCTTTTTGTTGAGATCATACTTTCCAGTTCAATTTTGTCGGCCATTTTGAAAACGCACCTCGCCTGTGACACCCTATTACCTCCGTATTAATAATCTGACCTCGTATAATACTTTACCGCTATCAATAACAACATCCAAAATCTGATGAAGTATACCACTTAAGTGACTAATTTAACCATATATATGTTTTTCATTGATTTTGGTGGCCATTTTGAAAAAAGCGCCCTCAGCTGTGACCTCCTGTTACCTTCATATTAATAACCTGACTTAGTAGTACATTATGGCTATCAATAAAAATCAAAAATCTGGTTAAATATGCCCCTAAAGTGACTAATTTAACCATATATATGTTTTTCATTGATTTTGGCGGCCATTTTGAAAAAAGCGTCCTCAGCTGTGACCTCCTGTCACCTTCATATTAATAACCTGACTTAGTAGTACATTATTGCTATCAATAAAAATCCAAAATCTGGTTAAATATGCCCTTAATTGACTAATTAAACCACATCATATTGGATTTTGGCGGCCATTTTGAAAAAAGCGCCCTCACGGAAAAGTTCTCAGGTTACGGGCTTTTTTACCCAACAAATTCTTGTTCCCCATGCAAAACTGGTCCAGATAAACCATATGAGAATTTCTGGTTCTCCAAGTGGTACTTAGCTCAGTTTTAACCTGGTCTACTAGTAGCTATCTAAAGATTTTAATGCAATGTTCAAAAATAACACAAAATAACTAAAGCAAATGTAAGGGAAAACATCCTTTCTCTTGGACTTAATTCAACTTAGACCAGGTCTAACTTTAAACCTTAGGTTTTGAAATGCCCAACATTTCCCAGTGTATGCTTGGTGTAAGGTATTCATGAGTTAGATAAGTGTAAAGACTCCTTTAAGGAATAAAGCAGCTTACAGAATAAAGCTGTATAATCCTTCGATAGAAGATTTCTGTGCTCGCCTAATTCTGTGCAGTTTTACATAAAAGATAAACCAGTTTTTCCCTGGTTTTCTCCGAATGGAAGCCACAGCTCAATAAACCAGACATTATGGCTGAGTGTACGAAAGCTTATATTATACAAGCATCACATCTTAAATGCATTTGTAAGTCAAACAAACTTTTAACTTCCAACTATGTGAAGAGTGTTCCTCCGCTCCATTTGCATTCGAGTAAACTTTCCTTAGCAAACTGAAAGCCACAGCCCCAGCCGACACAAAACAAGTTCTAGAGAATTTGTGGCTGCTATGTATTATATTGAGCGATGCGATCAAGAAAAATAAATCATTTGTTGAATGAAATCTAATTTCCATTTCTTTATTTGATATAATATTGCATATATGTCATCCTACATTATATTGAAAATCTCATCTAAATTAGGGTTATAGTTTCTAACATAACAAGACAACAAACTTAAACAAGAAATTGAGCACATCTTCTGTCCGTATCTAAAAATCAGTTTAGCGACTAACAGCTCATTTTCGATGAAAACATCCCATATTTCCTGAATGCACTTGTCTCTCCTTCCTTTCGCATCTATCATTCATTAACATCAATCAGAGATGCACTAGACATTACAAGATCTTAATGAGTATAGCCCCTGGTGTTTACCAAAACTTTACTAGGTGGGGGTAAAAAAGCTATTCCATGCTTGATCAACTTCATGTAATCAAGTTAACAAGGAAATCCAAGCATGAAAACCAGGGTAAACAAACTAGCTGGGAGTAGTTTTGGACTGACTAAAAACATGTGGGAGTTTTGTTTGAAAACAAAATAATTTAAATCTTGTTACAACTCTTGTAAATTAATCTAGATGCTGATGTTAACACTGGAGTTACAGGTCAAGGAAAACACTTCTGATTTAACGTCAGAATACCAGACGCTTTGCTGTATAGATTTCGGCTTTAGAATGCATTGAAGCTGAAGTTTCAATCGCTGCTGCCACTGTGGACCACAATGGCCTCATCCCAATGGCATAGTTCAATAACCTCAATTAACAATCATGGCGCAAAATTTGACCCCAGGTTTCAAAGTATGAGTTTTTGTACCAACATTTTCAAAGGTCATTCAATGAATGTGGAAATGTATTGGGGTTAAAGAACTGTGCCTTGATAAATGAGCATGTTATGGATCCTTGTGTGCTAAAGGTTAAAAGACCCTTTTGAATGGAAGTAATATTGACGTGTTTTCACAACATGTTTTAGTGCTTTTAATAATTTGTATGGACTTCTCAAGCAACGAAGCAAACCATAATGTAATACGCATAACTGAGTTATCGTCAACACATTGTGCTCCTGGAGCACTACAGTTATAGTGCTCCTGGAGCACTAAAGAAATAGAGTGCTCCTGAAGCACTAAAGTTGTAAAGCTCATGGAGCACTAACCCCGTGCTCCTGGAGCACTAACCCTAACCCTTTCTTAACATACTAAAGTGCTTCAGGAGCACTGTGCATTGATGATAACTCAAATAATCAACATAATACCATGCTTGTAAAATTCTATGCCATTAAGCATTTGTTAAGTTGCATTAAGTGATTATGATGATGGTATTACTATACCAGTTAAGTTATATCTAAGTATCCATTGGATTTGGGGTAGGATTATGATATCATTTTCATCTTTATCCTCTCATTTGACTCTTCAGTGCAATGTGTTGATTTTGAAAGATGTGCATTACAAACAGAGACCTCGACATGAACTAAATTACGGCTTAACCTGAAAACCTGATTTTTACGTAAAGCCTGAGATGAGAAATGATATTTTTCAACATCAAAAACATAATCTGATGTCAAAAAAGTAATGCGAACACCTTTTCACTACAAATAGCAAGAATGAACTACATTTTTTCCAGCCACAATAATGGAACAGGATTACAATTGATCATCTGCTCTGTGGGACTATATTATCAAGAACGAGACAATTAAAAATACATATTTTTGTTAAACTTTAAGACTGTTAGGTCTGTGTTTATACTTCATCCACACCAATCCCGCTCAAGCCTGCTTGTGATGACTTGTATAATAGAGGCCCTGCATGCTTTTTTCGACTGACTTCAAACAAGGGATTTGAACTAGAGTCCCCAGCTGTAATGCAGTCTATTCAATAAACTGCTGGGACCAACCAATGGTGCATGTTTTATGCAGAATAAACTGGCATGAATGTTACACATATTGGTATGCTTCTATTGAAGAGTTAAACATTCAGCCATGATTACGGTTAACTACGTCATACGCAGGGCCTTTATAATGTGCTATTCCATTTAAAATCCACACTACCCCTGTGGAAGATTTTGGAAATATCTTCCACAGAGGGAGTATGAATTTCAAATGCAATAAACACATTAGGCAGCTACATTTGAATTCCATACACCCTCTGAGAAAGATTCAACCTGAACCTTCCCTTGAGGAAGGGGGCAGTGAATTTCAAATGGAGCTGATAATGTGTTAATTTCATTTGAAATTCATACTCCCTCTGAGGATGATATTTCCAAAATCTTCCACAGGGGTAGCATGGATTTTAAATGGAACAGCCCAATGTTATAATCTGTCAATTACCTAAACCTGTACATGATAAATCTGTAATAGCTGCTGCTCTCATTACATTTCAAAAAAATAAAATCACGCAAACGATGATCAGAAAACAGCATAATCAATAATTAATTTTTGCTGCAAGACATGTTCTTCTTTTTTCTCTTTGAATGTACCATAGCTTCCAAAATCTGCAATATATATGAGAATCACACTATAGGTATGCAATTTGGCACAAGTGAAGAAACGCTTTCAAGTTTGCATAGATCTTCTCCAATGCTAGTTCAATGGCCGATAACTGACGCAACTCATCTTGGATAATTACACCTCATTCCTACAACCTGATTGATCAATCTGTCTATGCACTCATAGTATAGGAGTCAGTGAACTTAGTAGCTGACATTGAGATTTTTGACAGCGTGAAACTTAAGTTGGATTGTTGGATAGATAGCTTTGGATTTTAGATTCTGTTTCAGTTTCTGATGTTATCATTCTCTAATGTGAGATTCATTACCTTTAGCATGCACAGTGCTGAGACCATACCTTGAATATACATGTTGTGGAAGAGACTTTAAAACAATGTTGGCATGGTCAGTGGCGGCAAAAAAAATAATTGGAAAGAATACTAACAGATTAAATGATGCTCAGCTAATACGAGAGTTAAAAAAAAAATGCATAGGTTCTTAACACTTCCTCTTTTTTTTTAAATTAATGAAGTTTGATCAAGTGTGAACAATATTAATCAACTAGGATGACCAACTATCCAACTCGGGGACACGGTTCAATTCTAATGCATAAAGTATGAACCTGTGAACTACCATCATGACATCTGGGTATTCAAATCTCATACCTTCAAACCTAAAGGTCAATTAAGGTTATAACATGTGTGAATACAGGTTTATGAACTCTGCACAGGTAAGTGAGAATATTTACACATAATGAAGTCCATTCACATTCTCCCCTGATTGAATGTGATTCAATGATATCGCTTCTGTCACATTCATTATACACGCAGTGCTCATTGATATGCAGCAGCCGGTATGAACTACCAAGCCAGGCCGCCATCCAATGTTACCAAGTGAAGACAGAAAGATAGTATTTGACACTTTGTTAAATTAGGTGAATATTTCAATGAAAATCTGTGAACATGATACACAGTTATTTAAAAACAGCCAACTGTCTCCTGTGTTTTTTAAAGGTTAAACAATGCAGAATTATCTGATAAGGTCCAAACAAGAAAAAGAAGTAAAATGTTCCAGTACTTGACATGAAGTGAAAAAAAAACATTGCATGAAGTGAGTAATAACAGTGCTCAAAAACTCAAAAAAGTTTCTTAAGTTATATATCAAATATTTTCATGACTGCTTTCAATGATGTTCACATATACACACACAACTAGGTCAAATGAAGCGACATATTCTGCTACTTTTGGCATAGAAAATTAATAACAAAATTCATCACCTGACTTTCCTTCCTGACAAATGTTACCTTACACTTTCTACATTTTTGCCACTTGAAAAAAGTAAATAAAGTCATTCAACATGAAATATTTTGCAATATAATACAATACAACCCACATCTTTGTATATAAGTTTACAAGAGTTCTAGTTTTATTACCGGTGCAGCATCAATCATCCAGGGATTTCTGACCCGGTTCCAATTTATGTCGGAAGATAATCACGGCTTGTCAAATAACATCCTTGTTTCTAAATCACAAGTAGCTCACTAATATTGTTTCTTTTCAAATCTCAGATGGAATCAAACTGACAATTTGCTACTCGAGTGATGCAAAAGGTTAAGGGATGTATTGGGGACCGAAGCCTATTACTCCAGTGATGAGAGATGCCTAAAAGATGTACAGAGGGTGCTCGTTATAATCTCAAACATGTCCATCCGAGTTTCTTGGGGCACTAGAAACACCATCGATAAAGGAGAATGCATATTTCCTTAACCCCAATTTAATTGTAAACTTATACCTTTGAATGAGTAAGGTACAAAAAATAATACTCCACAATATTAAGGTTAAAGTTTGAGCTTCCAATGTTGAATGAGAGTTAGTGAATGATGTTCCTCGAGATGATGTTGTATTGGTCCACACAAAAATCAGGTTTTTGTTTTATTTCCAATTTAGCAACAAATCAATTTATACCAGTCTTGTCTGGGCCATCTTTTAGTGACCATTTTACATACAATTAGCGATTATGAAAGTTAAAATTCGCACTTTTACAAATTCACCGATATAATTGCATTTGAAGTGGAGAAGATATTGCCCACCATTAAATGAAAAAACCCAGTACTTTAATTGGATAATCAAATAATGTGCTATGTAGTAAACAAGCAGTATCCAGAAAGATGTACCTTAAATCACAGCATTCTGTCTGTATGTACATGTAACGACTGCCTCCTTACTCAGCTGCTGAAATGCATGCCATTTTTAAAAGCACATGTCTTTGACTGAGTTGAAGTAATTCAGTTCTGCACAATTTGTCTCCAAAGTGTTAACGTAAGTTGCAATGTATTTTTTTTTGTTCCTGCTTCTTTAAATCTTTCTTTTAAGTCAAAACGAAAATTTAAAACAGAACCTGTGTCCATTAACCAGACTTAGTAAAGCAACCACCTTAATTAAATTACGATGACAAGAAGTAGGCCAAAAAATGCGTCTGCATTCTGACATGATATCAACACCGCGTAATATGGCAAATAGTATCATATCGCTCACTCTTGTACCCTACATGAGATTTTCAGTTATGATATAACACATAAAAAAGTTGAAAAAACTGTGGAGTATTGGTGTATTCCATTACTATGGACCACAATGGCCTCATCCCAATGGCATAGTTCAATAACCTCAAATAAGCACTCATAGTGCAAAATTTGACCTCAAGTTGCAGAGTATGAGTTTTTGTACCTAAATTTTCTAAGGTCATTCAATGAATGTACAAATGTATTGGGGTTAAAGAAATGTGCCCTGATAGATGAACATGTTGTGGATCCTAGCGCGTCTTTGAAAACAAGATTGTTACACCTTAATATAGCGATCTAGTAGTTTGACCCATTTGCCTAAATAAACTCACTTCACTCAACAGTTCAATACATGCAACTTCACTCTATTATAATCTTACATTTGACCTTACGGTTTGGGTATGAGGTTTGATCCTCAAGGTACACATGTAAAGTCCAAATGTAGATATGGTTAACAGAACTTTGCAACTAGGATAGGATAGTGGAATTGAGATTCTAGTACAAGTAGTGTTTGATGTAATCAGAATATGAAGGGGGACAATTCCTATTTGTGTTGCAACACGCCACCCAATCCACACAGACATCATGGAAGCTATTCAAACCATACTGTTGTAGCTTTTAAGTCATTTGAAGGGTGCTGCCCCAAAGGCGACTTCAGTTTGGGCAACTGACTTCTAATCAATTTGTCGGCTTTATTTTACCTTTTTCTGCGCTTCACTTCCCTTCATGTGTTTTCACTTTTACCCCTTTATGGTCACTGTGCATGTATTCGCATCAGAAGGAAATGAAATCTATATGATGTCGACAGTCTCAACACACATGTACTTGGATGTTGGTATTGATGTGGAAATACCCTCTGGAGGGTCCTTGCTTAGCTGGAACTCTTCAAATGTCCATATGTATACATGCCTACTAAACATTGGAAGCCTACTGAGACAGGGTATTTCTAAGTTTGAGAAAGTACTTTACCTAAATTTCATCACAATTTTGAAGCACAGAATCCAGAGGATGATTTAAGGAAGCCCCATCATGCACTGTAAAAGTGTTATCACTAGAGTTTCAACAGCCACTTTACTTTTCAAATCCCATTGAACTCTGTGCAAAAGATGTTGTTTTAGAATTGCCCGTGTGTCATTATTAGTTGGTCGATTTCAGATCTAAAGTGATGTATGCACGAAGGATCATTCACACCTTCTGTACATAACATAAAATGTGAAATCGACCAACCTTTTAAAGGTGTTTTTACTGTAAATATATCTGTCCAAATTCAAATTTAACCATGCACGTGTGTATGCAGTGGGCGGGCAGTGGTGTCATGTTCACTCACACAGCTGTGCTAACCGCAAGACTTGCTGGGAAGTGCTTAAATCATCCTCTGCACAGAATCCAAGGTGTGTGAGTTTCCAATTGAGAGAGATCCCTTAGGTGATTTTTACTTTCTCAACCGCTACAAACCAAATTTCACATGTAAAAATGTAATAAAAACAGTTTTTGTATCAAATACGCCTTGATATTTACCCTACGCAAGATAACCTGAAGCATTATAGGAATAATCTCAGAGAAGTATCATTCAAATATGCAAGAAGGTCCTAACTGCTTTGTTATTACTATGCACTTACAACCATCTTACATTCAACTGGTTACTGTCTGGTAAAGTAACATCTCTTATCTATAATCATAATTTCCGGTTTCTTGTAAATACAGAATTAGTTTTTGATGAATCAAGCTGTGTTCTGGATAAAGATGAGTTGGAAAATAAGTTAGGCAATGGACTGACTTATTTATTAGTCTGTGCTAGAGACCATGTAACTATATTATCTATATAGGGAGAGAAACTACTGGGTACCACTCTTTTAAAGAAACCAGAGTTACTCGCCGCTTCACTGGTCGATCGATGTCATGGCTTACCCGCCCTGTTGCACCTTTGGTGCTCCGCCGCCCCCAATCACGGCTTGATGGCGCACCTTTGCTGCTCACACTCCCCCATCGCGAGCAGTCTTTGGCAAAGACTAGACTGACATAGGATAGATACACAATCCAATCTCTTTTATCTGGCCATGATGGGACCACAGAACCTAGTAACGGAACCAAGCACCAGGATTAAGTGAAAAATCAGGATAAGCGAACTAGTATAATTGCATTGAATGACTGAAGTAATAAATTTGCGAAATCAAAAGATTGCTCAATATGCAGTGATAACATTTGAAAGAACAAATGAGTATTTGAGTATGAGTATCCTTTACTGTAAGCAACATCTTAATGTCCTTCTAAAATTTGGTTTTGTGAATTCCCCCATCCCACATTTGAAATTTTTTTTGACCTTCGTCATCTTTGGGGGTGTGGATAATATAGGGAATAGCCCAATGCTTCAGAGCATGAAATTACAGGCTATGAAGAGAACAGAGAGATCCATATAAAAGAGGTCCGGATAAGGGAGGTTGTACTATACCAATTTTGTCAATACTTTCTTGTTTGACTGAAATACACATAGACAAGACTCAAATAGATATTAAGCATGAATATGCGCTTAGATGCACACACAAATATACCTGCATGGTTACTCTACAGAGAAGGTATCTCACACTTCCCACAATGCATTTCTTTCATTTCAATTTTCTGTACTGATGAGTGGATAGGGACAAAAAGTACCTGAATGAACAAAGTACATCCAGATCTTGCAAAATTTGTTAAATTCTTGACTATTTACCCATGCTTAGCCAGTCTATTCTCAACATGAATACACAGATCTATGCAAAGTAATAGGATTGTCATTTGCTGTAATGAGGTGATGCATCATACTGCAAAGGATTCTGGGGAGGGTAAGATTTCTTCTTTGGCTACACTTAATCCTTTACCCGAGACACGTCAAACAAGACATATGCAAAGAGACACACAGAGGCAAAAAAATGCGTACACAGACAGACATCCGTTCACTCACTCACTCACGTAATGCCAGCAGAGGATCTTGTTATCTTTTCTGTGGTCTCTTGAATCGATAGGTAGTTTAAAACAAAACATAAGTCCACCATATTGAGCAGATCATTGCACTTTGGTTGTATTTGCCAATCCTCCTATGCATGCATGTCAAACAAGTCAACCCCTATGTCATACTCCCGACTCACTCCATCACACCTGTATTATCAGTAGGTACATACGGTGACAGGAAATCAAAGATGCTATACGAGTGTCTTGTCAATACCACTATCATACAATGGTGTAACATGGCTTAATCAAATTGATCACGCAACTGAAAAATTGACAGCTGGAAATTTAATTTTTCTTAATACATTTACAATAGGTGAATGTATGCAATGGTTATTAAACTTTATGTTTAAGTTTGATGGACAGTTGTGAAATGTAATTAAAAATTATCAATTTGATAATTTGAAAACAAAACAAATTTAAAACAAATTTAAAATTCTATTCAGTGTGTAGTATGTGCATGCTACCCTCATCAAGTGAGTTCTTCATAGAGAGTGTCCAAAAATGGCTCCAAAAATGTGTTAATGCTTCTATTGATGCTTCATTTATATGTGCAATTTTTCATGTTATTAGGAAACTTGTTCGATCAAATATTATGTAATTTATGTTATTTGCACCAATCTGTTTTGCTCATAAAAATGTGCATTTCACTGAAAAAGTACCCATCCATAAGATGCATGTACCTTTGCACATCAGCAGTGGGTCATCAGTCGTGCTGCAGATATACATTAGCAATAAATAATGCTTTTACATTAAAATGCATAGTGGATAAATTCTGATGATATTTACAGGAAAATTGCCACCATGTATAGCATTTTAGATGTGTATTACATCTACGTCTAGGGGTTATTTTTAACTCCCTTTACTGCAATGTACACAGACCAGAGAGAACATGAACTGAAACGCATTCAAGTACAAACACAGAAGGAAAAGTAAGAAAGGTACTTTTTCCCTTAAATATTGGGCTATTCCAGTTGACATCCATACACCTCCTATAAAAGACACACCTTTAATCCTCCACACAAGGAGTGTGAATTTCAGATGGGGTTACCTGAATGGGTGACTCCATTTGAAATCTACACCCCGAGATTAAGGTCATGTTTTCCATAGGGGTGTATGGATTTCAAACGGATTTGCATACATAGATCTACGAAATCATCAGGACACCCATGGGGGTTAAGATACATTACGAGCAAAGTTCTACATATTAACAAACTTGAAGTCGCAACATACGATCCATCGCGTAATACAGACATAGAACATGAGTGACATACATATACATACCCAACGCTCCTTGGGCATTAGGCAAATCAACATACATGTACAGGGCAAAATGAGCAGGAAGCTTCCAGGGTATGCATTGTACACATATTTTAGATTTTCACACTTTAATTCATGTAGTTATACTCATCAAATTCTTTGTTCCGAAAATTTTTTGAATTCATCAGGCTTCTCTTCTTCCTCCGGATTAGGAAGTTCTTCTCGACTTGGTTGCTGGATTTAGTGGATTATTTCTGACCAAGATCGACATGAATGCCAAAGTTACCATGGTTACAAAGAAAGCAAATTGATGTAAATAAATGGTGTTCTAGCCTAAGATGCTGCTTTAAAAAGGAAGGCTTATATCATCCATGACTTTATATTTTGCTTCATCATCATCATTATCATTATCAGCAGCAGCATCAGCAGCCATTGTTAAGGTGAAGGCCTCTCCAAAGTGACATTTACTTTAAAAAAAAACCCAAAACTAAACAGAAAAAAAAACTACCCACAACCAAAAATACATAATTATAATCTTCATAATCATATAAATATTCCAGCCATAATGTCTGATAAAAACAATAAATAAATAAATTTACCCTACTATCCCCCCACAGCATATCATTCATTGACAACTATTTCTCTTAGTGCAACTTTAAAACCCCCAGCAGGCCAACCCATCTCAGTAACCATCAGTATAGCCACGATTAGCATTTCCAGTCATGTTGTATTACTGTCAATAAGCTTGTGCAGTATTATGATTTACACATTTAGAGATGTGCTCAGCATTTATATCTCGGTTCTCTCGACTGGACGGGGAAATCCTTGCAATGCAATCCGCAAACATGCGCTAGTGATTATTATTATACTTTGACTGACTGACAACTCGGCGATACAATTCATAATCTTTATGTCTGTATTTAATACATACTGGCAGCTAATAAAAACTATACAGCCAAACATGGACACATGAATGGTAAAATGCAATTTACAAACTCCTATTCTCCGATTTCAATAGAGAGGCTCTAGTATTATTGTAAAATACATGCACCACTTTGAAACAGTCTGTGCAATGCAGACACATGTATGTTATATACAATCAATAAAGTATGGGTTATAAGAAAATCACATATCTTAATGGTTTTAGTCCGTATTATTACTTTAAAGTCGGGCCCAAGTTAGCTGAATTCAACATCAAGCAAGCCTATAGATTTGGCAGGCCCTACCAATGTCTGTTTCTTATCAAAGCAACCAATCAATATGCCTCAAATCAAAAACAACCAATCAAAATGCTTGAAATCAAAAGCAACCAATCAAAATGCCTCAAATCAAAAGCAACCAATCAAAATGCCTCAAATCAAAAGCAGCTAATCAAAATGCCTCAAATCAAAAGCAACCAATCAAAATGCCTCAAATCAAAAGCAACCAATCAAAATGCCTCAAATCAAAAGCAACCAATCAAAATGTCTCAAATCTTAAATTTTGCCTTCATCACATTATCAAATAAGAAAGCATGATTCCTGGGGCATGATTTAACTTCTCTTTACAAACGAACAAGTATACCTTGAGGTAAATGTGCAACAGTTTCATTTTAACATGGAGAAACAACTTGAGTAGCACTAATTTGAGGTTGTACATGTATTTTACTGTATAAATGTTCCTGACAACTAACCCATTTTGCTCATGATCTCTATCTTCACATTACTGAACTAATGTCTTTACAACATTCAGTATCTATAAAAAGTAACCAACCATGCCTCGTAAAACTTAATTAACAAATACCACACATTGTAGGATTTCAAAATGTGTCACATAAGACACAGGGCTGACACTCACTCATTGTCATCTAAGTATCACATACATCACTGTACAAAATGCTATACATAACATAATTGATGAAATACCATCACAAAGATGTCACCCATCAAGCAGAGACAGAATTCTAAACATTTACCATAAGACATGTCTAATGCATGGGTCACTCAGAGAGTTCACGCTAATGGACAGCGATGAAGGTACTTGGGTTTCAACTTTCAAAATCTTGTCTGTTTTATAGGCCCTAAAATAGGGATTTTGCACCAGCTACAATCGCACACAAAATGAGTTCAAACACTGACTTTAATTTCAATGTATTTGCCATAACGTGCATACTATATGACTTATTGGAAACTAAGAATTATATAATAGTGTTGTCTCAATTTTCATCTTCCATCTACCCCACCCCCTTTCTCCAACAATCAATGTTGGGAGAAGATGAGTATATTGTGCATTACAACATTGTACAGGGGTAGAAGGGGGAGTGGAACCATTTCCAATCAGGCCTTTTAAAGTATTTGAACAATTTTGTCTGAGATTGTAGGTAAAATTGAGAAACATTACAATTTCAAAAGGTAAGAAAAAAATACCAGATAAATCAATAATCAGCAGGGTCTTGTTTGTATCTAATGGCTCTGCTTTGTGTGTGATTCATGTGTCAAGAAAAAAATGCAAATTCAAAATCAAGGCTGCAAATTTGTTGTATTAAGTTATAAATATTTCATTTTATGCAAATTTCTATTTGTTTTCTTATAGCAATATGCTTTACAAGTATAGCTTGATGAGTTCAATGCAAGATATTTGTAAGTGCTTTTTGATTATTTTGCACTTTCAACATTGCTGCCTCCAATTGACACATCGTAATCTGTTGTATGTTTACAATTTCACCCCAACAATTTAATCAACAAGATGTTACATAAGCTTCAAATGCTTGCACTTTGAATGCACTTTTGTAAAACCTGAACCATAGACACCTCGGAAATCTTTCGCCTACCATAGATGCCAGAAAACTAGCATCAAGGATCCGATAATACCTGACAGTTGTTGAAAACACAGTTATCAAATCTATGTAATGGATCAAACACTTCCTGTCTGTGCAAAGCAAATGAGGTGAGCATCTGTAGGCAGCTGACATACAAGATGCGATAGCTGGTCAATTAGTCGTATAAAGATGCTACACAATTGTCATGTAGGCCTGTCAGTAAACAATTTTCTTGCAGCGTACTTTAAGTTTGACTTTATCTAAAAGTTCTGAGCTCATTCTAGTACTATAGTACTTTCAGGATCTGTCACTTTTAGTATTCTAGGAGTAAGTATACTCTCTCCAGACAGAGAGGAGACATTTTAGCTTGGTTTGGTCAATTAATGATCAGCCATGCTGTCCAAATCGGAAGAAGAGCCACATAGTGTGGCACACCATTACATTACTAGTACAATCACTTCTATAGACAACATATTTAGAAGATCTTTAGTACCTCTTGACACCATTTTGTTGTGGTCTTTTGAACAGCATTGACACTTTTAAAAGTAGTCAATTGACACCATTTTATTGTGTTCTTTTGAACAGCATTTACACTTTTAAAAGTAGTCAATTTTAGAATTTATTTTTTTTTTTTTTTTTGACAAATCCAAATTTGATTTCACTCAAAACTGATATTTTGTCCATCACAACGTAGGACTTCATAATTTTGATCAACAAACCTGTGTGATATTTTGTCCATCACAACGTAGGACTTCATAATTTTGATCAACAAACCTGTGTGATATTTTGTCCATCACAACGTAGGACTTCATAATTTTGATCAACAAACCTGATGAATTTCTTCATCGATATAAGAAGTCAATTTTATGACATCATAGAATCCTGATTTTTGCTCTCTTCCTCAAAATTATGTAATGATAATTTGTATCTTTCATTTACAGTCAATGACCGTCTGTGCAAAGGCATTTGTTATGTACATGTACTCTCAAAGTGCAGTCTATTTATGTTTTACATGATTACAGTATCATGATATATAATAGATCTAAAAATATGAACTTGTCATTGTTTGATAATGATCACAATAGACCATTGTGAGAACACTTTCCCGAGTTTTCTCATTTACATTTTTCTTCTACTAGTACTACTTCATTTAATAAAAGTCTACTCACTATTTCTTGTGTACAAACTGGCCAAGCATAAGTATGTTACACATACAAGGGCAATATATAAATTTAAGATATTTTTTACTAAAATACAACAAATACAACAAATAACCACTGACACTTCATATTGTGCCCGTAACTGGACTAAAATTTCGCTGCAACATATTTTTTATATCCAAATGGATTAAAAATAGTGTTATGCAGAAAAAGTACACAGACCTAGTACTAGTACTAGTACTAGGCTGGTGACAGGGTGCTCCAATATTTCACTGACATCAGTGTTGCTAAATGGTGACGAAAAACACCCAATTGGGCTACATGCTGTTTGTAACAGCCTATCATGTCTAAGAACGTTGCAGGAAATTGGCTACATTGGGCTATACCAGTTGATATCCATACTCCCTATGTAAGACATGACCTTAATCTTCCACACAGGGAGTGTGAATTTCAAATGGGGTTACCTTAATGGGCAACTCCATTTTAGGTCATGTCTTCAACATGGGGTGTAAGGATTTCAACTGGAATAGCCCATTTTACAAGTGACAAAGCAATGAAAGCATGGCAGTATTTTGCCAGATAATTTTAATTATTGATGACTTAAAAGTCATTTCCCTCTGTTTATGTGATTTATAATTCTAAAATACCTAAATAGTAATCAATATTGTTTTGGAAATTTAAAATTAGAAATTTGGCTATTTGTAAGTTATGCGGTGTTTGCGACCTAGACCATTTGTAGCAGCCCCGGTTGGCATTATCATCATGGTTGTCGCATCAGCTGGCATGGTTTAGAGTTGCTGTAAGTTATATCAGGTAGGGAGATGAGAATACTCTCTCCCCGGTCGTCAAAGGTGTGAAATTGTCCCCTGGCCATGAACACTGAGGATGTGGCATTAAAAATTCATCACTTGATAACGCGAAGCAACTTTTTATATGAAATATGGAAGATGTTTTTTATGTATGCAATTATATGAGATAATATATGAGGACATGATGTTTGTTCTTAAAGAGAAACTTGAGTGAGGTTCAAAATTGAAGCATATATTTCAATGATAGAGAATGAAATATGAACATAAAATGAGCAACCATTATGTCACCGGAATTTATTTAAACTATTAATACTCCATCCATGACTAAGTGTGGACAATTATGAAATTTATGCAAAAAGGTGTAAACTCTCGAGTATTATTTTCATATAAATATTGCATTGTACATGCAAATGATCCTCTAAAAGAAAGAAGACGAAGAAAATAAAACCTTGACAGTTTGTTTTGCCAAGCAAGAATAGCTTGAACACAACATTTGTAATCCGATACCATCTTCACTTAACAAGAGCACTCCTAGTGAACTGTGCGCACTACACCTTAAACCCCTGGTGTTGCTTTTAAGTATTTAACTACTAGTATTACCATCATGCCCAAAACCTGCAGTAGCGAGTTATTACAGAAGAGCATCGTTTCAAATATCGCAGTTAATTTGAGAAAAAAAATTCCCATGATAACCTATTAACCTATATGAAATGATGCTGTTCATTTGTTTTTCTTCAATTTTACAGAAGTGAAGACCAAATTTCAAAGATTACATCAAATACACACCAAATAAACTGCTATCTGCTACAGATGGTGTAGAAACATGAGAAGCGTTACATGTTTCCCATTCAACAATGACTTGATATATTTTCTGCGAGTTAAAGCTGAACCCTGAATCGAAAATTAAACATGGCATTTACGTCGCAAACTTGCGACTACAATTGGAGTTGAAATGAATAAATCAGTAACAGTTCTGTGCCAAGGTACAAGAGCTTCCATGTTGTCAACTGTAAAGTGGAACAAAAAATTATATGTACCTTTTCTATACTTTCATCCTTCGTTCCCTATACAACATAATCTTATATCGATGTGAGAGTACTGTTCTACTATTCAGTACTCAGGGGCTGGTTTACTTGACATGCTTGTTTACATCTGTACAAACACACTCTCTTGAAGTTGTTACAAATACACATATTGTTTATGTTGCGTTGCAAAAGTATAATAAACAACAACGTTATTATCGTAATATGGTGATATTGTCCCTGTCGTCACACTAGGATCCACAACATACTCATCTATCAGAGCACATTTAACCCCAATATATTTGCACATTCAATGAATGACCTTTGAAAATGTGGGTACAAAAACTCATACTCTGCAACTTGAGGTCATATTTTGTACCGATTGTGTAATTGAGGTTATTGAACTATGCCATTGAGATGAGGCCATTGTGGTCCATAGTGTCATGAAAATGAAACCATGTCATACAAACATGGGAATGCTGACGGTGAATGTGAAATTGTGTCAGATACTATATCGTAGAGAGCAGCACTCGATTTGGCAATATGTAGCATATATCTAAAGAATATAATAACAAACTTTGAATAATATTACAGTGCAATTCTCCCACAAGATGGTACAAATTCACCTTGTAATGAGGTAAATAGTAATGTATTTTGAAGAGTAGATATGTGCTCTCTACTGAAGATAGCAATGCATTTTAAAGAGTGGTTATGTGCTTTCTACTGAAGACAGCAAATTTTGAATAATATAATAATGCTTCCTCCATAAGATGATGAAGTGAAAAGATGTGCCATCTACAGAAGATAGCAATGCTTTCTGAAAAATATTATGTGCTATCTACTGAAGATAGCAGATTTTGAATAATATAATGCATATTCTCCACAACATGGCAAGAGGAAAAGCTGTGTTTCTAAAGAAGATAGCAATACATTTTAAAGAGTAGATTTGTGCTATCTATTGAAGATAGCAACACACATTGCATAAGCCAATGAAGGTATAAAACAGTAAATTTGTAATTCATAACTATTATATTTTCAGTAGACAGCCAAAATACTATCATTTATATGAACCAACCACACAGCTACATAATTAATTGGGTCCCCAATAGTGAAATATCTTTAAGCAGTAATATTACAATGCTATCTTCAGTAGATAGCCAAAACTATCATCATATTGCTAATAAATATAAATGAACCTCCTACACAAACTACAAATCAATCAAATCAAATCTCCATTAAATGCCAATGAAATAGGACGGACATCTAAATTATGATAGCATTAAGCATGAACACACAGACAATAAATAATCACTGCTATCTACAGAAGACAGCATTCTATACATTTTTGTTGTAAATAAAACATAACTACTCTGAAATGCACCATTATTTTTTGGTTAAGTTGAAAACCGTTAAACTGATCGAGGCCTACTGAAGATGGTCACGGTCGCCAATCAATGTTAAATCCAGTAAACACACATTACAACTTTAAAATGCACAACGGTTCTTTCCAATGTCTCCTTCATGTTTAGCTCAAGTAGCACACGACAGACGACAATTAAACAGTCCGGTGCATTTAGAGTTGATTGCTCTTGATGTGATTATTTGTTTTAAATACCCTATATGGATCATTTCATTTGTTTAATTCCCAATCCGCCTACCCGATTTCCTATTCCACTTATGAAATATGGAATTTTGTGTTTGAAAATATACCGCCGTATGATTTTAGATTCGATTATGTTTGATATTCAGTCATTAGGACTCTTCAATTTTGATTTCAGTTGAAAGGTTTGAAAATATGAGAAAATTTCAGGTCGTTTTTAAAATTATTACCCATGCTTATTCAAAATATACTGAACCAGATGCTTCTTAATTCAGAGCTAAAATGAATCATTATTTTACTTTTGTTTTATTCTATTGGGATCCATCTGTTACATTTCACACACGCAAACCTCTACTTAATTTAATTACAAAAGTTAATGCCATTAAAAATTTACTCTGAAATCATTCTTTCCTAAATCAAACAGAATCATCTTTCTAACTAAATTGTATTCTCCTATCAACACAACTACTGATTCTAGGTTCGTCGGCATTTTGTAAGCAATGTTTGTATAGTCAGTAATACCAGTCTGACTCCATGGTGTTCGTCTGTACTATCGCTAATTGGGCTATTCCTGTTGAAATCCATACACCCCCTGTGGGAGATATGGCCTTAATCTTCCACACAGGGAGTATGAATTTCAAATGGTGCTACCTGAATTGGTGACTCCATTTGAAATACACACCCCCTATGTGGGAGATTAAGGTCATGTCTTCCATAGTGGGTGTAAGCATTTCAACTGGAAGAGTATAATTGATCATCCTACGCAAACAATACAGACATGGAAAAGTGGTTTATTCACAGTGGTAGTACAAATTCAAGCA
This sequence comes from Amphiura filiformis, assembly GCF_039555335.1. Taxonomy (NCBI): domain Eukaryota; kingdom Metazoa; phylum Echinodermata; class Ophiuroidea; order Amphilepidida; family Amphiuridae; genus Amphiura; species Amphiura filiformis. The sequence continues at coordinate 62,601,901 of NC_092632.1, read as the reverse complement.
TGGTGATGCCTAGTAATTTTATACCTCAACATCTAACCACAGATCCTAGAAAACATCTTACATAGGTATATGATTGACTAAGTTATCATCCTTGATCAATTTTGAGCATGAAATATTTTGTTGAACTGTTGAATTTTGAGCACCACTTCTCAATTATGCAATGATGCTTTTTCCACAATTGAAAATACCTTGGTTTGATAATGGGCTATTCCAGTTTATATCCTTACTCCCCGTATAGAAGACAGGACCTTAATATCCCACACACAGAGTATGAGTTTCAAATGGGGTTACCTGAATGAGTGACTTCATTTGAAATCTACACCCCATGTGTGGGAGATTAAGGTCATGTCTTCCATAGGGGGTGTATGGATTTCAACTGGAATAGCCTTATGTTCACAACTGACTATGATAGAATTTTATACATTTATTCAACACATGTCAGAATTTTCTGTTTTTGTTCTGGAATAAATTAATCAAACTGATGATTCTACACCGCACTCAACGACCATGAAATGCTACAGGTATGATAGCTCTTTTGATAATGGTCAAATTGCTTTGTGACAATTACATGTTATTCTAAGCATATGATATCCAAAGGGTTTCCCACCTTATCCAAACATACCACATCACTTGGGAATTTAGTGACAATGATTCTGGGAATGATTCAATGCTTATTTTTTTAAATAGCACTTTGCATAATATAAGAAGATAGCCCACATGGGCAAATGGTGTCAATTCTACTTTTTTATTCAAACATATTTGACTGATACGTAACCACACTGGGGATTTCTATATTCCAAATGCTTCAACAGTTGAATTTTAAAGCACATTTCAAATTCACATTGCGGTAATTGACAATAGCCGACAGCCAACCATCTACTTTGCACTATTATCCAATGTTGACTGCTCAGTGCCAGAAGTGGGTAAGTGCAATAGCTGCCATGTGTAGCTGCCATGTGTTGATAGGTACAATATGGGTATAAATTGCCAAATGCTCACAGGGCAGCTATTGTAATTACCCACTTCTAGCACTGAGCAGCCAATGTATGACTAACCCAACAATGTCAGGTTTGTTTTAAATTTTTAATTCCTCATCTGTTGAATTTGGAACCATTTGCATTTACTGTGGTTGGCCACATTGATACTAAGACAAATATATGTACATAACAAAGAGACTTTTTTTAAAACAATACATTAATCTGTAAGGGCATGGTGGCACAACGATGCAGGCTCTGCCTTGTAATTTGTGGATTGCGGGTTCGAGCCCCAGTGGTGCCATCGTGCTGTGCACTTGGGCAATGTGCTTTACCTTACTTGCCTCTCTCTACCCAGGGGTGAAATGGGGAGCTGTTAAGAATATTTTCCATTGAGCATCGCCCAAAGGTATGAGCATGCCTTGGACATTGTATGACAGCTGACATTTACTAATGACAGCAGAATAAATGTAAAGCGCTTTGGTACATGTGAAAGGCGCTGTTTAAATACCAACATTTATTTTATCTCCAAATTTTATGAAATACATTTTGCTGATGAAATGTGTATTTTTCTGTTTCATATTCTAGCAACATTTTGCAAAAAGAATGCCCCGACTTGTCCTGCGACGCAAAAAATCACACAAATTAACTCTGCAAATATACTTGACTTTGGTCACACACACACTGCTAAAATGAAGGTGGTAATAAAGGGCAGGTGTGCCAACTTACGTCCAGCAAAATGGCCAATAACGTCCACAATTTGGAGCAAATTAAGTTCCACATGGATTCAGCTTGACCTTTTCTAACTCATTATCAGGTACATATAAGCAGACAAGCTATTAGAGAAAGCAGGAAATTTTACTGATGGATTCATGCCGTAGGGTAGGTAGGAAAAGAAGAAAAAAGAAGATGTTCGGGAGTAAACAACAAAATATGACCAAGTTACTAGCTGGCCGAGTTTTACAGTAATGTAGATGTCTGTCGATCCGCCACGCTGGTCATTTCCGATTTATTTTTCTGGGCCATGATTGAATATCTAGTACTTGCACCTAGTAGGTGTTAATAGAAGATGAGAAGCATCAAACTCGATTTTGTCAGAAAGAATGTAGAAGCGTAACTTGCACATAAAGCAAATAAAATAAATACAAGATGAAAGCTTATGCATAAAATTATGTAAATTTACTGCTGCTTTTCTTCATAACTCATTGATTTAAAACTACTTCCCATAATAATGCTCGCCATATAAACATAAAAAATTCAAGTTTTGAAATATTTTCTCAAAATATCTAGAGCTTTCTTAAGAACCACTGAACCAATACAAGGCTTGTTTGTACTCATTTTAATGCATTTTTAACACTGATTCCAAATATGGGCATGAAAATGTACAATTCTAAAACTTTTGAATTTGAAAAAACAAATTGAAATTTGTTGTCTGCAGTCGACACCTGTGTGAAGAGAGTTAACAAACAAATCTGGTCAACTCTTAAAACTGTTTATGGAGCAGTATTTGGCGATCAATTGCAAGATAACATTTCATCCAACTACGGTCTGCCAAATCAATGCATTTTTCTCAAATTTCTTATTGGGTGCTGACCAGATATACAAATTTCAAATTAAACCTCGTAGTTTAATACTAAGATGTGGCCCAGGCAACCGATTCTGCAGTGGCATGATAGTATCACATCTCATGTGAAAATACTAGTTTTGGTCACACAAAATCTATGAGCAAATCAAATCTCATCTCCTGAACCATGTGAACCAAAATTCTATGCCCATATTGATACTGACTTGGTCTGACACATAAACTGTTAATGCTCTGCATGCTAGCCATAGGCTTCAACATAAAAAGTCTCAATTTTTGTGACCTTTTCTCAAAATATGTTTGTACTCATTTTACTACATTTTCATGCTGATTCCAAATATGGTCATTTAAATTTACAAATCTGAAATTTTTGAATTAAAAAAAATGATTCTTGTCGTCTGCAGTCAACACCCAGATGGATAGAGTTTACACCCAAAACACCAATGTTAAGTTCACAAGCTCATTTACATTGTACACATCTTACAGAACTTTGTCCTTGAGAGATTCTCATGCACGAGATCCCAATATTTAACCCCACAACAGAAGCACCCAGTTCACGGCTCAACGCCCATTTTTGCCTAAAATAATCAGAAATAACCTTATTTCTTTCACTTGATGGCACACTGTCAATACCAGGGAGTGTGACTAACCCTTGACTGACAAGAAAAAGTGTGAAGACGACAGCTAATAAGGCCACATCGGTGAAACGCTATGTTTACTTTATTGTTTAGTCCAATTTGTATCGCCAATTCACCACTATTATGGAATCTCCTAATATTTACCAGTAACAGCTATAAGGCCACAGCAGAGAAATGCTATGTTTACTTTATTTTTTAGCCCAATTTGTATCACTACTATTATGGAAACCCCTAATATTTACCAGAGAAACCAAAGAGTGCATATTCACAAATTAAAGTAATGAACTCCCTCACCAAATGACTTCAACATGTTCAATATGCTTCAAGTATCATTATTATTACACTTATTACAATAAAAAAATAAAAATAAAAAAAATAAAAAAATTATTATTACACACTATGTAAAATTTAAGGGATGGGGTATGAACGTTTGGACAGTATTTATTTTGGGACATTAGAGCACATCAGACATATTGAATTGCATTCTGAATACTGAAGAATGTCATTCTGATATCAAATAATTTTGATTTTTGAAATTCGCAATTTAATACACATTTTATGGCAAATCATTAAAATTGATATTTTGATATTTAACAGTACTTGAAGTAAACTTTATAAATCTGATGATTTATACTTAAAGTGTATGTAGGTGGGATGAAAAGCCGACGATCAATTGAAAATTTTGACCTTTCAGTATTGAAGATATGGATTTTTTTCCCAAAACACCAAAAAAATTTAGGTCTTTTGGGAAAAAATCCATATCTTCAATATGAAAGGTCAAAATTTTCAATTGACCGTCGGCTTTTCCTCCTGCTACATACACTTTAAGAATATATCATTAGATTTATATAATTTACTTTCGAGGACTGTTATATATCAAAAATTTGAAAAATATCAAATTTTTATAATTTGTCATAAAATTTGTATTATATTGTGATTTAAAAAATGAAAATTATTTGATATCAGAAAGACATGCTTCATATTCAGAATGCAATTCGATAGGTCTGAGGTGCTCTCATGTCCCACAAAAAATACTGTCGAAACGCAATAAACGCTCATTTTGGATCCCTTAATGATACCCTCATAATTTTCTACTTCATTCTGAAACAAAAATATAATGATTATATATAGAGAGAGAACAGTTATGTTATTGAATAAAAAGTTAATTAAAAAATAAATATCATATAGTCTGATATTGCAAGTGATCCTTCATCACTAATCGCACGCAATGTAATTAAATCTGGTCATGGACAAAACTATTATATTCTGACAATATTACATTGTCAGAGCTCAATTGCCTGAAAAATAAAACTGACTCTATGTCCACAAAGTCAAGGTAAAAACAAGCTTTTTTTCTTTCTAAAAACCACAAAATTTTATTGTGATGAAAATGAGTAAAAAAAATGAGTCATCGCATTACAGTAACTCCTGGCGCCAGGAATACCACCGTTACTACGGCTACCACTATGCAAATGAAGTTTGGTCGGAGGAAAAATTACACGCTAGATTAGAACATGCCTTTTTGGTATCATTTTCTGTGAGATATTTTTGGTGAAATGAGTCATATGTACACAGATGTTGTTAGAAAAGAGGAAAGCCTCACATGTAAGTGTCAAATCCAACACCTTTATTTCGATTTCAACTTAAATTTGCATAATATGCGATTGGCAAATGTAACACTTCTCGAGACTTTTTTTCGTTCCATTTGTAATTTCAGATTTTTTGGTTATATAACAGAAGATGACTGACAAGTCAGCATATATACATGTAAAATAAAGTTGATTGGCTAAATTAGTCATAATTCAAATAATGGGCAGATACGCTGCAACAATTATGTCAACTTGAAGACAGATTTACAAAAGGCAAAAAAATTAAGCTACAATCTCATACTTCACCAGTTTGTAATATGTAGGTTAGTAGTCGGGGGTCATATAAGTCACAGAGATGTATCGTTCGAGTCCGGACTCGGACTCGAGTCCGGACTCGAGTCCACTTTTTGTTGGACTCGGACTTGGCTCGGACTCGGACACGAAAAGACTCGGCTCGGCTCGGACTCGGACAAGCTGGACTCGGGTACAAGTCTGATAAGTCATAACATACTTTATGGTTCAGCGAGCAATTTGATATTTTCTTCTTACTGAAGGTTGTTATTGGTATTATTATAAGGTTCTTTAAACATGCTTTAAAATTCTATGACATACGGATATACGCGTAGGAGCTTTAAATGAAAGAAAACTAGCAGAGTTGAATAGTTTGAAATAGATATTTAGGAGTAGTTAATAGTTATCTTACGCTAATATGCATTGATAAATTCATGTAGTAATCGACTGCTGACATTGGCACTGATAAACTAGTGTGACTAAGTAGAGATACTGCTGACAATTGGCACTAATAAACTTTTGTGATGAAGTGGAGATCTACTGCAGATATGGGCACTGATGTAGTAGCTATCTATTGCTGATATTGGCATTGATGAAGTAGTGATCAACTGCTGATATGGGCATTGATGAAGTAGCAATCTACTACTGATATTGATGAACTAACATATTCATACATTCAATTATGCACTTCTAGTATTTAGGTTATTCTTTATCTCACACACATATTATATGCTGATGTAGTAGGTATCAACTACTGATACTGGTATTGATGAAGTAGTTGTAAACTGCTTATAGATGTAATAGCTATCTACTGCTGATATTAGCATATGGGCACTGATGTTGTAGCTACCTACAGCTGATACCGGCATTGATGAAGTAGCAATCTACTTCTCATATTGATGACGAACTTATTCATACATTTAATTCTGCACTTCTGTTATTTATTCTTTACAACAGGCCTCCCACATACACACATAATACTGATGCAGTACTAGTAGCCATCTACTGCTGATATTGGCATAGATGAAGTAATGCTCAACTGCTGATATGGGCACTGATGTAGTAACTATCTACTGTTGATATTGGCATAGATGAAGTAATGATCAACTACTGATACGGGCACTGATGTAGTAGCTATCTACTGATGATATTGGCATAGATGAAGTAATGATCAACTGCTGATATGGGCACTGATGTAGTAGCTTTCTACTGATGATATTGGTATAGATGAAGTAGTGATCAACTGCTGATATAGGCATTGATGATGTAGCAATGTACTACTGATATTGGCACTGACAAAGCAATGATCAACTGCATTGATGGAGTAGCAATTTACTACTGATATTGAAGAACTAACAATATTCACACAAACACTTCTGCTATTTAATCTTATATGCACTTGATTTTTTAAACTGTTCATGTAGTCATGTGAAAAAGTAATTTCCCCTCCCTTAGGGTACTGAAATTATACATCAAATCTCATCCACTTAATAGGATTAAAATTGCCATATCGGTGTCACTTTTTCTCACGTGAATAATTGTTTAAAAGGCTTCTGTTATTAAGAAACCACACACACATTACATCGGAAATGCGTAAAAGCCTAACCTCAACCAGGGTATTATGCATATATCATAACGCAGTCATGGTCACCTATGGTTTGTATTGCAAATAATGAATATCTTCATATTTTGATAAAGCTTTGCAAGATAGGGAGCTCTGCTTATTATTGGATCATGTATGTACAGGATTGTTTTTGTTTATCTTCCCCAGGCCTAAAATATCATCAATTTGATTAAACTGGAGTTGATCAATATTAGTGGAGATAGTGAATACGTACTTCACATTCATGAGGGTATGTTTTTGTATGATTTCCCAAATGTCCTGAATAAATATGTAGAAATAAATAAACTGTGGCTTGTTGAACACAATCACATAACATATGTAAAAATAGTACATATACATTTCATATTTTATAATTTTAAAATTGTTTATTTCATGATTTGTCACTTTCATGATTAAATTAATGCAACAATCAAAAAGAATAAATCTCTTACAAGCCAAAATATATATTTTTAAATCGATTATAATAAACAAGTAATCATTAGAAAAAAAAAACATGCTTCTATAATAAAAGACATACGCAAGTCATGTTATATTGTCAAGCAGTTCACTCATTGACAACATATTATGAAATCGGCAAAAATACCCCATATAGAGATGCAATATTCCAATTTGAAGCTAATAGTCTGTAAAATCTATTTTTTCCTAAATCAATGTGGAGAATTCAAACCGGAATTCAACTACTCTATACTTACGATCCGTTGGCCCCAAAACCTACATAACAGCACATCGCCAGAAACCACTTTCATACTTTCAAACATTAATTTTTACCTAATTCTGCCCTAAATGGCAACACGAATCCTGAACATTTTTTTACTTCTTATAAGGGCATTGTACTATTTGCCTGTGGTTACGGAATAGAAACACTAAAATGTAATTAGTGAAAATTTAATATTTCAAACTGTTCCATATTGTTCAACATTTTTTTAGTGTAATTGCTTTGATCAATGAAATCATGAAACTACTTCCTGAATCAAAGTAAGTGAAAATTGTGTTAGAACATTAATTTATACGGGCATTATAAACACAATTGGAAGGCTATTCAACATTAAATTTAGTTAAAATATAGACTTGGTTGACTAAAAATAGAGTGCAAAAAATGGCTGTCTGAATAATGCTGCCCATCGTGAAAATTAGTATGACACAGATGGTCATGCCACAACATTTTATTTCAAATATGAAAGTAATAAATCTGGAGTTAGAAATGTAAAGAGTTAAGATACAACTATATATAGGGCCTCCATGTCAATTTGTGCCATATTGCCCACGGTTATATGTGCGTACATATTAAGATGGATTCTGTCGTGTATCAAAAGTAACGCTTTGTAAATGTTTAAAATAGCAGTTGGTTATTTTGCAGGTCATTCCGTAACCTTTCTCTGCCAATGTGTGCTCCTGTTAAAGCTGCAATTGTTTTTGAATACCTTTATGATACCAGAGGCCTACCGAGTATCAGTACTGTGTGTTTAGTTAGCTATAGCCGTGTAGTTTATGCTAGATGTTTAAAAAATTCAAATTTATTTTGAAGAAAAAAATTAAAGGTTAGCTGTCAACTTACCTAGTCTTGATAAATAAAAGTCTGATTAACTGATGAGTGATTAGTTTGTAATATCAGTGAAAAGATGTGTCAAAAGATATCAGAACAGGCCTCATTGCTTCCACTGGCCTATTCCAGTTGAAATCCATACACCCCCTATGGAAGACAAGACCTTAATCTCCTACACAGGGATTGTAAATGTCAAATGGAAACACCCATTCAGGTAACCCTATTTGAAATACACAAGGTCATGACTTCCATAGGGGTGTATAGATTTCATCTGAAAGAGCCCATTGGAATGGTGCTCTTATGTTGTTGATCAAAAAAATTCTGTCACAGGTATTTTGGTCACTTTGAATTTGGACTGCACAGTGCAAGAAATGGGTATTGCAATAGCAACCCACTTCTGGCACTTGGTTTCCTTCACCATGTTCACTAGGATCAAACATGCTCATCCGTCAGGCCACAGTTCCTTAACCCCAATATGTTTGTACATACTAGTATGTAGGATGACCTTTGTATGTATCAGGTACTGAACCTCATACTCACACAACTTGAAATCAAATTTTTGAGCTTATTGAAGTATGCCATTGGAGAAGAGGAAGTCACATGAGATGAAAAGATTTTTTTCACTTTGTACAAATGCTAGTCACACAAAAAAAATTCCATAAAAACTCAAGTATCCACACATTTTTTAATTAACGCTACCTTGAGCATCTAGATCAGTCTTCATTTTACCTTGAAAAATGTTTGTTTTTCTATCATTCCTAAACTATAATGATGAATTTCACCTACATATATACAGACAGGCAACTCCAAAATTGAAATTTTGCAGGTATATTATGACAACAAACCATCTGAAGAGTCTGTATAAAGTTTATGGCATAGAAATAACCAGCTCTTTTAGCGGTGGAAAAATACGACTTATTGTCATATGAAATAGCCCCAAGGTGAGAAAAAAAGGGGGGTTTTGCACAAGGGAGAGAGCGAAACTCTCTGGAGTGAAACAGAATTGATGCTTTTGAGAAATGAGGTCCCTTCTGGGCACATACATTTGTAGTAATGTTATGATGGGAGTAGATGGGTGTTTCTAGACTCTGAATGACTTATATTGCATATACCACTAGGATCCACAACATGCTCATCTATCAGGGGCACAGTTCTTTAACCCCAATACATTTGCACATTCATTGGATGACCTTTGAAAATGTGGGTATAAAAACTCATACTCTGCAACTTTAGGTCAAATTTTGCACTATGATTGTATAATATAGGTTATTGAACTACGCCATTGGGATGAGGCCACTGTGGTCCATAGTGTACTGGTATATACTTAGTGACATGATTGAAATAAAGAGCAATGTAATAAAAACCTGTTGTTAAAAAGAGCGTTTTTTTAAAAATCAGAAGCTTCTTTTATGTCTCGTAATGAAAACGGGTAGTTCAATCTTCTAATGCTTTAAAACTGTACGATCTATATGACTGTTTGCAATAATTTGTTTCCTTAAAATATCAAAGGCAATTTTGAGGGGACCTTACGATTATCAATATTTGAGAAATTGTGCATTCTTCATACTTCAATGTATTTTTTGAAGTGATTTCTGACAGCTATCGCAACTTTTTGAAAGAAATTAGCACTTGGCATCTGCAATTGACATTTTCAGCTGAAAAGTGCAAATGATGCGGTTGAATAAAACATCACTTGTGATGCATTTCACTTGAAATCATTGATTGACTTTTGAGATATAATTTGCAATAAAAGATGGTTCAATGCACTGAATCTGATATGTTATTTATCGCGATGGGCTATTCCATTTAATATCCACACTACCTCTGTGGAAGATTTTGGAAATATCTGCCACAGGGGGAGTATGAATTTCAAATGGAATGAGCACATTAGGTAGCTCCATTTGAATTCCATACACCCTCTGATAAAGATTCAACCTGAATCTTCCACTGAGGGAGGGTGAGTTTTAAATGGAGCTGCTAATGTGTTAATTCCATTTGAAATTCATACTCCCCCTGTGGAAGATATTTCCAATATCTTTCACAGGGTTAGTGTGGATTTTAAATGGAATAGCCCAATGCTTATAGAATCCCATAAGTAGGCCATGAAGCATTCATGAGGCATTCAACATAAATTCTCTCTTTCTCTCCACCAAATACCGATCAATACCTTGAACATCAGCAAGCAAATTGTTAAAACCATGTTTATGCTTTGTTAAGTGCACCGTACACTGGGAACATGTAATGAGCGCTGAGACTTCCATCTCGTTTTCGTAAGCAGTGAAAAGAAAAAGAGGCTGGCTGGCTTCTTCCTGGACACATTATGGTTGTAAAAATAGGCTGCTTTGATGTAGTGCATGTGATGAGGCCCTGGTTTTTAAACCTTCAAGGTATAATAATTGATCAAATTAAGCTTTCCTTTCTTTAAAGAAAAGTTAATCAAATGCTATGAAAATACTACTGGTTGTATGTATGTTGGGTGTTAAATTAGTAATTGTGAGCAAATTCTTTATCACAGTTACACTCATTTTAAGTTGAAAGGCACTGATTGCCTAATCTACAAATAAATTTAAAGGGCAGATTTTCATCATTAATGGGCACCCAAGCATTTGCAGAGATTTGGTACATTTTGCTATGTCTTACTCTTGCTCTTCATCCATGATGGATGAGCCTAAAGTACCCCTGCTATCTTCAAAGGTACTCCTCTACAACCCGCCCATATCCTATATACAAGCAAAACCCAACAATTACACCTCAAAATTAACATGATTGTTTCAACAGCTGTCAAATTATGGGTGCTAAAAATAAAATTAATTTCTTGTGAAAAGATTCACCCTGTGTTTGCTGCCAATTGGGTAGCTAAAGATATGATTAGAACAAGGCAAACTAAGGGAGCTTGTGTTTTTGTTTGAAAATTGTCCTTATTTGAGGACACCGCCAGCCAATTATCCATTAGGGGTTGCTGATAGGGAGACCAGATGTGTTGGAATGAAAACTTAACTCTGCAGGCTGTCATCAGACTCATAGTACATGTAACAGTTCATGTACTCCTATCCAGGTGTATGTACAACATGTTGGACAGGGCATCCTGGAGATACAATATCAACCCCATTGACAAGAGGTAGTGTTAACCCCCACATTAGAGTATGGTACTTGTGGGACTATGTCTGCAGAGTTGAGGTGATGATGACTGTGATGACAGGCTTCCCATATGGAGGATCAGGCACACTTCTACACAGCAGGTTTCACCACATAAAAGGGGAGATGCCTACATGATGCCTACTAGGTTTCCCAGCTGGAATCACTGGGTTTTAAATGACCAGGGTGGGTTAAAAATTATCTTCACTTATCATGCACAAAGAACAACTTAGTATTAAATCAAACCAGATTTCAATTTTTAAAAATATATTTCAATGGGAAACATGGAAATATCTTTAACAATGGTCAGAATTGGAAAGATGGTATTTTGAAAAAATATTGTTATCATCATTGTAAGCTATTATATGAATGAAAGAATTAACGAAACACCACTTTTCTAACAGTGCAAAATAGAATGAAGTCTAGTGTGCTAAAACAAGAAAAATTGATATACAAAATAAAATAGAAAACATTTAGAACAAAGGTTAATCTGCACAAACATGATAAAATACACAAGTATAGGGACCTCGTGCATCCATATCTTGCACAGCCATATGCTTTCTACCCACCCTGTACTAGAAACCCAAAGGTTTTAATTCATCATTGAATCCCCAACAACCCAATAGGACTCAACAATATAATACCACATCAAGAAAGTTAGCCCAGACTGGCGCTGGGAACAGATTACATTTTCATTGCTCTGAAATCCATCCCGATTCCAATCACCCCTATATGATACCTTGTTAATCTGCTTGTACCAGAAGACAATGAGGGTCATGACTGGTAGGTCACGCTTGATTTTCATACATAAACCCTGGTTAACATGGCTAATTTGTAGGCTGTCTACCAGTCATGAATCATACCAACTCGGACCTATTTTGGTTTACTATTGATGGGATGATTTATGGGTTTTCGTTGATTATTGATGAGCTGAGAGTTGCCTAACGAAGCTTTTTAGACAAGTCGGCATGATTCACACAACATCACGCTGGATGTGCACGTACATTTTTAATTGTGCTAATCTATCATTTTTTTGACTATTATCATGATGATGTATCATCGTATTCAGGTCAACTCTTTCATCTGCCCGACCATGTGATGGAATGAACCATTTAAAGCCTTTATTCACCTAAATCTAAATTGATTTTACTTTTTTTTTGTGCATCTGTAAAGTGACTGATACGTTATTGTCAAAAATGCTATTCTAAATGATATTTCTCATATATTTTCTAATGTTAATGCTTCAGTTTTATAAGCCTTGCATGGATATTCTATTTTGTGTCAAAAGTGGGAATTTTTGTGTGATTAATTTTTTGCATTTGACCAATTTTGAACTACTTCCCTTGTTTTTAAATTTTTGATTTTAAGTTTCCTTACATTGGCCTACACAAAAGGAATATATTTGCGCATTGTTATTTTCGTGGTAGCAGCTGGGAAGGCGAAACGCGCACAAATAAATGTACTTTTACAGCAGTTGATGCTATTCCAGTTGAAATCCACCCCCCTATGGAAGACATGACCTTAATCTCCCACACATGGAGTGAAGATTTCAAATGAAGTAACCCATTCAGGTAACCCCATTTGAAATTTACACTCCCTGTGTCGGAGATTAGGGTCACATTTTCCATAGGGGTGTGTGGACTTCAACTGGAAGAGCCAAAAGGCTCCATTAAGTATGATTCTAAATAAGCTGATGGTAAGTCTGTTGGTAAGCCTATAGACCCTTATATCCAACATATCCTTAAACCAGTCATCTGTACTATTTAGACTTTATCCCTAGCTTTAAAGCTACGAATGATTCATCCAAAAAATCTATAAACCCTACCATCTGGCCAAACTACTATAATCTCTATCTATATCAAGATAAAACGATAATGATCCCCCTTTTCACAACAATACCGTCCGAAACAGGAGTGAGCAAGCGAGTGAGTGCAAATTCCACAGGTCATATTGAACGCTAACTCACCTGTGATGCCGCAATGGCACTATACGCTATCTTCAGTGGCAAGCACCGTAATTACAGTGCATGTTTTAAATGAAGTTAATCACACGTGAGTGCCTGCTAGGCTAGCTGGCCGGCTGCTAGTGCTTTATAGAAAGATAGATGGAGTATTTTGTGAATCATCTTCTTCTATCTATATAGACCATTATCTGATACATCAATTCCCCTTCCCTAATAGGAAGTATGGTTTTAGCAAGAGGATGCTATGTCTTCTTGATCTGAAAACCACTCTAAGTCATTGCAATGGGTTTATTGCACAACTTATCCAAGTAAAATCTGTGATTATTTTTGAGAATCCTATTTTCTGAGATGAGGTTATGTGCTATGTTGCGCTTCAGATGTGTGAAGTCTTGTAGGCATATTATTTAAAAAATGTACACTGGGTGCTTGACATTTACAATGCATGTTCTTGAGACAATGCAAACGCTAAAGCCTACATTAGAGTCCTCTAAAAGCTAGCAATTTCAAAATAATTAAAATTAGGTTGGTTCTTGAACTTTTAGTCTTTTACCTCTTTGTGAAAGCAATAGTTAAAGAAACAGTTGTTGCTGCTAATGACTTTTAATTAAAAGAATACTTGAGCCATGGCTTGGCACAACATTTAGAAGTACATCCCACAATTTGATCAACTTTCCAAGGCAATTTGGAGAAGAGAAAAATGGTGATGATTTTGTGAAATTTGAAGAAGCTATGATAATTGTTTTTTTCCACACTGATACAAAATTATCTCATTTCCATGAAGTCATACATATTGGGTATATAAAATTGTGTAATAAAATCACAGATATTCATTTTCTTTTGTCCTTGAGACAAATGATGAGAGAGAGTCACAATAATTATGTCGATATATATCTTTCACAGGTATCGTATGTCATTGCTGAAACCTCACAATAAGAACGTACATTTTTTTCCACTTGAATTTGGTACAAAATAGATCAATAAATATACCACTCACCTAGGATGACAAATACAGATAGATATCAAGTCAGTAAGGCGCCACATGAAAGATAAAAAAGAAAAGAAATGAATTATCATTAGTATCAAATGAACAAATAGGGTATCAAATGTACTACATGCACTTAGGATCCACAACATACTCATCTATCGGGGCACAGTTTTTTTCTTAACCCCAATACATTTGTACATTCATTGAATGACCTTTGAAAATTTGGGTACACAAACTCACACTGCAATTTGGGGTCACATTTTGCACTTTGATTGTATAATATAGGTTATTGAACTACGCCATTGGGATGAGGCCATTGTGGTCCATAGTGATGTTAAAATCTGTGACATGATCTGTTCCAATAAGACCAAAGTCGGCAATGATGAAATTGAAATACATGCAAAAATAAGGAGCAAAAACTATAAAAAACATAAGAAAACGGACATGTTAAAGGTTCATAACTTTGCAACCAAGTATCCCATGAACTTGGGGATTTCAATATCATTAAGATTAGGTTTGATGCAAGTTAGAAATTGTAATAATTAAATGTTCAAAATTTTGGACTTTGGGCTGAGTGGATCAGCCATTCAACTCCTGTGCACTTATTTTACAAGGTTAAATTAATTTTCCTCTTCCAAACTGGTGAAAACTAATATTTCATCACATTGTCAAGAAGAACATCAGAACATTTTACCCAAAACAAAGTCAATTTGTGCTTAAATGAGACATTGATCAAAGGGAAGGAAGGCTTTAAGGACACTCGCATCAAGAGCTGGTGTTAAAAGGGTCAATGCCCTCGGCTTCTTGTAGTTTGCCAAAACGATAAAGGAGGTCTCGCGATATTTCATGCCATGATATGAGGATCTAACTGCATCTTTGCTCTAACGCTAATTGCAATTTTACTGGCAAAAAATAATGTAATTTAGTATAAATTCAAGATGCGGCTTTCTTTTGATGGGTGGCATGGATGAATCGCTTCAAGGGTTCCATTAATGCAAGGGTGAACTTCTCATTGCTAGTGCTATGACATGTTGATGTACATGAATGGTAATCATCTATCATACCGAAATAAAGGTGATAATTCTTTTTCTTTATAGAATATCAATATACACATTCTAGGATTCCAACTAAAACATTTGATCATACCATAGCTGTATCTTTAAGGTGTACAGTTCAAAACATTTTCTTCATTTGATGTCGAATACTTTAAAAAACATTTCTTATTGAATGGGTTGTTAGTCTGTGTTCTGCAATTGCAAGTTTACATGTAGGTGTATTCCTTTTTGAAGAGGAGTACAGCATAGCATTTTGGGGGGTTGGGGATTTTAAAAAAAATCTAGGGTCGGGCCCAATTTTAGGGTAGGGCAGGTTATTTAAATACAACAATTTTTGCCCCAAGGTACAGCCATGGATTGCCCATATAGTGCATGTACACTGTACTCATAGTTTTAAAATATTAAAATTAAAAACCAATTATCATCAATCAAATTCAGTAAAAAATGCTATGTTCTTTATTAAATGTAGGTAAATAGTTTATGATTTGTACAACCTAAAGGTATTTTAACTTTAATTCTGTTTGTGCTGATAAAATATAAACCAATGCAAATGGTAACATTAACAACAAGACACACGTTCATACACATTACAGAAACGACCAAGCTTCTAGCAAGGATTACATATGTAAAACACAACACGCTCCATGTACATGAAGTAAACAACATTAAATTTGCAGAAGTTCATGATACATGATTCATTACTTCTCGGTTTTACCATCTGTTTTAAAAATGCAATCCCGATCTTTATAGAATCATTAGGCTATTCCAGTTGAAATTCTTAACCCCCCTATGGAAGACAACCTTAACAGAGGGAGTATGAATTTCAAATGGGGTTACCTGAATGGGTGAATCAATTTGAAATTTACATACACCCCCTGTGTGAGAGATTAAGGTTATGTCTTCCATAGAGGATGTATGGATTTCAACGGGAACATCCCATTTCTTATAAAACATCATGTTGCATCAGTTTGAAAAGAATTTGAAGCACCATCTTACGTCAGAGGGTGTCAGACAAGGACCAATGCTCAAAGAGCGTAATAAACATGTATACCACTGCTCTGTGGATCACTTTATTCCCTAGAAATCAATCTGAAATTTTGACAAGCTTCTGGTAAGCAATATCTGGCCTACAGGAACAACCATCCACTCCTATTATTCCTGTGAAGAAGACGGACGACAGCCAAAGGAAATTAATATATCTTGAGAATTTTTATTTGCAGACATGGAGAAAACAAGAGTTATCATCAGGTGGTTGAATAACCTATATGAACTTTTCACAAGTTAACTAGGGCAACCCGGTATATCATCATGCTAGGCTCTATAAGCTCAGACTGGGGTTGGGCTACGGACTAATCCCTAACACTCCAGTAAGCTTACGCTGTTGTAAGATTCAGAATAAGGTGTGTTGCAGTACAAAAGGTCAACCAACCTGGGCGCTGAAAATGAACCCTATCTCAGCCAAACATCAAGTGTTGAAATTTTACCTCTTTTGTATGAAAATGAAGCGCAAAAAAAGGGTTAGAGGGGACGAAAATGAAGATGTGCTGACTGATTAGTAACTTGATGAGAGCAAATTGGGGTTTGTCACTGCAGCGATGATGCAGTGAGCTGTTATCACAGCCCGATCAATGTGCCTCCAAGACATGTTCTGGCTCATCAGTATCACAAATGGTGTGTATCGTCCCTTGGAGGTGGACTGGTGTGGGACCGGAGGGTCCGCAAGGTGGATTTTCTTGTGTATATAGCCTTTAGACTGGAGGGGGCAATCAAAATCTGCAAACCAAGGTGTGTTGAGTCTAGTGGTTCAGACACACAGGTGCGATTAACGGGCGAATGCAAGAAAGTTGTAAGTGTTTTGTAATTACTATGCACTTACTATCTTTTTGCGTTCAAACCGACGCTTTGAAGGTGTAATGCCCTTAAGAGATCAATTATTCTGCTTTGAAATAATCCTTAATAAAGAGTAGCTAAGAACTATCCGTCTTATGGAAATATGATTCAAAATATTGCTGGTGCTTAAAACAGGAGTGTCATTGATCATGGGTGTTCTTTGTTGTTGAATTTGAGGATTTAGGTCACATTTGGTCAGGAAAAATTTATAAGGTAGTTTGGCCTAGCAATAATGATAACATGGTAGGAAAGATATTTGATCAAATTACTATGCAAATTCTGTAAAGTTTTTACAGAACTTGACTCATTTAGATGCAACATTTACGCATACATTATGCATCCCTTGCCTTTCAAGTAAGTTTAAGGTGATAATGTCTGGCGAGTCAAGTTTTGAAAAGGTTTCAATTTCAAATATTTTTTTCCTTCAACATTCACATTGTAAAAAGTACTGACATGTGGTCCTTCCTGCACATACATGTAATTTATCAACATGATGAAGAATAAAAACATTGTAAAGCACAAGTTATTTATGACAGGAATTTAATTTCACTAATTTTGCATGATGAAAGTCCAATTTGTGATTGCAATTATATTTATTTATGTTGATCTATGTTTATTTATACATACGCAATAGTGTGGATCAACAAAAGTGCAACAAATTATAGTTGTGGAATAGTGAACTTTAGCCAATATTCAGGAAAGTGTTCTTGTGAAAGTCACTTTTTTCTGTATTGCTCTTTCAGCTCAACACAGCTTTTTTCATAAAAATCATAACACTAACAGCCAAAAACACATTTTGCTAAGTTTTGGGCCTGAACTCAAGAACCAGAATTTATTTTGTGTAATCAACACAATTCCAAGTGCATTATTTGAATTTCATGACATATTCCTTGATTCTTAAGTGCACTGTTAGTCAATTTTATTAAAAAAAACTTAACTTTTCTTAAAAGTTTCAAAAAAAAATCTGTCAAGATGGATCATACCCTTAACGGGGTGACAGCCTGACCTAAAAATAACAGAATTCCTTCAGTCTATATAGGTATCCTTTCTTTCATGATTGCTTTTTCATGCACCTTACTGAAATATTAGAAGAATCTTCACTATCTATATACTCTTAAGGCAATCTTCTATTTTTATTTGACTTTCAAATTAGACTAGAATGCAAATACATAACATATGGGAATTTTCTTATTTTGCCTTGCATTGGTGCAGTTAATTTACTGAATTTGCTTTCGGGCTGTATAGGAAGGAAGATTCGTGAAATATTTATACCATAATAGGTTCCCTAGATTAATCCCTGGGGGTCACCTTGACGAAACAATCATTATGAAGAGGTCGTTCGTGATAACATTGTTCAATTTTCCCTTGTTTCAATCCGTGATTGAAGTACCCACTACCGAGCCCCCATGTGCGCACTTCAAATCTAAACAAAATTATTCATAAATTCGAAATCTGAGATTTGGTAAAGTGCGCAGGCTACGAATTAATCAATGGGTTGTACTGTACTACTTTATCTGTCGGTTTGAAAAACAGTGTCTCCAACAAGACCGCGGCTTTCATTCATTCATGGGCAACACACACGTGGGGGTTGAAAACCAAAATAACAAACGGTCAATAATACTTGGCACATTTATGGATTTAGTACCATCTGTACCGGAGACTAAAGCATTTAATCTCTATGGTCAGCTGTGTGTTTATATAGTCTTCGCGCAGGGGTGCATCAATTGAAGTCTGTTGGATTCCAACATTTAGAAGGTTGACAGAACTGTTTTAGCCCTCTGGATATTTTGCCAGCAGTCTGTACCACAGAAATCATCATGATCTGGAGCTCAAATATTAAGATGTCAATCTCACATCTTTCTAGTCCTTTTTGTTGTTTTTTTCTCTGGTCCATACTAAATTTTTCAAAACAATACTATTTTCACATAAAAGAAGTGTAAAGCAATTCTAAATGTTGTCAATAATTTACACAATTAATGAAAATTTTAATATCTAAAGACTGATTTCTGAAAAGTATGCAAATTTCACACATCACAACATCAAATCACAAAATTCCTTAAGGCACCAAAATCATGCCCACCACATATCCTAGCTCCCATTTATTTGTGTGTGTCGCCAAGCCTGGTCGCCAAGCTGCTTGCAAGGGAAATTCCTCTACTTGATGTTGATGGGTCCTTATGTGTGCTCCATTTAACTCAATTTACAGATTTAATTGCAATTAGGTTTTAATGTTTATTTGATGAAGGGCTACCAAACACTGTATTGTACAAAAACAGCACTTCAAAACTTGCTGACATGCTGTAATTCTGTAATTTGAACATTGAATTACCGGGAAACTCGATGGATGTAAGGAAATACCACATCTGTATCGAAAACGAAAGGACTTCATGTATCTAACGAGAGAATGCCAAGAATAAGAATTAGACACTTAATCTCAAATAGCAAAATGACTCACACACACAAGCAAAGTAACATCAGACACCATTCATCATGTTCATGAAACAGGTGAGAAATATTTAGCCTAAAAAATATAAATTGGGGAAATATTTCACCTAGCAAAGTCTAAATGAAAATGTAAAGTTTCATTCAATGAAACGTATCTGTATCTGTAACTTACGTCTACATCTTATAATGTCAAAAAGCACACAAAAATTAGCAAATCATTGTCTCAAAGATATGTTTACAAACGGTGTTCAAACTATACTAAAATATTACAACAGAAGCATGTACAAAACAGTATAAAATGAGGTACCATTTCATCCATTACACATCTACTGCAGTCTTAATACTTCTAAAAATTCATTCTTCTAAAAGCAATTAAACTAGACACTAGAAAATTAGGCCTAATCCATTCACTTTCCAAATTTCCACTTTTTGTCTTCTAAATTAAAAAAAGACGAAATTGGAATCTAGTACCACAAGAGGTTTTGTTAATGTCAAATCGTATGTCTCTTTCAAATCCCAATTAAATCTGAAAAGCTTACAAAAGTCAAAACATGGTAATGCCATGCAATATTAATTAATTCTTGTCACGGTTGACACGGTTTCATGATCACAGGGAATATTGGCAGTGACATCTTTCTTGTCTATTATGAGTAGACGTATTAAAACTTGCTATCAAAACATAATTGAATCAAACATACACTATGGACCACAATAGCCTCATCCTAATGGCATAGTTCAATAACCTCAATTAAATAATCATAGTGCAAAATTTGACCTCAAGTTGCAGAGTATGAGTTTTTGTACTCAAAATTTCAAAGGTCATGCAATGAATGTGCAAATGTATTGGGGTTAAAGAACTATGCCCCTGATAGATGAGCATGTTGTGGATCCTAGTGATGGCTCATGTTCTACATATATTTATGTCATGTATGAACTTTTTTTTGCTATAAAACCTCACGTGTGATGAATATGATTTGATTGTTTAAAAAAATCAGAAAAACCGGAGAGGGTTTATGTAAGCGTGGATGTGTTCGGCATACAGGGAATCTCGCATGACTTTTAAAACAATGCAAGAAGTAGAGAATATGTGCAGTAGTCATACGTCTGGGATTAGTACACTTTGGGTTTGAAATAATTTTTTGTCTTGTGTTGTAATCAATTTTGTACTGCAGCATCGGTTTCACTATATAAATGATTTCCTATAGCCAATACATATGCATTGATATTGCAATAACTTCACCAGCGGAATTCATTTCCATTCCAAAGATGATCATGTTCCACCTGACTCCAGACTTCATCAGTAAATGGAATATTTGATGAAACATCAAACGATTTCATGAATTTTATTCAATGGATAACAAATTCTAGCTCTGAAAGTAATGAAAGAGATAGAGGTGACTGACATGGTTGTCTCAATTTGCATATTCCCATATTTGAAATTCAAACTCATTCATCGACTCTGGCGTGAGAGTTATATATACTTCCTTTATTAGACAATACCACTTATCCTGCGTAACCATAGCGATAAGCAGCCATGTTCCGTAAGAGATGAAAGTCATGCATGTGATGACATAATATGACCGGTATGACCCATCATACCCGTCAGCTATTATCCCAACAGGGTTGGTAAATCTCCGGTGTCACCGACACGTGCCGCTATGACCCAGGGAGGTGTCTTTCTTGCGGGGATGGCGAGAAGGATAATGGCGTCAAGCTGGTCTTAGTAGGCAATTTTTGATCCGGGCTGGACATTCCTGATGCGTGATGATGTATTGTAATAATGAGACATTATGACGACGGGAGATTTGAGCAATTTGTCGTTGAGGGTCAATTAAAATGATCAGACAATGTAACTATGGATGTAGAAGGGGCTGAAAACAGTGACTACATTAGTGCGTATTTCAACTATCTTTTACATCACCCCAAATACCCCGTAGCTATATATACAATTCTGATATCTTAGGAAACTTGAAATGTATGGTTTGATACATGTCCAACTGACCACTACATTTAAATTGGTAATTTTTCAAAGCCAGATGAACAAGTGGCTATAAGCTAGTGGATCGGCGGCAATTCTAAGCATTTCACCGATATGCGAGTTTTAATTAATACACCACGATAGCGCCATTTAGACGATTATGGTTAGCATTGGCTTTTACGGGGTGGTAGGGGATGTGCGACTTAGGAACATAAATCTGAACGATGAATATAATGAATAACACAAATCAGCTGGCTGTATCTGTGCACAGCAGACAACTCAAGGTATAGATAATAATTTTGATCTGTTAATTGGGTGCAAAACCATGTTTTTTTTGTTTTAAACATCTGCTAAATATGGTCGTTTAGACAATAATAATCTTTCTAATCAAATGTAATCAAACTTTTGCTGTTCTTTTCTTGGGATCAAATTACAAATTGCAGATGTTAAGAAGTACATTTGTCTATATGACCAATATAGCTCTTATAGCTTGTCATTTCTGTTTACTAAGCCAACTAGATTAGTATTTCAAAAGTATATCTTCAAATTGCCAAGAGCACACAAATGAAGAACTTGGTAAATACTGAAAACAGATTTGAAATAACATTCACTGTGAAATCATTTACAACTACATGATGAGAGCGTTAGTTCTAGAAAATAGCTAAAAAGTATCAACTACTAATATAATCAAGTTGGCAATTCTCTGATTATAATTTACACTTACATGAGATTTCAAAACATGACTTGGTGACAACAAATCTTAATGCAGATGGATGCAATCTGACGAATAGGAAAAAATTAGTTATTCCAGTTGAAATATACACACCCTATGGAAGACATGACCTTAATCTCCCACATACATGTAGGCAGTGGCGGATCCAAGATTTTTGAAAAGGGGGGGCACAAACTTAGATTCAGCGGCGTACGTCGCGCTTGCGCGACGCAGGGGGGTGTCTGAGGGGGGATGTACCCCCCCCCAGAAGTGAGAAACTTTTTTTAAAATGAAGACCTAATTGAAGCTATTTGGTGGACCATAATGGCACTATAATTGTGTAAAATTTTAATTTGAAAAAGCCGAAAAATTGCGAAATGACGGTCCAGTTGAAGTCATTTGTCGACAAGCTTTCACTATTATTGGGTAAATTATTGCTTTAAACATAAAGTGTCGGGTGTCCAAAACAGAAGCGAAAAGGTTAACTTCTTTATGCATACACAGGGGGTGTCTGAGGGGATGTGCCCCCCTCAGAATTAAGAGACTTTTGCAAAATGAAGAGTTGAAGACATAATTTAAGCCATTTGGTGGACCATTTTGGCACAATTATTGTGTAAAATTTTAATTTGAAAAAGCCAAAAATTTGCGAAATGACGGTCCAATTGAAGTCATTTGTCGACAAGTTTTAAATTATTGCTTTAAACATAAAGGGTCGGGTGTCCAAAACAGAAGCGACAAAGGTTAACTTCTTTATACATATGCAGGGGGTGCCTGAGGGGGATGTGCCCCCTCAGAAGTGAGAAACTTTTGCAAAATGAAGAACTAATTGAAGCCATTTGGTGGACCATTTTGGCACTATTATTGTGTAAAGTTTTAATTTGAAAAGCCGAAAATTTGTGAAATGAAGGCCCAATTGAAGTCATTCGTCGACAATTTTTCACTATTAATGTTTGCTTTAAACATAGAGGGTCTGGTGTCCAAAGCAGAAGTGAAAATGGCAACTTCTTTATGCATACGCAGAGGGGGGATGTTCCATCCTGAGAAGTTGAAAATTTTGCAAAATAAAGGTCCAATTGAAACCATTTGGTGGAAACTTTTAATACTGTTATTTGAAGTCATTCGTCGACAAATTTTCACTATTGTGTCAATTATTGCTTGAAACATAAAGGGTCTGGTGTCTAAAGCAGAAGTGAAAATGGCAACTTCTTTATGCATACGCAGTGTACGCACAGGGGTGTTTGAGGAGGATGCCCCCCGTGAAGTTAGAACATGTGTGAAAATGAAGGCACAATTGAAGCCACTCCTAGTCCTAGACCATTATTCAATATTACTGTAGGCCAAATTATATTGCTTAAACATGTTAAAACATACAGTGTACGGATGTCCAAAACAGAAGTGAAAACCGTCACCTGTTTATCTCCTCTCAGAAGTTGGAAAATTGTGCAAAATGAACTGAGGTCCCATTTAAGTCATTTGGTGCATCATTTTTACACTTTTATCATTGCTTAAAACAAAAAAGGCCCCGTACTCAATTTGCAAAATTTTAAATATTACACTTGTCCCGGGACTGGTCCCGACTGACACTTTATTAGGCCTAGCATGCACGGATTGGTGTTGAAGTCAACATTGAGTCCGTCGTAATACTGATGTTGGTGATAAAATGTGACGGGCCCTGCGTATGGGCCCGCAGTAATTTCACAGGCTTTTGGGCAGAGGACTCGCCTTCAAGCAATGCCTAAAATAATCACAGACAAGTATAGGCTTGGGCCCACTCAATTACGTGCAAATATTTTCCCCCTTCTTCTCACCCGGTCTTCTCCATTTCCTCTTCTTTTTCTTTTTCTCATTTTCGCCCTTTCTCTTCTCCTCATTTCTTTAAGCGTGAAGGGGGCGGGCATGGGCACGGGCCAGTGTGCCGTTCCACCTGGATCCGCGCCTGGTCCAAAAAAAAGAAGCCCATTGACTTTTTTTATCCATACGCGGAGGGAGGGTGTCTGAGGAAGGATGCGCCCCTCATAATATCAAGTGGAAAAAATTAAAGATAAAGGCCGAATTAAAGCCAATTCATGGACCATGAAAGGGGTGCCGTCCGGGTGTGCCCCTGCATGGATCCGCCACTGGCAGGAGGCCGTTGATGGAAAAGTAAAACAAAGGGGTTTTATTTATTTTTTCCAACAAAATTGTAAAAAAAAAAAAAAATTAGGACTCTCGAAAAGGGGGGGCACGGGCCCGGTGTGCCCATGCCTGGATCCGCGCCTGTGTAGGGTGTGTAGATTTCAAATAGAATGACCCATCAGGTAGTCCCATTTGAAATTCCCACTCCCTGTGTTGGAGATTAAGGTCATGTCTTCTGTAGGGGGTGTACTATGTAAGAATTTTAACTTGCATAGCCCAATGCTCTTAATCCTAAAAGACAGTTATGAACACCCAACAATAAGCTCATTTAATGAATCATTTACTTAGTATGTGTGACCAAACATTTCAAATTACAACTAAATTGCCAGGCAAAATTGCAAGTCTTCTATTTTCTACCCTCTCAATGTACACACAAAAAGCTACATACATAATAGTCCCCACATACTCGCAGTACAGGATATTAAATCGCTTTGTTCCCTCGAATAATCGTACAGGAAACGTTTAATATTCTGAACACGATCAAAATTCAGCGCAGGTATGATAGCTAGAATTCCAACAAGCCGGTCATTGCCCCAACGGCCCACCTTGCTAATTTACCAATTAAATTTCAACTAATTATTGATGGGGAAGAAACCAGGCCCGGGTTCTCAGCTTCTTATTAAGTTACCCCTTTTGAAATTACACAAACTGGAGGAGCTTATATGCTGAGGCGAAGAAGGAAAAAAACTGTGTGAAAATCATGAGACTTGCATGTATAATAATGTGATTTCGTTTAACAAGACGATCCCGGGATTTGTATAATCCGTTAACTTAGCTTTTAAGTAATTATTCCCCTGGGGACATTTTGAGGAAGAAGAGAATAGATTATGCTTGTTTGATTGTTTTAAGTCTGCACCTGGTTTGTGGTAAATAATGAGAATGATGATAGGATTAAGTTAGCATATGCTTACATTTATGCTTAGAGCGAGAGATTTTCTTTAGAATTCAGAACCTTAAATAATATCGCACTCGAAAGTTCAGATCAAATATATCTTGCATAATGTACTTTTATGTTATTGGGATACTGTATTGTTGCTATTTGAATAATTCGTGTTAATGTGTTAAGGACTGGGATTTGAATTTATAAGGGTTAAGGAAGAGTAAGGGTTAATGTTTAGGGTAAGAATTAAGTAAGATTCTGAGCAAGAGTATAAAGAGTAAGAGTAAGGGTAAGGGTAAGGGTAAGGGTAAGGGTAAGGGTAAGGGTAAGGGTAAGGGTAAGGGTAAGGGTAAGGGCAAGAGCAAGAGTAAGAGTAAGAGTAAGAGTAAGAGTAAGAGTAAGAGTAAGAGTAGAGTAAGAGTAAAGGATAAATGTAAAAGCAATATAAAGTTAAAGTCAGGGTTAAGGTTAGGTTACGATTTATATACAACAGTTGTGTTAAGGGTTAAAGTAATTAAGGGTAAAAGTAAGGGGTAGGGTCATGGTAATTGCCTAAGGGTAAAATTAAATTTGGATGTTAGAGTATGATTAAGGTTAGAGTTATAAGATAGGAGTTATATTAGGTTTAGGGTTATTTTATGTACACTGAACTACTTGCGATGTCAATCTATAATACCAGTGATAACATTTGTTGTGTTGTTTCGCTGGCAATAGTTTGTATCAAAGGTATGCAACATAAATCTACAGCTATAGGTCAGAGAGCTCTTTCACTAAGCCTGTACAAAAATATTTACAAACTTTTGTATTTTACAGCATTCCACAGAATTGTCAAAAATTAACTTCTTGTTATTGACATAAACCTACAGCCTAAGGTAATATTTATCTGGGTTACCCATTCAGTGGATCCTCTGTTCTTCCATGAGGCCCAGAATCAACTGCATCCAGCAGTAAACAGAGCAAAACATCATTTATGGAAAAAGGATACTGCTTGATAATATCACAACAGGGCACATACGTCTTGTCTTGTCTTGTAAGAGAGTTCATGTTTACACATAATTATGTTCCAGGCATGACGAATTTTACGCGCTCATAAATAACGCCAGACGCTGAATCCTTGCGTCACAGATACGCTACTGAACCGTGGATTCATCATGGATTAACAACGGTTGGCTCCTGTACAAAGGTATAGGAAGAGTTGTTGAATACACCATCATTATGATATCATTTGACCAAGTGTGGTTAAGATGCAAAATTATTTCCAAAAACAAGAAAAGAGATCTTAGAATAGGCCCTACTAAATAAATAGATGTAACACTTCTGACAAGCAAATAAAACTCTGTTAAATTCAACAAAATACATAAGCACAACAGCACATTAATCCAAAAAGATGAAGATTAAGCCCAGTAAACCATTTCTTAAACATTTCACCTTTTAAAAGTAGCCCCAAGAACTTATCTCTTATAACCTCAATCATACAAGTAACAGAAGATCTAGCAACTTTTTATCACACTCTCTACAACCATCATTTTACTTGGATACCAAACCTAGGTTTTAAATCCTCATACATAAAAAGTATCTCACCAGAATCTGTACGTTTGTTTGTCTGTCTGTCCGCCTCTTTTCTCGGAGACCGGGGGTCGCACGTTCCTCAAACTTGGTGGGTGGGTGCAGCTTGGTATGAGGAAGAACGAGTTTATATTTTTTAAGGTCAAAGGTCAACGACCGGGTTAAGTCCAATTGAAGTCTAATTTCAAATTGCTCCTATGGAGCTCAAACTTGGTGGGTATGTTGACCTTGGACTAACAAATAAAAGTTTCCACGGTGACCTTTTCGTCAGGCCTACGGTTAAGAGGTCATAGGTTAAAAAAGGTAGACATTTAAAATTGCCCTTTGGAGCTCAAACTTGGTGGGTGGGTGGATCTTGGACTAACAAACAAAAGTTTCCACAGTGACCTTTTCGTCAGACCTACGGTTAAGAGGTCATAGGTCAAAAAGTTAGAAATTTCAAATTGCCTCTATGGAGCTCAAACTTGGTGGGTTGGATAAACAGGGTAAGTGGACATTGCACTAACAAACAAAAGTTTCCACGGTGACCTTTTCGTCAGATCTATGGTTAAGAGGTCATAGGTCAAAAAAGATAGAAATTTCAAATTGCCCCTATGGAGCTCAAACTTGGTGGGTGGGTGGATCTTGGACTAACAAACAAAAGTTTCCACGTTGACCTTTTTGTCAGACCTACGGTTAAGAGGTCAAAGGTCAAAAAAGGTAGAAATTTCAAATTGCCTCTATGGAGCTCAAACTTTGTGGGTGAGTGGACCTTGGATAAACAAACAAAAGTTTCCATGGTGACCTTTTAGTCAGACCTACGGTTAAGAGGTCATAGGTCAAAAAACGTAAAAATTTCAAATTGCTCATATAATGGAGCTCAAACTTTGTGGGTGGGTACCGATATATCTTTGGCCAAGAAAGCTCAGGTTTGCGTTGTTAGGTCATCCAGGTCAGAGGTCAGGTCAAATTTCAAATTGGGGGCGAAAGTCAGGTCAAATTGCACAAAGCTGCAATTGAGCTCAGCTGTTAGGACACACCCTCATTTTGAGATCTGCAAAAGCCAATAACCATGATAGCCGAAAACCGCGAAATACGGGTAACCGCCTAGTCTATATAATAATACTGGTAGTCTGTGACTCTGTCTGTGCCTCTGTGACTCTGTCTGTCTGTCCGCCTATTTTCTCGGAGACTAGGGGTCGCACGTTCCTCAAACTTGGTGGGTGGGTGCAGCTTGACCCCACACAGAACAAGTTTGTATTGGTTAGTGGGTCAAGGTCACCAGAGGTCATCCAGGGGTCAAATTAGTAAAAACTGTTTTTCTCAGAGACTGGGGGTCGCACGGTCCTCAAACTTGACGGGTGGGTGCGTCTTGACCCGGGACAGAACAAGTTTGTATTGGTTAGTGGGTCAAGGTCACCAGAGGTCATCTAGGGGTCAAATTTGTAAAAACTGTCATATGGGCATGCAACTTGGTGGGTAGGTGCATCTTGACCTAAGACGGAACAAGTTTGTATTGGTTAGTGGGTCAAGGTCAACCAGGGGTCATCTGAGGTCAAATTAGTAAAAACTGTTTTCCGCCTATTTTCTGGGAGACTAGGGGTCGCACGCTCCTCAAACTTGGTGGGTGGGTGCATCTGGACCTCAGACAGAACAAGTTTGTTTCGGTAAGGGCCAAGATCACCTGAGGTCATCCAGGGGTCATCTGAGGTCAAATTAGTAAAAATTGTCGTATGGGCGCGGGCTTGAAACTTGGTGGGTACAGTGAACTTTTAGAGTCAAATTTTTGGACGGTCATTTTGGGGTCATCCAAGGTCAAATTACTAAAAACTGTCGAAACGTGGTGGGTACAGTCAACATTTAGAGCCAAATTTTGGAAGGTCATTTCGAGGTCACAAGTGGTCATCTGAGGTCAAATTAGTAAAAACTGTCCTATGGGCATAAAACTTGGTGGGTACAGTCACCATCAGCCAGGTAATCGCGACAGCCGAGAACCGCCAAATACGGGTAACCGCCTAGTATAATCTTAATCCTGGTACAACGGTTCTTGAGACTCCATATAATTTCCCCAAGAATAACTTGAGTCTTACAATTATTTTGATATTAACTCTCTTTACGCGGGTGTCGACTGCAGACGACATGTTTAAAAAAAAAAAAATTTAATTCAAAAATTTAAGAAATGTAAATTTTCATGACCATATTTGGAATCAGCATTAAAAATGCATTAAAATGAGTACAAACAAGCCTAGTATTGGTTCAGTAGTTCTTAAGATAGCTCTTGATATTTTGAGAAAATATTTCAAAACTTGAACTTTTTTCCGTTGAAGCGCATGGCTAGCATGCAGAGCATTAAATCTAGCAGCCTCAAGCAGACCATGGATTAAAAGACATGTCCAGTCCATCCATGTATCAAATATCCCCTTCAGTTCAATTCATTAGAGTATAGGTTTGTCCATCTTATAGACGGTCTCAAAAGGTTGTGTATCGGTTTATTTGCACTCCGACTTCAACAAGAGGTTATTGTAGATTTAAGGACGCACTATAAGACATCTCCCCCGCTGAGATATTAATAGTTTACGCTCACGCTGCTGTTCCCTTATATTTGTACTTTCGCTTGAACAAGTCACATTGGATGGACAAAGCTGCTTGTCATCAACAAGGATATTTTTGTTCATGATCATGCTTGCCATTTAAAGGTAAAAACACAAGCTTATATAAAAAATATATGTCCAGGCCATAGCAATCGGGGTAGCCATAGCCTCCCCAATATTTGAGCAATTTCTTAGGTATTTCTTTACAACATCATATCAATTGGGACCCGAAAGCTAATTTTGGCTGCCACAACTTCGTGATGGTGGCTGCCTCAACTTCTTTATGACTGCCCCAATATTTTCCACCTAACTAAATATGTCTCTAAATTTCCTTCCCCAATTGAATCAACTTATTTTTAGCATAAAATTATCTCATAACTTTTATTGGAGTCTTATAATTTTTCTGACAAGCGTGAATGATTTCTGCCAATAGCTATATAAATATTTCCCCTTCTGACGCCCTAAGAGGTTTCCTGACAGGTATGATGGTGTCATTGCTATTATTGCCCCAATTTCAAATGTCGCATTTCATATTACGGTAAGATCTTATGCATAATTTAGTAATTCATACCCCTTCTCTTTTCGATATCAAGGCCGTCAACAACAAAAAACATGAAGGGGCCTTTTTATTCAAGGACACCTATTATAAAAGTACAACATATTTATGGTTAAATAAATTTCACAAATTATCAGGCTGGTAAAATTAAAATATTTTGGGTTGTTTTTACTAGCTTATAGTAAATTTGACCTACGTGGTGGAAAATGGCTTTTTTTATATTAGATATATTCTTAAGTTTACTTATTTAAATTTGTAGAAATAGTCATCGCGTGAAAATTATGTACTTTTTAGCCGACAGCTGTTGCTCGCCTTATTGATTCAGCCATTGAATGGTCTATGATTTTAGTACCATGGCACGAGAGCTGATGACTTGTTGTTCAAAAAAACTAATCAATATTATTGAAATTTGTTACTTTTGAATAATAGAAAAAATTGTGATCTAATCCGATATCGATATTTTCCATTTTGTGGTCGCTACGGTTTGGAGATTTAAATTTCTGAATCACAACAACGAGGGTGGCACAATTATGAATAAGTTGATTTGAGTATTAAGTGACATTTTGATATAAGTCCACTTTACAATATATAATACAAATCAAAGCATTTTCCCCACAAAATGAGGACTGTTATAGCATGTATACACTTCATGTACTACTATCTTCAGAAGACAATATAATTACACCTTGACACAAATATGTTAACAACTGATTGCAAATTAACTGGTTGACTAAATTTGGCTCATTTTTGGTAATATAACCTGAGCATAGTAACCGTATAGAATTTCCTATCTCATAAACAACTCCATTGTTCTAATACAGAAATTAAACATTTTGAACATGATGAAACTAATGTACTGAAAATATATGACAAAATGTACAGTTCAACTGAAATGTTGAAATAACTAGAACTATATGCCTAATAGTAAGTGTATAAATAATAACATTGAACCAAAAGTCATACTTTTGATGCACACTTAATAAATCTTGGGAAAGCAGTATAGATAATCAGTCTAATATGATACTATCTTCTGAAGATAGCTCAACTAATACATGTATTCAACACCCAATGTGAGAAGCACAGATATGTGACATCGAACCCCAAATGTAGCAAAACAACTTCAACTATGCATAATGTGATTAGCATGCAACATACAATGTTCTCCTCGCTACCTCAGGTAGACAGCACATACAAATGCTCGGTTCAATCTTGAGGCGAGTAGGGCGGCAGGAGCCATATTTTCCCAGTTTGTTTGCCATTTTAAACAAAAAATCTGCAGAATACTTTTTAATATATAATACATTGTGTACATTCATCTTATAGGATATGAATTATGGAACTTGAAGGAAGCCAATAATTGCATTTATATTTTCATATAGGTTTGTGGTTCTTGAGTTAAGGCTAATAATATGAAAATGTTGCATGTTTTTCACTCCCGGCAAGAAATATCATGCACATGGGATGGAAATGACACCCCGTACTGTATATATATAAATCATTGGGATCTCCTTTATAGAACCAATACTATTCCGCTGTGTGTCAGGTTTATTTACGCAATATTTGTGTATCAAACACCGCTAATCATGCTCCCCTCCTACCCGCCTTATTTCCATGTAATTTCAACAGCCAAGATTGAGTCGAGACCTGAGAATTTTATCTGAAAGGCTTATACAACTTGCTAATTCGTGGGTAAGCTAATACTGTAATACAGATAAAAGGTGCGATTCTCAAGTTACACCAAAATTAAACAAAGTCTTTGATGAATAGATGAAAATTACCTGAAATTGGAGTAATTTAGAGGAACGCATTAAATTTGCAAGTTTCACATTGCGGCAATGTTTTAGCTTTTTCCTGCATGCTCCAAGTCACTGCTCAAAAGAAGTGCTTTCAATTTTTTTTATATATATATACATTGCCTGCTTCATGCAATAGTCATTATCAATGACAAAAATACCAAACCAGGTGAGGTGAGCTTATTTTGTTTGTTATAAAACACATTGAAAACAAAATACATATAAATGTAGACAAAATCAACCATAAAATTGGTAATTATCGTGTAAATATCAGCAGACAATGAAACACATACAACGATATGGTACTGACTTTACGTGTTCCCCAACGGATAATGAATAACATAAAATATTAACCAAGACCTTCGTTGTTTTTTATATTGCACGTGGTGAAGCTTCTCTTACCTAGCTCTTTTAATATTTAAAAAATTCCAATTACTATCACACAGGTACACCTACAGTGATAATAGCATGCAACCGCTCTAGGAGGCTAATTTGGGGTCATGGCAAATTAAAACAATTCAATATAATAATTGTTTATTTTATCTACTGCAATCATATTGTATTTCATATGCGCGGGTCTGTTCTACTGACCCGACATAGAAATTTCTTTTTTGCGTTAACTTGACTGCTCAAAGGATTGCTTTAAAATTTCCATAATTGCAAATCCCCTTATCTTAAGCGCACATATATTGACATGAAACAAAAGATGAGGAAAGAGTGTCCAAAGGCCAATTAGACAATCCATCTGGAGAAATACTGACTCGGGAGATGTACTTCAGTGCATTTGAAATGGGTCAAAACATGTTGAGTGTTGAGTCTGTACATCATGAGATGGTTTTCGATAAACATGTTTATAGTCTTTAAACAGTCATAAAGGCAGTGCTCTAGGTTGTTCGGCTTATAATTGGCCAAAAAAGTGAGACTCATTTATGTATGATATAAAGTGATGTGCACACAGTTGAACTGAGCACTTAATGTAGCGTAATGTGTGACTAGCGCACACTTAATGTGAATTTACGCAGACTTATCTGTATACATGTGACTATTCATGCCATAAAAGAGCTGTATGTTTTTGTGTTTTAAAAGTACATATGATTATATCATTTATTATTACTTAAATATTATTCTCTCGGGCCGGTATCCCTGGCGTTACCGGCGGTATCATTAATTCAAGAATTATAGTTTGCTCGGATTATAATTGGTGAAAATTATGTGGTTTTTGTTGTACTGCACACATCAATAAAGTCTTTAAATTAACTTACACGTTCGCATAATTTCACATAAACCCAAACAACCTATAGAGCACTGCCTTTATGACTGTTTAAAGACTCTTTACATGTTTATTGAAAACCATCTCATGATGTACAGACTCAACACTCAACATGTTTTGACCCATTTCAAATACACTGAAGTGTCTAGTCTATGTTTCTCCACATGCAATTGTCTAATTGGCCTTTGGACAGTCCTTCATCTTTTGTTTCATGTAAATACATGTGTGATTGTAAGACTAAAGGGATTTGCAATTATTGCAATTTTAAAGCAATCCTTTCCCGATATGAAACATACTGTTCCATACCAAAAATAGCCTAAAATATAGATAAACGGGGTAAAGCTTTCAAAATATTTGAATCGGATTAAAATGTATACCATATCGATGAGTCCACTCAATTTTTAGCTGGGCTCGATTCTGGAAAATGGGTGTGCTGGAATGAGCTATACATTAATTTCACAAAGTTTAGACTTTCGGTCTTCTATGTCACATTAGAGCCTATTATTATACACATTGCTTGTTATTTCTGATTTCAATTTCATGATGTTTCTAAAAAATATTTACCTTTTCTTTTAACAAATTGTGGGATAGGCTTTTACGAAGGGAATTCATAACATTGAGTGGGTTTTTAGCGGGTTCGCCGTCGGACAAGTTTAGAACTGTCAAGCTTTCGTCAGGAGTAGCTCTGACTTCGTCAGGACAAAGTACCTAAGAATGAGACATGTAGACCGCCCCTTGCCTACTGATGGCTCTGAAAAGAGCCGTTCACGTGAAGACTGCCACTTGTCAACAGAGAACAAGCAGATCGCGACTATCTGCTAATATAAAAGGTTTTGGTGGCTCTGAAAAGAGCCGTTCAATGAAGACTGCCCCTTGTCTCCTGTCCTCTTATTTGTTTAAAAATCTGTTCAGTAATTTACTAAGCCTATCGTCAAGTGCTAATTTTCTAACTTACCTATCTTGTTCATCCTAATTGGCTACTTTTATTTCTACAGTCCATGCTTTAAACTAGTAATTAAGTTATGTTTTCCTAACCTGGCAAACCTAGATGTCTTGTCCATCTGTAATGTTGCTGCAGCTGGGACTATATCAAGGGAGTAAGTACTAAGAGGAGGTTCTTCTCATTTCATAATGAAAACAACAATGGGCTATTTAATTTAAAATCCACACTACCCCCTGTGGAAGATTTTGGAAATACCTTTCACAGGAGGAGTATGAATTTCAAATGGAATTATAGCAGCAACATTTGAAACTTGCCCTCCCTCAGTGGAAGATTCAGGTTGCATCTTTCTCAGAGGGTGTGTGCGAATTCAAATGGAGCTATCTAATGTGTCCATTCCATTTGAAATTCATACTCCCCCTGCGGAAGATATTTCCACAATCTTCCACAAAGTTGTTGTAGTGTTTTCATACAGAAACATTTTCAAATGTTTTCATGACTTATATGAAACCTGGCATTTAATGTTATTTAAAGTGTTTTAAAAATGTTTTGTGTTTGCAGAGCTCCTATAAATGTATTTTCCAAGCCTTTCACCACCAAATAAATTTATATTGATTTACACAAGTTGCACTGAACATTAACCTTTAATGAGAGAAACTAAACTGTCCTTTTCACATCCATTAGACCATAAACCATGTTTCGATGGTCTGTAATTAGACCGAAATTACATGTATGAACATACCTAAATTTGAAAGCAAACTAACATGAGAACCAACATTCCAATGTTATCAGAATCCACTCATATTGGCTAGTTACCTGACCATCCATGAGCTTAAGAAAGCAACTATTCGCTATAAATAGTTAAACATTCACTCCAATACCTTCTAAATTGGAAACCTAAATCCTCAAGCCACACTCCAAATACATCCAACCTAAACTAATTCCACTTCCAAGAATAAAAGAAGAAATAAGAAAAAGTAGACCCCTCAAAACTTGATTTTTTTTTTCCTGTCTCGCTCTCTCTTCAGACTGCTTAATAAACCTCTTTATGATGAAATTGAACAGGAATATAAGCTGCTTTGTCGGAATGCTAACAGTTATGGACCCGGGTTATGGACCACAATGGCCTCATCCCAATGGCGTAGTTCAGTAACCTATATTATACAATCATAGTGCAAAATTTGACCTCAAGTTGCAGAGTATATATGTACTCAAAATTTCAAAGGTCATTCAATGAATGTACAAATGTATTGGGGTTAAAAACTGTGCCCCTGATAGATGAGCATGTTGTGGATCCTAGTGTAAGCATCTCTTGTATCTTAACCTTTTGCATTTGGAAATCTATAGCAGATGATTTTCAAAATGTTATAAAAATTTACTAAAAACTTCAGAATCGGGATTTTTCACAACCATGCTAGGAATCTTGTTAAAAATGCATTGAAATGAGTACAAACATGCTTAGTAGTAGGCCAGCAGTTTGCAGTAGCCATGAAGATATATCAAGTGACATCAAGAGAAAACTAGCCTAGCGAGGCTACAGCTCGTCCGGGCCTTTCACACTTTTGTCACCGGGGTTTGAATGACATTGACGTGTTTTGTTACATTGTAATTTGCTTGTCTTGTCGGTCCATCCATTGCCTAAGATATAGGATTATATATATGAAGGAATCTAAGTTGCCCCAAGGTTTTCATCATCTTTCTCTGTTTTCTTCATTTGTACCTAGTTCCATTTCTTAACTCTATACAATGTCCGGGTCAAAATCAGCAAGTGTTGTTACATTTTTGTCATCTCAGCCATACTTTAACTAGCCTGTAGGATTTCATTATCTTGTTATATTATTCCCTTTGCGACATTTTACCTGCATCAGTCTATACTTTGTCCTGATCCAAATTGGCTAGAATTGTTACACTGTAGTTTACAGAGTACAGACATCTTATCAGATCTTCTTATATGCTACTATTTTATCAAGTAATGTTATTCCATCATATTTTTCACACTTTCTCCCTCAATATATTACACAATGGTTGTTCCAAATAAACATTAGGCCTAATTGGTTCACAAGAGAAAGTAACAAACTCCAAATCGGGCTCCAAATGTATATCTTTCAATGTATAAAATTGTGTACCTCACAAAGTATCATGTACAGTAGCACATATCACTTGAAGCAAAAGTCATCTTAGTACTGAACAAACTATAGATATTCTCTGGCTTCATTTTAATTAACTACAGGCACACATGTCGACTGCTCAGTGCCAGAAGTGGGTAAGTGCAATAGCTGCCCTGTGAACATTTGGAAATTTACACACAATATTATTGTACTCATCTACACATGGCAGCTATTGCTCTTACCCACTTCTGGCACCAAGCAGTTGATGTACGTACAATGCTATAAAATAGAGAGTTGTACCTTGCTTAGTATATTATCACCAACGCATCAGTCCTATTTCCAGTTACATCTCTACTATTTTGTTAACATTTCTTTGAGCTGTGAATAAGTCTACAAAGTGTTATTTGCACATCTGAAGAGTGATATTAGACAATATCGGCAGGATTCTGTGTCAATATGTTTAGTTGAAATGCTTCAAATGAGAAACAAACATAGCGGGCTGGCCATTTTGACATGGGCATCGCAATATAGAAGAGTTAACACTATGAGAACTACCTGCCTGTTGGTCAAAAAGGAGTTTTCATTGTCAATTGGACCAATCAGCAACATTGTTAGAATAATTTCACC
Organism: Amphiura filiformis; assembly: GCF_039555335.1. Classification (NCBI taxonomy): domain Eukaryota; kingdom Metazoa; phylum Echinodermata; class Ophiuroidea; order Amphilepidida; family Amphiuridae; genus Amphiura; species Amphiura filiformis. Next base: position 62,565,012 of record NC_092632.1, on the reverse strand, counting down.
ATGCAAAAAATGGGGGTGAATTATTTGCTAAACTCCATTCTGATTGGTGATTAAAATGAAGATATCATGTAATTGACCATTCAGGTAGTGCTCAGGGGGTTAACACGCTATGTGCAATAACTGCAATTAATTTGAGAGTTTTATTCTACGGACAGATTGCAACATAAAATATTCAGAAATTGATTGATACAAAATTAAAATTACTGACTAAAACCAGAAGCAACATTGCAAATTTGTTTTAAATTTTGAGTTCAACTGATTTTATCACCATATTTCATTAACACATTACAAATTATAAAATAATAATACACATTACAGTTTACCTTTAAAACTAAATCCTCACAGTGCGATAAACCGATCTATTATTCATAAATACCATGCATGTACAAGAACACCGGCTTTAAATATTAACCGAGTTTAATAATTGTTTTACTACATTTTGACGCTTTCTAACACATAACCCTCTTTTCCGATTGTGCCTCGAGTAGATCAGACGCTGACAAAACATGAAAACAAACAAGTAATGCGAAGACGTAATTTACTGTCATATTGGGTTAATCTCAGTCGCTTTTTTATCCTGCGATACACTATGGAGGACCATAATAGCCTCATTCCAATGGCATAGTCCAATAAACTCAATTAAACAATCATAGTGCAAAATTTGACCTCAAGTTGCAGAGTATGAGTTTTTGTACCCAAATTTTCTAAGGTCATTCAATGAATATGCAACTGTATTGGGGTTAAAGAACTGTGCCCTGATAGATGAGCATGTTGTGGATCCTAGCGATAGTTCATTTATTAACCTCTGAAAATTAGCTGAAGTCTGGGTTTATAGTCTGGGGAACATGTAATTATGGAGGCCCCCTTTTTCGTTAATCTGATGGTGGCCTAATAAAGCATGCATACATTGGGATGCCATGAAAATGGCAGAGACAAATCAGTGTCATTCATAGAGGAATGATTCATCCAAATTAATTTTTACTTAATTAATCATACGAAATGTCTAATTTACAGTCATTATTATGTCTTATTTATCACTTCATACTGATGGAGAAAAGCGAGGAGTTAATGAGATTTCGCGAGGAGTTGATGAGCGAGAAAGAAAATTTTAATTTCTCATTAATTTTGTGTAAAATTTGTCTCTATTTGATGTCTGATGACACATAAAATCTGCCCTAGGCTATGCTCTGATGGTCTACATCAGCAAAATAGGTTGTACAAGAGATTTAATGGTAGTAAGCTTCAATTTGCACTGTATCATTGATTAGCCATTAAGAATAAATATATATATTTCTTCATTTGCTTTTTTCAATGGACCACATACATACATGAATGTCTGAACCATGGTTAAAGCGATCATACATTGGGTAGCGATCATACATTGGGTGTATTAAAGTTTAGGATTTTAGTTTGAGGTTAGTATTGTTAGGTTTAAAGGTAGGGTTAGTATAGTAGTGCATGTGACATGCGCAGTAATGAGTGAAGTCTACTTTAAAAGTTATTCCACCAATAACATTATTAATATGGTATACATTTCAATCTGGAATAAAAACATGCTTCAAAAACCCAGTTTTTCTTTAATTAGTGTGCCTTTTACTCAATCAACAATTAATGCTTCCCTAAGTTTCATCATAGGCCTTCAAATGTTTGAAAGCCTATGGTTTCATCAATCTAACATCATAACAAGTTCAAGGTGAAGCCCTGTCTACCATCATTACATGATTGATATGTCAAATCAAGATTATGATATCAATTAATATATAATCATGATTTAATACCACCATCCTAATAGTCATGAACTTCTCGTCTGACATACGTAACCCTCTGGGGTGCAACAAACAAGAGATACTAACCCATCAATACTATGAGGCAAAATGCTCTCACTTCCAAAGACACAGTTCATTCTCCTTTATACCTCATAAGGTGATCTCAAGTTACAGGGTATGAGGTTGGGTTCCCAACAAATTCAAATGTCATTCTATGTGTGTACAAGCATATTGGGGTTATAGAACTGTGCCCTAATCAATGAGCATGTTTTAGATCATAGTACAAGATTTGGATGGATAGAAACAACAGTTAGATGATGACATCATTCACCCATGTATTATTACGGATTGGTTTCAAATCATTGCAGACCTACTATTTTTCATCAATTTTGCGCATAAATTTAATGAGATCACTTCCGAGCCAATGCTTTATGGAGTGTCTAATTGCTTGTGCACTTCCTAGACATTCTGTCGACAAGAATGATTCATTGATTGAAGAAGATATGATGATTTCAAGTTTAAACTGATCGTAGTTTGATCTTCTCCTCGGAGAATCAGTAATACCCAGTCGGACCCAGTCCATCCTCAATTTGCAACTTGTGTGCAGTCATCTGGGCTACAAATGAGTTTCAGCAGTCTATTGCTTTTAATATCCAGAAAATATCACTCTATAGCTTATAGGCATGTATGTTTGTTACAGATATTACTGGACTTTGTACCCTGAGAATGAGATATAAGATTGCTATGGTTTATTACACCCTATAATTTCTTTGGGCAATTTTCAAATCTAAAGAGTTACATAATCTAGTTCGTATTATTTTTAAATGCAATGTATAATTAACACATATCTTACGGTTATACTAAACTCTCTTTTATAAACCATCATCAACCTAAAGAAATATATTTTCCTTATCCACTGGTACAAAAACATGACTTAAGATTCGTGACCAGCCAGCAGGGTTAGCGTGACTCTTAGGCCAAGCTGATAAGCGAGGGCACATACAATTGCAGTGCAGGGTAATTTTGTTTCTTCAATACTATATTGGCTGGTACAGAGATTGCTACACGGAATTACGCCTTCCAGCGAATCCAGCGACTATTGTAGCACTTGTAACACTAGCTACCACACTCCCTGAAGTCAGAAAGAAGATCGCCGATTGAGCGCACTAGTTTAGCTGAAATTAAAGTATGTCAACCTAAGCAACCTTTTTAGAACCAAAAAGAAAACAGTTATTTTTAGAAAGACAACACATGAATAGGTATTCATTGATATTATTAGAAGTTTAATTAATGTTGTAATGTTGTCTCCTAAATGGTATGTAGGCTTGGGAATGTAAGGTATGTCAGTTGAAATTTGGAAAGTTCTAGTCAAAACGCCATTGAGCATGTTGTCGAGAATGAATGTCTTATACAACCATGCACAATTGTGTTCTTGTTTTTTTTTTGTGTGTGCGCAATATTTATTATGGTGCAAGGGTTAAGTGTTAGATTATAGGGATATGATTAGGATTGTAGGGTTTAAGATTAGGATTAGAATATGGGTATACAATTAAGGTGGTATTGGATGCATTTTCTAGAAATTAGGAAATGCTTTGAGCATGTTTTTGGCGCCCTCTACGGAGGCGCCAAAATATAGGCATGACTTTGTGATTCTTTGTGAAAAGCTTCTAATTTCACTCTTGCTAGATTGACTTCGCAATTGTTTTGCTAAAATTATGCCCAGCTCAGAAATAAAACCACAATTTGCTTGGATTTTATTTTATTATTGTTTTCTGATATGCACAGGATAAAATGGTGAGCGTATATTCTTTGTTTAAAATACAAAATTAGGATTTATAAAAACACCAAATAAATCCTGACCTTTGTATGGGCTCAACCAGTTTACCGTGTGCCTTAGAAACCCGATAGACGGTGACATTTGACCATACACTAGGATCCACAACATGCTCATCTATCATGGGAACAGTTCTTAAGCCCTAATACATTTGTAGGCCTACTTTCATCCTTTGGGTACACAAACTCATACTCTGCAACTTGAGGTCAAATTTTGCACTATGATTATGTAATTGAGGTTATTGGACTATGCCATTGGGATGAGACTATTGTGGTCCATAGTGATAAGGTCAATTAACGAGGACTCTACTGATGGCTTTTGTTTGCTAATTACCATAGAATCTATATAGCGGTTATTGCCAAAGTTGCAATATGGTGGCACAATTGGGTGGAAAACTGTATGCAAACAACACGGCATATTAATTATACATGTTCTACATTGTTGTATTTTAAAACACTGAAGACCAAAATTGACATTATTGCCATGATTGGATCATGGAGGTAGTAAGCCTACTACAACTCTGGCGGAAATTCGTTGCCACACCAGCACGTTCTGGTGTTAAAAGCACGCAATCGAAGCTAAATATGGGATAGTTCCGTACTATTTTTTGTATAATAGTTGCAAATGCACATTCAGATTACACTTGCCCTTCCCTACCCCCGCCCCCCCATTTTCCAATGTTGGGAGACTGTAATGTAGAAATGATGACGATTTTGTCCAAATCAACATTGCAATAGGGGAGCGGGAAGGATGTTGGCCAATTAACGCTCAGGTGTGGCAACATTTTTTGCCAAGGTTGTAGCTATACTACCTCCATGATTGGATTAAATAAATAACTAAATCCTGTTATATACCCAGCAATGTTTGCTTATCATAATAATTGTAACAAACTGTAGACAGAAAAGGCAAACAGACAGAAATTTAGAGTTTTAAATTAGAGAGTTGACAGGAAGTTGTAAGAGTTAAATTGTTATGGATATGATTGGTGTAAGAACGAAAAAGTTGAATGTCAGATCAAAGTCATCCGAGGTGAATTAAGTAATGTCAATCACAAATTGTTACAGGTCATTTGAGGTGGACTAAGTTTATATTTGGATTGTCAGAACACCTTCCCCAATCAGACACATTTCTCTTGTTTGGCTTGACTTTGCAAAGAGCGTCTAATTTCGGTCTTGCTAGATTTACTTCGCAACTGTTTTGCTTAAAAGTATGCCCAGCTTAGAAATAAAACCACAATTTGCTTGGATTTTATTTTATTATTGTTTTCTGATATGTTCGGGATAAAATGTTGGGCGCCCATTCCTTTTTTAAAGGAATTTTTATTTACAGATTAATTGAGTAGGGTAAAAGTACACTGATCAATATGCCTTTTGTTTGAACAAATCGGACATACGCTTTCCATAATACATCAATTTATATGTTCTTTGTATCCTATTGTTTTTCTCAATAATCAATACAGTTAATGAGCTAAAAGGACTGCAAAGGCTCATTAATATGTAATTTTGCCAATATTTTGCTAAAATCAATGCATAAATGTTCAGGGTACTTTTATTTTGCATACTTTTGCCCTGAAACTTGGTCAAAGTGTTTCTAATATGTTCTAATGTATTATATAGTGAAGCAGCCTCTAATTTGCATATTTGCATAATTAATGAGCTAATTTGCATAAATGCTAATTAATTATGCAAATATGCAAATTAGGGGGCGGCTTCATTATATAATACATTAGAACACATTAGGAACACTTTGACCAAGTTTCAGGGCAAAAGTATGCAAAATAAAAGTACCCTGAACATTTATGCATGGATTTTAGCAAAATATTACAATGATATGTTAATGAGCTTCTCAGTCATTTTAGCTCATTAACTATATTGATTATTGATAAAAACAATAAGATATAAAGAAAATATAAATTGATATATTTGGAAAACCGTATGTCCGATCTGCTTCAAACAAAAGGCATATTGATAGATGTGCTTTGCTCTACTCAATTAATCTGTTTAAAACATGTTTAGAGCACTTTTATAATGCCTCCAATACCACCTTAAAGGGTCAGGGTTAGAGTAAGTGTCAGTGGTAAGGTTAGGTTTAGGTTTAAGGTGCAGGAAATAATTAAAGTGCAAGATGACATGGGAGGAGTGGGCTATGTGACTTCAAAGATAGGGAAAGGCTCCCCGGAAAGCAAGAGAAGGAAAACCTGAAAAGATTGTAACTATCATATAACCTACATCTGCATGTAATGACCATCCAGTCCATCCTGCAAACCAACATTATGTTGAAGCAGTATACTGCTTGGTGAGTTCATGCATTCAGTGGTGGAATCAAGGGGGAGCATGGAGCATGCCCCTCAACCCCCCTCCCCAGTACGAACAAAAATATTACAGGAAACCCACTATTTTCGCAAAATATGCTCCCACCCCACCCCCCTGGTACCGACTACATACATCATTACCTTCGATGTAGGGGTTGATGTATAGCTATGCATTGTTTATTAACAAGATAGAAAATATCCTGTATCAAATATTGATTCAATTTTAGCTGACTCATCTAAAGTATTTCCCAAGGGATAGATGTTGAATTTGATGTATAAATTGTTAATCAAAGTGTATAAATTTATTCTCACTACTATGGCAATTTTTCCAGAAAAAATGTTGCTGTTTTAGCATATACCAGCATATTTATGAAGAATGTAGTTCTGAGAAAGTCGCATTTGAAATTTTTCAACAGTTAAAAAGGTTCCTGACAAAAATGGGTATGGGAAATTCATTTTTACTTTTAAAGCAATGTTATGTGATTATGATTTAAAGCCTAATTTTAAATGTATTGCATGTACTAAATAGGGCTTAAAGTTATACAGCAAGGAAATAATGTATGATTGAAACTACTGCTGGCTACTGATTTGTTTCCAATATTATCTTTAGTTATTGCATCATAGTTGGGTGGTGTGGTTTTTTTTGTGTGTTCTTTCTTGTCACATAAAGCATGATCTGTAGTATATTTATCTGATGTTTAACAAACAACCAAACACACAAGCAAACAAGTTGGCTGATACGAAAGTATTAATTATTTTATATGATGTGTTTGGGGCTCGAGTAAACTGACATATATGAACATTTTGAGAGAGACAAAATCAGGACTCAGCAGGGATTGAACCCCGGTCGCTGGATTACAGGTCCAGAGTCCAGCGACCAGGGTTCAGTCCCCTCTGAGTCTTGATTTTTTTCTCTCTCAAAAGTTTCATATGTCAGTAATCATAATTTCTCAGGCTTGCATTGTTTATTTCTGATCCTCGCATATATTAATTTGTGTGTCACATTGTCTTTCACCCTGCTAGGGGTGAAGCATATAGGCCGCCTCCTTCTTCATTATTTAATTATTTTATATAATTCAATCCATCTAACATGGAAATTATAACATTAAGATTCAAGTAATGTGCTACTTGTTCAAACTTCCAAATTTTTAATTTAAGAATCAGAAGTCACATTATTTTTTCACAAGATATCATATAAGATATCATATATTGTTATGGCTACATATAAGTATGGCAAGCAGGGTCGGATCCAGGAATTTTTGATAAAGGGGCGCTTTTGGTCGATTTACGAAAAAATGTGTTAAAGGGGTCACCCCTCGAAAACTCAACGGTTTTGGCCCATTGTTTGCTGTTCATGGCAATTTGTTCCTTTTAAAAAAATTTCTTACAATTTTTGTATTTTTAAGTTACCGCGCCCTTTGCTAGTAAAAAAAAGGGGGGCGTGCTGGCTGTGCCCCCCCAAATCCACCCTGGCAATAATTACATGCAGCATGTATCCTATTCAAATAAACAAGATATACCCAAGCTACTGACTGCATAGTCTCTAGTCTCATCTACATGTACCATACATTGTAATTTCATTATATTACATCAAAGATATATAGTGTTATCTTTGATAGCAAAATAGATTTGCCAAAGACGGTCATGTCCTGTACATTACCCTGAAGTTATACAGTACCCGGTAGTTGCAGCGCAAACACAATCAAAAAACGAAATATAGAATTCATGTTTGTTTTCCCTCCCCCACGCCTGGAGGGAGTAATGAGAGGACGATGGGTGGAAATCGGAACATAGACGACCTTAAAGATTTCAATTCCACCCGGTAAGTGAACGAAACAAAATGGCATGGTAAATATTTTAGTAAGCAAGGAGAAGCTAGACCTAGGGGAAAGAGGACTCCACGATGGCTACTGACTCGTCTAACCTCCTGACAGGAAAAATATTGGCAATCGTTACAACTAAAATAAAGCCAAGGATAACAATGTATACACACAACTTGGGTTTGAATAAATTGACACAAATTGCGATTTGTATAAAGACGAGGCCGGCCGGAATCCCTACTGCACAGTAATCGACCACGAATCCACTCCTGAGCACAGAAGTAATATATGGTAGCCCTGGTATGCCTCTAGGCCTATGGTACGAGATATATCTGGTTATCAGAGCCATGTGATATGCAGTTAAATTGTATAAAATATATGTTGCAGTGATACTACCAGCTAGCACTCATACAATTACAACATGCATAACATGATATTTCTTTCAGTAGATGCTGTTCAATATGTGCATAATTGTAACCCAGCTACAGTAAATATTTTTTAAGTATAAATAGAAATATCCATAATATATACGCTTTATTTATTAATAATTATATAAATTACATAGTATGAAAAAAGGATACCTACATTCCAATACTCAAAGACACAGTTCATTTTAACCCTTGCATGTGTAAACAAATTTAAAGAACTGTGTACAGTTTTGAGTATCATCATACCCTACCATAAGGGTCAACTTCAAAAATTATAATTTATCTTTGGATACTACTGAACTTTGTCACCAAAAGTAGGACTTTACTAATAGCTACAGGATGAGGAAGATTTTGTTTAATCAAACAGAGAACTCCCTAAGCACACCTCACCAAATCTTAACTGTCATGATGATGTTAATCAACTTTTCAATGAAGCAAAAACCCGATAAGAGAAACCATCCTCATCATCATCATCACCATAGCGGCAACTGAATCCCTGACTAGAATCCTAATCATTGTTTTTTATATCAGCTATATTAATCCCAAATCATCTGCCTCAATATAAAATATTGTTTTTTCGCTTATTAATATTGTTTTTCCGTTTTGTTTTCACTATAGCGCCGTTGTCGCCAGCAAGACTGGAGGGATTCTCCAGTGTATCCTTGTCCAACATATGCTTCAATCCGTTTCCATTCTGAATAGGAATTGCCAATGGTGTTACCAGGCTTTTCTTTAATACCTGTCGTATCTTTTAGTCTCTGGCCTGTACATACATTTTACTAAACATAACAGTAGCTAATACATGCTAGAAGTAGGTTAAATTAAAACACGTTGATTGTTAAGAAGATATACAACAAATTACACACAAGTGTGTGATGAACTCAATGAATAGATGTAGGTTGGTAATAGTTACACTATGGACCACAATAGCCTCATCCCAATGGCAGAGTCCAATAACCTCAATTACAGAATCATGGTGCAAAATTTGACCTCAAGTTGCAGAGTATGAGTTTTTGTACCCAAATTTTCAAAGGTCATTCAATGAATGTACAAATGTATTGGGGTTTAAGAACTGTGCCCTTGATAGATGAGCATGTTGTGGATCCTAGTGTTACTTCATCCACTCCTGTGGATGAAGTATAAATTTATTTTACTTCAATAAATTGACTAAACACTTGAAAGAAAATGAAGAACAACATTATTACAATACTAAAATTGGGTCACTCTGTTTTGATAACATTATGGCTGCTGATATGAATTCTGTATCACTTTATTACATATTTTAATAAGTTAACAATATAGTGACTGACAGAACCTATCCATAAGATCAAATGATTTGTGACAAATCCCAATTTTATTAATGCTCTGCATGCTAGCTATATAGGCTTTAACATGTAAGTCCCAAGTTTTGAGATATTTTCTCAAAATATCAAGAGCTATCTTAAGAACCACTGAACCAATACTAGGCTTGTTTGTACTCATTTTAATGCATTTTTCATGCTGATTCCAATTATGGTCATGACAATTTACAATTCTGAAATATTTGAATTTTTGAATTTTTTAAAAACTTTGTCTGCAGTCGAAACCTGCGTGGAGACTAGAGGGTTAAGCCAAAGTTACCTATATACCAGAATTTCGGTATATATTCAATATATCTAAATTAATCTCTACTTTAACAAGCTGCAATCACTTCCAAAAGTGTAATTTTTTAACCAGAATACTTCTTTCAACAAATGTGAACATTCGAAATCACTTTAAACGTAAAGAAGCCACTGAATCCACAATGGAATAACATCACGAAAAAAAGATGTTAAAATCCAGGACAAAATGTCAAATCTAAGACAACATCATAGCATCCAGCCTGTCAACACATATGTGCCACACTTGCTTTTAATAACAACCTCCTCATGGGGTTTTTTTCCTCGTATCTTTTCACTGTTGACAAAGATTTGATGGATTTCACAACCAAAATAATACATCAGCCAAGTATTATGCTAAATTGCTTTTGGAGTAGATCATTAAAGAGAAGAAGATGCATCTTGGTAATTTTTTTCATCATTTTTTTAAATCCAGTTTCAACTGTATAAGTATGGCACTAAAGTCAATTCAACTAGATCACTTGTTTTTTTCCTCAAAAAACTTCTCAAAAATCCTCAAATCCTTAAAAAAAATGAGTTAAAACAAATAACACCAGTTAGGTTTGAATAAATTTCATAATGGGCTATTCCAGAAAATACGTGCATGCCCCCTGAATAGAGGTGTAACTTTTCAAAAATTTCTGGATTTCCATGATTGCTTTCTGAAAACGACTGGAATTCCAGTCGCCAATGGTACTGGGAAAAGGTTGAAAATGCAATAAAATGAAAGATAAATTATAGAATTGTCAAAATGAAAACATACAATATTCTTGAAACTTGATGAACTCAATTTTCTCAAAAGGGTGCGGTTCCTGTCTGTTTTTCATAGTTGCATACAAATTAATGTGTAACATGAAGATGGCCTACAATGTGCAAGCTTCACACTAGCAGGGCAACAGCATCATGCCAGCCATATGCAAGGATTGCAGCGATATATTATGCACCAAGCCCACCAACAAATACCTATATGAAAGAGGAAACAGGAGGCAGACTGACAGGTCTTATAAAACTCATTTTTTCAACAAAAAAGTTTCAAGTGAGACATTTGAGATGAAAAATACATCTATCTTTTTAATACTCCCACGTAACAAAATGATAAAACTGGTGACAAATTTGGAAACCTTGTCATCAATCTTGGCATACAATTCTGACACCTATTATCCTGTCAATTTTCCTAATAATTTTCAGGAAACGCTAGCACTCTCGGCATTCGCACCACTTGAACTGGCTGAACCGTCGACCTCCATGATCACTGGGCGTCTTGATGTTCATGAATGTGACTGGGAGAAGACAATTTCCTGCTGCAGCTGTGTTCCAAAGGCCGGGATGAACGCCATGGTATTCAACCTACTAAACGATTATCACTGAATGCGAGAAATTCACAGCTAGCTAAGGATAGCTGCCACTAAGCATTTCCTAAATGCTGGGTGGTGACATGTAACCTAGGAGCTGGAATAGCTGCCATTTAATATTTCCTGAATGTGGTGTTAGAAAGAAGGAGGTAACATCTTGGATAAATGCAAGAGATTCACATCTTCGATATAGCTGCCATTTAACATTTCTTAAAGCAAGGGTTACTGGATGAACATGATGGTATTCAACCTGACAGACTGTTGTTGGCTTGGCTAAATGCGAGATTTACAGCTAGAAAAGCTGCCTTTTAACATTTCTTGAAGAAGTGGTTGGGTTGAACTTGATGCCGTTCAACCTGAGAACCATTGCCAAATACCCACATTTAAAAGCTCCTGTTTGATACATACTATAATGCAATGGAAGCTGTCTCATCATGTTCCTTTCAAGTATTTTTGCTCTGTTGAAGATCTGAAACCTTCTACTTCAAGTATGCTTTTTAGAATTGCAAAACTTTTGCAAAATAGTACCAAAATGAAAAATGTGTCGAAGTTGCCTGCTCTTTGTAACATTTAAAAGGTAGTAATCTGGCTAAAGAAATTTAAATAAAATCTCATTTCATTAACTCTACTGCAGGTGTCCACAACATCTCATAGCAGCTTTAGCGCCACATATATCCCTATCTTTTTAAACTTGACACTATTATCAGTCTTGAATTGTCCGCAAATGTGGGGTATGACCTTTAGGAGAAGAAGAATACGGCTACAAATTCATGATTTGTCCGCAAAGTCAATAACACCAATGTTGCAACGGAAAGGTGGTGTGTGATGTATTTCATTGCCATAGCAACATATTAGCAAGGCCTTTGAACCTTTATCACCATGTTCCATCTCAGGGGTTTATAGTTGGGCATTTAAAGAAGGGGGTTGAGCGACTTGTCACGTCTTCAAAGCCCTGCTTTTCACTCTTTCTATAAGCTTAACTATTGAGGCAATATCACTGAGTGTAATACTTGACAACTACAATCAGGCGAGAGAGTCTTTAACCTTCTTTTTCAACCACTGATCACTTATAAAGTGCCGAATAGCAGATTTATAATGATTAAAGTAAAGTCGTAAGGAAACTGGATGATAATAAAGATGTCCAGTAGATGAATAGAATGTTTTCATACCTTTTATACTGGTAGGCAATTAAAGAACCCATCACCTCGCTTACAAACGAGTTTACTCCAGGTTAATTTGCCGACTCGCAAGAGCTAACGGCTGGCATTCGGTCACCAACCTTTACATCCATTTATGTAATTATTATTTTTTTACCAATATTTTCATGAAATATTAAAAGACATTGACCCTTGGGAGATCAGACAATCAATAGGCCCTTGTAATCTGGTGAAGTTGTGTCTGTCCTTGTGCCGATGTTGGTTGATTATTCTCAACTTAGCAGGTGATACCGATTTCAAATAGATAATGTCAGCTGGTTGTTCTCCCATCTTCCTATCTAAAGATGCATCTTGATGTATAGATCCTTACTGTCAAATACCGTTTGACCTTTTTATTACGGCGCCTGCTGTGAATATGATTTTTTTTCTCGATCAGATCATGTCAATAAGATGGTAGCTTTTTATCATCTGGTTTACCAGTTCTCATTATTTCTCCTTTAATATAAATAATATCATCTTCATCAATGTATTCACCATTGCCCTCGTCCTGCTCGTCCTCATCTCTCTCTCCCTTTCCCTCTTTTTTTCGCTGTGATGCTCCATCTCCTCCTCCCTCTCTCTCTTTCAAAACAAATGGAAAAAAAAATCAGACAGAAAAACAACTAGACTAAGCTGTGGTCTAACCCACGAACACAGCCGTGTTGTTACCCTTAATGACCTTTGACCCCAAAATATATGAAAACGCCATAGACATTGGCTAATGTCAATGCATGGGTGCATGTGGCACCACTTTGCTATGTTACATCGTGAGCAGAAGGGGCATTTTGAAGGTTTTTCGTCTCAGACCGGAAGTGACCCCTTAATGACATTTGACCCCAAATAAAAAAATACCACATATGAATTGGGTACCCACAATTCATGTGTGAACATACCGTTACTGTCCTATGTTTTTCTTAGCAAATAAAAATTTTTGACGGTTTTTCGTTTTATACCGGAAGTGACCCCTTAATGACCTTTGACCCCAAATCTGTGAGGACCCCATAGACACTGGATAATAACAATGCATGTATGCAAGTGGTGTTACTGTCCGGAGTAATTTGTGGGAGAAAAAGCATTTTAAAGGTATTTCGTTTTGTACCGGAAGTGGCCCCTTAATGACCTTTGACCCTAAATAAAAAAAATACCACATATACACAGGGTAATTACAATTTATGTGTGAACATACCGTTACTGTCCTATGTTTTTCTTAGCAAATAAAAATTTTTGAAGGTTTTTCGTTTTATACCGGAAGTGACCCCTTAATGACCTTTGACCCCAAATCTGTGAGGACCCCATAGACACGGGATAATAACAATTCATGTGTGCAAGTGGTGTCACTGTCCCACGTAATCTGTGAGAGAAGAAGCATTTTGAGTTGAAATCACGTTTTTGACCCCTATGACCCCTCGTGACCTTTGACCCCACGAGTTTCATATGACATGTAGGGGCATGGTCAATGAAGGTTATGACCAAGTTAGGTCAAAATCGGTGTAAGCATGTAAGTGCTAGAGCAAATGAAGTGGTCGGCAGAAAGAAGAAAGAAGAAAGAAGAAAGAAGAAAGAACCAAAAAGAAAAAAAGACACAGCCGTGACTAACGTCACGGCTGTGTAAAAAACCTCAAACAGTCCTGAAACAACTTGGAAATTTGGAAAATCCCCAAGAAAGCCTTCCCTTCTTGTTATTCTACATGTACTGCTTCAAAATATCAGAGGTTATACATAGTACAATAATGTTATCAGATTGGACAACAAATCTAGTCCCGTTCTAGTATGAAATTTGGGCTATTCCATTTAAAATCCGCACTACCCCTGTGGAAGATTTTGGAAATGCCTTCCACAGGGGGAGTATGAATTTCAAATAGAGCTCCATTTGAAACTCACCCTCCCTCAGTGGAAGATTTGAGTTGAATCTTTCTCAGAGGATGTAAGAAATTCAAATGGAGCTGCCTAAATGTGTTCATTCCATTTGAAATTCAGAGTCCCCCTGTGGAAGATATTCCCAAAATCGTCCACAGGGGGAGGGGGGATTTTAACTGGAATAGCCCAATGCTTGTCTCGCTCGCATCAACTTGCATCAGGACGACATTATGGATTTCTTAAACAAACTATTGGAAATTTGATCACACCTTGAGTTTGATTTAATCAAAAAGAATTGATTTATATCTTAATATTTTCTTTTCTGTGTTTTTTTCCTACAGGTCTTGGAAAATGGCATCTTATCAAGGTTAAAATGATTAAAAAAAAGAAGCTGGAAATGTTCCCTGTTTTATTGATTGACAAATTTACATATTCTTATTATTACATCCATGCATGCATGCATATTCAGAAATAAATAAATTGGTTGATCTACTTGTATCTCCAACAAAATTGAACCTGAAATTGCTGCCTTAATGTATTTATGACAAAAAAAACCCAGTTTTTCAAAACTGAAAACTCTTCCTTGTAGAATGTAAGATAGCATTTTCACGGGCATTTTCATTGCTAGTGGTTCTTGGAATAGGATCTTCTAATTGAAATCCTTACACCCCCTATGGAATACATAACCTTAATCTTGAACACAACACAGGGAGTGTGATTTTCTTAATGGGGTTACCTGAATGGGTGGCTCAATTTGAAATTTACACACCTTTTGTGGGAGATAAAAGTCATGTCTTCCAAAGGGGGTCTATGAATTTCATCTGGAATAGTCCAATAGTCTTGTGGAAGGATTGCTCCAAACACTGTGGATCTGCATGATTGGGAGCAATTTCCTGGATCTTACAAGACTTTACATTTTGTGATACAAATGCAAATGTCAAAAGCTGTCAAAAGGCAGCTACTTGGAACTGTATGTTCCTGTACTCCCAAGACAATAGACACCTTGCCAAATACGAAATGTGTAAGGATCAAGGAGGGCACCATTTTGAAATTAACAGAAACATAAAGATGACACCTTAGAAATATTCCCCATTATAACCTTGGCTTCTATTGTCTTTCATACAGACATGCAGACACCTGAGCAGGCGGTCATTGCCCTAAACACACCGCCTACAGTTGAACATCATTTTCTCTCAAAACAATTTCACAAACATTGAACCTGGCCGGCATTTTCTTTAGCCTACCCACTTGGCATGCAGGTCTCTGCATTCAAAATCACGCATTTTTAATGAAAAAGGAGGTAAAATAGAAGGCCTAAATTATGCTAACATCTCACACCGTCCCATCATCACATTGAGGGTTAACAAACAACAACACACATTTTCAAGACAAAGATGATGCATACGATTAGTTGACAGACAAGATTTATCCATCACTATCAATGGTATGGACAGTCACTATCATCAGTATAAGGCAGGTGGTGTTTTAATGTAATGAAATCAACAACAGCTTCATAAAAAAAACCTGCAAGAATTCACAAACACATCTAAGCCATGTTCTACCTGAACATGGTTGAATGGCTCTGTTTGGCTCATAAAGATAATGTCGAAGGCCTAGCCTAGAAGTCCTAGAAAGAAATATTCAACACTAAAAAGTGCAAGTATATTAGCTAAAAAGACCTTTATATACCAAGTACATGTGCAAAACATGTACATAAAGACCTGTATTTTCAAAAACAAAATGTAAATTTTATCAACTGAGCTTTGACAATGAACTAATAAATGCATACTTTCCAGCAAAAGTCAATTATCAGTGGCTTTGTTTTTTAAGTCCAATATTTACAACACTATGCTCATCATACATTATGATAGTCCCCTCCACAAGTACTGAATGGTTCATGGTAATACTGTTTTGCAACAGCTTGAGTACATGAAAATCATTTATATTGTTTCATCTTTTTGACAGAATAGTGCTGCTGCATCAATTAGGCTTTCAAAAACATGACTAATCGTGCCTTTTAATGTGTGTGCCTGTACGTACAACATGTGTGCTTCACATAATAATGATTGAAGCAAATGTGAAAATTACTGTTTGAGAAAATTTGCCACATGAGAACATGCGCAGGTGCCATTGTCTGTTAATTTTTTTTTATCACACTTATTCTTTGATTTTTGACAGTGGCATACAAAAAGAGGGGGGAGGGGAGCAAGGGGCCATGCCACCCACTTTTGTCAGTCAGCCTTGAGAAATGCACCCAGTCTGGGAAAAAATTTTGGCGTTTTACCTATTATAGCGAGCGAAGCGATCTGAAAATATTTTAACAATCTGGGGAATCGAGATCCTTGCCAACCGACCATTGAACACCACTGAATACAGATGTAACAGTTTATTTGTCAGTAATGAATGAATGAATGTAACCTTAGTTCGAGGCGGTAGGGCACTGGGATAGCAATTTTTGTTTTGCTTCTTGATATTTATTTATTTACTTTTTTATTTTTATTATAACTATTATTTTTTTTGCTTCTCAATTTATTTTTATTCTGATCTCTGTCAGTCTTGTCCACCTACCTCTGCTCTAAGTATATCAAATCGCTAGCGGCCCTGCTCAATTGGTTGTTATGTTATGGTTTAAAAAACAGGGATATGACAATCAGAGAAAACTACTGATCCAAATTAGAGCAGAGGTTGGTGGACAAGACAAGTGATCAGAATAAAAATAAATCAACAAGCAAAAAAAAAAAAAGTAAGAAAAATAAAAAAATAAAAAAATAAAATAAAATAAAAATAAAATCGAAAAGCAAAAAAAAAAAACTATCCCAGCTCACTGATGCCTCAAAGCGAGGCTATGATGAATGTAGCAGAATGTATTGATGACACAACCTTTGATTACTACTGCTTCAATTCCTTAAAAACACTCACTCTCATCGGAGTTAATTCCAGAATATTTTCAGAGTAAACACTCCAACATCATCATCACCACTTCTTCGCTGATTTACTGACAGGACGAGAACTGCAAAAAGTGCAACGCTACCTGTTCTTAACAACATGACTAATTCCATCAATTAATATGTATTTTGTACCAGGTATCATCATCACCCGCATCGCTACCAAGATGACCATTATTAATTAACATGAGTCATGTTTGAATTATAAGCCTACGCTAATGAAACATCGATGCCGTAACCGGATTATGATTGCTCGCTTATTGACCGCTACGTGCTCGGCGTATGTGAATGAAAAATAAACAAAACCGATGTTGGTACAAAAATATAACGTGGGGATTGTTTGACCTGCACTTTGTCCAGTGACTGGTTGTGTATGGTCAATTAAGCTGCCCATTCACAATCACGGGGCTATCTGTTTGATTTTTGTTTCATAGTGATATTGATTAAGCAATTATGGTGGTATTGTTTTGGTGATCAGAGTAATGAGGCAAATATAATCCGCAAGCTGCTCAGATACAGAAATTCACTTTTGCCTTTTTGGTTTCATTATGTGTGTCTGTTAAATTAATAAACTGATTGTATTGTAACCAGGCCCATATACGCAGGGGTTGCAGCCCCCCCCTCAAATTTGCCAAAGTGTAAAAAAGTCCCAAAATTCCAGCATTTGAGAGCGTAGAGAGAAAAAAAAAGAAGAAGTTTTTTACGGGTTTTTCGTCAAAAAGGTCCAAATTTTGGAAAGAAAGTCCACTTTTCACAAAATCACCCTCCCCCCTGGGGGAAAAAGTCCACTTTTTCAAAATCAGCACCCCCCCCAAAAAAAATTCCTGCGTACGGGCCCGATTGTAACATCCAGTTTGTGTAATTTATTGAGTGATCAGGTCAATGTTATAGCATATTTCTCTCAATATTTTGGTTTGACATTTTCCAAAATTGTGTTTTGATGAATGAGTTGTAGATAATGCCAATTCCAATTCCAACCTCCTACTTTAGTACATTTTAAATTATGATACTAGAAAAAATGGTATTGATAATGCAGAGTTGGCAAGCTCTAAAAAATTTCAGTACTAAAAACACAGGGACAAACAATCTATATTAAGAACAAACGATTTGGATCTTCTCTAGTATTTGAATGCAACCATCAGTTTCTACCTGTCCTTGTCTTCACCTGCAGAAAATCCAATTTACACTCAAACATAAAAGTTTCAAATCATTTTGATGCATAAAAGCTAAATATTTTACACTGTCCTTGATAGAAATGTCATAATAAAACACCTTGACATAAACACAATACACAATGCCCCTGATTTATTGTTCTATTTTCATACACAGGTGCAGAGCCAAGCATTAAGTTTGCCATTGTTAAAATTTGATCAAAAGCATGAACATGGAGAGACATTCTGTACAAAAGAGTTTGTCTGCATGCACTGATCAATAAGTAGAAATAGATCAAATTGATCATATTAACTTAATCATTTTATTAAATAGCTTAACTCTCTCCACGCTGGTGTCGACTGCAGACGACAAGTTTCAAAAAAATTCAAAAAATTCAAAAATTCCAGAATTGTACATTTTCATAACCATATTTGGAATCAGCATGAAAAATGCATTCAAATGAGTACAAACAAGCCTAGTATTGGTTCAGTAGTTCTCAAAATAGTTCTTGATATTTTGAGAAAATATCTCAAAAGTTGGACTTTTTATTAATATGATATGGCTAGCACGAAGAGCATTAAGCAATTTCTTTGTTAAGTCCCCATTAGCAAGGCAATGGGTGTGAAGTATGGACCATATATAGGCCTATTGATAAGTGAATGTCCCTTTAAACAGGGCACCACATGTGCTGTTTCACATTAACCAGCTAAAATCCTTCATTCCAATTAACATTATTAATGCTATCTACTGAAGACAGCCAATATACATGTATATAGTTCAGTGAACTGTATTTAATTATGTCTGGCTCTATCTTGTAATACACATCAATGCCTAAATGATTGCTGCATTGTGATAGATCTACATAAAAGAAGTCTGTATTTTCAAACTGAATTTTTGTGCTATCTACTGAAGATGCATTAACTCACTAACACACAAATAAATTGCCAAAAATCACCTGCACACAGAAAAATCAGAACAGTTTAAACACACACACAAAAGTATTTTCTTGCCTACAGTCTATCTTTTAACATTTTGATCTTTAATGTGATCCAGCAGGTGCTGTATACCTCAATCCATCAATAAAGTTGAAAAATAGTCCCAATGATCAATACCAAAACTTTGTGCAAAAACATTGATCTTTCTTTGTCCCCCTTGGTCTCAACAGGTTACTATCAACCCCTCTCCAAAATGTGTCTAGTGTTGACATAACTGCCCATGTTTGCTTTCTGATATTTCAATCATTTTCTATGATGGATTTCTCCTGGGCAACATTAAGAAAATAAGATGCTCTCTTTGCAGTCACTTGAGGCTTGGTTATCTTTTCCTTATACTTCCAGAACATCTTCTGGGTGTATTTTATTTTTCAAGGCCATGGTCTACATATGAATGTCAAAGATGAAGGTAAATCGTTAAAACCCATCACAGTTTGCAAGTATGTTTCCATCAGACAAGTTGGCTTCTACACAGATATTGGAAATGTAGTTTTCTGTGATGAAAGCATTTTGTCTCAGGTGGTTTCTGCTTCCATTTTTGATACAAGAATAAGCTTTATGTGAAAAATAAAATTTTGCTTCTCTTTTGAATCAGGGCAAGCTATGATTTCCTCATTTTTTATGGCTATGTTGCACCTTAAAAGATCTTGTTATCAATGTTTCTATCGTCATTACTGTCATCATCATTTTTTTAAAGAAAGTACTACAAAAGAGATAACTATTCCAATTACGGAACACCACTATACCCACCCATACACATGGAATTACGCCAATTGTCTTCAAAATGACCAAAATCATGATGAAGTATTGAAGATAATTTTTATTCATAGAGCATAAGCATCTCAACTCAGACAAAAATACTTGTACATTTTTCCATAGCTCAACATTTTTGGTTAACCATGAATATTTAATCAAAATGACCTTTCACACTTTCTGATCAAATTTAATCCCTCACGCCAAAATACTATAAAATCATTATCATGATTATAGTCACTCATTCATACAAACATAAAAAATATCCAACAAAAGAAGTTAAATACAACAAATTATATATCTTTTTGAAAGAGGCAGGTGGTCTCGTTGACTAGCACGGGCCAAAGTCACACAACCACATCTTGATACAGGATCTATCCCCTATGGTAAACCGCAGACAGACGACTAAAATAAATTCTAAACCACGGCTTTGTTCTCCTATTCGCTTAGTCGTTAAATAATTAATGAAGCAAAAGTAGGATGCAATGCAATGGACTTTTGTGTATTTGTTGGCCAGTGTGAATATTTTTGTGGGAGATTATTTTCATATTTTGTGAAACCTCAAATGAAACATCAAAAATAGGTCAAAATAGTATGAAATACTATATATCAATTAAAGACTATTGGCTATAGTATAGTAGACACGAAAAAGGCAATAAATTGTTTGAAATGGAATAATGTGAAAAACAAACTCATGTAAAAATTAATGCTTCTACAGTGTTTCATGAAAAGAATCCATATCCCATTATACCAACACTTGTGGCATAACGTTACCAAATATGAAGGCACATTTCATATGTAGCGTGCAATTCAACTGAAGACTGTTCCTTTGTTTGGCCTTTTAAGACCCCAGTCCAGCCCACATCAAAAAGCTAAACCATGGTCTAAGCAAAGTCCTCCAAACCCATTCTGATTTGAAATATTCCAATTAGATAACAAAACATGGCTAGTATTTGTGTTTACCAGTGTAGGTGTAAGGTGTATTGGGTGCTTTAATTGGTACTACCCTAAGCAAATACAAGATATTGGTGATTTTTATTTGTTTTGTAAACTAGATGGTTCTGAAGTGACCAGTGACAGTTTCAGAATGCTAGCTCCCCAGCTGCCTCCAGAATAGTTTCAAAATATTTTGGTTCTTGAATTAAATAGTAAGCTTGGCATCTACAAATTTTCCACTATTGATTATATATAAATTTTAATTTAATTTTTTTTTTTTTTTAATTTTTAGAATCCAAAACTGCAAGCATGTCACCAGTTTCACACCAATTTGTTTATAACCATTTAAGGTCCATTTTCTTATTTCAAAGGAAATGTTGTGTAATTCTAACCAGAATTTTTTTTTTTTTTAAAAATAATTCCCAGAGGGCATGAAGGCCACAATAACTGTTCATATACTCTCGAGCACAATAATAATATACTCAATGCCTTACAGCGAGTAATTAACACACATCAGGCCATTCTGTGAATGCCTGATCCTCAATGTTTTTTGTTCGCCTGTCTCAGTCTTTTATTATTTCACATTGTTAAGCTTACACGTCTTAATTGAAGAAACCGCTTGTGTTTAGCGTGCACGCGTCCAAATAAGGATCCCAATTTGGGCATTCTGGACCAGGACAAAGAAGAGCGGAAGTTTTTACTTAATTAACACAAACATTGCGTAGATTTTCACTATCTCCATTGTCGAGAAAGTTGTACTGCAAACAGTGAAAATTTTTATAACTAATTTTCCATGTTTTATGCTAAAAAAAGCCTATGGTTATCTATTAATATTTTTTTAGCTGATTTATCCTCATAATCTAATTTATTTTACATGTATTGATTACTGGATTTAGTAAAAGCATCTTATGAATAATTAAGTTACTCAACCTTCATTTTAAATGATTGAATATTAAAATAAACCTTCATTTTTAATGATTGAACATCATATCTATAAGTACATATGAAACATCATTATGAAACAATTCAATTTGGCTTGTAGCTAAAATAATTTGAAATACACGACATTCAAAATGAAATTAGGATTTAATATACATGTACGAATCCAAGTTCAAAATCAGTCAATACTCGCTGGCACACGGCTGTCCTGCGTGCTAGAGACAGAAATATGATCCAGTGGTATCATTAATCATTTAAGCTGTAAAAATGAGACACTTCTCAAAAATGACAAAAACACCACCTGAACAAATATAATGGTCATAGACAAATCTTGTCAATTCAGACGGATCCATCATTTCTATAAATGACCCTACATTCATTGTATTTTTAACATCTCATTTTCAACATCATATTTTGCGTAATTTTGATTGAATTCATTCAGGTTACTATGTGTAGATATGCAATACCAGGAGGGTTCTCAACTTTGGTGTGGGTGGGAATGTGCAGCAGCAGCTGGGACTCCAAAAAACTACAAATAACTCAAACAAAATTAGACGAAAAAGAGACACGAAATTATACTAATTTTTAGAAAATGTTCGCAAATTTTGCTACATAACGATGGAAAATTGATTTTTCTGTGAAAGTTTGAAAAACATCCTTTATCAAATTGTCATGAAATTGAGGACCATCATCAAACCAAGATGGCTAAAAATGAACCCTAAATCTAAACTAAATGGCTAAAAATGCACCCTGAATCTGCCGCATTATTACTCGGTATAAACATAACATATACTGCTAAACTAAATTTTAACCATTCTTTAAGAAATTCTGAGCATAAAATAGACCAAAATATATTTCTGTTGTCATTTACCTAGATACACAAAATCTAAGATGTCATAAATCTTTGCAAACATCATTGGCTTACAAATAAAATACATAACGATATCAAATTCATCCGTCTAGACCAAACAGGCGATTACAATTACGGTCTCAGCTGTGAGAAAACAGTGAATTAATGAAGGAATATTTGGAAGACGACGTTGGATTTACAATGTATTTCCTGAGGCAGGATTTGCGCGTCCATCGTGTCTTTCTCTAGTTGTATTCCACGTCTACATTTTAAAGGGATTTCATAGTTTAGAGTGGAATGTTTTGCAGTGACATTTTCAATGCTTTCACATCTACTCCCACTTCAATGGACATTGGACGCAGGTAAGTCCTGGCGTAAGTCTCTTTAGTTTTACCAAGCCATATACATACACTCTAAGGGATGTTGTTGTATATAAAATCCCACTGAAATTGGGCTATTCCATTTAAAATCCACACTACCCCTGTGGAAGATTTTGGAAATATCTTCCACAAGGGGAGTATGAATTTCAAATGGAATGAACACATTAGTACCTGCATTTGAAACTCACCCTCCCTCAGTAGAAGATTCAGGTTGAATCTTTCTCAGAGGGTGTATGAAAGTCAAATGGAGCTGCCTAATGTGTTAATTCCATTTGAAATTCATACATGTGGAAGATTTTTCCAAAATCTTCCACAGGGGCAGCGGTGGATTTTTTAAAAATAGAATAGCCCATTGCAACTGTTTTCATTATTCATTTTGACTGTCTACTTATTTCAAAACTTTAATCAGATAAAAAACATGAAAGTTAAGATTTTCTTTGAAGCTATAAACTCCTATCTATTGCAAATTTACCCACTCCCCACAAATATAAGCAAGTAATAGCATTACCTTGTGAGCCTTGATTATAAATTCACCATCAGAAGTTTTTTCCTGTTTACAAGGAATTGCCATGGGCTTCTTGCACACAAAATGGTCACTTTGGTCAGTTATTTCATCCTGTCCTAAATCGTTTAAACATCCCTGATTAAAGCCAAAGCATGCAAAGAGGAGTGAGAAGGGATCAAGTTTTCAACATCATATTCCCCTATGAAATTCAACACCCATTTAAGGCCAGAGTAATGGAAGACACATTCGTCCACGACCGAATTTGAGATTTTTTGATATTTATCAACACTAAGATGTATTCTTTCACTTGAAACTGATAAAATACAACTTGCTAATATTTATTCGTATTTTTGCTTGATTTATTTCACTCTTTTCAACTCTAAAAAGTCACATGGCTCAAGACAGCTTAGTAAATTGGCGGAAATAATGAGTCAGAAATGCGCGAATCACGAAAATATTGTGATTACTGCAGCGATTCGCGTCACGTGTGCTGCTCAACTCTGCGCGCGTATATCCAACGCAGTCAAGGCGCATTCGGTATGTTGTTAACGCCAGCAAATGTGGTGTAAACAAAACAAAAATTTGCAGTCAAAATGCCACTTAGATTTTTTAATTATTTTGAATTTTGGCGCACTGAAAGCAGAGATTATAGATTCATTGGTGCAAAAAGATGCATATTTAGACCATGCACCAGATACAGCTTTTACAAGTGTGAAAGTCTTACCGTTTTAAAATTTAAGGACGTTTTGTGCATAATTTTGACATTTTTTACTAAAACGCCGATTTCTCAGAGTTCACTTTTGACAATATTATGCGATTTTTGTGACAAGATAACTCGAAAATATGCAAGCAAAGGGTAAACTTTTTGCACTATCCGTTAGAGTACATCAAGGTCTAGGGAAGGTTTTTTCATTTTTTCAAAATATTTGTTTTAAACAAAAATATACACCATTATGTGCAATTTTTAGCTTAATAGAGTGACAAAATAGTCCCAAACAGAAATGTTTGGTAGACTCATAACCGGTGCGATCTTACCTTTCCGATGTTGATTAAGATACTTCTTGCATCGATCCCGAGATGCGGAAAAACCAATAGTCATTTTGTCCCACATAAATGAATAAATAACAAAACCCCCGATCCCCGGTGGACTCACCCAAAAGGTGACGTCACACCATATGATCGCCCTTATCCGACTTGGGATCCCCTACCGGACCAAACTTGTAGGGGGTGGCGGGGTCGGGATAATCAACATCGGAAAGGTAAGATCGCACCGGTTATGAGTCTACCAAACATTTCTGTTTGGGACTAGACTCAGTACACCGGTCGATCTTACCGGTTCCGATGTTGATTAAGATACTTCTTGCACCAACATCTGACAGCCCGATCTAGCAAGTAACCGACGGATGGAGGTACAAGATTGGTCAGCATCTGATCAGGGATCGGGAGCGGGTAACGATGGTTTTCGCGAGGTCAGAAAATATTTTCCCCAACGGTCGGGAAACAAAAAGACCACGCGATCACAGACATAAACCTCCTTACTTAATAAGTTTGGTGGTTAAGAATAGCGACACTGGTTCTTACCATGCTGAGTATTCTGTATAGTCTGAAAACCTGGTACCCGTACACCACCGTATTATGATCGCCCGAACAATGTCCCGTAAACATCCCGCCCGTCTCTGATTACTAACGTAAACGGAAGTATCGTAGAGAAGGGCGAAGGTGGCTTCCGGGACACCGCCTACTAGATCTCCTCAAGGGACAACCGAGCGGTATACCCAAGATGATGAGATAGCTCGTGTCGAGTGGGTCGTGGGACGCGAAACCTTCGCGATCCCGGACCCCACCAACACCTGGACCAGCCATTGCGACAGCGGCTGGACCGAAAACTCTGTAAGGGTGATGAATGCGGTCGTGAGTCCCTCGCAAGGCTTGTGTTCGGAAGAAATAGTGCTGCAGCGCCTTATCGGACACCCCAGCCTATCTTTGGCTTCAGCCGAACCTTGCCCAACCCTGGGGATTGGAGAGGGACGAATGTTGGTAGTCGGTATGCACCGCGCCCGTTCGTAGTCACGAGAACAGAGCGCCGAAACAGCGTCGCTCCAGTGTTTGTGAACACGGAAGCTAACCTCGAGACCGTGTGCAACTCAGCACCGCCGTCCCGAAGCCAACGCCAAACCGGAAAGCCATCTTGAGAGTTACGTATTTAAGCGTCGCTTTTGACGGAAGGTCAAAAGGGTGACCCTTAAAGTAATCTAAGACTGTGTTGGGATCCCTTAGGAGGATCACTTTCCTTTTGGTAGACACTGTTGAACATACCGTCGAGGCGTAGACTAATAAGGTAACCATCGGCTATGATAGTCGACCCGCCTCGAAACCTCGGTGAATGGAGAGGACAGCTGACTTATAGCTGGCCCCAGTGGCCCGCTGCAGTCTTGCTTGGAACTTTTCTGTCAGAAACTCCGGAACTAGCAGCACAGAGGCTCTAGCGGGAGAGCTATTTGTCTCATTGCACCAAGCGTAGTATGGAGCCAGACTCTGGCTATACGTACGGAGGGTAGACTTCTGTCTAGCCCCGGCGATGAGAAAAACAGCTTCTGATGAAAAGTATCCCTCCGCTGCGTGTTCCCTGGTAAGGGCCATGCAGCTAACTGCAGGTGCTCTAGTGATAGACTGGGTACCTCCGCTCCGGGCATCCGGAGTAGACCTGGTACCTCGGGGAGTGCCAGCGGCCTTGCCGCTAGCAGAATGACAATGCAGTCTTCCCACCCGATCTTGGCCACCACCCTCATGAGTAGTGAGATCGGAGGGACTGCATAAGCTGTCATCCTCCCCAGTCTATGGACAGAGCGTCCACGGTGAATGCTTGGGGTCCGCGACCCTTGAGCAGTACACCGGCAGTGGATGATTGCGATGAGATGCGAACAGATCTTTCGAGGGGTGGTACATCCCTTGAAGATCGCTCTGAGCGACCTGCGAGCAAGGGACCATTCTGCTGGTCCCGACACCCTTCCTCGTGACAGATTGTGCGCGAGGATGCTGGTGACGCCCGCGATGTGTATCGCTCTCATCGTAATCTGCCTGAACTTGCACCACCCTATCAGGTGTCGTGCATGCAGGCTCAATCGTGGTGGCCCGGAGTCCCCTTGTCTGTTGGGGTAGGCTACCACGGTTGTGTTATCCGTCAGGACAACGGTATGTGATTCCACGATCACCTCCTCGTGGCGAGGGAGGTTGATGTGAAACTCTGTCTCTATGGCCCCCATAGGCCCGAGGCGGAGTCTCCGTGGATGTGGACCCCCAGCCCCGTTTTGACGCTATGGTCGCCACTACGTGACATACCGGGGGTGCAGGAAACCTGACACCCTGGGTCAAATTGGGCTGATGGGTCCACCACCAGAGTTCTCTCGCGCGATCTCCGACAACGGAACCGCGAGGGATATTGGGTGACGACTGGGCCTGCAAGCAGGCTAGAAGGTGTAGTTGGGTAAGCCTAACGTAGAAACGGCAGTACAGTACGAGGTCTACCATACTGGCCATTAGGCCTACCACCTTCATCCATGCCACAGCGGGTTTTGCCCGAGACTCGGCCAAGAGTCAGGCACACCGCACCATGTTCGCACCCGCTCGGGTGAGAGCACCGCCAACCCCTCCGTGAGGGTGATCTGGGCCCCTACAAATAGTGGTGTCTGCGTCGGGACCACGCTGGACTTTTTGAGCTGATCAAAAATCCAGGGTCCCGCACCCCACGGACTATCAACCCCATGAGACCCGTAGTCTTCAGTGGAGTGCGTCCGTATATGAGCCAAACGTCCAGGTAGCAACTGATGTTGACACCCCTGTGCTTCAGGTACGCTGCCACCGCTCTGACCAAGAGTGTTAAACACCCTGGGAGAGATGGACAGGCCGGAGGGCCGGTATCAAAACTGGTAATTTTGATCCTGTACCTAGAAGCGCAGATGCCTCCGATCTTGAGAGGCGATTGGCATATGCAGATAGGCGTCCGAGAGATCTAGCGATGCTGTTCCCATGCCCCTGATGGGGCAGGCTAGCACCGAGGCGAGAGTCCCCATTCTGAACCTCTTGGGCCTGAAGAACGTGTTCAACAGCCTGCGGTTCCGGTGGGGTTCCGTCGCCGTCTTCCTTGGAGCCAATGGCTCCAAGATCACCAGTAGAACGGGGGTAGACCGGGACAATCGCCCGCTTCGTGAGAAGCTGTGTGATCCCTGTCAGTAGTGCCCGACGCTGGGGGCCGTCTGACGGCACTACTGTGGACCTCTTAAATGTGCAGACGAATGTGGGGAGACTGGGTTGCCAGTCTGTAACCCCCACTCACCACTGACCATACCCAGGCGCTCAAAGAGATGGTTTCCCACCTCTGGGTGAAAGCCATAAGCGGTCGCCCACTGGGAGATCCCCTGTGGAAAAAACCGCTGAGTCCCCCGGGAATGCTCTGCCTAGCTTCCCTTGGAAGAGCGCTTGCTCTTCTTCGGGCTTGCCAGCTGTTCCTGTGCTACCCTTGCGCGCCTCCCAGAAATGGGTGCTGCAGAGGTAGTGGGCTCGGGTACTGTTGGTGGTGCACGGCCTGCTGAAGTCGGAGCTCCTACCCATGGTAAGGGCAGTTTCCGACCTCTTCAGAGTGCTCCGTTGGTAGCTTCTTTGCACGGTCCTCCACCGTGGCGCAGAAGCATCCAAAGAGAAAAGGACCCTGCCTTTCCATCGCGTTGAGCGATTGGAGTGGCAGGCCCCTCCCCGGCGCTGAGTGGACACCCTATGGGCTAGGCCCATGGAGCTCTCGTTGAGGCTAGCTGTTAGCACCGCTAATAGGCTCACCTCATGGAAGAGCTCAGATGTTGTCTGAGCGTGATACGCTTGACGACATCTGGGTCCCTCTCGGATCCCCTCAGGTAGGTCCCGTGGTCCTCCCGCGTTACACGCAGAGGAAGCGTGCAAGCACGCGGCGTCATAGCTCTACTGAGCTCGACAGCCTTACGATATCTACCCGCGAGGTTTGCCGGGAATGAGAGTGCAGGCGTCCCCTGTGAGGAAGCAGCAGCTGAGCATCCTACTGAAAGGATCCCTGGTCCTCCTCCATGGACTCCCCTTAGGGGTGTCCGGAGGAAGATCAGTGCTGCTGCTCCCCTCGCGGGGCAGCGGGGGAAGGAGATTGGAGTGATGTCACTACCGGACTCATCTTCCGACTCCTTTCCCTCGCCCCCAGTATCCGTATCATGCTCCGATGATGACGGTAACTGAGGACGGGCATCTGAAAGCGGTAAGAAGGCATAACCACTGTGTGGCTCGCCGACTACCTGCCAGCAGAAGAGGGAGTACTCCCGCAAGACCCTGAGGTATCCGCCATGGCACCACTGGGTCCGCACGCTCTCGCAGCCGTCGTCCTAGCGCTAGCAGCACAGGGCCTACCCTGATCAAGATCTGGGTTAGCCCCATGCCGGCTGGCCTGGTCAACAGCTGATGTTGGTACTGCGTGGCCATCGCTAGGCGACACTTGCCACGGTGCTAGGCCGTGGAAGAAACACCCTGCGGCGGGTACCACGGGCATACCCAGCCGGCAGCTGACCCTGAAAGGATCCGCCACCAGGGTAACCCCATGGTACTGCAGTACCAGCACCGCCTCCCCCCCTTGTTGCCACAGAGACTGTGGTGACTAAGGCGGGTGCTGTGGTACCGGTGCGGTATCAGCGTGGGTACCCGTGAGGGTTCCCAACTGTGGACCGCTGTACCCTCGCCACACTGCGTTCCCTGTATGGGAAAACAAGCTGTGTGCTGGCGTGGTACCGGCGCTGGTACTAGCATGGGTACCCGTGAGGGTTCCCGGTTGTGTACCGCTGTATGCGTGGTTCCAGCGTAGGTGCCCGTGAGGGCTCCGGCTGTGTACCACTGTACCCATGCCTCACTGCGTTCCCCGCAAGGGGAATCAAGCCCGTGTGTATGGGTACCCGCTATACCGCTGTCCCTTGGCTAGAGGGAGCTTGCCTAGTACCACGGGTAGCTGAGCGTGCATACCCCGATCAATCACCTCGCCACCTGAATAGGCAGCGTCAATCAATGGAGCTATGCCCTGTTGATTTGACAGTGATCGATCAAGAGAGGTAATTGACCCATTGACGGTAATGGATCACCCACGCTCCGCTGGCTCTCGAGGACATAAGTGGGTTGTTGATCAGCTAGGCTGTTCAAGCTACTTACTGTACCCTCTAGAGCTTCGCCCAAGGTCGCTGTGTGTGGCGGACCACTCACGGCAGCTATGGGCGGGTGCATAGCGGCTACCACTGAAGTCAAGCCGTAGCTCGTCTTTGTAGCTGCCACCGAATGCACCTGGGTCGCTGTCCCGTGAGAGACTGCGAGCCCAACCCCTGAATAATCGCCAGCCAGTCCCTGTGGACAGCCAGCAGCTATTCTAGGGCCCAGGGCCGTGTGACAACCCCAGTTGGTTCTGCTAAGACTACACCCACAGCGTTAGCCGCGGTATCGTCTCTGCTGAACCCATGCATGCTAGGGTTCAACCCAGGCAAGCCCGGGTACCCTTGCATGCTGCCCGTCGCTGGCTACTACTGTGGCTGTTTGAGCCCGTAGATATGCCTGCAACAGACGGTGTCCTCCTGCTAAAAACCCGTGAGGATTTTCGCTAGAGGACTGGTATCCTCCTGCTACAAAACCCGCTAGGGTTTTCGCTGGTGGTTACCGCTCTGCTGCCTGCTACTTTGCTCCGACGTATAGTCAGTGCTTTCGCTGGCTGCTGAGCCTTTGGGCGCTTAGCAGTCCCGAAGGAACCGCCTGCTTGTCCGGGGACCGGAGCCCCCTTAGGCAGACCTGCCATGACCCATAGGGGCTGTCACAGCAGAATCTACCGTAGCGACTGGTATCCTCCTGCTGCAAAACCCGCTAGGGTTTTCGCTGGTGGTTACCGCTCTGCTGCCTGCTACTTTGCTCCGGCGTATAGTCAGTGCTTTCGCTGGCTGCTGAGCCTTTGGACGCTTAGCAGTCCCGAAGGAACCGCCTGCTTG
Source organism: Amphiura filiformis (assembly GCF_039555335.1). Classification (NCBI taxonomy): domain Eukaryota; kingdom Metazoa; phylum Echinodermata; class Ophiuroidea; order Amphilepidida; family Amphiuridae; genus Amphiura; species Amphiura filiformis. The sequence goes on along the minus strand of NC_092632.1, from coordinate 62,534,334 downwards.
TCCGGGACCGGAGCCCCTTAAGCAGACCTGCCATGACCCATAGGGGCTGTCACAGCAGAATCCACCGTGTCGACCTTACCAGTGCCCTTGGTAGATTTCTTCTTCGTCTTATGGCGATGGCGGAGCCTATCCCAATCGTCAAGCTGGAACTCGGAGAGTCCTAAGCAAAAGAAAGACATCTAGAAGATCGTGAGCACTCCCTGTGGGTGAAACAGAGCGGGTGTGGGTCCCGCTCCGTCTCCAGGGAAGGGCAAGCCCGACAGGGCCGAGGCGAAGCGAGGAGAAAAGGGAGGGGGGCACTCCCCCCCCCCCCAACACGCGACTCAAGCCCAGTAAGCAAACCTGAGCACGGAGGCTGGTCGCTAACGTTAGTGGTAAAGTAAGGACTGGCTAACTTTATTACTAAAATGTCAGACGGGTCCCTACCAATCCCCACCGTATGAATATCTGATTAACTCGTCTTTATTGGACGGTAATGAAGACATAACGATAGAGTAATCACCCTAACATAGCAACAATAACCTACCGTACATGAAATACAATGTGTATGTACAAACATCTATTGTAACTTACAGGCTGCAATGGTTGTTTTACGTGGGAAACAAAATGAATGGCGTCAACGAGCGGCCATTTTGAATTGCTCGTGTGTCCCGTATACAAACGGAGGCACGATATGTAGCTAAGTTTTGGATCGTTTTTTGTCACTTTTTCGCCAGAAAATGCCGTCAAAACTATCCTCAGCCGAACAATACCGGTTTGGTTTTACCTAAGGTGTGAAACTACAACCGTATATCTCGCTTTTTAATCGAGAAATTGATACACAGTGCTATGAACAATCGATAGGCACGCGTCTGTGTCAGTCGGAGACCAAGGAGGATAAGGACGATCATATGGTGTGACGTCACCTTTTGGGTGAGTCCACCGGGGATCGGGGTTTTGTTATTTATTCATTTATGTGGGACAAAATGACTATTGGTTTTTCCGCATCTCGGGATCGATGCAAGAAGTATCTTAATCAACATCGGAAGCGGTAAGATCGACCGGTGTACTGAGTCTGGCTTTTTTCAAATGTTTTTTAAAAAATTAAGAAAAAAGGAGACGAATTTCAAAAAAATAAAAAAACCATCCCTAAGTTCATGTCTCTTCTTCATGAAAAGCTAACTGAATTTGTTTTACTCGAACGGATTTTTTCTAAGTTGTCACAAAAAAATGGGGGTAAAAAAGTGAATTTCTGTGATTTTTTCAAAAACTTGAGATTTTTGAACAAATCTGGCGTCACCATGGGATTCCTTGACTCATTTCCTTTCCAAAAATGTATAGTTTTATATACTTTGGACATACAATTCAGAAATAATGAAGCCCGAAAAGGTCCATGTTCTCTCCCATTACTCTGCCCTTAAGAAGCCCTATTCTAAACCAACCTCTTTGCTGCTGACATGATTTTCTAACCGTAAACAGTTAACATGAATAACACTGCATGCACGTGGAAACAAATTTTAATCAGCTGCACGTTGAAACAAATTTTAATCAGCTCTGTCAAAAAACAGGCCTATGAACCCATCTTTTTCCTCCCCCTTGCATTGTTTTTTCTGTTTAAAAAAAACGCTTTATAAATCTGTGCAGTAGACCATCAAAACATGTTTTGATGGTCCATAGTTGTAGTAGTATAGTAACCATGGTAAGTTAACTAGAAAAGTCTGGATAAAAAAAAAATTAACATATAAATGCACTTTTTTTAGAATTTATGTTAATATTTGCTCCATCCCTACTACATTGGGCTATTCCAGTTGAAATCCATACACCCCCTATGGAAGACATGACCTTAATCTCCCACACAACGAGTGCAGATTTCACCCATTATGCTACCTTTTGAAATCCACACTACCTGTATTGGAGATTAAGCTCATGTCTTCCACAGGGGGTGTATGGATTTCAACTGGAATAGCCCATTTAATATAGCAATAGGTGACAGAGCAGACTACCGGGTGCGAAATACTAACCACCCCCACCGACCAGATTCTGAGATTGACTATCAATATCATCCTATGCATGCACATGTCCACTACATCCTCATGTCTGCTGCGATCTTTGTGCTACCAAGTCTTTTATTTATAGACTTTATAGGATCAAAAGATTCAATTTGTTCGACTGGCCTTTGGTGCCCTTTGTAAATTACGTAAAATTGAGTTTGATGTTGTTCACTAAAAGAAAGCCTTATGAAATTGAAGTAGTGATTTGATAAAAGTATCAATTTAACCTTTTGTGATGAACTTAAATATAAAAAGGACCACTGGACATGATCAACAATTATTATATCTTTGTGAATGAAACATTTTGGTTGTTTAGGTAAATTTGGCTCTTTTCAAATGGGTCTTTTGGTGAATTTGTAAAGAAAAAAAAAGTAGAACAGTTTGCTGAGTTGTGTTTCTATAACCTTAATACCTGTTCTAAGAAATAATATCTATTTCCAAGTACACAATCTATTTTGATTCAGAAACACACTAGCTGTAAACTGTACAGTATAGGGTCCGCATATTGCCCTTTTGGAACCAACGCATATTGAAATTCTAGCACCAAACTTAATATTCAGGTGCTATCCACAATTTACAGGAAGAAGCCTCTTGGAATACTAACAAGCTCTAATTGGACGCTGTGTGCCATAACTAACCCATCATTATAATGGGTGCGGTACAAGTAAGCAAGCTGTCCAAGCTAACAGGCCAGTATGGCAAGCCAAAAACCCGACAAATTGTGCTTATGGCAAGCCCTATAACCCATCTCAGCTTTCAAGTGTGCATGGCTTCCTAACAAGGTCAACTGTTTGCGAACAACATCGCAGGTCAAATCAATTCCGTCAAAGTGAAGATTCCACAGCTCCCGCTCTATCTCAACATGTTTATAGCTAGCTGTATAAACACTAAATCCATGAATATCAAACAGTTGTATATCTCAATGGTTAGTCAGTTCAAGTGAAGTTCAAAGAATGTTTTTTCAATCAGAGAGGATGGGTCAAGAGATGGAGGATTTGCAAACATTCATTCTTAAAATTGGTTCCATTTAATATATGCATTTTACTCCAGTGTCTTAATATTCAACAACAAATTCCGACTACTGACCACTTGACCATGAGCATTTTCTTAGTAGCCAAAGGCTTCTTTTGGGAGTGGCCTCAAAAACTTGACCAAAAAATGACCAATGACTAGGTTGAGATTCCAAACTTGTCAATAATTACATTTATGTAGGAGGTCATCATAGGATTCACCCTTCCTGATCTAATAATAGCCTACCCCAACTCATCCACATCAGATTTGCAGGAACTGAAAAACAAGAACTGAAATCTCTAAATGTTTTTGGTGATCTGATTTGTAATATGTACTACACTATGCTACACTAGATGCGAGTCAGTTGTAGTTATGAACTTGGTCACCTAGTAAGAAGTCACAAGATAAGCATGTTTGTCTATCAAGATGGTACAATAGCCCAAGGCTATCTGGCATAACATATATTTATGACTTTAACATGCCCATCGTTGTCCACCAAGAGGACGTTAACCCTTTAACCAATACCCATCGTGAAAAATCTAGTCAATATCGCTGATCGGCTATCTCCATGCGTTGACGTTTATGGGCTCTCTCCAGAGATCCATTTCCACTTTCTCGTAATGATGTACAGCACAGTACGCTAAATTCAAACGAGCAAAGCTCGACGTTACGTCGTTCTGACATTTGCAATCGAAATTGCGGCTTCGGGCACGCGAGGCCTTTACATCTCTCTCGCTGGTCTCAAAAGGATTTTCACTCTGTAAAAAACGAAGTCTGCTGACACTTTACAAACACGATTCTGCACCATTAGTGTGGGTCCCAAACAAGGTTGTTTCAGATTTCAATGGAATAGATTTAGACTAGCAATACAAATATCACAGACACAAATCCAGTATGAGTTACAAGCCTGCGTGTTGCAACCTTGCATGTTACCTCATTTGAGGTTCATCTTGAAGCCATCCTTCGAATGTTCAATATGCCATTTGCATGCACTCTAATCAAATCTCTTCCTTGCCCGATGTATGTGTATTGGGACACATTCTAATGTTTCACCTTCTTTAGCTATTTCTAGACTTGACCCATGGATTTCCTATGCTTGACTGTGGTGTTTGTGACTGATCCTGCATATTATTTTCTTTTTGTCAATTTGCGAGTTGCAACCGACTTGTTTTGTACTGATCCGGTATGCAGTGCAGCAAAACATTCAGAGTCTAGAGGACAGATGTTCATCCTGACCAGATATAGGAGTATACAGGTATACAATGTATCGTTAAATATAAATTCTTACTACCATGGTACTATTATTATTTGTTGTTGGTTTGGGTTTTATTTTTAGGGGGGGTGAATTAGCAACCAACTTTATAGTCCAAGGTCTACCTGTCCTACATGTATAGTACAACAAAAACTTTGGAGACATTTTCTACAGTACAAATAACACAAACATTGGCTACAATTATGAAATAACTGAACATTGTAATCTCAATTACATCAATAATTCTACATATTTTTCCAGCCCATAGTCATCTGTCTTTTCTGCATATGTACAAACCAAGTTTTAAACTTGATAAAACGCCTTATCAAAATAATACATGCATTAGCACAGATCTGAATGAGCCAAAGCTGTGGCCAGGGGGGTGCATGGATGTGAATGTGATGCACCCCCAATGCCAATCTGGGAAGGAGTCCACTTTTCTCTGTTAAAAACATTGAAAATCAGCTATTTTTTAAAGGAAAAATTCACAAAAGTTCTATTTTTTTTAAAAACATTAAAATCAGCCCTTCTTTGAAGGAAACATTCAAGGAAATATTCACAAATGTATCAACCACCGACTGAATTTCACTGAAATTATGTTTTGTCAAATCAAAAGAAGCACATGTGGCAAACATTATCCAAGTGATTTTCTTTGGAATGATTAAATCTTAAGCTATCCTAAAGGCAGACAGACAAACCAGGAGCCAAACCCATTAGAAGCCAAGTCCAGAGACACTCGGTCAACAAAATCCTCAATCACTCTGCCTATGGCAGGCTACAAGCCATGCTCTGTAGAGATTTCACCCACATAGCATACGTGCCCTACAAAATGCTTTTTGATCATGGATGTAAAGGTCTTTTATTAGCATTTTTGCACATTAATTTTGTACTATACTATGATCAGCTCATAATAGGCCAGAATTATTTGGTTTTTCTTACAGAGCGTGTCAATAAAATCCTGACTTACGCCCTCGTACATTCACAAAGCGTGTGTCAGTCACGCAATATGCAAAGCGCAGTTCGCATAGAAGCCGCGCCCAGCTGTGTGTACGCCATTCTATATCAATACACAATGTTATGAGTCCCACCTATTACGAGCTTCCTTTTAATTTTTCTTTATCCTCCCAGCCCACAAACAGCCCCCCCTGTATGTACACTGCACATACAGTGTGTGGGGGTGTGTACAATTTATATATTGGCATGCTTCATGTACCTGCCAATATGGTGTTTTTTACTGCAAATTTGCCACCCAATGACCCTGTTTTTTCAAAAGCTTAAACCAATGCCATTAAAATGCATGGAAGCTACAAATGTACACCCAATGGCCCCCTTTTATATTTCAATATGACTGTAAAATTAATACTTCGGCATAGCCTCAACTCAGAAATTATCACCTTGTAGGCCACCATTCCATTTTAAAGGGAATTCTTATTTAGTTTAGTTCGCTTTGGCTAGCCTTATTATGGGCCGTTGAATTGTTTTTTATTGTAGTGTCTGCCACCCAATGATCTCAAGTTTTAGCATTCCATATCAAATGACCCAGGATAAAGTGGGAAAAACAAATGCCTCAAACAAACAAATAAATACACACTATATCCTCCAACATGCATAAAATATCACATTAAAACATTGCACCTAAAATATGTATGTGTACACTCATAACCATTCCTATACCTGTGCTTTTCTAACAGGAATTATGTTAAAAACAATTTGACATTTGACATTTTCACTTGTTTTGGATTAGAATCTGCTGGTATGATTCTTGACTGTAATCATGGTGAGATGGCAATGAAAAAAATTACCAAATTTCACTTTTTTCCCTCAAAATTAAACTAAAACATAGAAATGTAAATTTTAATTATACCTCAAATCCAAAAATTACCAGCGCAAACATATACGTGTATAACTCTGGTTGGAAATTTAGGAAAAAAACATGCCATGGGCCATTATGAGTGAAATGCTAAAATTGGATTTTGAATGGTTCACTGGTATTGATTGAATGAAAAATATGAATTCAAATCCACCATTTTCTTTTTTTTATCCTTCAATCCCATTCATGAATACATTTGACTTATTTAACAATGTTTCACTCAGATGAAAATCCCATTTTGTGTTGGTGTAATTTGCCAAATGATTACATTCAAAATCCAAATGCTATTGCATTATACAAACTATTAGATGCTGATTCTCTATACAGATTTCATAATGAATTTTTGTAGATACTACAATGCCACCTGAACTTGAAATCTAAACAAAACTGATACCATCTCACCTACAAATGATAAAATTTACAAATCTACCATCACTAGTAGTATTGTATTCCTTTATTTTCCCTACATTGAAATTCATCTCTGTGCTTTTTCCATAATTTGCACCCTGATATCAGGGCCTGGAGGGTCTTCCACACAAACTAAACCCAATCCTATTTCTCCTGCTAGAAGACACCATGATCAGATTTACATATGAGAATCACATGCTTTCTTTAAAAAGCATTCCTCTTGTTACGACACATTCATCACTATGCTGAGACAAAGGACTTGCACTCTCGGACATCCATACTGGAACCGTACTCTTGGCTGTGAATTCATACAGCCTACAGGTTCTTTATAGATGGAACTATGAGCAGAACAAAATTGCCAGAAATTACAACTCCGTGTTTTTACTAACCCCGACTTCATATAAGCCTCTGGGTTTGTTGTGAGTCACAAATACAGAGTCTTGGCGATGGATGGTGGTAGTTCTTTTTTTAAGCTGTACAGGTAATGTGATCAAATGGGATATTCCAGTTGAAATCCAAACACCCCCTGTGGAAGATATGACCTTAATCTCCCACACAAGGGGTGTAGACTTCAAATGGAATCACCCATACATGTGTCTCAATTTTAAATACATACACCCTGTGTAAAAGATTAAAGTCATTAACGTCTTCCATAGGGGGTAGGGATTTCAACTGGAACAGCCTAATTGATAGCATTCTTGGATGCCTAGGTTTTTATCTCCAAAGGGCTGCTAAGGGGTCATGGAGAAGGTTCTATTGGTAAGACAAGAGTTCACCTTATTGATGTGTCTAGCATTAGCTAAAAATTATAGGCCTGGAGACATTTAAACAATAGCGAGATACTTTGTGTGCATACAAATGGAGGAGAGGAAATGAAGGCTTGATTAGAATCCCCTCAATCTGTGGACCAGTCAGTCAGTCAGTCAAATGCCTTGATTCACAGGTTATATCACTGCCTTGGTTGCAGTAATGATTGATCATGTTGATAGGGACTTTGGGATAATGTGTGATTCTCCTCTCTCTTTTTAATTCAAATGGCAACACCTTGATTGTGTGTTTAACCAAGGGCAACGATGAGGTGTTCATTTTTAAATGAAATCCCCTCTAAAGGTAAAGTCATTTGGCTTGTTGAACTCCATTTTTCTCCTGGTGCCATTCTTCAATGATAAATGCTCTCACACATTTACTAAATTAAAAGTTACAAATGAGGAACCTTGTTGTTGTTGATGCTTATTTTTTTCTTTGTTGGGGTGGGTTTGGTAGAATTACAATTTTAGGAAAAGCAATATTTTTGTTAAGTTTTTCAGTTAAAATAAATTTGCAATCCTACATTTTATCATAGATCTTCAAATAGGAATATATCTGCACCAGAGAGGAATTTCCCTGGTTGTACAAAATGTATAAGGGGATGTGACATGGTTTTGGAGTACCTTTTCAGCAATTTTGGTATATCGATGGGTGGGTTTCATATCTACTAATTAGTTTGATTTCAGAGAGTAACCATTGTACAATACCTGCAGTACAATCACAACATATAAAAGGTTTCACAATCACAAAATCTCAGTTTCACTTGTTTTTAGTCTTTCAGACCTAGACAGATCAAATGTCAGTTATCTTCATGTGATCAGCAATCAGCAGCATGTATACACACATGTCAATTTTCTGTCAAGTGGAAAATGCTGTGTTTATTTTTCTAACCTGCGACTGTGTACAGATCAATTGGAAAAGGCACAATTTTTTATCAGATGAGTTAGATTGTACAAATGTACATGACTATGAGTATGGTGCAAACAATATGCCTGGATTACAAAAGTTTGTTTTGAACTATGTGTAAATTCTTGAAAATTGATATCAAAAAATCAGACAAACATGATTCTGCACCATTAGTGTGGGTCCCAAACAAGGTTGTTTCTCCTTTTGAGGAGAGTGAGAGCAATCACTCTCTACTGATCTCCTTAAATCTGATATGAGAGTGATTTTTAGCTCCCCTTAGTTGACCATTCTCTCCTTTATACATTCTAATGTAATTACTCTTTACACAGCTCTCCTTGAAGGCTCCAAAAGAGCTAATTATTTAAATTAATGCTCTCCTGAAATTCCAAAAAAACAGTCCCTGGACAGTGTATAAATTTTCATTATTCAATGGTTCAAACAGGACCATGTGCCAGTTTCCAACTTCATGCAATACTCACAAACACCAGGCGCAAGTTACATTAAAGGAGCAATTGTATGCCATAACTTGGACAAGTTCATGTGAAAATTGATATTTTGAAATTTACTTGTGCAATTCCATTGGTTTTTATGCAATATTGAGCAATTCAGCACTAAATGTCACAGAGAGAGAGTCCTATGCCATCTGGAAATCTCATAAATCTTTGAAGTCCTCAATTCACAGAATAGACCTATGCTGTACATTTCAGTTCATAGGTCACATCAGAAGAATAGAAACAGCGCACTTTCTTATCTTTTTGAGCCAAGAATATATCATCAAGTCATAAGGTAGACTCATCATGCATATAATATTCCTGGTACAGTGGTAGTTCCATGCAGTATTGAGTGGCATTTTATACATGAAGTTGTCACCAGGTTAATAATGAAATCTGAAAAGACGTAATAAGCCTACCTACTGATGTATTAGTCTTTTCCAGCAAGACTTCAGTCTTTATCATAAACATAATGACATCTACGGACCCGAATCAGTAATCAGATAATGTCATAATGTTAAATAAAGATTACTGAGTTACAGTTACTGGAACTAACTGATGTATAGCCTACAAATTATCTGCTATTAAATCTGAATTTAAGTTCCCCTTCCTCCTTTTTGGATTTCACAATAACGCCATTTGAGAACAAAATTGTTTGCTTGTCCTCATACTCTCTGTGGAAAACAGGGTCAGTCGGTCAGACTTTTTACAAAATAATAATAAAATATGCTTTTAACAAAGGTCATAACCAAAACATGTAAGCCTATCAATTTCTGAAATTTCTTCTTGTTTTTACCTGAACTAATCGGAGGTCAATTTGTAAAAATGAGAAATGAAATGCTGATTCAGATACAAAATTCTGGGAGCGATTGCGGATTTAGGGTGCAACTCGACTACATTGTAGTCTTTAATTCAAAAAGTGTGATGGGTCAAAACTCAAAATGGAATCAAAAATTAACAAAAAAAGATAAGGTCAGCATTTAACTACCTTGGTGCCCTTCTGTCCCCTTATGATGAAAACTTGTTGATGCTCAAATTTGAATGTCTGGAATAGTAAGGGGTCAGTTAATTTATTTTGTTTACTTGCAATATCAAAATTAAGTTGATGAAACAAGTAAATCAAAATCATAGCAGCAGCAACACAAAGTTAACAATTCAAATACAAATAACTAAAATCAAGTCAAGTGATCGCAACAAGAATGACATTTTTAACTCTACTAGTTTGACTGGCATGCAATACAATGGGCACGTAAAGCCACACCAGTAGAGCATTTGGAACTATAGCTTTAAGCTTTTATATGTTTAAAAATTTCATTTCGCAAATTATGTTTTAAATTTGTAGGCCCATCTTTCTTCAATGGCCTTACAAACTTACCTTCTGGCATTTTGCCATCGCTCCAAGTGCCTTGACTTCGTGATTCATATGTTTTCCTTCATTGAGGCACAAGTAACATACAGGTAGCTTGCAAAGCTGACAATACATGCTAAGCCCTTCCTCAGTATGATCCTCACAGTTCGACGGTTTCGGGGTCCCTCTGGACATGGTCTTGATCTTTCCTCTTGCAGGAGCGATCAGATTATGCTTCGCCAACGGGCCTCTTGCAGGATGGCAGCTTTCTCGACAAGCTCCGCAGTAGAAGACGTCACACTGCTCACAATAAGAAGTAGCTTCTGCAGCAGCTCCTACACAAAGTTGACACTTAACGATTTCGCTCTTGGCTTGCCCGTAACGTGTCACGATCCCTTCGACAACCTTATTTCGAGGAAAGCTAGCAATTCCCTTTTCGTCAAGATAAATAGATCTGTGGCATTGTGGACATGTGATCCGCAAGGCGTCTATGGATGGAAAATGGTGTCCACTACCGCCGCTACTCACACCACTGCTACTAGTTGTAGATCCACTTGAGCTAGAGCTAGCCTGACTAGCAGCATATCCAGCAAAGCTTACTCCGCTGTCAGTCTCACAAGCACTCAACCGATCAGATTCGGGATAGTCGTATTCGCTTTGTACGTGGGTTTGATCGCAGTATCGTTGCCCAGCCGCAAGTCCTGAAGCCTGGAGATTATGAGCGCAGTTAGCACAGATACTGTGACTGCAAGGTAGGATCACCGGACAGTTGTAGAGACCCCGACAAGCAGGACAACGAAGCTCTTCTTCCATCATTGTAATGAGCTTTTTTGGATGATTCACAGTAGACAACATAAGAAAAGCGTCTGCTCTGTAGCAACAACTTGCGTGCATGTATTTTTAATGTTTATAGTTGGGTTGCCAGCTCAAAATTTACCGGCTTTTGACAGATCACTTTCACTGGCTTCACTTAATTCCCTAAAGAGTAAACTGTCAAATGCCACTGGCAAAATTTGGTATATATTAACACTTTTAAGTATTAAGATATGTATTTTTGGATAAAATAAGGCGTAAAAGAGGTGTGCAGTTTCTTATAGTAAAATAAAAACCTAAAGATTTGATTATGATCAGGGTCAATGATGCAAATTATAGTTTATTGCGAATTTGTGATCGGATCATGGTCCAGTGCTCATAGGACATCTGATTTCTCAATTTACAGGTTGCTAATGTTTTTCCATTGTATAAAACAATGTTATGCAGCCTTTGAATTTGATTGAGAACATATTATTTTGGTAAAATCTGAGAAGATGTTGATCAAGTTATGCATGATTTTATAATGATTAGGTGTTTGTTGAAATGCATGACCAACTAACCATGATACACAGTAAATAGGAAATTGCTGAGTGATGTGAGTTTCCAAATTAAAAGTGGTTACTAAGAAGTAAGTTTTTTTAGACATTTAATGCAAAAACACTTAGCATCATTTACAGCATATTTATAATGTATTTAGAAACAAGCAAATAGACAAACAAACGCACAAACAAATACTGACGCAAAAATATTGTTTGACGGTGTTGATGGTCTTCCTTAAACATGATATCATAACATCATTTATCCCGGGATCCGCTCAGAAATGTTAATGAGGCCGAGGTTTATGTTCATTTGTAGGCCGCTTTAGTTTGCACTTTAAATTTAGATGGTGCTATAATGATCCAACTGAAAAGATACATGGGCATGTAACCAGGGGGATCCGAGAGTTGGGGAAAGCCCCCAGAAAATGTTCAGGGATAAAATAGGAACGGCACAGAGTTAAGACAGTGTCCTTAAAATGACTAACAAAAAAATGACAAATGGGGACTATAATTTGGTTTTGCCCCCCCCCCCCCCGGCCCCCACCCTCGCATTAAATTTCTGGCCACACAGTATAAATTGACAGTTGTAGAAGTGCAGCTAACCGAGTATAGAAGAAAATTAATAGTTGCCTATGCATGCGTAGGACTACATAACAAACAATATTCAAGAATTTTTTTTAAACACTCAATCAGCTAGGTCAGAGTCCAAGTTCATGGAATGAGAATTCCCAATTTCTCGACCCAAGGGCTCAAGAATGGTTGGGAACATCCTTCTCTTTTCTTTCACTGAATTCTGAAGTTTTTCTGTCCACTCATTGGAGAAAATATCTCACCCATCCCAGAATCCTTTGCAACCGTCGCATTTCATGACACTCTATGTGATACATGACGTTCATATTTTGAAAATAGACGTGCGCTATATCGATTGAGGTAATGAGGTACCTCAGTTTTGTCACTATCGAGTCGACAGTAAAATTGAAATGGGAGAAATGCATTGTGGGAAGTGATATCCTTCCCTGGGTCCGAATGCTTATAGGTTTTTGAGCATTTTGCTTGAGCCCGATCACCTATAGCTTCCTCTTTTTATGACATTTTCAGCAGATCATCCACAAAAAAACTTATTCCCAAAATTTCAGTTGATTAAAATTTTGCGTTTGTGAGTTATGCATGATTTAACACTGACTGTTCGATGTGGTGACCACAGTGTGTTTTAACTTCGTTCTGTTTACCAGGCCTACAAATTTGACGATATTTTTTGCTAAACGAATTAATCAGTAAGAAATTGTTTGTACATAAAAAATTATGTAGCCAGGGCACACCGACATCGCCTGGCTAATAATTATTTGGTGCAGCAGTGACATTAAAATCAGAGGCTCCGGAAGATTTAGAATATTGGGGGGGCCAAAATTTGTGGCCTTCTCCGAGGCGCGAAACGCTGTAGGGGGGTGGGTGCGGGAGTATCCCCCTCCCGCGCGCAGCGAGGAAGCTTTTGACATGCATACATTTTTACATGAATTGTACCTTACATTTTGTATTATACCCTAAAATAATGAATTTTACCTTAAAATTATGAATCTGACCCTAAAATTATGAATTTTACCTGAAAATTTATGAATTTGACCCTAAAATTATGAATTTTACCCTAAAATTATGAATTTTACCTCAGATTATTGGGGGGCTTTAGGGTACTTGGGCCTCCACCAAAATTATTGAGGTGGCCGGGCCCCCCAGGCCCCGGCGGTTCCGGAGCCACTGAAAATGAATACACGGGATCGATACACGTGAATTGCTATGTACGATTTTGATATCAGACAAAAATCTTCGAATACTGGGTTAGAAAATGATGAATATCTCCGTAAATGAATTTTTCTCAAGAAACCAGATGTGGTCTCATACACTTGAAAATACGTGTTGAACAGATATGATAGTCGTTAGCGTGCGCTTTGAAAATTTGCCGTGCGCTTTGAACTCAAAATTTGACCAAAACTCTAATTTTATATTGCGTTGGTCCTGTATGGACTTCAGCGCGCAGCAGGCTATAGCGGCACTCACTCAAGTGGAGACAGTATAACCATTGACCGCAATGTCGTATACAAGCTTACTCACACAGCGAGAAATCAATTACCCCGTCTATTATCAGTAGCCTTAGTCAGGTCAGGTCACTTCGCTAATTATACATCTCATAAGGTCCGAATAAAATGGCCATGGTTGGCTGTGGATTCAACCTACCATGGCGATTTATACCATGAAGATATCGGGGCGATGTCACTGTGCAGGGGTTTCCAGTGGTATAGAAATTCAACTTTCTTTGATAAAACGGGGGATGACTGATGAGGCTGTGGATCAAGGAATGGCCCTTTAACTAGATTACGAATGTCCGTGTGCTGTCCATATCATGCATTATTTATGCAGGGCCTTTGAGGATTATAAAAATAAGCCGCATTGTATTTGTGAAGACTATGAAAAAAATTGAGATCAAAAAATGCACCATTTAGTACTCATAGGTCAAAGGAAATCATAATCCCGGGACATTATCCGGGGACATTATTTAATACCTGAAAGCGCTGCATCAGGCCTGCGCAGGATGCGTTGTATATTGGCGCAAAGAAGTCCACCCCAACGTCAGATAAGGTGTATCCTATAAGCTATATCCACTCAGAGAAGATGCTTTTCTCATCTTCTCTTGTATAACTCATGATGTGTTTCACCCTCGTATTGAGTTTGAGCATACTATTATAATTATGTTATGAATGCTTCTTAGAGTAATATCCATATTATCCAGTAACTCCAGTCATTCGCGGTCCAAAATGCGCATGATGTATATCACTAAATTGAATAACATTAAATTTCAACTCGGCAACTCAGCACGTTAATTGTTCTGGGCATGCGCACTGAAAATTAATAACTTTGGACTCTTCCATTAGTGACAGGTGCATGATGAGTTTTTAGCCTTTATCCTCACTCATACAAATAACGTCTAAAATAACCAAATTACTTAATTAATTTTCTATGCCCAATGTGTTTAATTTAAACCATATAAAATGATGTTACGGTGAGTATTAATGCAGTGATATAGGTGAAGAATTGTTAAATCCCGGTGTTAAATCTGAGATTTTTGAAAAGTTGATCATTTCCCTCCATATTGACAATGAACTCAACCACTATCTCTGTAAACAGGTCAAATGGCAACGGTCAGCTGTTTCTCAGGCTGCAGAATTTTGATCACGTAAGTAACTTTGTAAGCTAGTAGGCTGAAAAATAGTGAAATTGAGCAAGATTTGGGTTTTAGATTTTAATATCAAAATAAACTGAAGAATGTATGTTATATTCACATTGTACTGAGCTCAATCTGTGATCGATTGGATTGAAAATAAATCCACTAACCGTGACTGAAATTTTTGTTTCATTTAAGCTTACCACTGAACTGCATGACTGAACTGAAGTTTGTAATACTTTGTACTCAACGGTCTCAGCTCAGACAGACTTGCACTGCATGTTAATCACACACTGATAGTGATACACAGTCAGTGATGGCCGGATTTACAACGATATGCAGAAATTTGTCAGGTCTAGGAGGAGGTTTAAAGGAGATGAAGAAGCTGATGGGTGTAACAAACTGTTTGACTTTGAACAAATGTCAGCAACAGCATCGTGCAGCTAGCACTAGCAGGTATGTCATGTTCAAGTTCTCTAGCCTAAAGCCTGAAGTTTTCCATGTTGCAGATTTTCCGCGAATAAAGCAGAATTTAGGATGAAAAGCAGAAAATGCAGTTTTCATAAAAGAATAAAAAACATCAAAACCCCACAAAAAATGAAAAGAATGAACAATATTATCAATAAAATGATATAAATATAAAAATTGGCTTCAAAATGTAACAAAATAAAGAATATTTTACCATAAACTATGGACTATGCATCAGGCCAAAATTGTAAAATTGAACTTTTTGCGAACAAAGTAACAATTTTGAAAAACTACTGAGTTCTTATGATACATTCTCTTGGGATCATTTTCAGACAATAGCTTTGGCTTATTTGGGCAGAAGTTATCTTTTGAATCCTTTCATGACCACTGAAACATAGTCAAGGACACTTGTGCGAGCTGACTTGTTGCTCGCGACAAAGGTCATAGAATAGAATCGCCAGTTTGGTGTATTCTGCTCCCCATAATATTGGTCTTATTAACAATAGGATTCTCCGATCTGAGATTCATTCGACCTATCTTTAATTTTTCAGCACTCCCCAGTTTATGGTTCACAAACCAAAAGATTTATGACATCATATGAATGAAACTAGTTTCATTGGTGGGGTAAAACACTCAGTTATAATGATAATTATGTTTCTTCAAAAAACATCAATCTGAAAAAGGCTTCACAGTTAGAAATTAGTAAGCTTTTCCTGTTCAAAATGGTTTTTAAATTAAAAGTGAACATTTTATAACCATTTGCACAAATATATATTTGGAATTATAATGAAAATGTTCTTACTGGTATCTGTTTGGAACTTGGTAGTTGTACTGGCCAACACTCCTGGCTGGAGTCAGACGGTCAGTTGATTGCATGATAAAAACTGGAGGATTCATGACAAGCTCAGCTTTAATACAATTCAAAATAGTGCACTATAAATTAAAAAGTGCAAGAAAAATATTTTTTGTGGAGATGAATCTTTACCGGCAGTCCAGAATGATATAGCCCGGTTACATGATAATTGTATCTCCATATTAAAATACCGGTACTTTATGGATACGGGCAGTGTCCGAAATAAGGAAAATATGGAGGTTGTCCCGAGGACAACTGAAGCATAAATTCTGCTTGTCCTCAAAACATTTTGGTTGTCCCCAAAATGTGTCCTATTTAAGAGGTAAAATATAGTGGTTGTCCAGAGGATAAGTACATATCTCAATATGGTTGTCCCCAGTGATTTTTGGACAAGAGGATAAGTGCTTATTTCGAACACTGGATACGGGTCCACTCAGTTTGCAGGAAGGAAAAATAAATATATACATTTTCAACATTTACAAGATCACATTTCTGGTAGGGGGAAGGGGACAGCGAAGAAACAAAAACTTTGTTTATAGAAAGTCATCAATCTTTTGGTTTGTTCCTTAGGTTATCATTATTTAACATCTTTTAGAGTTAGGGTTTAGTTAGGGTTAGGCAGTAAGATTAGGGTTAGGGTTTGGGCAAAGTAATAAAAAAAACCAAGGGCTACCTATTTTTCCACCTATAGAAAACAACATTCCATTGCATCTTTCCTGTTGTATTTTCTGAACAATATTGATTCACCAAAATGCTACTGAAAATTGCATTCAAAACTATCGTCAAATTTATAGACGATTATGAATATCATTGTGGATTATGCAATTGCTATTCATCTTTCTTTTAAATAGCAAAACAGCTGAGAGTAAAGACTATGACATCTGTATCGTAGGAGGTGGTATTGTTGGACTTGCTACAGCACAGGAGCTTATAGGAAGGCATCCACAGCTTAAACTAGCGGTGGTGGAAAAAGAAAATCAATTGGGTAAGATGTTATTTACTATCATCCCTAGATAAAAGTAAACTGAGGAGTTCCTTCCATTCATGTCAATAAAAGTCTCTAAGCAGTGATTTAAATGACCATTTCAAATCAAGATTGCAAAAGTTTGGAAAACCAGGTGCAGTTTAATAGTGGTATTTATTCAGTATGGATCAAAATAGCGGACTAAAAAAACGTACCCTTTTGAGTGAATATACAGCTGATTTAGACAATGTCAAGATGGGTTCATCAGGTAAAATATTTCCCTAACATATTGGGCTAACATCTCTGCTATTTGGCACTATTTGTTCGTCATTTTTCGCCACTTTAGATATTTGGACAAATTGACACTTGGCAACATAAACATCCATCTCTCAAACAAGACATATCCCACGTCTGATCATGTCTTTAATGCAGATAAAAGTGTTAGTATTGTTGACCCGAAATTATAAACTGAGTCTCCCATAAGCAAATGGCAACTATCTTCGGAAAACTTCAATTTGAAAAGTTCTATTGTATTCTATGGAAAGAAAATATCATTTTCAATTTCTACCCCTTCAGAAATCCAAGAAGCTGCCAATAATATCATGCACTATCTTGCAAATGTGAAACTGACTGGGACAATGTTTTTTTTCTGTACAAATATTGTTTTTAATTTCAGCTCGACATCAAAGTGGTCACAACAGTGGCGTCATCCATGCCGGTATATACTATGCACCAGGATCACTGAAAGCTAAATTATGTGTAGAAGGCCTGGAGTTAGCTTACAAGTATTGTGATAAACATAACATTCCTTACAAGAAATGTGGCAAGGTTAGTGTATCCGGGAGGAGGGGTTACTCGAATTACATTTAGGGCTCATATTGGAATACCTTACCACACTTTCACACAGAAAGAAGGCAGGATTCCCCTCGCTAAGCGCGCCTCAGAAAGCTTCGGTCATAAAGCGGATGGATTATATGCATCAGTGATACACCCTGCCTTTTGAAGTGGTCTGGTGACAAGGATTATAATAAAAGTTTATCAAAGACTGGCAATTTGATTGATTGTTGAACTAATTGGACTAATCGGCTCATCGCACAACCCAGGAAAGCGCGCTCCTAATTTAAGTGGCTAATTGCAGTGTTATAATCACACAGGATTTTAACAAAAGAAGGCTAGCACAGGAAAGCTGCAGGATGGCGCACACTTTCCTGTGTAAGGGAATTTCAATATGAGCCCTTAGACAGGTGTACCGCTGGAATTCTGAAACCCCTACCCATATTTAGGGATTTTAATTACCTAAAAATGGTTGATTTGACAGTTTTTGACCAATTTTTCTCAAATCGGGACCCATGTTTAGGGATTTTTTTGCAAAAAAGCAACCCATTAGAGCGGCACATCCCCATATAGGGTGATTTCACGAAAGGTCATTAGTTCAAATCTGCCTCCAGAAGACATGATGCTTGAAGCACAAAAGGGATCACCAGCTGAAGTGATATTGATTGACTCATTTGCTTTGTACTTGTTCCATGCATCATGTTTTCTGGAGGCAGATTTGAACTAATGACCTAAAATTTTGAAATCGCCTTCTATACCTTATATACCTGAGTACCCCGGAAGTTTATATGTGTTTGTAAAGACCTGCAAATGAGGATGCACACATGAAACCAGCAGAGCAACCGGGGACACCCAGCAACTGAGGACGTCCATGGTTCCCTCTACATGTTCCTACCAGTGTCTTGTAAACAATGTGAAAATACCTGTAAGACTGGTGTAGGGTCAAGTCTCAGGTGGATAGTAAAATGTCTGGGTTGGAGCATGGTTTGCAGCTTAGGTGTGCAAGGTCCATGGCTAGATAGGAAAATGTTGTAGGTTCTAGTTTGCAGGTCTTTACAACTAGGGGAGTGTATGTGTTTACACAGATATAAATTTTACTATGTTTTCAAGGGTTTAAACTAGTAAGCACTCCTGTTTTCTAAGGACCAGATTATACACGCCATCTGAGGACCTTACTCGGAAATAAGGTATATGTATCATAGGTAGAGGGTATGGCGTAATTGCAGAATCCAGTCAGAAGGACCTGTCTTTCAACTTCATATACTGCTAGATATACGTTGGTTCGCCTCAAGTTCGGTAGTGACATAGGTGCATATTTCACTGGTTGCAGTATTGAATCGTGCGTAAAATTAATCGTGCACGCATACAAGAGTGGTTTGTCGGCACGCTTGCAGCACAACACTTAAAAAGCATTGATGTCACTGCCGGACTTAGGTGTAGCCAAGAATATAAGATTTAGTAGGTACCAAATATTATATGCCTGAAAGCTGCAGCTCATGAAAAGCACAATTTTAGATCATAACAGATCTTTTGTTATGATTTTGTTACATGTAACTAACTCACACTATGTAATAATTGCCAGCTTATAGTTGCTGTAGATCCAGAGGAGATACCAAGATTAGAGAATTTATTCAAGAGAGGGCAGCAGAACAATGTTAAGGATCTGCGTATTATTGGACCAGAAGAAATCAGGGAAATGGAACCACATTGTAAGGTAAGGAATAGGATTCAAGGGAATCACCCATATCATGTCCATACTTTATCATGACAAATAGAATCTGTGTCATTTCAAGACTAGTATTTGTGCCAGGACTAGTATACTATAAGTAATACCAGAGTTAGTTACCGTATTGTTCCCAATAAGCACCCAGTCTCTATTAAATGCCCACCCCAAAAATTTTACGAAAAATTGAAAAAGCAATAAAATTTACCATTATTAAATGCAAATAAACATGAAAAGAACATTCCTAGGTCTCACTGGATATTATAGGAAATTCATTTCTCATGATGATAAGCCATTCCTCCTGCAAACAGATACGTCTAAAACTGGAATGGGTGGTGTTATTTTGGTCATTTAATGTAAAAATTTACACAAAAAATTGGTCCCTAATAAACACCCACCCTTCATAAAATCTCATGGCCCATGGGCGTTATTAGGAACAATACGGTATTATTATTATTTATTAATGGTATCTTTATATAATGGAGCCCAGATCAGTAAATGAAGCACAGTTTTCTACTCTGGAGCTCTCTTTACATATTAGAATACGCAGAAAAAGAAAGTTATAAAAATAGATTGAAATTTAAAGTCTTAAGGGAAGGTCTCCACCAAAAAGACTCTATTTTATCAAACAATACAAACATACCAGACACTTCACATACGGTGTCACAGACACTTGGGCCAGATAATGGCATATATACATGTAGGTATTAAATGTCAGGGTAATATTTGAATTTTACACAGAGCACACTGTCCAGCCTGTTGAACCAACATTTGCGCATCAAACTACCTCATAGGCACAGAGTGGCATATAAAATGTGATATAAGAGCACAGACTATCATGAAAGGAAGAATTTCATTGAAAATACTAAGGGTTCATATTGAAATACCCTACCACGTTTTCACACAGAAAGAAGGCAGGATTCCCCTCGCTAAGCGCGCGCCTCAGGAAAGCTCGGTCATAAAACGGATGGATTATATGCATCAGTGATACACCCTGCCTTTTGAAGTGGTCTGGTGACAAGGATTATAATAAAAGTTTTTCAAAGACTGGCAATTTTATTGATTGTTGAACTAATTGAACTAATCGGCTCATCGCACAACCCAGGAAAGCGGGCTCCTAATTTAAGTGGCTAATTGCAGTGTTATAATCACACAGGATTTTAACAAAAGAAGGCTTGCACAGGAAAGCTGCAGGATGGCGCACACCTTCCTGTGTAAGGGAATTTCAATATGAGCCCTAAAGCCAGTGCGCACTCAATCCTGCCCCAATTGTATGGCCTACTAGTTAAAAGTTGTACAATCTTGCATGTGTAATACAACCATGGCCATTTTGTTGGAAACTGATTTGTGGTTCCATGGAGATTCCCTTCAAAAATTATATTTTTTTGTTTCAGTAAGTTGTTTTATATTTGTGTAGCCCATTTTGCAGAAATCACTTCAGCATTTTAAGTTTTAATTTTCTCACTAAAATGTGTCTTTACTTACCGATTTACTCAATAGGGGTTAAAGGCGATCACCTCACCTCACACTGGTATCGTAGACTGGGGTGTGGTCACCAAGCATTACGGGAAAAACTTTGAGGCTCAGGGAGGTGACATTTTCTGTGACTATGAAGTAAAAGGTTTCAGAGTGAACAAGGAGAGTAAGGCAGGGGAGCAATCAGGTGAGTGGTGGTGCATTATGGGAGATGAGTTGCAAGGTAATATGGGAAATAAGTTGCATGGCATGATGGGATCCTAGTAATGGGATAGATTTAAATGGAGGATGTCTAAAATAGCATGTGACCTTCTTCAGTGTCTTAGCTAGCCACTCGTCTGCCTGTCATTTTAGATGGATTTTGCTTCTGGGACGGGCAAAATTAACACCTTTCATTATAGATGCTACATTATAATTGTAGGTGTTGAGAATGTCTTTTTAAAAAAAAATGCAGTGATTTATAGTGCGCTACGCACAGGCACAACGCCTAGACGTTGATCCACAAGCCTCAGCACACTTTACACAGCACACTTTTGACCTTTTTAGTAGACCAGATTTGCAAAACAAGGCCATAGCAACACATATTTGAACTCTTTGGACCCCAATGGGCTGCAGAAGTCTGGTAACTGTTTGAAAGGTCAAATTAGGACTGGTAATTTTATTCAGATGCTAGGCAAACCTCAATTTCTAGCTAATACCCCGGCCTTCATCAATGTTTATAAGCTCTGACTCAAATTTGAAAATATTCATTGATCTCTGATAGTTTAATTGAGAAATCCTTACAATTGGGGGATACTGGGAAGATTTCAAATTAAAACTTTGTACAATCGCTACATTTTATAAGTCACTTAGCTTAAGTTTTATTAAATGATTGATGTTGAAGTGAAAAACACATACAAGGCACTAATCTACACTTTGTCTTGCTGATTTTGTATCAACATTTTCTGACATAGCAAATAATCCTGTATTTGATTGGCGCAAGCATTTGCCCAAACGCCCACCTTATTTTGTATATGCATTTGGGTGGTTTATTTGAATTTTGAGTGTAAATAGTAGTAGAATGATTAAAAAGGTACGTAATATAATTATTTTCATACTCTTTCAAAATGTTGCTATTTTTGAACTAGGAAAGCTAATTTGGTAAATCTATTTATTAACAAAATAGAAAATGATAGAAATTATATTGCAAATATTTTGATATCTGAAATTAATAATTAAAATTATCTTGCAGGTGTCTGCTATAATCAAACCATTGGGCTATTCCAGTTGAAATCCATACACCCCGTATGGAAGACATGACCTTCATCTCCCACACAGGGGTTGTAGACATTCAGGTAACCTATTTGAAATTCGCACCCCCTGTGTGGGAGATTAAGGTCATGTCTTTCATAGGGGGTGTATGGATTTCAACTAGAAGTGCCCATTACATACACAAGGTGATGCTCTGTTACAATACCTGCCAGTGATTCTCTTTTATATTTGTATGAAGGCTTCATTATAAAGTTTTTAGTTTTTCATTCATTTACAGGTCTTCAGTATCCAGTTACCGTCCATGGAAGCAAGGGGGTAAGTATATTTTTTTGAAAAGCATTTTGTAAAGTTAGGTAAAGTTTGTTCGACTTATATAAGACAGAGAAAATAAGACTCATAACACCATGTATTGATATGGCGCGCACACAGTTGGGTGCAATGCTTACACTAGTTGTGTATTGCGTAATGCGTGACTGGCGCACGCTTATGTGAATTTCCGCAAGTGTGAGTTGGACTTTATTGATGCGCGGAGTAACAAAAGCTGAATAATTTCTGACTTATATAAGCCAATCAAACTTTAGAGATGTTTCTCAATGAGGTAGATGATTAACTGTTCCAAACTTAATTCCATGCTTTTTTTTTCTTGAGGGTGATATCAAGTGAAACAAGTATTCAATTATAATCATTTAGTCATATGTGACATGATCAAGGGGAATGAGTCACATGTCGACCCTGGTCAAAAATGAGTTTTACACATGTTTCTAAAACGGACATTAAGAGCTTTCAGAAAATGAAAACCCCATGTTAATACAACTTTTCTTTGCGAAGTTATGTCAATTTATCAATCGCTGAAAACAATATAAAACAAAAGAATTTTAACACTTTCTTTGCTAATATCTCAAAATCAATATCAGCGACATCCGACTCATTCCCCTTGATCATGTCACATATGAACATATAAAAGGTGTGTGACCAGATTGGCAGCCTCATCGCTGAAGTTTCCCCTGTTGATGCCCAATTCTGTGGCCTTGGTGACAGGGCAATTCCAGGCCAAAAACGTGTACCTTTGAGTTGACCATTACTTCTGTTCTGCATCAAACTTTTTTTTTTTTTTTTGGGGGGCTTTGGGGGCATGAGCCCCCCGGGGAAAAAGCAGGGGGCGGCCAAAAAGAAGGGGCGGCGGAAGAAGAAGGGGCGGCAAAAAGAATTAGTAAAGACAAAAGGGAGGAAAAAATTTGAAAAAATTGTGAAAAAATGGTACTATACATCAAAATGTGTTGCTTTTAGGGCACTAGCGCCTATAATCCTTTTTTTTTTTTTTTTTTGCTCTTCACTTTTTCAAACCACCACAGGGAAAAAAATTGGGTCAACCTTTTCGGGCTGTTGAGGAAGGGAGGAATTTTCTTCAGCCCCCGGGTAGGAGCAGCCACGGTATGCCATTGCTTAGGATGTATTGTACTAACAATTATGATGCCTTGTAAGTCTTTGAACCCATTTTAAGTCCAACCTAACATACACGGTTCCAAAAATGTAAGTCCTTACAAAACTATCCGGCTCATTCAATGTGTAACTTATTAATCTACGTTTCCCACTTTAAATCAACTTTTAAGTCCCCTTTTAAGTCCCCTTTCAGGCCCCTTAAAAGGGGCCTGAAAGTTTTTGAGTTATGCCTAATTTTATGAGGGGAGACTTAGATTTTTGGAACTGTATAAAAACGGAAGAGTTATGATAGGTTTGGACTTGCACTAAGTTAAATGACTTACAATGCATTGTATGTAGATGTTAGTGTAAACCACCCCTGGGCTAATAAAAGGTAACTTACAGGGGTACTACACCCCTGTGGAAAATTTGTGACTATTTTTGCATTTTTCTCAAAAAAATAATAACACGCTGGTAACAAAAGTTATGTATATTATTGGGACAAGGTATCCAATTACTACACTGAAATTCAGTGACTCAAGACAAGGGGTTCAGTATATATGATAGGAAACGAGGTACATCCTAGCGGTACCTTATTTCTTATCATAAATAACAAACCGCTTGTCTTGGGTCACTAAAATTCCGGTGTAGTAATTGGATTACTTGCCCCTATAATATACATAACTTTTGTTACCAGTGTGTTATTAGTTTTGAGAATAATGCAAAATAGACACAAATTTATCGAGGGTGTAGTACCCCTTAACCGATGCCATTCTGTGCTTCCAGTGAAGGCTCCTGGGTCTGCTAGCAGGTGTAGCAAGAATGGGTTATTCCAGTTGAAATCCATACACCCCTGTTTATGGAAAACATGGCCTTAATCTCCCTCACAGGGAGTGTAGATTTTAAATGGAGTCACTCATTCAGGTAATTCAATTTAAAATTCACACTTCCTGTGTGGAAGATTAAGGTCATGTCTTCCATTATCCATGGGGGGGGGGTGTGGATTTCAACGGGAATAGCCCAATTATAGTTCACAAGTACTGCATTTATACCAAACATGATGCAACCTATCCATACACCTGATAGATGATTATGAAATTTTTCATTGAAATTTATTTTTCAGAAATCAATACGATGTCGATATGTTGTGACATGCGGAGGACTATTTGCAGACCGGCTTGCCCAACTATCAGGGTGTAATCCGGTGCCTCGTATAGTGCCCTTCCGCGGGGACTACTTGTTGTTGAAACCAGAAAAATGTCATCTTGTCAATGGAAACATATATCCAGTAAGTGACTTCTCTACTAGTTTTGAACTGATAATTAGATGTAAATTATTTAAAATAATTGAGTGAGGCTAAATTGACATAACATAAGTCCTGATGCAAATCCCAGAATTTCTTGACATAAAAATCAAACCTACATTCTTTTGAATGTTAGAATGCCATCCAAACCACTGATGAATAGTACTGAAACCAACTGTATGAGGGCCAGTTTGGAAAGCAGTGGAAAGCAGAGATTATTAAACTAAACTTGAAGAACTGTTCTTCAAGTTTAGTTCAGTAATCTTTATATATTTTATGATGACAAGTGCCATCACTTCCGGCATCACACAACCATGTAAACAAAGCTGTCAACAAGTAAATCGAACCCCATGATTGCAGTGCTGTAATATATAAATTGTTTTCTATTCCAGAAGAATTATCAAAACCTACTGTGAACTTGACATTTAAATGCCATCCATTTCCCACCATACAGGTACCCAACCCAAGGTTCCCTTGGCTAGGAGTTCATTTAACACCCCGGGTAGATGGAAGCGTTTGGTTAGGCCCCAATGCAATCCTTTCATTCAAAAGAGAAGGGTACTCAATGATGGATTTTAGTTTAAGAGATGTAGTAGAGTCTATCAGCTTCAGGTCAGTAATGTTTGTCTGTATGTTTGTTTGTCTGTCACTGTGAGTCAGGCAGGACAATTGATGAGGAGATTATTGGAAGTTTCAAAATTGGGAAAATTTTGGGCATCTGTAGAAGTTTCATTGTTTTCCATAATGATGAATAAGAGTTTTCTATAAACCGTTCCTATTTGTGACCTGCTACCACGAAATGAGTGTATAGTCGCAAGTTAGTAGTTTTGAGATCTCCTGGCTGCTGAGTTGATGTTCTTTGTTTGCCGCGCACCTGTACAAGCCAGTAGTATGTCCTTTCTTAAATCATTCACAAAGGACATACAGATAACATTTATGGCTTGAACAGGTGCGTGTGAAACAAAGGACACCAACACAGTAGCCAGGACGTCTCAAAACTACCAACTTAAGTCTTTACGCTCATTTTGTGGGAGCAGGTCACCTGTGGGGTGGCTTACCTGAATCACAGACTGCATGTAGCTACCATAGTAAAATTGGCTTTACACCATATAAAAAGTAACAATGCCGCCCTCTATGGTACCAAATGATGATTTATAGGTGGAATGATGTCCATCAATATGCGGTAATCATGACAATGTCGGGAATTGTTTTGCAATTTTAACCAAAGTCAGGGGTTTCATATTAACCCTATAATTTCATCAAATTATTGTATTTCAAACCAAGTGCAGCTGTAAATTTCCAAACTTGAATCCCCAAAAATCTCCTGATCAATCATTTTGATAGACCATAATGAAGGGGATATGGTTTGGTATCTTTATTGTACATTTCATTTCATTTTATTTAGCACTCAATATACATCAAAAATTGCAAACAAAAAGAAAATACAATAGATTGCACATTATGGATAAAATACTTTAAAATCTACTGTACATGTATGTAATTCAGGGTACCAGAATAAACTATTGCACGAGGTGACAATGGAATAAATACCAATGAGTACCAAGGATAGCCCAAAAAGCCTTCCAAGAAAGCTTAATTCCATTGGGGTCCTTGTAAGGCAAAAAACAATAAAGCAGCAGCAGCAATGATTAAGGCAGGAGGACGAGCAAAACATAACAAAGACGAAATACAAACTAGCAAAAAAGGGCCTAATAATTTTCGTGATGCATAATATCACGTTCAGCTAGCCAGGCCTGTTCGGAAAGGTGCTTCTTGACAGCACGCTTTGAATTATGCAAATTCGCAATTTCTTTGATTGATTTGGGTAACAAATTCCAATGGTGAATAGCAGTGAAATAAAAAGTATTGTATGCTTGGCCTTTGACTTTGGGGACAATGAAATTGACTGAGCTACCCCTGGTACTATATTTGTGAATGGACCAAATACGGGTAAAATTGGAATTAAGATAATCTGGGGCGGTACCCTGAAAAATTTTAAAAACGTTATTCATTTTCATTTGAATCACCCTATCTTTCACTGAGAGAAATCTAACTCTATCCCGCTCTCTCTGTCCAATATGAGAGCGAGGACCTAAGTTTAAAATAAATCTTACCACTCTGTTTTGCATTGTCTGTAACCTTTTCTTGTAATGTACAGACAAACCTGAAAACCATGAAGAACATGCATAGTCATAGTGACATAAAATCAGGGCAGTGCTCAGAGTTTTACGGCACTTTTCATTCAAAAAATGAGCATGCCTATACAAGAAAGCCAGTCTAGCGCCAGATTTTTTAAGAATATCACGGGCAATTTCTTCCCCAGATAACGAGTCGTCAAGGGTTACCCCTAAATACTTAGCTGAATTTGTAGGCTTAATTTGATTACTATTGCATGTAACTGAAAAATCTTCAACTTGTTTCACCTTTCTTTTTGAACCAAAAATTATACTCTCAGTCTTTCCAAGATGTAAGGAAAGTTTGTTATCAACAAGCCATTGACGACAAGTCTCTAACTCTTTACTTAATTTATCAGCAATACACTTTGGATCTTTGTCTGAAACTAGCAGAGCACTGTCATCTGCATAAAGCAGGAGTTTGCACTTTCGACACTGACGGCCATGTCATTTATATAGCACAAAAAAACAAAAACAAACAAAAACAAAAAAAAAAAAAGAAAAAAAAAAAAAAAAAAAAAAAAAAAAAAAAAAAAAAAAAAAAAAAAAAAAAAAAAAAAAAAAGAAAAAAAAAAAAAAAAAAAAAAAAAAAAAAAAAAAAAAAAAAAAAAAAAAAAAAAAAAAAGAAAGGAGTGGCCCTAGGATACTGCCCTGTGGAACTCCACAAGAGATTGGAAGGGGTCAGAATCCACCTTGTTCACGTGGACAATCTGCTTCCGACCGCTCAAATATGATCTAAACCATTCCACCGAGTCAATACCCATGGCCCCAAGTTTTCCACATAGAATGTCATGGTCGACAGTGTCGAATGCCTTCTGGAGATCCAATAAGACTAGTCCAGTGTAGTTGCCTTTTGAAGTTTGACTGTTTATATAATCTGTAAGATGGATTAAACATGTATCTGTTGAAAATGAGTTCCTGAAACCAGATTGATGTCCATAAAGAATATTATTTTCCGTAAGTAGGAATCAATTTGAACAAAAACAGCTTTTTCAAGAATTTTCGATGTTATACAAAGAATACTGACGGGTCTATAATTACCCACTTCAGACCTACTATTTTTCTTGAAAAGTGGCCGAACACGGGCGGATTTCAATTCTTCAGGAACTGTATTAGTTGTTATTGATAAGTTCACAATGTGCGTTAATTGATCTTTTAAAGCTGTTGCACCATCCTTCACAAATCTGGCTGGGATATCATCAAGGCCAGTACTTTTATTTGGCTTTAAAGAATGGAGTTCTTTGAGGATAAAATCAGAGGAGACTGGAGAAAGTTTAAACCCTTTGTTTGCAACTCCCATTTTCTCATAATAAGATTGAACAGTCTTTGATTTCATATCAAACTTGCCAAGGGAAGGTGGTAATTTTTGACTAAAGCACTTGCTACGGTTGTGTAAAATGAATTGATATAGTTTGCAACTGTAGTAGAGTTAAAGCAGAGATTACCATCAATATTCAGAACTACTTTGGACTGGTCTTTACTTTTGGAGCTATAGCCCAAGGTCTTAAACTGTTTCCAAAGTTTTTTGGGGCTAGATTTATTCTCCTCAATTTTATCCTGAAAGTAGTTAGCCTTAGCTTTTTTTACGGCTCTCTGAACCTTGTTGCGTAATCTGCAATATTCTGAATATAGAGTACTGACTTTGGTTTTTTTATTTTTTTAAAGATAGTCATCTCTACTCCTGATGTCATCAAGAATTGTAGTGCTGATCCATGGCTCAGTGCGACTCTTCAGACGGATTTCTTTTATGGGCTAACACTATCCAAAATACTACTAAAAATCGTCCTAAAAGTCACCCAAGCATGTTCAACATTACTACAATACACTTCAGACCAATCAGCACTAAAGATAGCATTCAATAAATTTTCAGCAGAGTAATTCTTAAGAGATCTTATTTTGATGACGTTATGTTGTCTAATCTGCTTTTTACAACCTTGCGGGAGCAGTAAGTCAGAATATGATCACTCATACCAATACATATTGTACCTGATTGACAAATCTTGGTTTTGTTATTACAAAGAATGTGATCCAAACAAGTGTTACTGATAAAACGAGTTGGTTCATTTATGAGGTTTACAAAATCAAATAAATTTAGAACCTCTCTGTATTTCCTTAACATTGCACATGAGTTTACAGGCAAAAGATAATCTATGTTGAAGTCGCCCAAGACAACGATCTCGCAGTCAGATCTAATTTTGAGATCGTTTCTTCAAGATAGTTGATAAAACCATGGTTTCCTTCAGGTCTATAGCATACTCCAACAATGATTGGCTTTGTCCTGGGAAGAAGTATTTCAAACCACAGAGCTTCGTTTTTGTTGTCATGTAAATCAGGTCTAGGATTGAAAGCAATGTCATTTTTAATATAAGCACATACACCACCCCCATTTCTGTTTCTGTCCTTACGAAGAGAGCAGTGTATCCATCAATTGAAATTTCAGAGTCAGTAAACGAATTGTC
This sequence comes from Amphiura filiformis, assembly GCF_039555335.1. NCBI lineage: Eukaryota > Metazoa > Echinodermata > Ophiuroidea > Amphilepidida > Amphiuridae > Amphiura > Amphiura filiformis. Next base: position 62,504,721 of record NC_092632.1, on the reverse strand, counting down.
CAACCATGATTCAGAAATACCTATTACAGCAGCTGATGTTTTTTCTTGCCAGGTACATGACAATGTGTTTCATTTGGAAAGCAAATTTACTGATCATTTTCAGACTTTTGATTGGCATCAGACTTTACTGATCTTTTTTCTCCCTGCTGAAAAACAAAATCACAAAAAAAACCTCATTTCACACTTTCCCTGACATTTCAGGCTTAGAGTCATTGTCTGTACTCAATTTGATTGCTCAGTGGTAGAAGTGGGTAAGTACAATAGCTGCCATGTGTAGATGAGTACAATATACTGTGTGTAAATTGCCAAATGTTCACAGGGTAGCTATTGCATTTACCCACTTCTGGCTCCGAGTTGTCGATCTGTGATGGAATAATACCATGTGCTTAAAGCAGCCAGACCAAATCCCAACTTCATATGATCTCATCAATTGCTTAATTGACCTTTTCGGTAAATCCCATAAGCCTTTGCGAGTACACCTGAGATGTCACCATTTGACTTCACGCTGACTTGCAATGAGCAGTAACGATGTTTGATAAACGATGTGCGCATCAGCACAGATCGGTGTGACGTCAAATGACAACATCTCAGGTGTACTCGCAAAGGCTTATGGGATTTACAGAAAAGGTCAATTTCAGTTCTTTGTCTAGTGTAAATAAAGCCGCCGCCTTGTTCGTTATCTCGTCATACAGGTACCGAACCCTCTGTTCCCTTTCCTTGGAGTCCACTTCACACCAAGGATAGATGGCAGCATGTGGTTAGGTCCTAATGCAGTCCTAGCATTCAAAAGAGAAGGGTACAGCCTGACTGATTTCAATGTGAAGGACACGGTGGATGCTCTCAGTTTCAGGTTTGAGTAAAGCCGGTATTATAAGCACTAATCACTTGTCATGCTTTACTCACTCGCTGCATGCAGTTCCATCTCTTAACTTTTACATGAGAGACATCCAGTGAATTTTGATTTTCCCAGACTGGTATTGTTTGTTTGTTTGTTTGTTTACCCAGGTTGGTCCGTGAGGAACACATGCTAATCCATGGAAAACCATGGACCGTTCCAAGCTCATACAAATGCACAAGCCTGGATAGCCAGTGTAGGCTAATATATGCATGCTGGCCTAGATAGCTTTGATAAACAAAGCAAGAAATGGAAGAAAATAGCTAGGAAAAAGAGAAAAGAGAGAAGGCCACTCCCAAACACAATTGTACAATTTTACTCTTAGCCCTTACTTCGTGAGAAAGGAAACTGGAATTCCAATCTCAGGCCCCGATGCAAAGGCAGTTACAATTTTACTTAAATATAGCCGTGTTCACATTTTGAGTTACACCCAGCGTATACTTACGCTAACATTGATAAAACGCCACAAAATATTTTCCCTACTCCAGCTCTTACTGCGTGTCCACACCTAGCGTACTCCTAGCACTACACCGATCAGTTTCACCAAGCATTCTCTTCTGGTCAGCGTAAACATCGGCTACCACTTCCGGTGTATCAGAGACCTTTTTCAACCACATGAATGTAATTTCTGAGTTCTGATCAAAAAAATGTCAAACTTACACCGGGTGCCAGGCGTAGCAGCGTTCACATTGCAACATACGCCTGGTGGAGATTACACCTAGCTCGCTACTCTTGACTTTTGTCAGGAGTAAATTATTGATGCATGCCTAGCGGAACTTACGCTGGGAAGATAGATTAACTACATGGTTGACATCCTATGAACACATTAAAGGCATAACACTATACTACATTCAGAGTGCCAGTCCAGTCTCTCATATCTTGGGGTTTCTATGGTTAATAGCACACACATTTTGGTCTAGTTTTGATGGTATAGCCAAAATATTAAATTCTCGATCATGAGAGCCAACTTGGGTATGCACAGTTATTTGCGTCAAGCGTACTACACAAAGACCGGCGCAAACACAGCTTTTGAGAATTGGCCAGGCGGCGGATGGCATGATGGAGCCGGCAACTTGTGAAACCGCCCGGCCATATGGCATTTTCCAATATATTCGATTAGTTTTGTGGGGTTCATTATCGAACCCCAACGGTTTTAGCTTGTATTTATATTATTTATCAACATAGGCCTATTTGTTTGTGATATTTCAAGCGTTTTAAAATTTCCAAATAATCCCATTCAATTACACGGTTGACGATGAAAATGTACTGAATTTAGAGAATGCAATGCGGCCACCACCTGAGAATTGGCCAATCACACGGTCGTTGCTAGGCAAGGTCGAGGTTCGGTCATGCAAGTCGCGCGATCGTGTTATTCTATGAAAAATACGCTGACGCAGAAGGTACATCCTCTCATGATCGAGAATTTGTTATTTTGGCTATAGCTAGCTGAGTGTTGGGTAACTACCTGTCTCAAGCTTTACAGGAATATATACAAGAGGTCAGGTGCCCGGGTCAGGTGTTGGGTTCTCTGGGCAAATGCGTTTTTAACATTTCTTGCTGCATAATTCATTGAAGCATCCTTTCCATAATCGAGTGTGCAGTTGTTGGAGAGTGGACTAATCTGCTAAGCTAACAAATTGTATGCATATAATTATTCTAAATCGCACGTAAGTCCAACATGATAGTGATAAGTCCATTGTCATAGCTATTGGAAAGTGCTCTTACAACGACTTAACGTTACAATAGGTTTTATTAACTATTCAGTCATAGCATCATAAGGGGCTGGGGGCATGTTTCCCCAAAAAAGAGTGACAATGTGAACATTTCCATCAAAAAAGGCTGGTGCCTCATCCATGAGGCCTGATGCCATTCAATTGGCCATCTCATGCTACGCCTCTGCTTTATTGTATGTGATGATGCAGCCTAAACTCTTGTCTTCTGCCTTCATCCCACATAAAATTGCCTATATTGACATAGATTGTTGCAGACCACAAAATGATTTTGATTCCAACAATGGGCTCTTCCTGTTGAATCCGTACACCCCCTATGGAAGACATAATCTTAAATCTCCTAACACAAGGAGTGTGGATTTCAAATAGATCACACATTCAGGTAACCCCATTTGAAATTCACACCCCCTGTGTGGGAGATTAACGCTATGTTTTCAATTGGGGTGTATGGATTTCAACTAAAATAGCCCCATCAAATTGGAGTACAATCCTGTTTTTATGAGATAAATGCAAAAGAATGATCTTTAAGAAATATTCATTACAGGTTTGTACACCACTTTTAATTTTGGAATGTATGTTTACTGTAGTGCAGCATTTTGGAGGCCTAAATTAGAGTCCAAAGTTTTACGGAAAATGGAAAAAAATCATGGAATCGGAGGTACAACACGGAAAATGACATTTTTGTATGATGTGACAAAATTTGTTAAAAGATAAGAGATATAAATGTTAAAAACAATCATGAGTTGTGTGTGTCAATTTTTATGTTAAAAATACTGTTTAATAATACCGAAATAAAGGTATATTGCCGGTATGAACCCCTTATAATCCCTCCAAGCATTGTAACAGTTGGCCTATTATCGTGTGAATATTCCAATCAGAGCATATTGATCGCGATATTGAACACTTGATTACGACATTGATATCATTGTTTATACATTTTAAGCTTTATTCATGAAACACAGATTTACAAATTTTACAATACAGAAAAGGGATTTTAGAAAACGGTAAACTTCAGACTCTAGCCTAGATGTGTGGTGTTTGGCAAAAGACATGCATGTTAGCTCACACACCATTGCATCATTTTTGCTTGCATGTTTATGTTGTTATAGTTGTATCTTTCAAGGAAATACTTCTACGCATTTACATACCCTCGTCCAAAGTTGGCTGAAATGTAAACTTTCATACCAGTTTGTGCAAGGATGCTGGTGTGCTGAATTTGACTGGCATGCCTCACATGAATCAACATCACAATTGATAGGCACAAATGTACTACAGAAGCTTTTTGCAGTTCACAATCGAAAACATCTTTTTAGAGGATTGACTAAATTTACTAGATCTTGACCAGCCTGTACTTGTTTTTGTATAATTTTGTTATCATAGATGTGTGACCAATAAATGTGATTTTTGCCATATAGGCCCTAAAAGCACACATGATTTGAAAGCATTCTTCTTGTTTTTCTTCACAGTGGACTTAGGAAACTTGCCATGAGAAACATCTCATTTGGCCTAGGAGAGATGTATAGAGGTGTCGTGATTAGTGCGCAGGTAAAACAGCTACAGAGGTTTGTGCCGGAACTGAAAGCCTATGACGTCACAAGGTAGGCTAAATAGTGCATCTTGTCTCAAATTTAGAGTAACACCTTATTGGATGTCACATGTCATTTATGTGGTTGCGTTATGGTTTCAATGATTTAAATTACTATATCATGATATTGCCTGAGATTGCCGAGAAGGCATTGAGACAAACAGTGTGCATGTGAAATGTTCCAAAGGTTAATGATCGAGAATGAAAAGAACAGATTAACTTTATCATGTTTGTCTCCCTATGCATGAGTGCGTATATTTATGGCCTTTATAGTATCTTATGTTCTTGATTAGGTATGAGGTATATATTAAAATTTAAAAAATAGTTATATTAAATGAAATCCTAGCACAAATAAATCGTCTTCATTCAATTGTCTATACCGTGTGCATATTTGTGCTCTCTTTAAAGCAAGTAGAAATTTAGTATCTGAAAAGATATAGCTCAGCGGCCAACAAAAAGTAATTGTCTATAGTAGGCCCTATACGACAAACAAGATTTTCTCTCTGATTGGCTGTATATTTACGTGTAAGAAAATCTATTACATTATTGTGTTCACTCTGGGGCCTATTTGACTCATTGGAACGTGTGAAAGGACCCCAGCGACTGTCAAGGTAAAATGAATCAAGTATAGTATTAATAATCAATAAGGATTAATGTTAACATTGCTTATCACCTGTTAACCTATTTCAGAGGCCCATCAGGAGTGAGAGCCCAAGCTTTAGATGCTGATGGCCAACTGGTAGATGATTTTGTATTTGATGGCGGTGTTGGTGAGATTGGTAGCAGAGTACTTCATGTTCGTAACGCCCCGTCTCCAGCGGCAACATCATCACTGTCGATAGCCAAGATGATTGCGGATAAAATACAGAACACTTTTACATTATGATGTCAGTGAAGTTTACAAAATGATTTTGAGGAAAGTATTCTGACTTTTGAGAAGTGAGACCAAATGCAATATATAGTTGTTTTTTTTCTTTTTATTATAAAATTATTCAACCCATATTGTAACATTTCCATAGGACATAGATTTCAATTTATTTTCCATAAAATATTAGTTTTCACTCTCAGAAATGTCCCCTTTTAATTTTGAGCTGGACAAATGAGGCAAACCAAAGAAAACTGCTATTTAATTCCAGCGCATATGTTGTTAATGCAGTATTACTCCGTGGGTCTTGCTAATGCAGTATCACTATGTTAGTGTGTGCATCTGACCTAGACCTTAGCTCCACCAATGTTGGTGATTGTATGACTGCAAGTAGTTGAAGCTGATGACTAAACCGTATCTAGATCCAGACTGAAGTCGGTCCTGTTGATGTGTTATGACCATCCTATATGCCATGTACTTAGCGTTAATTGTTATGAACATCGTGCATGGGTTCAACTAATATTTGAGTCACACAAATAAAATGACGGGACACATCATTTTATTGAAAATCTCAGATTATTTCACTAATACAGCATCTGAAGCCTTCTTTTTTTGCAGGGCAAGTTAGTTTATTCAAGTACATTAAAATTGTGTAAAAATTTTGTTAAACATTGAGGGCGTCCTCCTCGGCAAATGTTATAAAATGGCCTTAAAATTGGGGTTGTCCTGTTCAATTAAGTGAATGAATTGAACAAGAGGCAAATTGAATAAGTACATAAAAAATAACATTATGTCATGCAGCAAAACCAATGTAACTAATTTAAGGGATTGGATAGCAACAATTGCACATGTTTTTTTTGTGGGACATGAGAGCACATCAGAAATATCAAATTGCATTCTAAATACGAAGAATGTCCTTCTGATAATTTTGATTTTTTGAAATTCAAATTTTATGGCAAATTATTTTTTTTAAATATAGGTCTTTTTGGGCGGACAGCTTTTCCGCCCAACTTCATACACTCATTAGATTCATACAGTTTACTTTGAGGACTGTTAAATATAAAAAATATAATGATGAAGAAAGTTAAACAATTACTAAAAGCTTATTTTTGCTCACCTGAGAGCTTTCGGAATGTAACACTATTCCTTGTTCATTCGGTTGATGGACTGGTAAATGGTGCTTGCTACTGGTCAGAAACCGTCGGACTGTGATGTGAGTCACGTGTCTGGCACTGACGCAGTAGGGAGTTGTACACTCTAGAAAGTCTATGACGTCCCTGGTCCCGGTTCAGGTCACTTTTATTAGTCCTAATGTGTATGGACTCCTTCACGCCACTCCAGAACCAGTCCGTTTCCCTATCGAGGATTTTTACCCCGTTCCAATCAACAGTATGACCTGCTTTCTGATGGTCTCCCACAGGCGAGGTGGTAGTGCTGGGTCTACGCTGTTCAGCGATTCGGGTGTTCATCTGACGGGCTGTTTCACCGACATATGCAGAGTCACAGTCTTGGCAATTAACCTGGTAAACAGTTCCACAGCATTTACCGGGAGGAACTTTGTCCTTTGGCGCGACAAGTGCAGAGCGGAGCGTGTTAGATGGTTTGAAATGGACGGATACCCCTCACTTGGTGAAAATTCGACAAAGGGCTTCAGACGCTCCTCGGACGTAGGGTATAACAATACTACCGATGTGGGGTTTCTCACGGATGTCATGTTGTCTAGGTTGAGGAGTGACAGGTTGCGTGACATTAAAAACCCAATCACCATATCCGCAAAGTCTGAGCGATTTCTTGATATTTTCTTTCTGACCAGTAGCAAGCATCATTTACCAGTCCATCAACTGAGTGAACAAGGAATAGTGATACATTCCATAAGCTCTCATGTGAGCAAAAATAAGCTTTGAGTAATTGTTTCTTCATCATGACTCAACCAAAGCAGCTAAGTCTACATCAATGTATAAAAAATATAAATTTTTAATAATTTGCCATAAAATGTGTATTACCGTATATCGCGAATTTCAAAATAATTGATATCATCAGGACATTCCTCATATTCAGAATACAATTTGTTGTGTCTGATGTGCTCTGAGGTCCCACAAAAAATACTGTTGCTATCCAATTCCTTAAAGTCAGTAAAATTGATGAACAAAAGGAACATGCAACTTTATTTGTAGTTTCTTGTTTGTAAATAATCATATCTCGGGAACAATTTGATCTGATTTTCAGTCTGTCAAACAGGTAATCTGTATTATATTATAAATGAAAAAATGATAATTGATTTTGCCCATTGTGAGTCCCCTATTGCTCCATCATATCTCATCAGAGGCTCATATTTCTCTACCTTTTTCCTATAAAGTAACTTTGAGATTCAAAGAGGTTCTTTGCAAAGCCTAGAAACACATTTCCAAACAGTACTAATTAGTAATCATGGCACAGACTTGAAATATATGCAATATTTGAATTTGACAGTGGCTGAGTGTTTAGTGTGAAATTGATAAATGAAACACTAATTTTTTTTACGTATTGTGATATTACTTTATTACTTGTCCACTATTTCCTAAATTAGTGGAACTAATTATATAAAGATTTAAAATTTGATTATAATAAGTACTTTCTGTGACAATTATGAAATCATATTATGTAAAAATAGTTGATACTTTTGTACTTTTTATCAATTTTAATTATTATCTGAATATCTGATAATATTAAAGAAGATGGTCCAATCTCATCACATGTTATTTTAACTTTGATTAAATGACCTCAAGGCTTGACCCACCTGTTCCATATGTGATGCGAGCGATCAAGCAAAATGAGTCGGATGTCTGGAATATTGATTTTGAGATATAACCAATAATAGTATTCAACTTCCTTTGTATTTAATAGTTCTGAGCAACACTAAATGGTCATATCTCTTGAACTGTAAGTCTAATTATAATGGGGTTTCAGCAAAATAAAGCTCTGAGAATGTCTCATGTAATGAAATTAAAAAAACTGCATTTAGATTTTGATCGGCATCACTCATTTACCTTGATGGCATCACATATATGATTTTTATGGCAGTATTTAAATCTCTTTTTATAAGAGAGCCAAAAATGTTACGTTGGAACTGTTATTAGTTCAATTTGGACACATTTTTTGCGTACAAAAAGTCAAAATATCTTTTGGCCCTAATATTTCACAGGGTCAATGAGTAAATGTTGGAAAAGTAGGAATTATATGGAGATGAGATTATTGATCTGACCATTCTTCTTTAAAAGCATGTTATAGGCTACATGTTATGTACATTATATATCAGTGAAATTTCCAAATAAATAATATATTGAAGATTTTAAGAAGTTTCTGGTTCATTTTATGTTTGTTCTCTGGTTGTGATGGATTGGGTACACTTCTATGAGTCCGTCTCTTGAAGTTTTAGGATTTTCTTCTTACAATTCACAGTGGCAGTGTAAAAAGTAAGGGATGGCTTTTAAACCCAACTGCCAGTCCTGCCAGGGTGCTGGCAGTCGGCCGTGGGTTGGTATTTTTGAAGCCATCCCTCACAAGTAGATTACAGGCATGAAAATAATCACTTTTAAAACTGAATTCAGTTTTTAATCAAAATTTCCGCAACTTGATTTAATTTCAGCCTGTTTTTGGTACTTTTTGCCCAATTTCACACACATTTTCAGGGTTTTTTTTTAGGAAAGTGCAGACTCATGCCTGAGCTAGACATGTCCACATTGCTTATTATAGAGGGCAACATTCAATCCAAAAAGTTGTGTCCACAGTAGCCAGCCTCACAGTCAATGGCTTAACTGTGTAATCCCCATAGGGAAATACAAAAATTTGAAACTTGGACACCAGAAACTTGACGACGTAGTCTAAAAAGTGCTGGTACTTTATCCTTGATACAGAAGTCAGCATGCAGTGAAAGTTAGATTTCATAAAATAAAATCGCCTTTGTGTAAAATGGATCATCGTGGTAAAAAATGGTGCATTACATGCTTTTTTGTACAGTAAGTCAGTGTAAGGCATTGTCAATGATGGGCGCAGAAAAGTGCAGTTTTTTCAAAACAGACATTTGCCCATAACTTCGCTAATTTTTGACCTACATACATGGTTGACCCCTCATTTTTTAAGTTAAATAATCACCTTTTTAAACAAACTAATTTCAATGTGAAATATCCTACTTGAAAATTTTGTGAACATGCCTACCTGAGCACGGCCCTTCACTTCTCATATCGCCTTGATAAGAGTTCGAAGCCCTGTCAACAACAGAGGGCAGTAATCCCGCGGTAAGATGTCTGATGAACCGCGCTAATGAGCTGGTCAGTAACCATAGAAAAAGCTTGTTTCCGGTAAAAATATACAGGTAACTTTCACAAATTTCTAGATACAGTTACTAGAAGGTCGTGCGATGCTAATCCAACCATTTGTTAACCATTTTTTTCTTGAGGAAGCAATAATTACTCCTTATGAATATTACTGTCATGTTGATGACATCATAGTTACTCGTATTTTGTCCATTTTGACATTTTGAAACATTTAACGCTCAAATAGCACACAAAATCAATCAGAAATATATTTCTTTATTTCACCTGAATTTCCTTGCCGAAATTTTAGCATCAGAGCAATTTCCTTTTAAAGATACAGCTTTTATAAGTGTTATATGTCACTTCTGTTTAATTGTTATAATTTGTATTATGAATACAAATAGTGATGTCCGTTTGTGCTGTATTTTTGATAGTTTTCCATATCAGATTTTAATGATAAAACATATTCCCTGCAGAAAAACGAAATAGCAAAACATGCAACAATTTGTAACATTCTCCATGAACTTGACCATCTATTGTTTGGATTGTGATGTAATTAACGTGTGTAATGAGATTCTCTCTTTCTGAATCTGACAAGTAAAATTTTATTTTTCATCACGATTTCGCATCAAATTCATACATTTCTGGGTCAAATGGCATATAAAACATTTTGAAATATTAAAATGTGGTTTATAAATAACGCTAATAAAATCATTGGAGTTCATCAAGACAATATGCATCAATGATGATTCTGCATGTACAATTTTTTTCACTTCAGTAAGCTCGTCTTTTGACCAACGTTCATTATTGATCCAGGTTTCTATTGTTTGCAGCTGACATCAAAGAATCCCATGTGTATGAGCTTGTGCATTGAATTGGATTACTCGTGTGTTATTTAGCTTATTGATCGCTAGATGGAAGCGAACATGATACATATTACGAGGATTCCATGCATGTGCGGGAGTTGAACCCAAGCGACCAGAACTATGAACACTTTGAAGTGTTAGCACCTTGCAGGGCCGTGTGAGATTAGTAAATTATACAATGCATAAAATATGTCCAGCAAAATTATGTGATCAGAAAAGGAAAATTTGTGAAGAAACAGGAATTGCTCAACTTTTTATGATCTTTATATTACCGGACATTTAAAGGAGGATTTTCGTGATCGTAGCATCCTCTTTTATGACATTTTCCAGTAGATATCCACGAAAAAAGCTTATTCCCAAAATTTCAGTTGATTCCGATTTTGCGTTTGCGAGTTATGTATGATTATGTGTATTACACTGCTCCATAGGCCACTGTTGTAATTTCGTTCTGGTATACCAGAACAAAATTCAAATTTGACGATATTTTTGCTAAACGAATTAATCTGCAAGAAATTTTTGGTACATAAACATTATGTAGTCGGAGGTTGCCAGTGGTATAAAAATCTCAACTTTTGAGGCTGTGGATCACGAAATGCCCTTTTAAGTACCATTTGTTCTTCTAGACTCCACCTCTGGGTCCAGCAAAACCTTTGTGATCCTTTGTAATCCACACTTTTGAAAAGGATGCATATTAAGCGTTGAGACAGTTTACATGAGTATTATAAAAAAGCTACTTTATTAAAATAATATATGTTGCCAATTTCCTTATTGTAAAACATAGTCTACATAGATTATAATATTGAATTGAGCCTATAGATATATTATAAAGACATCAAAAAAGGTACTCATAACTTTGAGCACAGTTAACTGAAAGCAATGAAATTCAGATGAACATGTAAAGAATGTTGTTAGCTGCAACTTGATACCAAATTTGAATTAATGAGTGGATGACATTTGTTGTGATGCAAAACGTTGCAGCAATTATACTGTGTATTGGAATATGTTTTAACATGTTTGATTGCATTGTGAGAAGGAATTTCGGCACAAATTGACTTCCAGTAGAGAAACCCTAAATCCGCGTATTGACCATGCAAAATGCTCTCCAGTGGTCAGTTGTCGATTTATGGCACATGCTGACCGCCCGACTTCAGGTGAATGGAACATGCTATGCAATCTAACACTCACAGGTCATCTTTTTGAATTTGCAGCTTTTCAATTTGCACCAAACTTTATTCAATCAAATCAATTTCTCGATCATTTGGATTTGTTATTTACACACATTTGGTATCATACTGAAGCTCGGAAAAATCCTGCTCACTTTCATATTAGTAATATTACGGATACGATCAATGTTGTTGAAACTCATTTGTAAAGGGTCTACCTGTTTTCATTGCAGTACAGCAAATCACAATTTTCTTTTATCATTTTCCTTCACAAATTTAACAAGCCACGGTCCATGGATTTACCATGGATTAGCATGTGTCCCTCATGGACCAACCTGGGTAAACAAACAAACAAACAAACAATCTTGTGTATTCCGATTAAATCATGATATTTGGTTTGTCACTGATGATAATCAAAATATTAGAGTCAAGCGGTAGCATGACCAGCAAGTTTTTAAAAAAAACGACTGATAAAGAAGAATAAACAGATGCACCGCGGACTATATTTACACGAAACAAAACGCTATTGTTCTGTGATATTTTTCGCTGGGTACAAAATATATCTAAAACCATGCTAAATCTTATTTACTGTCCAAAGTGTAATATTTTAATAACTCATTAATTCAAAAGTTACACCAATCTTTACAGTCAATCCGATTGTTTGATAATAAACAAACATTCTTGTATTATTTCACGCGGTATTTCATAGCCAAAATTAGTGTAAAATCATAGCTAATCATACTGATATCCAGAATCTTTCGTCACTGCTACAGCCATACATGGCTGTCACTGTCGCATTACTTTTTGAGATTCACTTTCAAAATATACCCTAGCATTTTCCTGGATACCCTACATACAAATTCTGGATCCCATTCGCCAAAAAATCAAGTTTTTCACAATTCTTTTATTCTTTCCGGACCACAGCATACATTCATATTAATAAATACTCCACTTTCACACGCCGTTATATAGGGACGTCCCCGTGGCGAAGTGGTTAAGGCCATGGACTTCTAATCCACTTATGAAGTTTTGCCCAAGTTCGAAACTTCCCACCACCTTTTTTTTAAATGTTTTATTAACCAATTTATTGTCATAAATCAAGAATAACACCATTTCGAACATCCATTGCTATTGTGATATTATATTTTTTTCATCAAACAAACATGTTTGATTTTTTATTCACATTTAGGCCTAGGCCTAGGGCCTACTTTCACCATCCAGAAGCTTTCACCATGCCTGACTATCATGATATCTTCGTCATTTAAAACACATTTATCAGTGGCTCTGTTCACAGCTCAGACTGAAATTATATTTGGAATAAATATTATAAATTGTCACAAATTAAAATCACAAACAGCGAAAGATCGCCAACAACTGCCGCTGAATATTGTTATCCAACTAGATTTCCCCACAGGGCTTTAAAGAACCACAAACCGCAAAATTTGGATATATACTAGATTGCCCTGCAGGGCTATAAAGAATCACACACCACGAAATATGGATATCCAACAAGCTTAAACTATAAATTAGCTCCCGATAGAGGTCAGGGCTTGATAAGGGAAATTAAAATCACAAACCGCGAAAGATCGCCGACAACCGCCGATTAATAGGGATATCCAACTAGATTGCCCCGCAGGGCTACAAAGAATCACAAACCACGCAATTTGGATATCCAACCAGATTTCCAACAGGCCTATCGATTATGAAGAACCACAAACCGCGAAATATGGATATCCAACAAATTAATACCACAAACCGCGAAAGATCAACAACAACTGCAGCTCAATATTGATATCCAACTAGATTGCCCCGCAGGGCTATAAGAACCACAAACAGCGAAATTTGGATATGCAACTACAATCAAGTGCAAATTTCCCTGGGACACTTGTTCATATTTCGCGCCCTCTGTTCAATAAAACCGGTCATATGAAGTTCACCATGTGATATTTTATTTGTATAGTTTCCAACCTATTTCGAATCCCCTCCCTCACCCACCGACCAATGTAGGAAAAAAAATATAGGCCATTTAAAAATGAGGCGTTTGGTATACAACATTGAATAAGGGTGCGGGAGGGTCGTTGAACTATGAAAGTGTCCCAGCAAATTTGCACTTGATTGTATAGGGGATGCGAAAAAATAATCTATTAATATCAATAAAATCGCCATAACTCTCGAACGCGTTGCTCGATTTTCATAATTTTTTCAGTGATGTCAAGATAATTTCATTATGCATCACATGATTAGCCAATATTTAAAAATTTTATTAAAATAAACATTTTTTTTAAATATCAAACCCTGCAATGCATGCATTTTTCAAGGAATATTTGACACATTGATTGCTTATATTAGAGTGGACATATAAATTCTCCTTTGGAAGAATTTACAAACATAATAAAAGCAAACCAAATAAGAAATTAAGAAAATATAGAAATAAATAGAACAGAATCATGATGTTTGTCTCATCATTGATCTTTCAAACTCATTACCCTATTTCAAATGCTATTATCGGAATGCACGTTAAACTCTTTAATATAGGCCTTCAACTACCCATCACAGACACGCTAATTCAACGTAACAATGCCATGCCAAAAGTGTATATACAATTATATACAATTACACATTTTAAATGTGCTTATTATTGGTATTCAAAAATAAAAAGAGATAAAGAGCAGGATTAAAAGTAAACATATCGGCGACAATGAGCTTCGAACCGTAGCCCTCATGATCAGAAGGCAGTAAGCAAACCACTACACCATGGTTGAGCTGTTGTTATTCATGCGAATTTATTTATAACAAGGATAACAAGAATGAATGACGCAATAACGGTCTACCAGAATAATATAACTTAAAAAGTAATATATATTTATTTAACATTATGGTAGACCGTGCTCATTTGGCTTAAATGGAGGAATAATTACCAATAAACATATCAAAGTTAGGAAGGTATGTATAATGTGACCGTGTATATTCAAAATATACGTTAGATAAATGCTGAATACGACCAAAACATGAGTTTTAATGAATGATTTCATTGGATCGAAGCTCGATAACACAATACAGTAGCATTGCAATGATAGGATTAAATTCGCTGAAATCGAGTGCAATTGTCATCAGTCTCCCGGTGGCATATAGTTACTGGCCTTGCTTCTCGCCCCCGAGATCTCGAGTTCGAATCCATGTAATGCTATTTTTCTTTCTTTCTTTCCTTCTTTCTTTCTTTCTTTCCTTTCTTTTTTTCTTTCTTTTTTTTTTCTTTCTTTCTTTCTTTCTTTTTTTTTTCTTTTTACTTTTTTTATTTTTTTTTTCATTTTACTTTTATTTTTTTCTTTGAACTAAAGAGAAACAATTGTTTTGTTTTATGATTTTTTTTTGTTATTTCAGTAGGTATTTTTAACTGATTTTACTCTATATTTCCAATATGATTTAATTTTGATTAGTTTTAAGTTGTTTTAAAAGTGAATTTTGAGATAATGCGCTTGTAATAGCAATCATGTGTCAAATGTGCCTTAAATAATGCATATATTACAGCGTTTTGATACCTAAAATGTTTAGTTTGACAAACAATGACAATTAAAGTAACCAAAAAATGCGCAATGTTATTTGTTTTAAATTAGTGAAAAAATCATGTCAATCGAGCAACGCGTTTGCGAGTTATGGTAATTTTACTGAAAGTAATAGATTATTTTTGTCTTCTTCAATACAATCAAGTGCAAATTTCCCTGGGACACTTGTTCATATTTCGCGCCCTCTGTTCAATAAAACCGGTCATATGAAGTACACCATGTGATATTTTATTTGTATAGTTTCCAACCTATTTCGAATCCCCTCTCTCCCCCACCAACCAATGTTGGAGCAAAAATATGGGCCATTTAAAAAATGAGGCGTTTGGTATACAACATTGAATAAGGGGTGCGGGGAGGGTCGTTGAACTATGAAAGTGTCCCAGCAAATTTGCACTTGATTGTATAGGGATGCGAAAAAATAATCTATTAATATCAATAAAATCGCCATAACTCTCGAACGCGTTGCTCGATTTTCATAATTTTTCAGTGATGTCAAGATAATTTCATTATGCATCACATGATTAGCCAATATTTAAAAATTTTATTAAAATAAACATTTTTTTTAAATATCAAACCCTGCAATGCATGCATTTTTCAAGGAATATTTGACACATTGATTGCTTATATTAGAGTGGACATATAAATTCTCCTTTGGAAGAATTTACAAACATAATAAAAGCAAACCAAATAAGAAATTAAGAAAATATAGAAATAAATAGAACAGAATCATGATGTTTGTCTCATCATTGATCTTTCAAACTCATTACCCTATTTCAAATGCTATTATCGGAATGCACGTTAAACTCTTTAATATAGGCCTTCAACTACCCATCACAGACACGCTAATTCAACGTAACAATGCCATGCCAAAAAGTGTATATACAATTATATACAATTACACATTTTAAATGTGCTTATTATTGGTATTCAAAAATAAAAAAGAGATAAAGAGCAGGATTAAAAGTAAACATATCGGCGACAATGAGCTTCGAACCGTAGCCCTCATGATCAGAAGGCAGTAAGCAAACCACTACACCATGGTTGAGCTGTTGTTATTCATGCGAATTTATTTATAACAAGGATAACAAGAATGAATGACGCAATAACGGTCTACCAGAATAATATAACTTAAAAAGTAATATATATTTATTTAACATTATGGTAGACCGTGCTCATTTGGCTTAAATGGAGGAATAATTACCAATAAACATATCAAAGTTAGGAAGGTATGTATAATGTGACCGTGTATATTCAAAATATACGTTAGATAAATGCTGAATACGACCAAAACATGAGTTTTAATGAATGATTTCATTGGATCGAAGCTCGATAACACAATACAGTAGCATTGCAATGATAGGATTAAATACGCTGAAATCGAGTGCAATTGTCATCAGTCTCCCGGTGGCATATAGTTACTGGCCTTGCTTCTCGCCCCGAGATCTCGAGTTCGAATCCATGTAATGCTATTTTTCTTTCTTTCTTTCCTTCTTTCTTTCTTTCTTTCCTTCTTTTTCTTTCTTTTTCTTTCTTTCTTTCTTTCTTTCTTTCTTTCTTTTTTCTTTTTACTTTTTTCCTTTATGTTGCCAATTTACATTTACATTTACCAATGAACTAAAGAGAAACAATTGTTTTGTTTTATGATTTTTTTTGTTTTTTTAGTAGGTATTTTTAACTGATTTTACTCTATATTTCCAATATGATTTAATTTTGATTAGTTTTAAGTTGTTTTAAAAGTGAATTTTGAGATAATGCGCTTGTAATAGCAATCATGTGTCAAATGTGCCTTAAATAATGCATATATTACAGCGTTTTGATACCTAAAAATGTTTAGTTTGACAAACAATGACAATTAAAGTAACCAAAAAATGCGCAATGTTATTTGTTTTAAATTAGTGAAAAAATCATGTCAATCGAGCAACGCGTTTGCGAGTTATGGTAATTTTACTGAAAGTAATAGATTATTTTTGTCTTCTTCAATACAATCAAGTGCAAATTTCCTGGGACACTTGTTCATATTTCGCGCCCTCTGTTCAATAAAACCGGTCATATGAAGTACACCATGTGATATTTTATTTGTATAGTTTACAAACTATTTCGAATCCCCTCTCTCCTCCACCAACCAATGTTGGAGCAAACATATGGGCCATTTAAAAAATGAGGCGTTTGGTATACAACATTGAATAAGGGGTGCGGGGAGGGTCGTTGAACTATGAAAGTGTCCCAGCAAATTTGCACTTGATTGTATAGGGGATCTGAAAAAATAATCTATTAATATCAATAAAATCGCCATAACTCTCGAACGCGTTGCTCGATTTTCATAATTTTTCAGTGATGTCAAGATAATTTCATTATGCATCACATGATTAGCCAATATTTAAAATTTTTATTAAAATAAACATTTTTTTTAAATATCAAACCCTGCAATGCATGCATTTTTCAAGGAATATTTGACACATTGATTGCTTATATTAGAGTGGACATATAAATTCTCCTTTGGAAGAATTTACAAACATAATAAAAGCAAACCAAATAAGAAATTAAGAAAATATAGAAATAAATAGAACAGAATCATGATGTTTGTCTCATCATTGATCTTTCAAACTCATTACCCTATTTCAAATGCTATTATCGGAATGCACGTTAAACTCTTTAATATAGGCCTTCAACTACCCATCACAGACACGCTAATTCAACGTAACAATGCCATGCCAAAAAGTGTATATACAATTATATACAATTACACATTTTAAATGTGCTTATTATTGGTATTCAAAAATAAAAAAAGAGATAAAGAGCAGGATTTAAAAGTAAACATATCGGCGACAATGAGCTTCGAACCGTAGCCCTCATGATCAGAAGGCAGTAAGCAAACCACTACACCATGGTTGAGCTGTTGTTATTCATGCGAATTTATTTATAACAAGGATAACAAGAATGAATGACGCAATAACGGTCTACCAGAAAAAAAAAACTAAAAAAGTAATATATATTTATTTAACATTATGGTAGACCGTGCTCATTTGGCTTAAATGGAGGAATAATTACCAATAAACATATCAAATTTAGGAAGGTATGTATAATGTGCCCGTGTATATTCAAAATATACGTTAGATAAATGCTGAATACGACCAAAACATGAGTTTTAATGAATGATTTCATTGGATCGAAGCTCGATAACACAATACAGTAGCATTGCAATGATAGGATTAAATACGCTGAAATCGAGTGCAATTGTCATCAGTCTCCCGGTGGCATATAGTTACTGGCCTTGCTTCTCGCCCCCGAGATCTCGAGTTCGAATCCATGTAATGCTATTTTTCTTTCTTTCTTTCCTTCTTTCTTTCTTTCTTCCTTCTTTTTCTTTTCTTTTTCTTTCTTTCTTTCTTTCTTTCTTTTTCTTTTTACTTTTTTCCTTTATGTTGCCAATTTACATTTACATTTACCAATGAACTAAAGAGAAACAATTGTTTTGTTTTATGATTTTTTTTTTGTTATTTCAGTAGGTATTTTTAACTGATTTTACTCTATATTTCCAATATGATTTAATTTTGATTAGTTTTAAGTTGTTTTAAAAGTGAATTTTGAGATAATGCGCTTGTAATAGCAATCATGTGTCAAATGTGCCTTAAATAATGCATATATTACAGCGTTTTGATACCTAAAAATGTTTAGTTTGACAAACAATGACAATTAAAGTAACCAAAAATGCGCAATGTTATTTGTTTTAAATTAGTGAAAAATCATGTCAATCGAGCAACGCGTTTGCGAGTTATGGTAATTTTACTGAAAGTAATAGATTATTTTTGTCTTCTTCAATACAATCAAGTGCAAATTTCCCTGGGACACTTGTTCATATTTCGCGCCCTCTGTTCAATAAAACCGGTCATATGAAGTTCACCATGTGATATTTTATTTGTATAGTTTCCAACCTATTTCGAATCCCCTCGCTCCCCCACCAACCAATGTTGGAGCAAAAATATGGGCCATTTAAAAAATGAGGCGTTTGGTATACAACATTGAATAAGGGGTGCGGGGAGGGTCGTTGAACTATGAAAGTGTCCCAGCAAATTTGCACTTGATTGTATAGGGATGCGAAAAATAATCTATTAATATCAATAAAATCGCCATAACTCTCGAACGCGTTGCTCGATTTTCATAATTTTTTCAGTGATGTCAAGATAATTTCATTATGCATCACATGATTAGCCAATATTTAAAATTTTTATTAAAATAAACATTTTTTTTAAATATCAAACCCTGCAATGCATGCATTTTTCAAGGAATATTTGACACATTGATTGCTTATATTAGAGTGGACATATAAATTCTCCTTTGGAAGAATTTACAAACATAATAAAAGCAAACCAAATAAGAAATTAAGAAAATATAGAAATAAATAGAACAGAATCATGATGTTTGTCTCATCATTGATCTTTCAAACTCATTACCCTATTTCAAATGCTATTATCGGAATGCACGTTAAACTCTTTAATATAGGCCTTCAACTACCCATCACAGACACGCTAATTCAACGTAACAATGCCATGCCAAAACGTGTATATACAATTATATACAATTACACATTTTAAATTTGCTTATTATTGGTATTCAAAAATAAAAAAGAGATAAAGAGCAGGATTAAAAGTAAACATATCGGCGACAATGAGCTTCGAACCGTAGCCCTCATGATCAGAAGGCAGTAAGCAAACCACTACACCATGGTTGAGCTGTTGTTATTCATGCGAATTTATTTATAACAAGGATAACAAGAATGAATGACGCAATAACGGTCTACCAGAATAATATAACTTAAAAAGTAATATATATTTATTTAACATTATGGTAGACCGTGCTCATTTGGCTTAAATGGAGGAATAATTACCAATAAACATATCAAAGTTAGGAAGGTATGTATAATGTGACCGTGTATATTCAAAATATACGTTAGATAAATGCTGAATACGACCAAAACATGAGTTTTAATGAATGATTTCATTGGATCGAAGCTCGATAACACAATACAGTAGCATTGCAATGATAGGATTAAATACGCTGAAATCGAGTGCAATTGTCATCAGTCTCCCGGTGGCATATAGTTACTGGCCTTGCTTCTCGCCCCCGTGATCTCTAGTTCGAATCCATGTAATGCTATTTTTCTTTCTTTCTTTCCTTCTTTCTTTCTTTCTTTCCTTCTTTTTCTTTCTTTTCTTTCTTTCTTTCTTTTTCTTTTTACTTTTTTCCTTTATGTTGCCAATTTACATTTACATTTACCAATGAACTAAAGAGAAACAATTGTTTTGTTTTATGATTTTTTTTTTTTTATTTTTTTAGGTATTTTTAACTGATTTTACTCTATATTTCCAATATGATTTAATTTTGATTAGTTTTAAGTTGTTTTAAAAGTGAATTTTGAGATAATGCGCTTGTAATAGCAATCATGTGTCAAATGTGCCTTAAATAATGCATATATTGCAGCGTTTTGATACCTAAAATATTTAGTTTGACAAACAATGACAATTAAAGTAACCAAAAAATGCGCAATGTTATTTATTTTAAATTAGTGAAAAAATCATGTCAATCGAGCAACGCGTTTGCGAGTTATGGTAATTTTACTGAAAGTAATAGATTATTTTTTTTTTTTTTTTATACAATCAAGTGCAAATTTCCCTGGGACACTTGTTCATATTTCGCGCCCTCTGTTCAATAAAACCGGTCATATGAAGTACACCATGTGATATTTTATTTGTATAGTTTCCAACCTATTTCGAATCCCCTCCCTCCCCCACCAACCAAAGTAAAAAAAAAAATATAGGCCATTTAAAAAATGAGGCGTTTGGTATACAACATTGAATAAGGGTGCGGGAGGGTCGTTGAACTATGAAAGTGTCCCAGCAAATTTGCACTTGATTGTATAGGGATGCGAAAAATAATCTATTAATATCAATAAAATCGCCATAACTCTCGAACGCGTTGCTCGATTTTCATAATTTTTCAGTGATGTCAAGATAATTTCATTATGCATCACATGATTAGCCAATATTTAAAATTTTTATTAAAATAAACATTTTTTTAAATATCAAACCCTGCAATGCATGCATTTTCAAGGAATATTTGACACATTGATTGCTTATATTAGAGTGGACATATAAATTCTCCTTTGGAAGAATTTACAAACATAATAAAAGCAAACCAAATAAGAAATTAAGAAAATATAGAAATAAATAGAACAGAATCATGATGTTTGTCTCATCATTGATCTTTCAAACTCATTACCCTATTTCAAATGCTATTATCGGAATGCACGTTAAACTCTTTAATATAGGCCTTCAACTACCCATCACAGACACGCTAATTCAACGTAACAATGCCAGGCCAAAAAGTGTATATACAATTATATACAATTACACATTTTAAATGTGCTTATTATTGGTATTCAAAAATAAAAAAGAGATAAAGAGCAGGATTAAAAGTAAACATATCGGCGACAATGAGCTTCGAACCGTAGCCCTCATGATCAGAAGGCAGTAAGCAAACCACTACACCATGGTTGAGCTGTTGTTATTCATGCGAATTTATTTATAACAAGGATAACAAGAATGAATGACGCAATAACGGTCTACCAGAATAATATAACTTAAAAAGTAATACAGGGTGTCCCAGAATGATTTGTACCGTGTTTGCAAAAATAACTAAAAATAGAAGACGGGCAGTGTATCTATTTTTGATACCAGCATTATCATGTTGGACATGTCTCCTACTTATTCTGTTAATTTCAGCACGCTACCTCTATTTGTTTTGGCGTGGCATGCAATAATGTAAAATCGATGAAAAACGACTCTCATACCTTTGAAAAATGGCACGAAACGATTAAATGAAGAACGTGGGATGTTTGGCACAGCATTTTGACGACAACTACTGTTGCGCCTTAAAGCTTGTCGGACAGATACAATGTTCGCTCTAGTTCTTAGAGTCTAACCATGCTTACGAGCACCTGAAGCTTCACTCTGCCGATTCCTGACAGTTCCGTGCTCGTCAAACTTCTTTACGTTATACACTATCGTCTAATGAATCTTCTTTGCGTCTCAACATAGCTGCCGGTTTGCCAGTAAGTTTTTGAAAGAAATCCACGCTGCTGTACAGTAAATTGAGGAGCCGTCTTTCCTGTACCACAACCAGTTCGATCTCTGCAAGCATTTCAAATGACATGGACCTCACACCACAATAACTATATTTTTAAATACAGTTTTAAAAAACTACCGCCAAAGAGAGAATGGGATTGGGCCACAAATCTGTAATTCCATATAATGATTGCTTCTTAATGTCATAAATAATAGATAAATATCGGCTATTTAGTGGAAATATGAACAGGGCACAACTAAAATACCTGCACCACTTTTTCCAAATAACTTTGTGCTGAACGGTTAGTAATGTTACAGATTTTCAAAATAGGTTGCGTTGTCGAAACTTAGAATTCACCATTTTTACGCAATCTGCTATAACTTCTACTAGAAACGTCCCATTTTTAAAATCTAACAAATCTGAGAAAGCTAAATATATGTAGAACTTAAAATGCAAAACAATATGACCATTCAACATGCCCTTCATACCTAAAAAATTCCATCTTTCCCGGTACAGATCATTCTGGGACACCCTGTATATATTTATTAAAATTATGGTAGACCGTGCTCATTTGGCTTAAATGGAGGAATAATTACCAATAAACATATCAAAGTTAGGAAGGTATGTATAATGTGACCGTGTATATTCAAAATATACGTTAGATAAATGCTGAATACGACCAAAACATGAGTTTTAATGAATGATTTCATTGATCGAAGCTCGATAACACAATACAGTAGCATTGCAATGATAGGATTAAATACGCTGAAATCGAGTGCAATTGTCATCAGTCTCCCGGTGGCATATAGTTACTGGCCTTGCTTCTCGCCCCCGAGATCTCGAGTTCGAATCCATGTAATGCTATTTTTCTTTCTTTCTTTCCTTCTTTCTTTCTTTCTTTCCTTCTTTTTTCTTTCTTTCTTTCTTTCTTTCTTTCTTTCTTTTTTTTTTTTTACTTTTTTCCTTTATGTTGCCAATTTACATTTACATTTACCAATGAACTAAAGAGAAACAATTGTTTTGTTTTATGATTTTTTTTTTTATTTCAGTAGGTATTTTTAACTGATTTTACTCTATATTTCCAATATGATTTAATTTTGATTAGTTTTAAGTTGTTTTAAAAGTGAATTTTGAGATAATGCGCTTATAATAGCAATCATGTGTCAAATATGCCTTAAATAATGCATATATTACAGCGTTTTGATACCTAAAATGTTTAGTTTGACAAACAATGACAATTAAAGTAACCAAAAATGCGCAATGTTATTTGTTTTAAATTAGTGAAAAATCATGTCAATCGAAAGCAACGCTGCTTATGAAGTTATGGTAATTTTACTGAAAGTAATAGATTATTTTTGTCTTCTTCAATACAATCAAGTGCAAATTTCCTGGGACACTTGTTCATATTTCGCGCCTCTGTTCAATAAAACCGGTCATATGAAGTTCACCATGTGATATTTTATTTGTATAGTTTCCAACCTATTTCGACTCCCCTCCTCCCCCACCAACCAATGTTGGAGCAAAAATATAGGCCATTTAAAAAATGAGGCGCTTGGTATACAACATTGAATAAGGGGTGCGGGGAGGGTCGTTGAACTATGAAAGTGTCCCAGCAAATTTGCACTTGATTGTAGATTGCCCCACATGGCTACAAAGAACCAGAAACCACGAAATATGGATATCCAACAAGCTTAAACTATAAATTAGCTCCCGATAGAGGGCAGGGCTTGATGAAAACCACAAACCACGAAAGATCGCCGACAACCGCCGCTTAATAGGAATATCGAACTAGGAATATCGAACTAGGTTGCCCCGCAGCGCTACAAAGAACCACAAACATTAAAACACGATTATATTGCCTACTCGGCTCATTTACCAGTTCCGACTTGAAGTAGGCCTAAATCGGACTTACTCTCTGTGTCTCTCTGGCATTGTCAACATTGGGTGTGTGTTGTTCATATTTACATTTTCTTTACATATTTACGCTGCCTTGAATAATTAAAATATATTAAAATGTATATTGATCATTTTGTACGCCTCTTAACATTACAGTCACGCAGACAAGCAAGTTTTAAAAATAAACGACTGATAAAGTTTTGTTTAATTATTTATTGTCATGAATCCAGAATTGCAACTTCAAACATCTATTTTTCGTTTTATTTGTTTTATGGAGCACATCCTAACCTGATGACTTTCCCAGCTTGGAGCTGCTTGGCTACATTCATAAAAAGAAAAGAAATCTACCAAAAAACGTTGACAACGTAAAGAAATCAGCAAGTTTAAAAAACCACCTCGCTCACTTTTTGAAACTTGGTCCCATTTTAAACACCAACAGCAACTCAGTGTTTTTATTTTATTTCAACAGAACACAGCGCTTCCAACAAGATTACACGCCTACGTGTTATATGTTTAATCCAAACCTTAATCATGATTATTATAAAACAAAACACAATAGGATATTGGCTTACCGTGCAAGAACAAGATAATAACCTTTCAGGTCGCTCCAGAAAGCTTACAAATTAATATCGTGATCTGCACATTAAAGATACAAAACACTTCTGGAAATGTTTTAAATTTATATAAATATGATAAAGTTTAAATCAGTACCTTTTATTAAATGGGACCAAGTTTCAAAAAGTGAGCCGAGGTGGGTTTTTTAAACTTGTTGATTTCTTTACGTTGTCAACGCTTTTTTGGTAGATTCATTATTACCATGATAAAGTGACCTTTTTTGTTTGTAAAGTACATTTTATCGTTCTTGAGATCCACCTGTAGCTGTGTAAAATAGATTAAGATTTGCAGTCATACCTAATGGGCCATTCAGTATCGGTTACGTAATGTTACTATGTCAACGGGATCACGCTAGAGTAATGAACCACGATCGAAATGATCACCACATAAAGTATATGGCACTCGAAGGCATACCAAAGTAGCGTGATCCGGTAACCAAGAGAATTACGTAACCACTTCGATGCTGAATTCCAGATAAAGAGTGCACAGGGGGTATAGAGGGCGCTTATATATGCATGACTGAACACATCCCACAATGCACCCTGTCCAAATAAAATTACCATATCAAACAATGGGTTGAGCCAAGATAAACACTTGTTATGTAATCAAAATGAAACTTTGACCTTCGAGGTGAATATAAAGATCACTCTATATTATAGTGTGTGAATACAGGCAAACACAATTGGCTGTGTGCTAATGTTGCATATTGTGTACAAGGCAAGGGTACGCTTTGGCAGTGACAATTCAACAGTCTGTTTTCTCGGATTTCTACAGAATTCTACTTAAGCCTTAGGGGCCGTGCAATATAATTATGAGCCCCATGGGGTAAAATTTCTGAACGGCCCAGCAAAAATCACTTACTTCCCTTCTAGGCCTGCCACAAATCTCCCCCCGCCAGCCAACAAATCTCCCCCCCTTGAATTGCACATGCCAAATTTTTAGGATTTCTTGCCCATGGCATGACCATGTTGCTCCCCCTGCTCATAATTATTGCACAGCCCGTATTATACACAGTGAACATGCTGAAGATTAGTCTGTGCTGTGTTACGTGTTGCTATGGAGACCGACACACAACACTGTCTTAGTTTTGGAATTGGCAGGAGAGCATTAAATAACTCTTCTGGAGCCTTTCAGGAGAGCTGTTTTAAATAAGAGCATTTACATTAAAATGGATTAATTGTTAAGGAGAGAATGTTCAACTACTAATTTAAGGAGAGCTAAAAATTGCTCTCCTATATCAGATTTAAGGAGAGCAGTAGAGAGCGATTGCTCTCGCTCTCCTCAAAAGGCAGTCCTTAGCTGTCTCATGTACCATGCAAGACTGATAATAGCTCAGCCAGGCATGGAGTGCTGAATTTTGCAACCATGCATGCAGAACGTACAGTCTATGTACAGGGTGTCCCAGAATGATCTGTACCGGGAAAGATGAATTTTTTAGGTATGAAGGGCATGTTGAATGGTCATCATATGGATTTCTTGTGTTCATATAAGCATCAAGTTACTCTGCAAGGCTGAATGCACAAAATTTGTGTAGTGAGAGATAGGCCGTAATGAGCAATTTTTTCTTCCAACGATCAGCGCTGGAGTTATAAGTAACATATTCAGCTTACAGAAACAGCTTTAGAAAGCTTAGATTTTGCTTTAAATTATCATATATAAATCATATTTTTATTAAATAAATTAAAACCGTAAATGAGTGATGAACAAAGTATAACAGAGCAGTATGATGACATTTCACACTGTTATTTTGAGAATTTTCATCTAAATTTGCACTACGTAGTTTACCAAGCATCATAACTTCAAGCAACCACACAAGCTATGAAAATTACAGAAAGTCCACTGATAACCTTGTCTTGTGCTGAACAATTCTATATTAACTTTGTGTTGATTGGCTAAAATTTACTACCGTATTTTCCAACTTCCAATCAGCACCTCTGTTTCATTTTCACCCAGATATTGAGTTGCCGACTTCCAAAAAATTTCCATTGAACTGTACACAAAGTAGCTCCAATTTCAGAGACTTCCGGTGCAGTTTAAGCGCTTGTTTCATTGAGATATTTTACCTCTAATGATAAATAAAATACATAATCATAGACAACAGGTATTCAGAAAAATATTCTGTAATTTTCTTGGCAATAGCTCACATAAAACATAAGGAAATAATGGAATTTAAAACTTTTCGGCAGTTTTTCATCTGCACAAAATGTGTGTGCATGCATGGTAGGGGAGAACAATAGAAATTACGCTAACATATATAAAGTACTTGTGCAAACAAGATAAAAATCAATAGCTGCATAAGACTGTTAGGTTCTATTTAACTGTCTGTGTTAGGTGGACAATAATGGCTCAAGAAATTCATATGATTGTTTTGCATTTTAAGTTTTACATATATTTAGCTTTCTCAGATTTTTTAGATTTTAAAAATTGGACGTTTCCAGGAGAAGTTATAGAAGATTGCGCAAAAATGGTGAATTCTAAGTTTTGACAACGCAACCTATTTTGAAAATCTGTAACATTACTAACCGCTCAGCACAAAGTTATTTGGAAAAAGTTATGCAGGTATTTTAGTTGTGCCCTGTTCATATTTCCACTAAATAGCCAATATCTATCTATTATTTATGACGTTACGAAGCAATAATTATATGGAATTAAGGATTTGTGGCCTACTAATCCCATTCTCTCTTTGGCGGTAGTTTTAAATATAGTTTATAGTTATTGTGGTGTGAGGTCCATGTCATTTGAAATGCTTGCAGAGATCGAACTGTTTGTGGTACAGAAAAGACGGCTCCTCAATTTACAGTACAGCAGCGTGGATTTCTTTCAAAAACTTACTGGCAAACCGGCAGCTATGTTGAGACGCAAAGAAGATTCATTAAATGATAGTGTATAACGTAAAGAAGTTTGACGAGCACGGAACTGTCAGGAATCGGCAGAGTGAAGCTTCAGGTACTGTAAGACTGTAAGAACTAGAGCTTAACATTGCAGCTGTCCGGCAAGCTTTAAGGCGCAACCCCAACAGTAGTTGTCGCCGAAATGCTGTGCCAAACACCCCAATGCTCTTCATTTAATCGTATCGTGCCATTTTACAAAGGTATGCGAGTCGCTTTTCATCGATTTTACATTATTCCATGCCACGCCAAAACAAATAAAGGTAGCGTGCTGTAATTAACAGAATAAGTAGGAGGCATGTCCAACATTATAATGCTGGTATCAAAAATAGATACACTGTCCGTCTTCTATTTTTAGTTATTTTGGCAAACACGGTACAAATCATTCTGGGACACCCTGTATGGTGGTAGCCAACCAGGTAGGCTCTAGATATAAAATTTTTTTGATAAGCTTACACATATTTCGGTCTTTTCCCCATTTACTCTATACTCACACGTGACAAATGTGCTTTACTCATGATAGCTGTGCAAGAATCATACATCAAAAAACTATCGAACACTGAGAAATCTAATTCATTGAATTTCGCGCAGGATGGAAACTAGTCTTGTTTTCATATCGCTGACAGATATTTTACATGTCTTTCTAAATACATCGGCCTAATCCAGTCTTTTCTGATATTGTGTGTACATATTTTTTTTCCTGCTTAGATTTATGATTACAAGTCAACTTTTTGCAGACTACAATAATAAAAACAAGAGCACTTTGAATAATCAATCCAGATATTGCATATCGAACTCAAACCATCTCTGTACTGTATACAAACAAGTCACCACCATCATATTCAAGGATATCTATTTGCCCTATTGCATTTAAAGTAGTCCCGCTGAACAGATTTAAAATCATTTTCTCAGCATGTACTTTCACCGACACCATCCCAGTTTTAATATGGCATCAAAACAATGTATCTGAGTCACATATTTCTTGAAAAATGTAACAAATAAGCTCAATTTTTAAGAGGCCTATTTTATGGGGTTACACAATTTGACTCGGAAGCTTGTGGTGGTGCTCTGGTCTGGCCCTCACGCCGCCTGCTAATTATTAGTAAGTTGGGCCGGGCACTTTGTGTAAAACACATCAGCACTAACTGGATGCATCTTGGCACGGGGGAGGGGGGGGGGATGGTGCATAGAAATTCTTCTTCTGACCAGGTTTGGTTCAATATTGCTTCATGTAATTTTACACGAAAATTAGGGTTAGGATTAGGATTAGCTATAACACAATTACATTGATTGACCTAAGGTTTAGACAATTATTACATTTGATTAAGTTTTTGTTCCATTTTTGAAGGGGGGTGATTTACACAATATCTACGTCTTCATACCAGTCTACATTTTACACCATCAAGCTGCGTGGATCATTTTTATAGACTTAAACCAAGAACTGGTCAATATTCCCTTGTCATAGTGGACTGTTATATTCATGAGGTCAAAGTTTCATTTACTCTATTATGTAATCTTATTTGGACAGGGAGCATTGTGGGATGTGTTCAGTCATGCATAGCTAAGCGCCCTCTATAGGGAGGGTGCATGTTTTATCTGGAATGGCCCAATGTACCACATTGACTAGTAGACTTGCACGACTTACTAGAATATATATTCATAGTTGCAACCAATGTTCGAAGCCATTCCACCCTTGGTTGTAAAACTACAGACCCTCGACACTTGTCATACTATGTCAGTAATGTCATTCTGGTCCACATTTTGTGACACTTTATAAGACTTCAGATTCAATAATCAACAACAGATAATGTCATAAGATTGATGTTGAATTCAGCATTGCGTCCACTTTGCCGACTTTGATGACATAAGTAGGCTACAATTTCACAGTTCACATAATTTTGAATCAACAAACAACCTTCAAAATAAACTTCGAATATATTCTTATTAACAACCTTCAATAGCCTTCGAATGTACATGTATTCTATAGTCAATATAACCTTCAATTATAGCTTTCATATATGTGACCCCTCAGCACAACTGAGCCCGGATGTCGCCAGTGCCACTCTATTGAGATATGCTCCATCGAACTTAACAATAAACAATAGGAAACAAAGGATTTATTGACTGTTTTATTGATTTTTCACCACTTAAATGTCAAGTACTATACACATGATATACATCATTTTAAAGCTAATTTCAAGCAGAATATTTTGGTTGAATATCTCAAAAATGATGATTGGCGACTTCAGGGCTCAGTTGTGCCGAGGGGTCACATATAGTCTTGAAATTTCATTGACATATTGGGGCTCCTAAGAAGACTATCTGAAGGATACACAGCATTCAAAGGCTATCCCCTTATAATGAACTGAAGACTACAGTGTGTAAACAGCATTCAAATAGCATTCGAATACTATGTATTGGAAGACTGTGGTAAGGGCTTTGTCATCATGATAATCCTGTTGGCGCTACTGTACCAGAGCCAACCTCTTCAGGAATGTACAACACACCTGTCATAAGAAAATAATGAAAACAAAACATTCATGTTTTGGAACAGATGGGGCGAGCATAGCATTGCATAATCACAAAAGAACTTTGCTGCTAGAGAGACTCGAACTCACAGCCATTGCTATTCATGAAATTAATGCTCTAACCACTGAGTTATATACTATAGCAACCAATGTGGCTATGGTATTTTGCTGTAAGCCTTTGATGAGAGCATACTTCCGCGATGTTGACAAGGCGCTTTGGAAGCGTAGTATGTGTGCTTTACGCGTCATTCTCATTGCTAATTCCACCGCCATATTCATTGTATGTGTTGCGAGTTGTGCCATGTCAACATCACGGAAGTATGCTCTCATCAAAGGTTTACAGCAATTTACTATAGCAATTTTTATTTTACCAATACATCTAGTGTTCATTGTGCAATGCCGTTCATCATTAAAGAACATTAATACTTTTAAGCTACAGAAATAAATTATACACACATGCGAAAGAAGTTGGTGTTACACTAACCCCAAACGTTTGTTTATTATTCATAAACAGATTACGTCTAGTCTGTTCAAAGACCTTACCTGCAATGCAAGCTGTCATAAAGCACGCTACCGTGCCAGCAATCAATGCCCTGATTGCGACGGAGGCTAAGTCTCCTTTTCTTTCTGGCGCCATCGGTGTGAGTCCTCCCAACTGTATACCAATGGAACCCATATTGGCAAAACCACATAAAGCATACGTTGCTATCACTTCAGAACGTAACTGGAATTGGAAAGGTTGAATAAAAGTAGATATTATGAAAGATGGAGCCAAAACCCGGTGAGGGGGGCACTTGTATTCAGAGAGTTGTATATCACCCATGTACCAAAAAACTGGGAAAACTGTCCTTTTTCAGGCACGATATCCACATATCTCTAAAAGGGTAGCAAAAACAGCAAAAATTGGAAAAACAGGGTACCTTAATCACAAAGTTGATACTCGCAAAGGGTACTTTAACATGCCAAAAAAAAATCAGTTGATAAAAAACCTACTTCTTTTGGGTACATAAGTTTGTCAAATGCTTGCTTAGGGTAGTAAAATGATCATAAAATCTTGCTTTGGGTCAATTTCACACAAACGAAAAATACTTGAGTTGAGTATTTTTTGAAAGTCCTTGTACGCAGATGATATACAACAAGTGCCCCACCCAGTGTATGCAGGTGGTATATGGCTTCACCTATGGCTTCACCTATATCTTCCATAACAGGAACGAGTATTTCAAATGGAAGTTACCCAATTGTCTATTCTATTTGAAACCCATGCTCCCCGGGCCATGCTCCCTCTGTGGAAGATTGATTAAATCTTTCCACACAGGGGAGTGTGTGGATTTTAAATGGAATAGCCCAATACCTCCTGATTGGATCAGATCATGTTGCTATTGAAAACAAATAAATCATCACCCTTACAGCACCTTACCGATAATGTAGGTCCAGCGCCAGTTTCTCTGTTATCGATATACTCCGCTAGCTTCTCGTATGCTACAAATTCATTGATGAAAGTTTTTGTTCCGATTAATTCTGCTACAATTTGACAATCTTCCCAGTCAGTACCCATCATGTATGCCACAGGAATAAACACATAGGAACATATTAACTGAAAGAAAAATACCAAAACAGAAGTGATCAAAATATACATGTAGGATAACCTAAGGCATAGCCGGACTTTTTCAAAATTGGGGGGGGGGGGGGAGGCAATTTCAAGAGAGGCAAACCTTGATGGAAAATGGTCAAAAATGGGCTAACAAGAGTAAGATTTAATCTTTCCCCAGAGAAGTCCTTTTCAGAGGGCTGAGCTTACGAACTCTAGCGAGTGCCATCTTTAGAGCCATAAACTTTCCCTAGAGAAGTCCTTTTCAGAGGGCTGAGCTTTCGGAACTCTAGCGAGTGCCATCTTCAGAGAAAGTAAAAAAGTAATTTCAAATCGTAATGGGCTAACAAGTCTAAAAGAAAGCCTAAATATCTTAAATATTAGGATGTGGCCAGTATCCCACAGATCTGGGGAAGACTTCTCACAGGGCGCTGCATTTTTCATGCTGATATCAAATATGGTCATAAAATGTACACTTCTGAAATTTGTGAAATTTTTTAAAGAAAATTTGAAACTTGTCGTCTGCAGTCAACACACACATGGGGAGAGGGCTAAGTGTGCAAACTATTTTGTCAAGGCTTGTAGGTCAGCTAACAAACTACCTCTCCTAGCTTCTCTTGTTGGATTTTTGTTTTTAATTCAAAGGTTCCTTGAAGGGCTTAATGGAAAACAAATTTCACTTACCTCAAAACTCAGCTGTGGATATCCAACTAGTGCTCCAAAGTAACCCAAGATACCATTGAAGAGGGCTAGCAGAGCCAAGAAAGCAATAAGATTAGCAGCGATGTTAAGTACTAAAGGTACAGCAGTCGATGCACCAAATGAAGCAGCCTCTATGACATTCCTCTCCTGTCTGTGGAGAAATCAAATATATATCTTACCAAATACTAGTAATGTTCCTATGTTTTCATCTAATTTCCCTTGAAATGGAGAACAAATGCAATGGTCGATCCCTCTTTAATCCTTGGTGCCATCTGTGTTCTGTCGTGGTGATAGGGTGGGAGGGAGGGCATTGTCTCATTATCTTGTGGTGTGTTTTATCCTGCTTGGCTAAGTGCAATATATTGTGTATCTTGGGGCCTCATGCATCTTTTAACATAGTGCTGTTTTTAAAAATGTTTGTACTTTTAATGTGTTAATAATCTTTGTAATTTTTATGTGAATTTATAGTGCAATACTTTGTTTATTTTCTTGACCAGCTTGCAAGGGTGGGGTCCACTCATCTTTTAGATGTCAGTGCTTAATTTGCCACTTTTGTTGGGCCCTGGCAGCCCTTGCTTGCTGGTCTAATTTTGCTGTATATTTTTGTTGAAATGCCTAATGAATAATAAATCAATCAATCAATGTATCATTCACTCCTAGTCCTAAGGTTAAGCCAGGTCTCTAAATAAACTAGGTTTGCTTAGTCCAGCTATGACCTTGAAATGACCTATGATGACCTTGAAATAACCTTGGACAAAATTGTCTTTCTTTTTTCAAGAATGCATGCACTCAGTTTTATGTATGGGGTAGTGAAGCTTGTGCCCCTGTGGTCTCCTAGACCACATCAAATCTAGTTACCTTTGTATAGGGACAGTTTTCAGTAATTTAGTA
Organism: Amphiura filiformis; assembly: GCF_039555335.1. Classification (NCBI taxonomy): domain Eukaryota; kingdom Metazoa; phylum Echinodermata; class Ophiuroidea; order Amphilepidida; family Amphiuridae; genus Amphiura; species Amphiura filiformis. The sequence goes on along the minus strand of NC_092632.1, from coordinate 62,471,532 downwards.
TTTGTCAGTATGTGCAAATCACAAAAATTCATTATTGTAATAACTAAATGCCTCAACATACCCTTTTGGTAATTTCATTTGATCAGCTGTTTTTGTTTGCGATTCCTCCGTCTCGGGATAAAACAACTTCGCCATAGCCAGAGCAGCAGGAGCAGACATGACAGACGCAGAGAGCAAATGAGATGCGCTGATTCCAAATGAGACGTATGCACCGAGTACAGCTCCAGCGATTGTTGCAAAGCCACCGGTCATCACAGCGTGCAGCTCCGATTTGGTCATTACACCTATGTATGGACGGATTAAAAGTGGTGCCTCAGTCTGGAATCAAAATAGTAGAAAGCAAATGATGATTTAAGGTGGGTGATCTGAATAACAGTCTCATCCCCCTCCCACTTTTAAGATTGTTGGCATCTAAATAAAGCTCTTATTTTCTGCGAACCCCAGTGAAATTTTACGCCTGAGAAATGTTTTCTTTGATGTTATGAGCAAAACAGTGGAAACCTCATTCCCCATGATGGCATACTGCCAGTACTATTCTGGAGTATAGTAATTTAAACTCAACACTTGGAATAATAAGCCAGCAATCAAATTGCTAAAACTAAGCTCAAACAAGAGAAGAGGGCAGGGCCGGATTTACCATAGGGCCAAAATTGCCTTGTGCAGTGTGCATCTTCCATTTTAGCCGAAAAACACCATGTTTTGGACCAAAATAGGGTACAAAAATTCAAAAATTTTCATGCTTTGCGTGCACTGGCCTGTTTATAGCGAATTTCTGCTTCAATTTGAGCTAAAATTGATTTTTTAGCGAGCTTTGTGCACAAATGTCCCAGTTAATTCTAAACTTGGCCACTTGAGTGCACATGCCTTCCTCATGGTGCGTTTTGGGGCCTCCAAATTTTGGCCTGGTCCAGGGCCCCAAAAAGGTAAATCCGGCCCTGGAAGAGGGACAGAGATGGATGGAGGGAAGAGACATAGAGGAACAAGAGGGGAAAGTCAGTAGCATAACAAAAAATATTATCACATCATGTGAATCACACTTACCTGACCAACAAAGATATTACCCGCTGCATTGAGAGACTCTGAAGCCGATGTCTGCATGGTTTTCTGCATAAGCCAGGCTATCTTCATGATGACTACTTGCATTGTACCCAAATAATACAGGACTGTTATAACAGCACTGAAGTAAATCACAACTGGTAGAACCTGAAAATAATGTTATCAATAAAGTTTCATTCAATAAAGTTTTGCCTTCCCTGATAAAACACAGAAACTGCTTGGCCTGTGTTGTGAGGCAAGTCACCTTACGTACAACATCTTTTTTGGTCCTATAGTGCTATTGGTGCCCGAAGAGGTACTGATGGCACTTTTATAACCAGAGCATTTGTACAGTACATTCATTTTTTATTTGTATGAAAAACAATAACACTATGCAAATGTTAATTATTATGCTTGATAGTTGATACAATGTACTACATCTCCAGGGAGTGATGTTTTAATATCACTCCCTGATGAGTCATCGGTACCTAACCGGGCACTGATAGTTCTATAGGACCAAGTTGGATGTGGTGCCTTACCACAAGATAACAAGAACTGTTGCACGGACTTACACATGCTGAAGACAATCAAGGTTCAGTTAGTTCATATAGCTATTGCTATAGCCTTCATTTATTAGTCTGGTCTTGTTTTGAGTTCACAGAACTTATAGGAGCATTATTTTCAGAATTTAGCATATGTCACAGCCATTTAATTCACCTGTCGAGTCCCAGGAGCAAAAAGCCAAAAAATGATGGGTGGACGGATGGCTAGCTGACACCCTGAATCCACTACCTGAATACCCCGCACAGTGTAATTTACCCATTACCAACTTCAAAGTAATGCGCCATATTGCCTTAGCTCCAAAGCTGCAGCACCCATATTTATCCAACAGTCAAATATGTTGAAAAATCACTCATTAACTTTCATGTTCATTTATTTTTCAGGTTCAAATTATTGTTAAATTATTCAAATGCTTATATTTACCCCATAACGTATTTGAGATTAAACATTGACTTTGTTGTATATTTTACACCCTGCTACGATTGGTACACTCAGTCAGCAGTACTAGTGTTTGTAGCGTGTTTATGCATGCAGCGTGTGCATAGCTGACCCCCGTTCCCACACACACACACACACAGCGGCCATGCGAAAGATGGATTTTTAATGTCACAAAAAACAAGAGAACCGCCAAATTTGCAACGAACCCGCCTCACAAGCGTCAGCGCATTCAACGCTACGATAATACACGATGTTCATTTGAGATAGACAGTGACATTCATACACACAAAAATTAAATATTTGCAATTAAAAACTTGTGTTTTTGAACGATTCTGAATTTATCAATGAAAATGCAGTGATGACGTCATTAGGTTAACGATTTTCCAAATGCTGATTGGTTGATCGCGTCACTGTCAGTGATCTGTGCATGCACGGTACAGAATGATTTTTCGTATGGGTAAAATACACTGTGCCCCGTTAACATCACTTCAACACAAAGCTTCAAAAAACAAGTAAGAAAACACCAAAGCAACAAAACAACCTTTTCCACACTCACATTCCTTCTGCAGAACCATTATGAAGTATATCACCATAAAACTTTCAGATACTTCATTTTACTTGTACTAAAATATTAAAAAAATTAGAATCTGCATCAAAAATAGATACTGCTTTCCCAAGTCAAAAAACAGATTCTGATGCATGATTGTTTGAATGACTGTTTGTTAAAACAAATTGAATATTTACCAAAAGACCTATAGCTTTGACCGTTTCTTTCCCTTCAAGTTCCAATGAATTTTTCTTTTGCTTATTATCAAGAGCAAACTTAGCATCTACAATCACATCACCCACAAATAATGTCAGATAGCATTGACAAAGAAGAAAACAGTTTGCTTTCACCTTGAACCTTAATGATACTGGAGGCAGTGGAGGGAAGGATGCATGCACACACACACACTAACACACCCCAACTTGTTGCTATCTTCAGTAGATAGCACAATTGCTATCTTCAGTAGATAGCACAATTGCTATCTTCAGTAGATAGCACAATTGCTATCTTCAGTAGATAGCACAATTGCTATCTTCAGTAGATAGCACAATCTACAAAAGTTCGACCTCTTCTTGAACAGGGCAGGGGAGGATACATGATAGACACAAGAATATAAATATATGCTAATTCAGTAAATAATATTGTTGATTGTACCTCAGGCATTACCAGAATTACATTAGGGGCAGATTGCAACTCAGAAAAAAATATTGAAGGGTGACATTGGTAAGGAAACAATTTATGTCAAGTTAGCCACCTTTTTGTTTGGGGGCTTTTTGAAGAATGACCAAGCTGGTTACATATTGTACCATGAATATAGGAGTATAAAGTGTCAGTGTGTGCCCGTTGATATCCACAGTGTTTGTGCATCCATGTTTTATGAGCTAATAAATTTATACATGTACAAAAGTCCACTGTTGCAAATAAAAATAAACACACTCACTCACCTTAAATGCAAAGAAATGATCCGTATATTTATCACCAAACAGAAATATAGAGCCTTTGTCTGTGTAAGCCAGGAATGTCTGAACCAATTCACCCAGGAAATCAAAAATCATGAAGCCAAGTTTAGTTCTAAGGATGAAAAGGCCAAAAGCAAACTGCAGTACCATGCCCCACACAACTGGACGCCAATTTACCTGCATGGCAATAAAATGCAAACTATGATAAATGGGTAATTTTTTTTTTAGGCAAATCCAATGTTTTGATCATTCATTCTCCTGATCAGATGCTCAGGTGGGACTCAACTTTGGAAGTGACAGAGATGTGTGGAAACAATTCAAAACTAGGGGTCTCCCTAGGGGTCTTTCGGTGAGAGATGTCACATCAAAAAGTTATCAAAATTTGAAATTATTTGAAGAAAAATAATGAAATTTTGTAAATTTTAAAGGGAAACAAAGTCATTTGGGAAGAGATTATCACAAATTTTTTTGGAAAAAAGGGTATCATTGGGTAAGGGGAAGTTAAAAAATGGGGTCAATGTATAGCTTCACATCCCGTTACCCATTTTTAGTGAATATCCCCCGACACCCGGTCAGATGTCCACTCAAAATGTGGCCACTCAAAATGGTCTAGTAATGTAGCAACACACAAGTTGCCATTCTTATTATCATTTTTTAGTTTACTTGCCCCATTCTTTTTTTTTTAAGAAATTTTTTACTTACATGTTTTGGATGTTTGGAGAAGATATAAGTGAAGAGTACAAGGCAGATAAGACCACCACATGAAATGAGTTGCTCAGGGCGACCCGCGGTCAAGAAATACAATGCTACAGCAAATCCTCCAAGTAGGATAAGATAAAATGGCCTGCAAGAATAAGAACATAAAAGAGAACATTATTTTACAGACTACTTAGACTGCCATAGGTGTATACCCACTAGTAAGCATTGTGTTGTACCCTTGGTTTGACTTTTATAGCAAATCTGATGGATGAAGATTTAAAAATGAGCATGTTTTTACCAATCACATGGCATGGACTAATCCTTGGAGATGGACAATATTATTGCTTTGTATTAACAAAATTAGTGTGTGGTGATGACTTTTCAAAACTGTAAAAATAAATTCCATCATCATCAGCTTCATTGTCGTCATCACATCATCGTCATAATTGGCAACATTATCAGCATCATCATCATCATCCCAATAATATAATTGTTGACATCATCGATAAGCCTTTTTGAATGGCAGACACAATATGAGAGTGCTGTTCAGTTTGGGTGAAGCTTTTGAATTCCCCAGGAAATACAAAAGATTTTACCCAAATTGATCAGCACCCTCCTACCACCATTCTTCAAGAAGGCTCATTGTGATCGTCATCATCATCATCACAGAGAGTACTGAGGTGGTCACAAACTTTCTGCTGAGCCAACTCTGATGAACCCTCCATTCATTTTAAAAACAATTCCTTTAACACCCATTTAATTGAAAATTGGTTTCCATCCTTAGCCCCCACTTTCAGGCCCATAACCAGGATTTATTTACATGATTTAGGGGGGGGGCTGATTTTGAAAAAGTGGACATTTTTTTCAAAATTTGGACCTTTTTGGACTGGGGGAGGCAGATTTTGAAAAAGTGGGCTTTTTTCCCAAAATTTGGACCTTTTTTGACCAAAAAGGCATAAAAAACCCAACTTTTTTCGCTTGCTTCACTCATAAATGGGACTTTTCGGGTCAAAAAGTGTTCTTTTGGGTATTTTAGAATTGGGGGGCAGCCGCCCAGCCCCCTGGTTACAGGCCTGCCCACTTTGCAAAGTTACATTGGTGTCATATTAAAATCATCCTGAAAAATAGGGGTTACATTTGGCCTGAATTGTCAAAAAGCTGAAGTGGCTTGTTTTTTGGGGCAAGAAGTGGGGATGGGCATGGGCATGCACCCCCACCCCCACCCCACCCAGGATTGATGCCCAGACAATGTTGGCATCTAATATACTCCTACCAAAATGACCACCCCAGGCCTTGCTGTCTAGATTTTAGAGGCAAGTGGTTTTTAGAGCATGATACTTGGCAAGTGGTCGAATCAATCTTTAGTGGTCAAATCACTCTCAAGGTCTGAAAGATCATTTGTACCAATATGGAACACTTACGCACTGTTGACACCCTCCGTTTGTTTTCAGGGATTAAGGCTAATTTATTATGATGAATCAAACACATTGAAATTGGTGAAAGTCTAATATAATTAGATTAAAATTTGGATGATTCGCAGCGAGCAAAATTAACTGTCTATGGCGAGTGGAAAATCACTCACTAGAAATTGAGTTTGGGCATGTTGTTGCGAGCGAGAGTGAGCCTTACACGGCAAGGCCTGCCAATCAACTTACCGTTTGATATAATTCCATTTACTTTCAATCCTATATGTGAGGGGTAGACAGCATCCATCGTACACCTGTTCACCAAAGTTGTCTTTTAGCACGACATAGAGGGAACATCCTACCATGATACCAGTGATTATTATCAGTACCATGGCTTCCTGAAAGAGGCATCACAGAAACAAATCCTAAATGGGCTATTCTGGTTGAAATCCATACACCCCCTATGGAAGACATGACCTTAATCTACTCACACCGGTGTAGATTTCAAATGGAGTCACCCATTTAGGTAGCCCCATTTTAAATTCACACTCCGTATGTGGGAGATTAAGGTCATATCTTCCATAGGGGTGTATGGCCTCAACTGGAATAGCCCATTTAAGAAGTTAAGAAATTAAAGCAATAAAATATACACCAAGCAATTACAATGCATTTTACAGAAAAAATTATAATGTTGGTTTCTATAAAGGGTGTATAAATGGTATAAACATTTTAATAACGTTGAAAAATAAAACATTTTTGAAAACTGCGCACTGCAAAGCATTGACATTCTAACATAATCATGTTATTTAAGGTCCTGTGTCACAACTGGGGTACCTTTGTGTTACATAGTAAAAAAATGAAAATATGTTTCAAACATTTTACCTACACGTCTCATTTGAAGTGGTTCATCCTCCTGAGCATTTTGACACCTTTTTATGGAAATCGGTTAAAAAATGAGAGAGTGCGGGCAAAAACAATCACAAAGTAGGTGGGATTTAACCCCACCTCTTTTTTCCACATTTACAATCATTTTGAGCAAGTATTAGTCTTTTAAATGACCTTCTGTATTTATTTACTTGGTTTAGATGTCTGGGAGTTCATTTAGACATTTTTTTACTAGATTCAAATTTTTAATGGGGGTTTTAGATCAAATTTACGATACGAATCCTCCTCCTCCTAATCCTCAATCACCCTTGGCACATTTCATGCCAAACGTCACTAGAAAATAATTAAAAATTATTTTAAAACAGGATAAAAACATGAGTAATATAGAATAAATTAGCCTCAATTTAAGACCAAATTGAATCTTCTAAGTGAAGGAATACTCAAGCTATACTGTTTTGAAGTCCAAGCTGCACATCAAAATGTAACAAAACCACCTTTTTGGGTACCCCAGTATATGACTAGGGTTGTAAAGGGTGGAAAGTTTCCGGAATTTTGGAAAGTTTGCGGAAAGTTTCGGGAATTTTGAAGGGCCTGGGAATATTGGGAATTTTGGGAATTTTCAATTATTGGCTTTTATTATGTTTTTTACTTGTATTTTAATATCTAATCATTCAGGAAGCAAATGGAAAGCAAATTTAATCTTTTCACAACATTATATGATGTTTTCAATCAGATAAGTGCTACCAATGAAGAATAGGTCTTGTTTATATGTCCTTTTACTACAGATTTTCAGTATTAAAAAAATTTAAAAGATTTTTTTACGTGGGATTTTCTAAGTCTGGGTTCTAAGTCCAGCATCTTGCATATTTTTATCCTTAAATGTTGCATATTTTGGGAATTCCCAATTACCATTATAAATAGCCAATTGCTATTTCTTAACCAAAAATGTACGCAGTTGGGATTTTTCAATAGCTTTGAGTAACTGAGACAAACATTCCTCTTTATTTTGCCTTTAGAATATGGTAGTCATTTTGATTGACGATGTAACTTGCCATGTCATATAATTGACTTCCTCAATTGAACTTTAAATTGCTATGAAAATGGACAATATTCTTATCATTTTCAGAAACCATTTGTTAAATAATTTATCAGCAAAAGAGTTCAGTGGAATGATAGACATGTACAATCCTATCAGGTATTTACAAAAAATCAAAACATGTTTTAACATACCGTATGAAAATTTCAAAGAAAAAATTTGGTAAAATCATAGGAATAAACCTGTTGAATTCTGCACCTTGAATTTGTAGCAATAGAGCTGACATCATAGAGGTATTTAATTGCATCCAAAAGTTGAAGAAGCATTAGGAATGGAGTAAAACAGTCAATTTAAGAAAGAAATTAACTTACATCAAAAATGGTAAAATATGAAAGACTTGATTTAAATTCATTTGGTGATTTAAAAAAAACATTTGATTTAAATCGCACCAACCCTGTTGAATATGAATGCTGTAAAACTACCAAACGAAAAAAAAAATGCGTATGTAGGCCTTTATCATGGTACATGTGTATTTTGGTACTGAACAGACGATATTAACTCCAGTGCATTATCTCATGCAAGATCTTTGTAGTTCACATCTTATGAGCTACGCACTGAATGAGAGTTTAAATTTAGTATTCATGATCAATTAGCTGGTAGCTGGTAACAAAAATGTTGATAGTGCTAAAGTATTCTATTACTAAAATAATAGTTCAAGTCTTTATGTAATATTAGATTTAAGATAATGAGTATCCCTTCAGAGTTGTGGTTATTGTTCAAAAACTCATTGTACTAGTGTAAGATGTTTTACAGAACAAAAACATAACGCAGTAAGATCCGGTCATGCTTGTTGTTTTCTTTGATAAAAATGGTTATTGATCATTCTTGAAGTTCTTTATTATGATTGTATACTCTTATAAATTACTCCAATACCCTAATCTACACAGTGACTCCCCTGTTTACACTTTGATTTTTAGATTTGAATGAAAATTCCCGAAAATTCCCAATATTCCCGAAAATTCTCGTTAATTCCCAAAATTGCCGGTGGAAATTTTCCACTCCGAAAATTCCCGGGAATTTTACAACCCTATATATGACACAGGATCTTAAGTGTTTTAACACAAACTAAAGAAACTAATTTGCAAACATGATTGCCAAAAAATAAAAAAATACATTTTACAGGACGGAGTGGCCATCTCTCTTTCGTTAGCGATTAGGCCAGACCCCACCGTGAAAATGTTGCTGTGGGGGATCGCACACCTCCTCCACAGCGAGTCTTACCTTCCCAGCATTTAAGAATGCTGGTACCCATTATACACCTGGGTGGAGAAGAGTAATCAAGATAAAGTGCCTTACTCAAGGGCGCAACATGATGGTGTCGCCGGGGTCCGAACCCGTAATCTTCCGATTATGAGTTGGAGCCTGTTCTGTTTGGCCACTGTGCTCTGCTCCCAGTTTAATATATAAACATTTTTAAAACGTTTTATTGACCTTTAAATAACCTGACATTTATTATGTTACATTATGGTCAACTCAATGTGGGGGAAAAGTGGAGGGGAAAGGGGTTCCAATCAGGGGGAGCTCCCCCCTACTGGTTACACCACTGTTGACAATATTTCTCACAGCGTCATTTCTCACCTCAAAATCATAGAAGCATGCATATGATAAGTATGTTATATAACCAACAAGAAAAAGCAAATGAATTCCATTCCATACGTATTTGTTGTTGTCGTTATAAAATTCCTTCGCTCCATTCAAGACTTGGTCTGTTTTCTGCAAAGAACAAGGTTAAATACTACTAATTAGAGCTGAGCAGAACTGGAATTTTTTTTCTTTTATTTTAGGCCAACTAAGAAAAGTGTTGTTTAAAATCCCTAAAATTTTCAAACTTTCTTACCAAAAATGTGCAAATTTCATAGTAACATGCAGAAATGACATGTTTTCTATCATTATATTACAGTTTTAATGAAAAGTTCCCAGGAAAGTTCCCCCAAATTCATCCATTGGACATTTTACCATCCTACAGGTGTGTTCCACTAAGGCCCTAATAAAAAAAACCTTTAAAAGGGTTAAGCAGCGTCAATGGATTATCTTTGAATTTTTTTTTTGGGGGGGGGAGGGGGTGACTTATAATGAGGTATACAAACCAAAGCAATAATGTTTTGACATGAATGTTAAGTTTGTTAGGATCGGTTTAATTACGTACACTGTAAATCCAATTGTTTAGGATTTCTGTAAAACCTTTTAAGAATGTGTTCATTTACACAGTAAAGGTATATAGGACACCTAAACACCAACTTCAAGTAAGTAGAAAGAAAAGTCTCAGGTCATGAAATTTTAGTAATTTGGGGGATTCAACCTTCAACTTTTAATTGACATTAACGACGTCTTTTCGCTGTGAGAGTTCTATGTGTGCTAAAATTGTGCTTGAAATTGCTAATAGAGAATTGGTAATATTTGATCACAAGAGTCGCCGGCATGCGGCATGTATTAAAGTGCATGGGCATTGTATATCTGGTAAAAAGTTAATAATAATGCACTTTCAAATCATTACCATCATATTAGTGAAAACCATCAAACAACAAGAAATATCTTTGTGCACACAACAATAATTTATGCATCGCTCCATAATTAAAATAACTTCACATCTCAGTTTCTTACATCTAAATTATGTCAACATCAGTATCAAATTATTTGGAACTCATGTAGAAACACTAGTAGAAATCCTTTCTGGTCCCTATCACATTGTCTTATTTTTAAAGGCATTTCTTGTTTGTTCTGAAAAAATAGCATCTTGCATTAGTTTATTTTCAAATTCAGTGGTATAATGTAACTTTGATTTCAGTTGAAATTCAGTGGTGCAGCCAAGGGGGGCAAAGGGGCCCCCTGTGAGAAGTCTTGCCCCCCTCTTTCCCCCTTTTTTTGCACTTTTTAGCCCATTTTTGACCATTTTCATCAACGTTTGCCCCTTTAAAGTTGGCTAGCCTTGCCCCCTCCCCTTTCCCTCTCTTTTCCCACCCTCTGAAAAAGTGTAATGAAATTAGAAAATGAACAATGAACATGAACGAAACATGGCAGCCACATTTTCAATCATATGGAGACATTTTGAGTGAATTTGGCATACCTTGGTGTAAAACACTTTGTAAACCACTGCTACAGAGCTAGGAGGGGGACAGCCAGGCCAAGAGGCAACGGAGTTAAGACCACTAGCGTGTCCAGGGGGGCTTTGGGGCTTCAGCCCCGCACGCATGGGACCCGAAAAAAAAAGAAGAGGAGAAAGAAAGGAAGAAAGAAAAGAAAAGAAAGAAAGGAAGAAAGAAAGAAAAGGAAAGAAAGGAAGAAGTAAAGGAAAAGGAAACAAAGAAAGCCAGTGATAGCCAACGATATTTGAGCCCCCCCCCCTTCCCTGCTTAATGGATTTAGAGTACCCGGTATGCCGCCATATTACAGGCCTATGATACGTCAGAATAGACGTTGGTAATCCAGGGGAATGGAGGAGATATGCCCCAACATTTTAAGTGGGGGTGGCGGGGGGGCTGGAGTATCCTTTTGCCCTGCACATCCCCAAAAAAATCACATACCTTTTTTTCTTGATAATTTGGTGAATTTAGACTAAAAGAGGGCCTGAAATTATTCATTTTTAGTTCACCAAATACAAAATTTTCTTAGGAAAGGGGGCCCCGTCAGGGGGCCAGCCCCGTGGACTGCCGCAAACGCTTGGCCTGCCAGTGTTGACAAGCTTCCTAAACGGTAAACCCACGATCCAAAAATTGTGCATATGTATGATCGATGTGATTTATTATAGAGTAGACACTTTCTAATTTTTCTGCGGACTTTTTGGAAACTTATATTAAATGTATTTTGATTTTTTTTTCAAATATGTCTAGTCCAAATCAACCGATTTTGCCAAAAAACAGAGCTGGGTTTTCAATGATATGGGCAAAATTTTAACAAAATATTCTCCAAAAACACATTTGGGTCATCCGGCTGATATAGAATTACCTATATTGGTATCGTCTCATCCAGGGGCGGCGCCAGGGTATTTTGATAGGGGGGGCGATGCAATTTCAAAATGTTGAAGAATACTCACGCTGGCGCGACAGCGCCACCAAATCAGGCTTCTTGCCGAAAGGGTGTCTGAGGGGGATGTGCCCCCCTCGAATTGGGAAAAATTTCAAAATGAAAGTACAAATGAAGCCATTTGATGCACCATTTTCACCCTTTTATTGGTTATTTATTTATTTTCCAACCGCATATTTTTATGGATTTTATTAACGGGTCCGACTTGCGGACCGCAGGTTTTAGGCATGGACCTACTCAATTAGGCCTATACGTTCAATTTTGGAGTCTTACTTTTTTCCCATGCTTTCCCAGTCCAATTTCACCTTTGTTGAAATAAAATTTCTTTCTTTTGACCATGTTTACCCCAATTCCTTTCAAATTGTTCTTCTCTCATGTCATCCTTAGGCCTATATATACAAATGATCGGGCATTAAGTACAATTCTTTGAGCGTATTTGCAAAGTCCCGGTTAATTAAAAGGGCATTTCGTGATCCACAGCCTCATCCCCCCACTTTTCTCAAAAAAAGAGATTTTTATATCACTGGTAACCTCTGGCTACATAATGTTTATGTACAAAATATTTCTTGCAGATTAATTCGTTTAGCAAAGATATCGTGAAATTTGAATTTCGTTCTGGTGCACCAGAACGAAATTACAACGCATTGTCTATGGAGCAGTGTAATAGGCCTACACATAATCATGCATAACTTGCGAACGCAAAATCGGAATCAACTGAAATTTTGGGAATAGATTTTTTTCGTGGATATCTAATGAGAAATGACATAAATAGAAATACGAAAAACACGAAATACTCCTTTAATATGCAAAGTTTAAGTCGCAACGCAGTGTATGTTTTAAAGTTGCATTGTATATGAGATGCCTTATATTAATTACGCAATGAAGAGGCCTAGGCAGGATAAAAATGATATGAATAGGGGTGTCTGGAAGTCGGAAAATATTTTTAAATGAAAGCCGTTATCAGGGCGTGGGCGGGTGGTCGCTCCCCAATCATCGAAAGCCAAACGGTTCAATTTATGGCGTGAAGCGAAGGAAAAAAACAGTTTTTATGCTTTTTCGGTCAAAAAAGTCAAAAATTTTGCCCATTAGCGAGCGAACCACAATTTTAGGAAAAGGTCCAAAACATGTCCACTTTTTCAAAATCAGCCCCCATAAATCCTGGCTATGCCCCTAACCGTATTAAATGAAGCCAATTGTTTATTATTGCTAAATAATTTTGATACTATTTCTGAGAGAGGTAGCATATATATAGGCTACAAACAATGTGATAAAAGTTAAAATTGTGTGTTACAGATATCAGACTGAAAGTAAACTTTATAATGATTAAATTGCTGGCATGACACAGACTTGCGTATGTTGCCACGCCAGGACAGTGACGTAGCCAGGATTTGGGAGAAGTTGGGAGAAAAGGCAGGAGAGGCCAGGTGACTTTCATGGGGAAAATGTGCGGAAAATCGCCCAAAATACAAAAACCAACAACTTTAAAACCGAGTCGGTCAGCATTCCACAGGGGGCAAGATGTCCCGCCTAACCACATGGCAATTGCTCCTTTTCTTCTTCTTTCCCCTCCTCTCTTTCTCTCCCCTTCCCTTTTTCTCTCTCCTCCCTTTCTCTTTTTCCTCCCTTTTACCTCTTTTTTTGCAAATAATAGGGGGGGCGGCCGCCCCCCTTGCCCCCCCTGTGGCGCCGCCGCTGGTCTCATCGCCTTTTCTAGAAATTTGCGCCTAAAAGTATTAACCAATTTGCATGATTCCAGTTTCAAAAATACAAAAAATGTTAGCTTCTCAGAGGACACATCCCCTCAGACACCCCCGGCTATCGGCGGCGGAACCGAGGGGGGGGGGGGCAGGGGAGCCACTGGCCCCTCCACTTTTTTGACGGGGGGCCTGGTCCCACTTTATCCCATAATGTGCTGTGTGTAACATGTCTGGGTGAACATAAATAATCAAATCTCTATTCTAGACCCTTAACATGCTTAAAGAAAGTGTAAAAATGATGCACCAAATGGCTTCAATTGGACCTTCATTTTGCAAACTCCCCTGTGTTAATACATAGTGTGTATGGAAAAACAAATTCCCCTTTCGCTTCACCCAACACTAAAAGCAATAATTTATACAATAATAGCGAAAATTTGTCCACGAATGGCTTCAATTTGGGCCTTCATTTACCCCATTTTCAAATTTTTCAAACTAAAATTGTACACAATAATAGTGCCAGAATGGTCCACCAAATGGCTTCAATTGGGCCTTCAGTTTGCAAAAGTTTCTCACTTCTTAGGGGGGCACAGCCCCCCTCAGACACCCCCCTGCTTTCGTCTTTTTTGTTTCTACTTTGGACACCCGACACTTAATGTTTACAATAATAATTTATAAAGTTAATAATAGTGAGAACTTGTCCACGAATGGGTTTTTAATAGCTTCTTTTCACCAACTTTCGGCTTTTTCAAACTCAAATTGTGCACAAAAAAAATACCAAAATAGTCCACCAAATGGTTTCAATTGGTCATTCATTTTGCAAAAGTTTCTCACTTCGGAGGGGGGCACATCCCCCCTCAGACACCCCCCTACGTCGCGCAAGCGCGACGCAATATACTTAGTGGCCAAAACGATTTACATTCAGCCCCCCGCAGTAACAAATCCTGCACACGCCCATGAAGACAGTGGCGTGTCCAGGGGGGGGGGGGGCTTTGGGTGCTGATTGCTGAAGCCCCCACACTTTGTTAAAAACATGTAAAATCAGCGGTTTTTTGGCGATTTTAGCCATTAAGCCCCCCGCATAAATCTGAAAGCCCCTCTGAGCCCCCCGCAGGAAAAGATCCTGGACACGCCGGTGAAAGATAGTAAAAGAAAAATAAAAGTAAAGGAAACTGAATGGAAATTAACACGGTAATGTAAGCTCAATACTCTACTCTACTTACTGCTATTGCCCAGAACCTATCTTGTAGTCCTGGTTCATTCGTTGTGATATCATCACTTAGTTTTCTTTCTGTAGTCTTTGCTTCATCCCTGGCTTCATAACCAGGGTTGTCGTGAGCCACGTCTGGTTCCTCCTCATGTATGGTTTGTAGTTCATATGTCTCAAATTCACTCTCCTTGGACTAGAGGTGCAGGTAAAATGGGTATGAAAAATAAAAAGGAAAATTAAGATCTAGATGTGTGCCCAGCAAAACAAAAGATTTTACAGAAAACATTTAGGGCCTAAATGTTGACTTATATTTATATAAAGGGTATGAAACATTTTAATAACTTACAGTAACCATGTAATTTTACTAATCTACTTGTTTCCTGATGTACAATGGCGGCAGTGGCGTAGCGTGGGTCATCCGATTGGGGGCACTGGGTCTGATTGGGGGGGCACAAGCTTTTCGCCATTTTCCTATGGGATTTTTAAAATTTCAGATCGATTGGGGGGCACGTGCCCCCTGTGCCCCTATGACGCTACGCCATCGCACATCATAAATCGCCCACTGAGTGAGATTTATATAGCGCACCTCAATTCATAAATTTAATAGCACACCTGACAGCCTGCCTTAACATTTCCAGAACTGCAATTTGTAGCATGCCTGTTTTATTTTCAAAACTTATAACCCCTGAAAAACTAGTTAAAACATCACCTGAGGCTGCCAGCCAGATGCACAGCCACACATTATATACTGTATACATCATCAGAGCACATAGTCCCCTCTCCAAACTTCATTTGGTGGTTTGTGTTGACAGACCCTAGCCCGGGACCCTAGCCTCAATCCCTAAGGGTCTGCGGTTTGGAAAGGGGACAAAAATAGGCAAAAATCATGTGTGAAAAACTAAAGCTTTTAGTTTTAGGGCCAGGCACTTGGCAGGCAGTGACATTTTACCTGCCTATGCCACTGTGCTTCGTTGCCACTGCGCCACTGCGCTGCTCCACTTATAGTGCTCAATCTTGCACTTTTTACTGAGGTCTAAAATACAGGTTTGATCTACTTACATCTGAAACTGCACCAGTTTTCTTTACTTCAGCCATGATGAATATAGGGGATGAATACCAAAATCCAAGAAGATAATCAACTCTGTATCAGTGCCAAATCATAGGCCTTGGAAGGCCTATGACCCTCTACACTTTTACACCAACCCACTTGTATATAAAGCTTGTGCAGCAGGTCACAAACATACTCCACTAGTGTGTAGTAAGAAGATCTAGCAGAGCCACCAAGGGTAACCATGACAACAGAACTTGATACCACTTTTATGTCACTCAAGTTTTGTGATCCATAGCAAAGATGAAGCCAAGGTAAACTTTCTCAGATGGAAAATGTGATACATCAAATGGCTGCCATGTGTGAATTTTGAAATAATATTGTTATATTTCTTGTATTTTAATGGGAATTTTTTTTTGTGTAAAAGGATGGAGGGAAACCAGGCAGTAGAATACAGAATTTAATAAATTTCCATTTAAAAAATGTTTACTATGATCAAGGCTCTAGACCTTTTCCTCCAAAAATACTGATTGAATGCAAGAAAATGACTTCAGCCCAGGGACTTCAGCCCAAACAAATGGCCATACAGGTATGCATGTTCTCCGCAAAGACCCCCATTTTTGGACCGCGCAGCTCCCAAAGACCCCTGAATTTTACCAAAACAGCTCTGAAAGAATAGTTTCTCCTTAATTGCTCATTCCTCCACATTTCTGTTTCATTTTTAGGCAATTTTAAAGCCAAGAAAGACCCTTGTCGGTTTTTGACTGTTCACAGCTACAAAAGACCCTCCCCCTTTTACTTCAGCTCTAAAAGACCCCCAATACCGTCAGCTACCTAAGACCCATGGCACCGCCTCAAAATTCTGGGGGAGCTGCATATTTCCACCAAAAATTATGATGTGCCCAGGTCCTTCAGCCCCTAAAAATGGACTTAAGGAGGCTATTTTGAACAGTACAGCATCATCAGCATGAAAATTTTTATTTGTTTGGATCTTTAAAAAAAAAGTGCACTCCCCCCCCCCCCATACGCCCCTGACTAGGATATGAAATCATTTTTAACAAAAAATATTGATCAGAAATAACCTAAGGCAGCATTTCTTGTTTGTCACATTCTGTACCTGAACTCTTTGCTGTTGAAGTGGGGCTCAACAATTTTTGTTAATACAAACATGTGATAAAATGTCCCATGACAACAGATAATCTTCAGTTCAAGCTGGTATTGGTGGTATGGCCATGAAAAATAAATATTTTGGTTCTTGCCAACTGGATTTTCATGAATTGACAAATGCAAAATTGGCAATGCTAGCATTTACGTCACATTTAGGCCTGTACGCAAGATTTTTTTGGGGAAGATGCTGATTTTGAAAAAGTGGACTTTTTTTTCCATGGGGGTGATTTTGTGAAAAGTGGACTTTGTCAAGCCTTGAAATAAGCAGACTGGAACCAGGAACATTGCTCCTGGTACACTGGGATTTTACAAGAACCAGGAGCAATTTCTGAAGAAACAGGGGCAATTCGTCGTCTGTATTCCATAGTGGCGTATATAATAGTGGGCGCCGCGAATAAACAACTTTTCGAGAAAATCGGGTTTGAAGAAATGCCAATTTAAAATCGAGTTGTGTAAATCAGACATTCATTATATTTTGTAAATGATGTGAAATTTCTGTAGTAAACTAAATAGATTTTATTGTTATATATCAAACTGAAAATAAAACTATACGTCACTATGGAAAACAAACAAAACGCAATACCCTAACCTAACGTTAACCTTACGCCACCTCGGTCGCCGTGTAATCCCTATGGCGTTACTTTTCGTCGTTCGTATTCCATAGTGGTGTATAGGTCCGATACGTGTACGCCACTATGACATACGATGTATTTAATTTTACCAATATTTCATAATTATAAAATGTGTAAAAAAAAAAAAAAAAATGTCACTTTGTAACTATACGCCACATTTAATTAATTAATTACTAATTAATTAGCTAATTATGACTGATGAGACTTAGAAAAATGAAAGAGAACATCATTAAAAACATATGTGCCAATTTTCAAAAAAATGACCAAAAATCACCATACGCCACTATGGAATACAGCCGACGAATTTTCAATATTAAATCCTTTTCTGCATATTATACAATACAGCATACGGTTTATTACCAGCACGACTGTATCAAGTGCAAAACTGTAACCAGGAGCAATTTATTTTAGAAAATTGCTCCTGGTTCATGTGAATTTTACAAGGACCAGGAGCAATTGGTGGCTTTACGAGGGTAAATTTGCTCCCCGCGCGCGCCTGCTTATTTCAAGGCTTGGACTTTGTTCCCCAAAATTTGGACCTTTTTTTGACCAAAAAGCGTAAAAAATAATTGTATAAGGGGCTACCCTTTTTATGTCTGGAAAAAATAAATTAAATTGATTCATGTTCTGAATTAATGAAGCTTTAAAATGAAAAGTAAACTCAAAACTAGAACTGGGGGCCCCACTGGGTGCCCCACTGGATGCATGCGCGTATTTTGGGGGGGCTTTGGGGGCACCAGCCCCCGGGGTCAAAGCAGGGGGCGGCAAAACGAAGGGGCGGCGGGAAGAAGAAGGGGCGGCAAAAAGAGGGGCGGCGGAAGAAGAAGGGGCGGCAAAAAGAATTAGTAAAGAAAAAAGGGCGGAAAATGTGAAAAAATTGTACTATACATCAAAATGTGTTGCTTTTGGGGCGGTAGCGCCTATAAATTTTTTTTTTTTTTTCTCTTCACTTTTTCAAACGACCATAAAAAATTGGGGCAACCTTTTCAGGCTGTTGAGGAAGGGGCGGCAAAATTGGATTTTCTTCAGCCCCCCGGGGAAAGGGCGGCCACGGTACGCCACTGGGGTGCGCGCAAAGGCCGCGAAGCAGTCTTCGAGCATGCTTGTAGGTATAGGACTCACTGACTCAGGTGGATTTTATAATCATGGCCTGTCATGGTCCCCTCTGCACTAATTTTAAAAAAAAAAAAAAAAATTGTTGTGTTGCCCTCAAGTGGAAAAATGAGAAATTTGGGTAGGACGGTCGGATTATTATTTTTTATTATTTTTTCTTTTTTTTTTTTTTAAACCTTTAGTTTTTAAAAAATCCCCTCAAATATTAAATAATGCTTGTTCAATTAGGGAACATTTGTCAATTTTGACTTCTGGATATCTGTTAGACAACAATTAAAAACTAGTCTTACAATAAAATATTAATTTTAAGTGAAAAACATTGAGTTTTTGAACAAATCTGTAAAAATCATCATTCCAAAAAAACAAAACAAAAAACACAACAATATTTTTTTTTTTTGGCCTAAGTGCAACTCAAAACTTGAAAAGAAAAAATAAGGACCCACTCCAGTAAATAATGCAGGCGAGGACGAGAACCAAACAATTAATTCTAACCAGCCCAAAACCACTTTTTGTTTTGTTTGGGGAGGTGTCCGTCAACATATCCCAGGATCTGGGCCAATAAAATAGGGAAAAAATATTCAAAGTTTTCCTGTAGTGGGAATAGGGATGTGTAGTAGTTTCCTGTGCCATTTTTAGGCTCTTGGGTTTTATGGGTCACAAATTTCAGTAATTGGTTTAGAGAATTACAGCCACACTGGGTGCATATTCATAAAATTCTCCAAAAATGAGGAAAAATTGCTGATTTTCATTTACAATAGTTTTTCAGGAAACTTTGCAAAAAATAAATAAATAAATAAACTAAAAAAAAAACACTGTTCAGAATTTTGCCGAATTTAACTTCATATTTGAATAGAAATCTAGTATGGTATATGGTATGGTATGGTGCATTTATGCAGTTATGTCTACAGTAAGTAGAATTCACCAAAACCTTTGCAGGACTTTAAAAATACTTGTTTTGTACCAAAATAAAGGAATCCATATAGGAGGACTACATTCAGTTGCAGTTAATTCCTAGGGTTAATTAAGCAAAAAATTACAAATGTGACTTTTGTATAATACATGTATGCTGATTGCCTGCATGTGCATGACTCTGGTCCTCTGTGTTTTACTGTCTAAGTTAAAGCCATAATGTGTGATTGGCTCAATTTTACTTGGATTTCTACTTTTTGCATAATTATAATGCCCAGTGGTGTACTAAAATACCACGTAAAAGACTAAGAGCTACCGGTACTAAGCCTGAAGTGCTTTAATAACAGTAAAATTTAACTTTTTATATTAAAACCGGCTCGACCCGGTTTTATTCAGAGTTCATCGATCGACTGCTTGCTAACATCTCCCGTGGATGTCAGCTTATGTGTACACACGTCGAGCGCGATGCTCCGTGCAGTATTACATGTACATTATTACGATCGCCGAGCGTACGGTAGTACACGCATTGTAGGCGCTGGAATGAAATCGCAATTTTCTTCGTTAATATACCTCATTTGTTTGGCTCAAAATTAAAAGGGGATAATGTGATCAGTGAAAACAAACATTTAAATAGGAATCTATTCTTTATGCAAATCACACATGCATTATTGCTTTAAGTTATAGGCCTATGCACCTAACACCTTAAAACATTTTGTCTATTTCTCATTGATTTTTCAAAATTCTGCAGAACAGGTCACTGCCATTCTGTAAATCATTATTGATTCTTCGAAAATTGAGCTTTGCTAATAGAGTTATATTGCACTTTTGAACACATTTAAGATATTATGAAAACACAAACAAAAAATTAACATTTGTGTAGCTTAAAGGGGCATTTCGTGGATACCTCTGGCTACATAATGTTTATGTACCAAATATTTCTTGCAGATTAATTCGTTTAGCAAAAATATCGCCAAATTTGAATTTCGTTCTGGTGCACCAGAACGAAATTACAACACATTGTCTATGGAGCAGCCTGTAATACACATAAATCATGCACAACTCGCAAACGCAAAATCGGAATCAACTGAAATTTTGGAAATAAGCTTTTTTCGTGGATATCTACTGAAAAATGTCATAAAAAGAGGATGCTAGGATCACGAAATCCTCCTTTAACATCAGGATGCAGAAACAGTAAAAAGAAGGGGTAACCCATAGATTTTTTTTTTTTTTTAACCCCTATGCATCACCATTTTGGATATATAGAGTGATTAGTTTATATGCCCAAGTGAAGTATTAAACTAAGTTTTATCATGATTATTTTCATATCAGGATCAAGTTTAATCTACAGGCCCGGCGCAAGGGATTTATAAGTGGTGCGGCGCTAGAAATATAGGCCTACTATCCCATTCGAGCGTAGCGAGGGAAGCGAGCGGAGCGTCTAACGGCGTGGGGTGCAGGGGCCCGCTTTAGGGCCCCTGGAAAATTTTTGTTTCTGGATGCGCTTAGAGAGGCCATTTCCTGTTGTTTTTTAAACAAAATTGCGGATATTCTAGGCTTAAGTTAACACCAAAATAAGGTCCCGGTTGCGCGAGAATCAGTCACGAAAAAAACCAATTCACTCTATTATAATTTCCCCCAATTTGCAATGGTAAATATGCAGATTAGGAACTTCACATTATAAAACCCGGGAAAGGGGTGGGGGTGCCGCTGAGAATTTGAAAGTAGACCCATCAATATATACAAGGTGTCAAGGGCGGATCCAGGACTGCTTCCCCCGGGGTGCTTTAAAATAAAATATCGTAAATGGTAAAAAAATGTGCGCGAAGCGAGCAACGCAGGGGGGTGTCTGAGGGGGGATGTGCCCCCTCAGAAGTAAGAAACTTTTGCAAAATGAAGACCTAATTGAAGCGATTTGGCGGACCATTTTGTCTTTATTAGTGTGTACAATTTTAGTTTGAAAAAGCCGAAAATTTGTGAAATGACATGGCATGAAGCCTTTCGTGGACAAGTTTTCCCTATTGTTGTAGGCCTATGTTTAAACATAAATGGGCAAATGTTGAGAGCAGAAGCAAAAATGGCCACTTATTTATGCACTACGCAGGGGGTGTCTGAGGAATTTTTGCAAAATGAAGACCTATTTGAAGCGATTTGGTGGCCCATTTTGGCACTATTAGTGTGTACAATTTTAGTTTGAAAAAGCTGAAAATTTGTGAAATGACGGGCCATGAAGCCTTTCCCTATTGTTGTAGGCCTATAAATTGTTTTAAATATAAATTGGCAAATGTTGAAAGCCATTTTGGCACTATTAGTGTGTAAAATTTTAGTTAGAACATGTTGAAAAAGCCGAAAATATTTGTGAATGACGGCCCGTCCATGAAGCCTTTCGTGAACAAGTTTTCCCTATTATTGTCGTCTAATATAGTGACTTTGGTGACACAATGTGATAGGCCCTGCATATCGGCGGGCCCGCAGTAATTTGCACATGCTTTTGGTACGATGACCCGCCTTCAAGCAATGCCTAAAATAATTGCAGGCCTATATTATAGGGCCTACTTCTGATCGACCCGACTGTGCGGTTTTTTAGGCATGGACCTACTCAATTACGTGCAATTTAACTTTTTCTCTCCTCCTTTTCTCTTTTTCTCCTTTTTTTTAAAAGCTTTTTTCCCCTTTCTCTTCTCTCATTTCCTCTTTTTTGTGGGAGGATGGCCCGCCCCCTAACCGCGCCTGCTGTAAAGTTATGACCAATACAGGGGTCCAGTGTGTTGCCTAGGGAAATTTTGCATTTCTGAACTCAATTCGCCCGATTTAGTGCATACTTTTCCTTTCTTTCGTTCTCTCTTTCTTTCTTTCTTTCTTCCTCTCTCTCTCTCTCTCTTTTTTTTTTTTTTTTTTTTGCTTTGCTCAAAACTGGTGCGGCGATCGCCTGACCTGTCGCATAGGTTGCGCCGGCCCTGATCTATGTAGTGGCTCTCTCCTCTTTCACATGTATTTTTCTGCCTCCGCAGGAGGTAGTTTGCTTTGAAATTTACACCTAAAATGCCGCATATTGCGCGGCATGTAGGCCGATTGTACAAATTTATATTCTGACAAGTACTCTAATTTCAGCCCAATATCGAGAGCCCAATATATATCCCCCACCTCTTTGCGCCATACATAAATTCGCCTATCGCCATTTCCGAATGTTCAAAAGGTAATCACGCTTCCTCAGCATGTGCAATAAATTAGCATTAAAATTAATCTTATTCTATAGGGATTCTAGAAACACCTAGCACGTGGCGCCAATGGTGCGGGTCTATCAAGCTCATGAATTATGCATTAGAAATTTTTTAAACTCATATATTGTATAATTGAAGACCGAATTAAAAAGACTAGCTTGCGTATGCCGTCCTGTCAACCAGACCAAAAATGCCATACTGCGCAGGTCAGCAACCAATCACAGCGCGCCTTTGTCCTGATGTCAGACGCAAGCTAGTATTTTTTTAATTCGGTATTTAATTATGGATTTTTGCCTCATCACATCAGCAATATCGTAGAAATCAAGTCGGACAACCGTTATGCTGTGTGTGGCAATGGGAATACACATTAAACAAGGTTTAATTTCATGATTACATGAAACCTGATTATCAATGGAAAAACTTTGGCTGGAGAAGTTGAAGCTGACGTTCATGGCGACACTTTGGATGTGATAATTTGACATCATGGATTGTTTTGTGCAAAATTGGAGGTATTTTTGCGGCGAGTCAGCAGACCGACTGACATGCAGGCTAGCATGCTAGGCTCGACTAGGCCGCAATCATCGTGTCTACATCATAATAATAGTTCATACCCGCTGGACAGCAGGAAGAATGTTTATAACTTACATTTCAATACAATCATGTTACTTTTATCTTGAACTTGGAAGAAACTGATTTCAATAACAATTTCAATATTGCAAACTCATGACCATCAGTGACCATACATTACACTAAACAGTGAGATCCGTGCCGGTTTATGACTAGAAAGTAGAATGGATTATTTATTTCTGTTCATCTTGATATCAACATTTAAATGGTAAGTTCATGAGTTTGACCTCAATTAAAAAAACAGAACCCGTGTCAAATCTACATTGTATGTCGCACAATTATGTGTTGTGCATGACTGAGTGCATGATGCTAGCATAATTATGACTAGTCTAGGGCTAGGCCCGGGCTAGCAAACTGATTTCAATAACAATTTCAATATTGCAAACTCATGACCATATACCATCAGTGACCATACATGACACTAAACAGTGAGATCCGTGCCGGTTTATGATTAGAAGGTAGAATGGATTATTTATTTCTGTTCATCTTGATATCAACATTTAAATGGTAAGTTCATGAGTTTGACCTCAATTAAAATACAAAACAGAACCCGTGTCAAATCTACATTGTAGGCCTATGTCGCACAGTTATGTGTAGTGCGTGACTGAGTGCATGATGCTAGCATGACTAGTCTAGGGCTAGGCCCGGGGTTAGTCCTTTACTAGCCCTTGGCAGTTGGCAGTATCTGGAAAACACTCCTCCGACACAGCGCTAATCCAAATCTAAAAAACACTCTGCCAGTCCGAAACTGAAAACCACTGCGCTAGTCCGAATTTGCAAAACATGGCGCTATTCCGAATCTGAATTTAGGAAACACTGCGCTAGTCCGATATTCGGACTAGCGCCGTGTTTTTCAGATTCGGACCAGCGCTGTGATTTTCAGATTCGGACTACCGCTTTGGTTTTCTGCAGTTTCGGACTGACGAAGTGTTTTCCAGACTCGGACTAGCGCAGTGTATTTCGGACTAGGGGTGTGTCGGTCTACTGTCGGACTGTTAAAGTGTTTTTAGATTCGGACTAGCGGTGTGTCGGACTGTTGCAGTGGTGTTCAAATTTGCCAAATGCATCCATGGGTTTTATATCTTATTTTGTAGCCTATCTGAAAATTTTACTTTGCATAATTCTTGCATATATAATTAGAAAATAAGGCCTACCTGACAACATTGCATAACAAAAATACAAGAAAGTTGTTGCCAACGACTTGGTTTCGCTCCATTTTGACAGGCCATATTTTGGTAACCGAATATCCGATTAAAATAAAATTTTCAGTCTTGTATTAGGAGAAAATGGACTCACATATTTTAATCAGACAAAAATCTATATCCAATAGCGGTACCTTAAAGCTAGCATTATAAGTAGGCCTATCTCCTTAACTTATAACAAAAGGTGTCCACTGGTATCTTGGAGGCATTGTCTTTTTTAAAGACATTTCTTGTTTCCAGTACCAGGGTCTGTTTTTTATTAACTAGTAACAAACGCAGGGCGCATGCGCGAGCCGGGAAGTTCAAGCTTCCTGTAGAATCGGTCCCTACACATGTACGACACGTTTGCAACGCCCCGACTCAGGTGTCAATTTGTGGATTAAAGTAAATAAAATTAAATATCTTTTTTTCTATATGTCCGTTTCTCCGTCTCCCGGGGAATTGACTTGAAAACACTATGAGGATTACTCAGTTAATTTTTGAGGACAAAAATCATGAAATTGGTGGTGTGCACGGGAATTTTTTATGGCCAAGTTTTAAGGCCAAAAAAATATGATTTTTTTCGAAAAATTTTTTACCGAAAATTCGACCCTTTCTCGCTTATCTGATGAATTATCGACTACTTTTTGACATATGTGCTAGATATGACTTTGGTGTTTATATTCCCTAAAGTAATTGTTGTAATGTTGCTTAGTTTTATAAAAAAGAAGTGATTTTCTGCATGGAGTCGTTTTGATATTCAGCTTTGTTTACGTTTCAAAACCAAAACTGAATTTCCCGGCTCGCGCATGCGCCGTGCGTTTGTTACTAGTTAAGTTTTTTAACCTTTTTACTGTTATAGCGCCCTCATCGCCTACAAAGTTTCCCTTTAACGCGGATGGATACTTTAAATTGTGATATATCTTATTTTGCAATATAATTAATTTTTCTGGTCACTGAAATATAAACTTAATAATAAATGAAAATATGCAATATCATAAAAGCCAGGAAATCTAATTTATGACTTTAAAATTAGATTGGAATGCAGAACTATTTTGTTTTTGGCGAATTCGCAACAGGAAATATTTGGTGTTGTTAGGTCACATCGAAAGCGGTAAATTGTCATGGCGACTTGAAATTAGACCCGTTGTTTTTTGCTTGTTTTGGCCATATTTAAGAATCGATTCGCATTCAAGACATTACAGCATCTTTTGTGTGCCTATGTGAGACGATCTGTTTGGTTATTTTAAAGGTATGTAATATGGAACTAATTTTATAGCCGTAAATACGTCAGAGCATTTAATTTTTTAAATGCATGTATTTTATGCACAACACAAACACATTGACTGACATGAACATCATTAAATTAATTAATGGGGAATGGCATGCATGATGCAGGGCAGACTTGTACTACACTAGCTTCCAGAGAAGTATGGCACTCTCTTGCTCTGATTGACGTAAGTGTGAGGCGCCCTGTTAATGCATAAATGAGCGCCCCCGGGTGAGTGCCATACACTCATGACAGTCACTGCACTGTGCTTTTGAATGAGCGCAAATCGCTATAGCTACAATAATAATTTCTCAATCAGGAGAGTATGAATGTACTGCGTGCACTGCGTAATGTTGCAAGTTTAGTGGAATGACACGATAGCGCGATCGTTTGAGCACGCACAGGAAATGCAGCGCTACCTAGTCCGAATAATCAGACCCAGACTGCCCCAGAACAAAATATTAATTTCTGACATGATCTTGTACTGGGTCTGAACTGTTTCCATATGAAATCTTGATGGCAAATTGGACAATAGAAGCACTTGGTTCTACGTGACAGCTTTTTAATCCCTATTCAGGTTACGTGAATCACGCTATTGTGGACCACCCATACTTGAGTGTTTGGACACGCGGAACGGTTTTTTGTCTACCTCTCTGTTTGTAAGGCTCCGAACAATCGATTTTGAGTTTCCCGTCACATAATTTTTGAAAACAAGTGAGGTAACTTTTTCATTATTCATTATTCATTATTTTTGTGACTTTCATTATATATAACAAAATGCGAGTGTAAAACATGTTGTTATTTACCGCTCACTCACTCAAAGGATGTTTAACCAAATATATAAACTTGCAAAGAGGCTGCAAATAAGTGCAAGGTCAAAATTGATACCAATTCCTTTCTTTTTATTAGTATTATATGTCGTAAAAATCAGCAGTGTCATTGACATGCGATATCGTCCACTGCATGACAGTACGACCACTGTCGCATATGGTCATTTTCACGGTAAAGGGTGTAACTTTGGATTTTTAACATTTTGATCCGTAGTGTTCTAATAAAGCCACAGAATTCCATGATTTTTGGCCACATAAGTCATCTAGTTAGCAGCTACCTTGGGTAGCATAATCATCTTCGGGAGTTACTGCGTTCAGTTTTAGCAGGCTTAAATGTACCTAATATTGCCATTTTGAAAAACTATAAAAACAGTAACATTTTTGTAAAACCCTGTGTTTTCTTCAGTTAGTTCATGGATAATTTTTCTTATCCTGAAAGTACGGTCATATGTTCAGTAAACACTGCCACATTAGATTTAATTGTGAACAGCCCTGTATTTTTGAGAACCGGACTTGAGATTTGTCGTTTCGAGGCTTCATTTTCCGTTAACAATTGTTAACAAACTTTGTGGGTATAGCTTTGGTTCATAATTCTTGGTTATTTCTTCACTTCTTCTTGATTCATAACAGTTGATATCTTAACTTGAAATGGGTAACAAAAATTAGTCGATTCACAAGCTTTTAAAATTTTTATAAAATCTTGACTTCAAAGAGCCATTTTTCCGTTAACTTTTTTGAAGCCTCCGAAACAAACTGTTCAGCAAGCTTGGGCAAATATAAATAAAAGAGCTCATCCAATCTATTTATCAAAATGTAGCAAAGTAGATCCTCAAGTCACTTGTTTTTAAATCATGGAGATATATATCACCGTTTGAAAATGGGACCCAATACAAACTTTCCGTTAACAATTGAAGCCTCCGAAACAAATGAAGCCTCCGAAACAACAATTAGGTTAATTATCATCTATGCATATCTAAATTGGTGTGTTCCATATTGATATCTGCATTGTAATTGTTATACATGATATGTGCAGAATGTCATAAATTAAAAAAAAAATTGATATTATGGTTAATGTTTGAAAAATATACTGATACCCAAGAAAGTCCGTTTAGGAGGCTTCACATTAAAATAACACCATACTTAACGAATGGGTGAAAAAATTACCATGTTATAAATCTACAATATCTGCACGATAGAAGCATTGATTCAATACACACAAGAAAATAACAGCTTAGATGATCCCAACAGTGTTGTTTTCAAAAAAACTACTTCTGCAATGTTTAACCATTGTTAACAAGAAGCCTACCGAAACAAAAAAAATGACTTGCTGTGATAATTTAAGTTTTGTCACAACTGAAATTCAATACTTAGAAGCAATGCATGAAAATTGGTAATTGCGATATTTTTTACCTATTTTTTCATGTCAACTTGTAGTAGTTAGCCAAATATTTTACTTTTATGATCACCTGAGTTGTTAACTGAAGCCTCCGAAACACAGATCGCTTGAATTGCCAATTCTAGAAAATAACTCCAATTTCTGTGAAACTTGGCTGGGCGGTCCTTTCATCAAGTAGTATTTGTACATGAAGTTAGACATTCAAATTATTTTAGGAACCCAATTAAAACTTAAAAAATATGTTTAAGGTTGGGAAATTTCCATTGCAAATGACCCTTGATGTTAAAAATTTTCAAAATTGCAATTACAAACATAGCAAAACATGGTATAAAATTTAACTTATATCTGTTGACTTACTTTGGAATGGGATTTCACATGTATTCCAGCTTTCATGTCATAATTTTCTGAGCTTATGTAAAATACATTTTTTCTTAGATTTTAACCAAAATGTTATGGAAATGTCAAATTTTTATCCGAAATCAAAAGGTTTAAGCCTTGAAACATTATTTTACTGGAATTTAAGTTGCTTCTATGCATGATTACAGTAAACAGAAACATATTTAAGTGGTTTGAAATTTTGACCCTAAAAATCAAAAGTTACACCCTTTACTGTGAAAATGACCATATCTTAATTGATATATACATGACAAATCTTTAATACAAACGTCAGCACAGTCCCATCAAATTGAAATCAAAATACGAAACAATTGCAATTCATGAATTGGTAAGCTTTACAACTTCACTATCGAATCTTGCGCCAACCAAATAAAAGGGAAAACCCCACGCGTGTTTTGTTGATGTTGAATACCGCATAGTTCTTGCAGCAATGTCATAAACACAACGGAGTTGAAATATATAATTTTTGCTCTTTTTGCATATTAAATTTAATTTAAAACTATGTCGAATACTATTTTAAAATAAATAATTGATCAATCGGGAAAACAAATATAAAACTAACAGTATTAATATATTTCTTTAATTACCACAAACAACGATATTGTGCAAAGTCACAAACAGCACTATAGAATAAAAAAAAATCAGACATTGAAAAATATTTTTGTTCGACCGCATATTTCGTGCAACAGTGTCACAATATAGCAGAGTTGAAATATTGTGCCATTTTTGTACAGTAAAATAATGTAAAAGCGATACCAAGTACTATTTTAAAGTATATGATTGATATTTATGAAAAGAAATTCAAAAATAACAGAATCAATATATTTTTTAAAATTCGCAAAACATCACTATTCATTGTGCGATTTCGCGAACAGCACTGTCATGACTGTAGAATCATTGATCTGCCAATGACAGCATTAGTCTTTCAGTCCAGTATATGATACGCACGCGTGGAAAAGGACTGCGGCGTCAACATATTTACAAAGCGTTGCGAAGCGGGCCTACAGGATCTAGGCTATCACTATCACATGCCAATCAACAGGCCGCAATGAGTTTACTGCCATGCCGGTAGCGAAATCGATGTTTTGAATTTGATTTTTCCACTAAAAATGCACGGCTTTTCATCGTTTTTTGGCAAAAATGATAGGTTTTTATTTTTATTTTTCAAAATCGCAATAATGAATTCAAGTGCGGGCCCGAAAATGAAGTGCGGGCGGGCGACGGGAGACTCAAAATCGACTTTGCCACGCCTAAATACGAAAGTCAGCGTAATAGTACGGCACTAAGCGCTACCCAAAGCGTGTGTGGTAGGCGTTGTACGCCGGTCGCCGATGCAATTTTCATTGCGTGCCTATTGAGCTCTCATGATCGAGAAACTATTATTTTAGCTATAGTAGACTTTAGTTTGATTTTTTTAGTTTGATTTTGTTGCGTAATTGACCAATCAGATTACCTGTCTGCTGTTTTTATGATTACGATTGTCAAACGATTGAATTAGCAGCACTCGAAATAAGGCGCATCCTTGCGTCAAATAGCCGTGAAAGTAGGCGCTGACCCGCAAATTTCCGACGGTACAGGTCCGTGTGACCCGTAAAAATTGAACCAAGCAAAGAGCAAAAAATCCTAGTTTTGTTGTTCCACTGAAAAATCCGATTCACATATGTACAGCTCCCTGAGTAGTCAATTTAGTTTCCCATCAAGTTTTCAACCCGGATCGCCGTAGCTAATTCTCATTCTTGAAATTTCAAAGGCAAGGGTCCGGGGTCGGAGGCTTGAAAATTGGTGAGGACCCTTAAAATGGCAAGGGTCCGGATTTTTGTTCTTATTTCGAGGCCTGTGAATTAGCCAATCAGAACTCCACTACGTATAACATCCCAAGCCTTTTGGCAATGTATGGACCTATGATTTTGTGCACATAATTTTAGGCCTATATCAAAATGTATATTTTGGACAATTGTACAGCTATCTTTTCTACCCTATGACACTTGAAAGTTTCTTGTTATCAAAGTGTCCGCAAAAAACTGGGACAGGCCGAAAACCTTACCTCGATCGTAAAATCCACCCGATGCATGTCAACAAGCCATTGTTGTAGTGTCAGTGATTGTCTCCGTGTATTGTCCTTTCAGCTGCAAGATGTCCTTACAGCTACAAGTTGTCAAGCTGAATTTATACTCGATCGCTGAATCACCACTGGAAAATCACCTCCACATGGTTCTTAAGAATCAAGCACGCTGACTGGCGTAGCAATTGCCCAAATACATGTACAGTAGAACCCCGTTATAACGACATCGGTTTAAACGAAAATAGTGAACCTTTTCTTTTATCTCCAGTTAGCATGTTTAGTACTAAATGAATGATTAGGATTTAGCTATGTTTCATTTGGCAAAACTTGATAATATGTGACATGATCTGGTCCATGGGGGCCAAAGGCAGCAAATTTGAAACTGAGATAAAGCTAAAAATATGGAGTAAAAAACAATAAAATACATAAGAAAATAGACATCAAAAAACTTCATAACTTTAGAACCAAGTATGCTAGGCTTTTCGTATTTGTCACCATCCACCACAAAGTGGTAGTAAAGTCGGCTCTAGGTCATTTTCTGTTTATTGCAGATTTTCAGCTTAAAAATGACACCTCAACCAGCTTCATCGGACATCTGGAAGTGAAGTTATGGTTCAGCAAAGGTCAAATTCCTAATATACTTTACATAGAAATCCATATACTGTTTTTGATTGTATCTCAAAATGGAAAATGCCTACTTTACGACCAGTTTGTGGTGGATGGGCACATTTTCAGTAAATGATAGCTTATTTAAATGTTTTATAAAATGTAATAATTATAGTAACTAGATCTTCAAAAATGCCTCCTTTGGCCCCCATGGACCAGAGCGTGTCACATATTTTTTTAATCCCCCAAAATTAGTGCTGTATTTTTCTGGAATAAGGAGTAATACGATGTGTTGCCTGTTTGTATTACGTTGGTTACTGTACCATTCTTCCCCTCATGTGGCTGTGAAGTCAACGTGTTGAGGCAGTTGTTTGCATATGTACGGCATCTGTAAGTGTGTGTACGCCAGCGTTTTGAGGGAATGCTAGCGACTTGATTTGAAGCTGCGCCCAATGAAATGCGGACTGACGTCACTGCCACATCAGGATTTCATAAAGGGTACCCCTGGAGGGTACCCCGGCACTGTTAACTAAACCTGTTTCATTAAAAAAATGGACCCACTCTATACTTACATGGGGACTCAGCCAGGGTTGCTTGATTTTAAATCATGTTGATTTAAATTGTGGTCTAAATTAAATCACATGACTTTTTTTTTTTTAATCACATATATTTAAATCAATTTTCAACCACTTTTGAAAATGTACAATGCAAGTTAATTTCTTTCTTAAATTGACTGTTTTTACTTCATTCCTAATGCTTTTACAACTTTTGGATATAAAATTATAATTAAAATACCTCTATGGTGTTCAACAGTGTTTTCCCCAAGATTTAAGTGACTTTATTGATTTGACACAGGAGCTACATGTAAACTGGCCTCAAAAAGAAACTTACAATTTTTCACAAGGTGATCTTAAAATCCTGTCCATTACTCTAAACACATGTCAGTAACCAAGCAGTTGTCCACCTGACACAACAGTAAAATGCACCGAAACGGAACAGCTTCTGGGACCACATTCACAGGCAAATAATTGAAACCCAGCAAAAGAAATCTGTGAGAATGCCTACAAGATCCTTACACAGTTGATTATTTCAAAAGAGTAAGTGGTATAGTGTGCAACGTGACGGGACTGCTTCTGCTTTTCACACACTTTCTTCAAGAAACAGGTCTTGTTCCACACTATTCCATTTACTCACAGATTTCCTGTGTTGGGTGCCAATAATTGGGCTGTGAATGTGGTCCAGGAAGATGTTCCATGTCAGTGCATTTTGCTGTTGTGTCAGTTAGACAACTGCTGACCAGTGTTTAGAGTAGAATATTGAAGTAATTGTGTGTGCATTTTTGTTCATTTTTATGGACAGGATATTAAGATATGACCTAGTTTCTTTTTGAGGCCAGTTTATTTGCCTGCAACAGCTATCCTAACACCCCCTTTTGGAAAATGTGACACCCACAAGGTGTTAATTAGAGATAGTATGGAACCGGTAATTAAATGGGGGAGGGCAGGGTATTAAAAAAAACACATAAAACAGGTGCATCAAAATCAGGTGCATCAAAGGTGGCAAAAAAAAAATACTATGCAACTGTTTTCTTTTTTACACTTTGCTGTGTAGGATTTCTTTTATATTTATTATACCGTGATTGTTTGTAATAAACGCCTGGGCGTTGCATTTTTCAAAAGGGGGCGTTTATTGAAGGTGAATTGTCAGTGAAGAAACCTTTAAAATCGGGTTAAATTTCCCAATGGTCCTCCTGTAGAAAGGAGGGATTTACGGCTATACGGGTACTAGTATTATTGCGACGCCCATGGAAAATATCATTTTCGTGGTAAATACATCAAAATTACACCCGTAAGTGCATCATCAATCAAGAATCTGGTGAAATTCTAGCATATTTAGGCAATGGAATGGATGGAAGTGTGAGTCATAATAGGTTTTGTCCATGCAATTTGCGATCGTCACTGACTGACAAAATTGACATGACTGATGCAAGTTTTTAAGCTTACTCACACGATATAGCATGAAAATTCTTGCATTTTTGTCAATTTTTTCACAAAAAAATTAGAGGGGGGCGTTTATTAGAGGGGGAACGTTTATTACAAACAATACGGTATTTGATTTTGGCACCCCCCCCCCCCAAAAAAACACCATGAAATGGGCCTACTCCTTAACACTATACAGCTAACACAACTGATTTCACATATCTTTTCTCTCAGATTTAAAAGATAGAATTGTACAATTTTAATTTGATACTGACCCCTCCCCCCCCAATTATAATTTAAGGGAACTGAAATTGCTTTGTAAACAAACTGGGGTCCAAAACTGCTAACCCTTTGTAACTCAAGTAACCTTTCAAAAAGTTATGAATACCCAAATACTAGACATAACTTTACGAAGGGTCCTTGTAGTCAATTCCTGTACTTACGAAGGGTACCGTTCATAAATGAGTATGTAGTGAAACCCTATCACTTGTAACAAAGGGTACTGTTCATAAATGAGTTTAGTGACTTGGTTACGAACAATTTTGAAACTTATGAAGCTTTGTAAATTTTAGTGAAATGGACCCCTGATTGAGTAAGGTATTTGCAGCTAATATTTTATGGCCAAATCCATGTGAATTGAATATATGAAAATGCAACTTTTTTAGCAACTGTCTGCAAACTATAGGGCATGAGAACTGAAGAAAGCTAAAAACAAGGGGGACTTAGGAGAGGCACAGGAACCCCAAAAGGGGCTCATCAACTGGCACATACTTCCGTTTTATCATATACAGCCTTTCCTGGTCCCAGTGTGACCATAGACCCTGGAAGTTCTTTTTTCCAGGGTCTATGGTGTGACTTTGTTTTTAAGCGGTCATTACTGTGATAACAGAGGGTATGCAATAACTCATAACAGAGTCATCCTCATTTAAATAAAATTCTGTTCTCCATTATAAGGTACCACGGGAAAATTCACATGATGATGATAATACAATAAAACGTGTAATAGGTATGAATGGTTGTGGAATCGATCTAGAGACCTGTCCGTCTGTCATCTTAAGTTATCCTAGAACTGTCCTCCAGCATGGCTGCCATTTCAATTGTTATACCGTTCCGGTTGGTTTATTGCATACACTCTATTGGTATGAAATTCATGTCTATCCATAGGGTCTATGGTCTATCAGTTCTAAGAATTAATTCATTTAATGATTCACTCTTCACATATATTGATTTCATTATAATAATATGGAAGTGAACCTTTATAAGAACCACTTGTCAAATATTGAAGCTTGGCCAAATTATGCACACACAAATTATTTATTTGAGGATATTGGCTAATTTGCTGAGATATCTTTTTTGTTTGCAAATCTTTTTACTCCACCCAATTATAGTAAAACACAGGGTAATGAATTAATAAAAGCCAACATAATTTGATTTGGAGAAAGATTTCATTTCATAGGTGATAGGTAAATGATTGGTTATGTGGCGATGTAAAGACAATCACAAGGAGTGCCATACATAGCAGGTTTTTTCTTTGTGACGTAAATTCCGTCGCTTATAGGAAAGGTGACTGCCGATATCTGATCGATAATTCGCTAGCATACTGTAGTGTCCAATCGCAAGCCTCGACTGAATGCTGGTAGGTGACTGTGCAAACGCTGATGATTTGCAATTTTTTAGATTGGTAGTTAGGATATATACATTTGTATACGTTTTAGGGTACGGAGGGTAGCACATAAACTAAAAGAAATGGTTTGAAAAAAACCCATGTTGTCTCACCTTACACATGTGACAGGGTCAGAATTTTGTTTCTCAGTGCGAGAATCAATCTTGGTTCTTGCAGAATATATTTGCGGGAATCATTTGATTCTTCAAATCAACTTCTGTATAAACTACAAAAGTTTGTGAGAATCAACTTTGATTCACGCAAATCTGTTTACGAGAATCTTTGCGACTGACCCTGCCTTAAGT
Source organism: Amphiura filiformis (assembly GCF_039555335.1). Classification (NCBI taxonomy): domain Eukaryota; kingdom Metazoa; phylum Echinodermata; class Ophiuroidea; order Amphilepidida; family Amphiuridae; genus Amphiura; species Amphiura filiformis. Next base: position 62,436,580 of record NC_092632.1, on the reverse strand, counting down.
TATATTCAATATTGTCTCTCCTTGAATTTTATAACAGAAACAATGATCATGATGATATGACCATTCAATTATCTGCAGGAAGTGCTAATTGTCAGGGAAGATATCTTACCCTTCCCACAATCCTTTGCAGCATAATATAGTACATCACCCGCCCATTACTTTTTAATGTACAGGTTCCCTTTGTTTTTATTTTGAGAATATACTGGCTAAACATGGGTCGATAGTCACGAAATAAACATATATGTGCTCTGTTCGTTGAGGTACATTTCGTTACTATCGATATTCGACCCATGCTGCACTAGATAGCAAATTATTGCAGAAAATTGAAATTGGAGAAATGCATTATGGGAAGTGTGCAATATCTTCTCTGGCTAATTGTCATGCTTGCAATGTGGCACTGAGTAGAAGTTCACTCATTGGTTAATGTCTCCTGAGGCTGATCCTTAACAGAATAAAAAGAAGAATAGGCCACTCATTAGTTCAATCTGGGTGACCCGATTGACATCTCATCCACCACTTTACCCCATCAAAATGCAGAATTGGTAGCAGGTGAAAGGTCATATTTTTCTCATAAAACATTATTGACATTAGGCGTTTCAAATTGACATCCTAAGAAATCATTAAAAAACTGTTAAATTGGTCTGAAACGTGGTATACGTACAGAAATACACTGATTTGGAACTCCTAATTTCAATATGTTTAGAATTTCAATGAGAAAAATAGGGTCTTTACATTTGATATCAATATATTACATTGATGATCATGTAAATGATATCATCACACTGCATACTAAAGTTTGTTCGTCTTATATAAGGCGGAAATTATTTGACTTTTCTTACTGCGCACATCAATAAAGTCACAACTCACGTTCGCATAAATTCACATAAGCGTGCGCCAGTCACACATTACGCAACACACAACTAGCAGATGCAATAATTGCGCCCAACTGCAGGGCATAGGAAAAATATTTCCTGTCTGGGAACTTAAACTATGTTGGTTTAAATTTTCTGTGAAATTCGCGAGTGCCTTGTCGCTCGCCCTTAACGGTTGGGGTCCAGGGGCTCAAAAAGCTTTAAAAACTCATGGATTTTAGACTTTTTAAAGTAAGAAATCACCATTCTGAGGCTCTAATTCAGGCATGAGAGTGAGCTTTGATAAAAAAAAAAACTCTGAAATATCATACCTGCCAACATTGAAAACCTAGAAAACAGAGTAGGCCTACATGATGAACGTAGGGCGCGAAGCGCCCGTAGTATCGCCTCTGACGGCGGGGTTGAGGGGGCGAAGCCCCCCAAAGCTAGAGGGTTTCTACACTGTAAAAACCCTTGTAAGCCCCTTCACAGAAGACACATTTTATAGAAAAACAACAATAAAGAACAAGGTGAAAATGAAGCCCTAGGCTTTTATACAGTTGAGGAGGGATTTAAACTCCATATCTAGCAACAATTTCAACACATATTTGATGACTACAATGAAAAAAAATGTGAAAAAACATTCTGGGATCTGTTCTTACGACAAGTTTGAAAAATATGCTTCCTTCACACAGAAAATGTGCTTTTAAAAATGCAGTTTCCTATACTTTTGTACATAACGATCATTCGTTGAAGCCATTTTTTGGCTTTATAACAAGGCCAACGTGACTGATAGGACATTGATTTGATGCACAATACAAAGGTGAAAATTTAAAAAAAAATCCATTTTTTCTTAATTTTTTCAAAGTTTTTGGTCACTGTAGAGAACCTCTAGACCTATTCTGAAGGTTTGCATTTCAGGAGGGATTTATACTCCATATCTGGCAACAATTTCAACACAATCATTTGATGACTGCAACCTTTGAAATATGAAAAAACATTCTGGGACCTGTTTTTACAAGTTTGAAAAATATGCTTCCTTCACATAGAAAATGTGCTTTTAAAAATGCAGTTTCCTATACTTTTGTACATAACAATCATTCATTGAAGCGATTTTTTGACTTTATAACAAGGCCTACGTGACTGATAGGTCACTGATATAATGCACAATACAAAGTTAAAAATTCAAAAAAAAAAATCCATTTAAAAAAAAAACATGTCACAGTTTTTGTTGACTTTGGAGAACCATCAGACGTATTCTGAAGTGCTAGGATCATTCCCAGTTATTTTGGAAAAAATTAGAAAAAATTAGAAAAAAATTATTTTACAGTTTGTTATCCGTAATATGGAAACCACTAACTAATGTTTACCTCTTCATCTATCACATTATTATACATGCATTCGTTTTCTATGCATTTATAATATGTGCTAGATGAAGAGGTAAACATTAGTTAGTGGTTTGCATAGTAAGATAACAAACTGTAATTTTTTTATAATTTTTTCCAATTGTTTTCAAATTAACTGTGAATGATCCTAGAATTTCAGAATAGGTCCAGTGGTTCTCCAAAGTCGCTGAAAACTTTGGAAAAGAAATTTAAATTTAAATTAAAAAAAAAAAAAAAAAAAAAAAAAAATTTTTTTTTTCCAATTTTTTTCTGTGACCTCCAATTTTTTTTTCTGGGAATTCAGCTGCGCGCTATCATGGATTTCGAGGGCCTGGAACTGCTTGCCTGTCATTCTATATCAATACACAGTGTTATGAGTCTTATTTCGGAACAAACTAAACACCAGTATCACACTGCATGAATATCAGTAATTCCATAAGAAATTAGACACATTTACAAGAAAAAACTTGTATTATTTTTGCATGAATGCTTGAAAGGGACGACATTTTTTGTTATACGTAAGTTTTAAAGAATTCAATTTTCAAAATGTATCGAGTCACCTTCCTTTAATGTCCCCTGATTTTAAAAGGATAAAAAGAAGTATCCACCATGCTTCTAGAGTGATAATTTTTGATTACCCCCATTGCTGATTGCATGACTCACTCATTGAGAATCAGTACTTTCAATAACATGTTTTGGCTTCAACTTGATGTCTGCTAATCCTGGTGATAAAATGTTTGAACCGTGTTTCAACTTATGAATGGGATGTAGTGAATCGGACTTTTGTTTTCTTCGCGCGGTGGAATATTATTTTTGGATATAGCTGCAGAAATGGGAACAAATGGTGAATAATTTTTTTAATTAATGTGTTTTTATCAATTGCCATTGCGTACTGTTGAGCTACGTAAGGAGCCAATTGCTTTGGGTAAGGTGTTTAAATGTGATAATTCCTTGATAATTTTGTCTCACGATTGGTATGCTTTATATGTTTAAAAATAGTTGACAGTAGGTATTTTCGAAATGGGCAATTACATTTCATGTGACAATGCATTTTTGGGATTCATAATGTAATATCATTCATAAATAATATCAATGATGATGTCAATCTTAAATTTCAAGTTCAAGCTTTGATTTTAAGCTTCATAAATTTAGAAAAGTTTGGCATCTATTTAGGTGCAAGACTCCGGATGAGTAAATGATTTCAGTGGGTTCGCATTGTATTAGATTAGAATGAAATGCATTTATCAAGAGTTACTGAATTGGTCACAGTAAAAATTCATTCCCTGCCGCGGGTACTTTAATACATGATGGATAGGTGTGGGACTGACCATCTTACTATAAATAGGCTAATGTTGTGGGTATGAAGATTGAAAGGCTCCGTCAGTTTCAATCCCAATGTCTCTAAATTCATACGGGAGATTGAGGAATATACGGGGAATGCATTGCACTTTATTTGGTTGAAAACGGTCAAGAATTGGCCTCAAAATCAAGAGAAAAGTGAGTTTTTCGGGCAAATATATAGCGGCTGTTTGTTTACGGCATTACGGGTTATGCTAACCAACGCGTCCACATATCTAGCAGAAAGCGCGTCGTTAGTGCGTCGGCGTACACAACGCGTGCCACCTGACCCGCACGCACGGGAGCGCATAGCACACTTGCGTACTGGGTTATGGTTTATGGTATACATGGTATACGGGATGGGATATCGGCAGGGAAAACGGGATTAGGCCTTCGAAGACTATAAATATAAGGAAAAGAAACAAAAGTGGCCCGTGTAAAAGAAATTCAAAAGAAAGAAATAAGCTAAAATGAAAATGTTGGCCTAAGGAATGTCAGGTTTAGATAAATAAAATTAACCTTTTCAATTATTCTATCTATTCAGTAATGCCTCCTGTTTTCGTGGACGCCCCATTTACTCATCTAGCGGGACCAGACGGAGCGCTGGTGTCCCGCTAGTTACTATCAATTTGCCTTAAATTGTGGGGGGGGGGGGCCAATCGGCCAGAATTGTCAAAAAGTTTTCTGAAAAGAACAAAAGATGGATCATTTTGCCGAAAGGTAGGGGGGACACACAAATATGTTAATGAAAGTTGCTTGTCAAATTGAAAAACAAGGGCCTTTGGGTGGTGGATCGATTGGAAAAATAAGGGTGACAGAGACCATGTTAAAAATAATGGTTTCTTTGGGTGACATAGGTGCTGAAAAGGGGTTGTGGGCTCTCAGCAGCCCTACAATGTACATACGTGTGTGATCTCCATAATGAGATTCACTGCTTGAGGAAAGTGCTTGTAAAAATATATAGGGCCTTATTAGAACTGGCCATAGATAGTGAATTTGTTGACTATCATGATGGTGGATTATGGTTTGGGACTTGGGAGTGATTAAAATCATATGACTCAGGTGTAAAATGGGGAGCTGTTAAGGGGTAGCTTTGCTCCAAAGCCGACCTATTTTCCACCCAATAGAAGAAAAACTGAAAAACCATGCCATATCCCCTCTGACCACACACCTCCGCTGGCGCGTCGGTTAGTGGACTTTCGCGTTAGTGGGGTGGGGTCATCAGTGGTCTTTCCTGCAGTGTGGCCCTGTTGTGATGTTGGTGAGCCACTGGCTCGCTTGCTCATGTGCCTTGCCTTCCTTCGACAAGGAGATAGTGCAGTGGTCTGTTACTTCTGAGCACAGATGTGTTGGTGACTAAATGTAGTTTTGCCTTAGCATGCTTAGTACTGGTAGTGATATCATGTTTTACTATACATTTTCTTCACTTGCTTATTTTACTCGTGGATCACTGGATCTTCTTAAAGGGTACACCGAGGGCTCTGGCCAAGAGCTATTAAGGGGTAGATCCTTTAATTTAACTTTAATTTAATAGTACCTTACTACCTGGGCACTATTGCATTCTCGCCTATTCTGTTGGCTGGCTGAATTGTTATTTTTAAATCAGTTGACACCTGTTTGTGTGTATGCATACATTTAAATGAACATTCATAATACTGTCACCTGTTCAGTACATGATAAACTAGGTATTTGTTGTCATTGATTTAATCCCGGGTTTATAGGTTAATGAACTCAAGATATTTACTAAGACTAAAGGGTTCATAAAGTTGTGCCATATCAAAGCGTATATTTTTATCAGCGATAACATTAACATGCTTGTAACAGGGGTATGAGAGTTTAGCTTTTAAGCTGATTCCAGCTTTCTTTTATTGACAAAATTTACCTGTTTTCTTTTATTTTCAGCCCATATTTGGCATTTTTACCCTGATTTTTCACTGTTCTTCAGCTTCCTCAGTAATTTTCCTCCTTTTTTGTCTTTTTTTAGAGGCGTCTCGCACCCCTGTTGTAATGATACCCTTTACCCTATCACATTACATGTATATTGCATGAACCAACTGGTATAGACTTTGAACTGATTAGGTTAATAAAAATTAAAATAATGTGTATCCTTGTCGATGTCATTAATCAGATAAAAAAATACCGGTATATATACATGTATATTGTACACCATGAATGCAAAAATGTGTATGCTCTCATAACAAGAGCTTCTCAAGTCTGTGTGGTACAAAGTTGCTATCCTTTTCACTTGATGGCAATGAATTAGAAGAAGTTGGTTGACATTATCCCTATCTAGCAAACTAGGATATTATATTTGGAATAATTATCTAGAGACATGACAAATGTCAGGGACTTTCCAGGAAATGTAACTTACTAAAATGTCAGGATATGATTCTTCAGCTGGAAGGACGGTATGATTTATAAAATTGCCGACATTTTTCTAACATGACTTTCATTGTGATTGAGTGCAATGAAAAATCAAACCAACAATAAGGTAAAGGGTTTAATACTTAATAATATCATAATATTGTTCATTATAAGATAAACTTTGTATACATAATGTGCTGTGCTACTGATCAGTTGCTCACACAATGAATTTTGCCCATTCAGGTAACCCTCATTTGAAATTCACACTCACTGTGTGGGAGGGAGGTTGAAGTCTTCCATAGGGGAGTGTATGGATTTCAGCTGAAATAGTTCATGAGCCCAGTGGCGGCACTACAGGGGGGGGGCACTTTTGAGGCTAAACCCCCAAAATTATGTAAATTTCCTCTTTTGTAGCAATATTATGTAAAATTGGTTGATTTTGCCCCCCCCCCCCTGAAATTCACTTTGCCCCCCATGCCCCCTCCAGAATAAAATTCCTGGTGCCGCCACTGCATGATCCCACCCAGTTGGCAGTTGTTATAAATGGTGCACAATGCCATACATCCAATAAAAAGATTTTTTGACCAAACCGATCTTAAATTTCACTGTAACACACACTGTAAAACTTAATTTGAATTTCCATCTAACAAAACAGATTTTTCTTGTTCTTTTTCGAACCAACAGAAATTTGCCAGATCACTGAGACGTTTGCTACCAAACCGGGTAGGTTTGGGGGTGGCTGACAGGAATCCCCCCGCTGCTGTAGCTGCTGCTGATGTTAATCAATCACCCACCAGGACAGCAACTATGAGTGACCATGGCCATAGCTTACATCCCAGAGGGGCTGTGGAGGGCAACACCCCTGTCGGGGAAGTAGAACATGCTAATATACTATCTAAGGACATAGGCAACTTATTCGCTAATGAAAACTACAGCGATATCACGCTGGTGGTGGAAAATCGCAAGTTTTGCGCGCATCGGGTGATTCTTGCATCCAGATGTCAATTTTTCAGGTTTGTATTTTTAGGAAACAAACCAAAAGTTAGATGACGTATAAACGAAAGTCTGTGCATTTGAAAGCTGACCCGGGTGACGACGCTGTGTCCTCCCTCCTTCCCTGAGACTTAGTGTGAAGTGTTGAAAATTTCAACATGAAAGGTCAATGTTGACCGATGTTGTTGTGACTATTACAAGCGTAATCAGACTTTTTGACACTCCTATCGAAAAGATTTTCGTTTATAACAGGATAGGACATCACTTTTGGTTTGTCCCCTCAAACATCAGCAATACACTTAACATCTTAACATTATGACAGCAATCCAGCACAATGCTTAGTACAACCTTATGGGTCATCATAGATCATGTCCCGGGATCATGTACTGAGAGTGAAAGTACATTTGGGTAGCCATAACACACAACTTAAAGGGCAGTTTAGATTCTGACAATTAATTCATAACCTCCACTCACACCATATATGCCCCTCGGGATATCCCTTGGTTCCAAAAGAAAATTGTTTAGTAGATTTCAGATTTTTCTAAAAGGGACATCTCGTGATCCATAGCTGCACCTCTGGCTACATAATGTTTATGATGTGCAAAACATTTCTTGCAGATTCATTCGCTTAGCAAAAATATCATCAAGTTTTTATTTTTGTTCTGTTTAAGCCTTACATTAAGCATGTCAAGACCAGGAGCAAAAAAGCGGCTCCTGGTCTTTGGGATTTTTGCTGAACCAGGAGCCATTTTTGCAAACCCAGGAGCAATTTCAAGAAATGAAGAAATTAGTTTTACAGGTTTTATCTATTCCAACATTATCATTTTTACATGGTAGACCAAGCTTAAATCATACAAAATCAAAGAAAGAACATCCATATATTAAATTTATAAAACCTGGCAAGTGGCAACCCAGTGACCCACTCTTTTCATGAACTGAACCAGATAAGTAAATTTCATTCAAAAAGTGCAATAACTTCAATGAACAAGTGTATTGGGATTCTGGGACTCAAGAAGGTCAAAGTGCAGGGTTCGATTTACTTTGAAAAATTTGCGTAGCAATTTTTAGCGAAAACCTTATTTAGGCGATGTTCTGTTCTTATAATATTAGCACATGTTTACATTGAAAAAATTCCTATACAAGCTGAAATTTGTGTAGCAGGTTGTCCAAAATGGGGAGCACCAGTTAAATCGAACCCTGTCAAAGTGGCAAGGTAAATTTAAATTGCATCTGGACTAATATTAATACTTTACTTGCTAAGGGCTTTAAGGGCATTTTAGTTGCTTGTAAGACGAATTAAATGTGACTATTTCTTTTTTCTTTTTAAAGCAATATAGTGGTTTGTCATGTATGTTTACCTGCCAACTGAGCACAAAACCAGTCAATTATACTGGTCAATTTAAGCTTTTATACCAAGAGCCAAACACTTGTTTTTAGTGGCACCTGGTCTATACATTTTTCAATTCAACCAGGAGCCAAAAGGTTGGAACCACTGGGTAAAAATCGCCCGGTGTCTGTCTAATGTAAGGCTTGGTTCTGTAAAATTTTGGGAATAAACTTTTTTCTGGGATATTTGCTCAAACGTAACATAAAAAGAGGATGCTAGAATCACAAAATTCTTTAACCTATTACTCAATATCAAACATATATGATATAAAATTGATCGTTGAGCCCATATTTATTAATTCGAGCTATGAGTTTAAAAATATTGACGAGACGTAGTCAAGTCCAATATTTTACAACTCATAGCGAGACCAATAAATATTGGGCGTGAAGCATCCAATTTTATCATTATTATGTTTTGGATCCAATATTATCACAACTTGGATCCATCAAAACATAATAATGTCTGATATTGAGTAATAGGTTAAAGGAGAATTTTGTGATCCAAATATGAATTTGCAAAATGTCTTGTGACATTACACCCATGTGTTTTAATCAAGTCAGTGCCTGTCTTATTGTTCATTTCCTTTGTCTATTACTAGTATTATTTCCCCCATTTTTAGTTCAATTTTTTGGTTAATTACAAATGATAGTTAGCTAGTCTCTGACACATTAAATTCTATATTCCCTCTGAGCCCGACACGGTATTAAATTCATTCTGAAATGATGAGCAACATCATGTTGCACATGATCATAATTATTATACTGACCTCAAGTGTGTTAAGGGCAAAAGGAAATTGCAGCTAATTTGAGATCAACGGATAAAACGGCATTACCGCAATTACTGTGTCCCATCCTCTCTTTGTCCTATTGATTGCCTTTTGATTTAGTTTTAAAGATGGGCGTGTGGTTTGTCTGCATTAATTTATGACTACCTTTTTAGATTGAATTGACGTCATAGGGGTTGCCCACAAATTGTAGCGTGACTGAATCTTGGGGTAAATTATTGAAAAGTCATCAAATCTTATAGCTACATTGGTTTCTATGGGAATACCTAGGGGAGCAATTTTCCTCTTTAAAATTAGATGGCAAAAAATAAATGGCCAATTACAGTAGAAATCTATATTTAAAAATGCCTAGTTTAGACTACCATATCAGGTGGGGATTTCATATGTGACACGACCTGCCGTGGGGGGGGGGGGGCAAAGGAGGTATTTTTGAAAATTGAGTTACTTATTATTATTATCTTATAATATACAAACATTTACATTAGGCTATCATATACTGACAACACCAACCAAATGTCTTGCATACTTGATTCTAAAGTTATGAAATTTTGGAATGTCTATATCTATTTTCTTATGTATTTTATTGTTTTTACTCCATATTTTTGCCTTTATCTCAATATCAAATCTGCCGTCTTTGGCCCCCATGGACCGGATTGTGTCACATATAATTTTGCCGACATATTGTTACTGGTATAGACAATTAAACCAAATGTTTATTATGAAAATAAGTGGCCATGCATCCTTGTACTCTTTGTACCCACCACAGACCTCAATTATATTGGCTAGTACTTCTTGATACTTAAATGAACATAAAACACTTAATGATTGGCATTTCCCCGTTTTCATTTCATCAGATATCTGTAAAAAGTCAATAATAAAAAAGTATTTTAATACATCAGCATAATTAATTGCCCTTCTTAATTGCCCTAAATTTTGAGGACAATTGCAAGGGAAGGGAGATAATGGTAAAATTGATTTGTGGAAGTCCATTGTTTTAAAATCAAGTAATATCCTGTAATAACTCAAGAACAATAAAATATTGGAAGTTAAAAATAGAACTTGTTTATTATTATCAGTGGAGCTGAAAGAACTGATGATTATTATTTGTCTATGAAACTTGTTAGAAGTATATTTTATATTATATAACTGACCCTCCCCAGGGTCTGTGGATAATGATCGGTAATGTAGTCTATGCTACATGTATTTGTACATGGTTTGCCTTCCACTTCCCATAAATTCATGGAAGTTCCTTTCTCTGATCATGGGTCAGGCGAGTTTCACGCCCATGCTCTTAATGGCCATGACCACTGTAAAGATGTAACATACATTGCCAAATTAAGTCAAAGTACTTATAAAAAGTACCATTACACTGTATATTGAAGAGCTGCGAATAAGTCTATTATGAGCTCACATGCCAAAAAAGGTTCACATTGTATATTTAGTCTGTAGTGGGGCACGGAAGTGTGTAAAAAGATAAAATAATGGGAAAAATCACAATTTTCATCTTTATTATACATATCTACAGGGCCATGCTGTTTGGTGGCATGAAAGAGTCCGCGCCTGATTGCAACGAAATTGAACTACCAGAAACGTCGGCATTGGCCTTTGAAGCTCTACTCAAATACATTTACTTTGGTAGACTCAACTTGTTAGAGCTTAAAGAAGACACTCTTTTAGATGTGCTAGGGTTAGCCCATCAGTATGGTTTTGTGGAGTTAGAAGGGGCCATATCGGACTATTTAAGGGCCGTTCTTAGCATCTACAACGTGTGTATGATATACGATGTAGCTAGTCTGTATTCATTACATTCTCTCAAGGAGACGTGTTATCAGTTCATCGATAGGAATGCCACGGATGTGATGGAAAGTGACTCCTTTCTGGCGCTCTCCGAGGTATGTTGAGATAAAATGTTGTTAAAAAATGCTCACAAATTGATTCCAATCAACTACAATAATACAATACAATTCAACAAGGCAATAATACAAGCAGACAAGTTTCTATTCAGTGCCTTGCAAGGACTACATTGTTCAGGTATAGATGCAAAATTCTTGTTGCAGTTAGATTAGTACTTTTGAATCAAACTAGAGTTTTAAAAAAATCAAGCTGGCAAAAACAATTATGTCAAATATGATGACAAATTTCTTATAAGAATCTTATTGGGGAAAACATCTTACCTAGCCTGCACCTTGACCCTGTTTGATCACTTTCCAACTTTTTTTTTAATCACCAAGATTTTTGCTTTCAGTTCTTAAGCAAGATTTTTCCTTTCAATTCTTAAGCAATATTTACAGATTTTTGTAATGCTACCAATATAAAGTCTGCACAAAAAGTAAAGCAGCTGTTATAAATATGCCTATAGCTTCAGAACTAATAATTGTTTTCACAATATTTCAACATAGAGAGAAGGATGATTTATTTACGCGCATTTTGATACCCCATCTGTCAAATGTCGTTCAACATTAACAACGCAGTAGTGCTTTTAATGAAATATACCCAAATTTAAAAGTTGCAGTTTACAGCGATCAATGGTTATTATGCCAGCACTGTAGCACGTAAAGCACGCCATTATCTCTGCGCTTACTTCAAATCAATACAAATAGCTGCAACTTTTTAATTCGGATATCTTTGTTTCAAAACACTGCTGTATTAATAATATTGAACAAAACTGGACAAATTGGGTATCAAAATGCGCGTAAATAAATTATCCTTCTTTTTATGTGAAAATATTGTGAAAATAGTTCTGAAGCTATAGGCATATTTATAACAGCTGTGTTACTTCTTGTGCAGACTTTGTTAATTTCACTTTGTGTTTAGTAGTGATGTCAGTTTTACGCCACACTGTTGCTCTGCAAGTATGCCAACAAACCGCCCTTGTATGTGTTCATTTCTATATGCTCACCGCAATTAAGTTTGCATGTGCAATTGAATACTGTGACCAGCAAAATATGCATCTCCCAAATGCCACTACATCACTATGAAACTCAAGGTAACACAAAGCATATATATTCAGGTTTGACCTTTCTTTGTTATAATTTGCATAATGCTTTTGTCCACACAGGGAGCACTCAAAGAAGTCATCTCACGAGATTCATTCTATGCAACAGAAATTAATATATTCAGAGCAATCCAGAAATGGGTGGAGCACAACCCTGACTGTGATTCCACCGAAATAGTACAGGCCATCCGGCTACCGCTCATGAATATGCATGAACTTTTAAATATAGTGCGGCCGTCGTCGCTGATGAATGCCGATTTAATACTGGACGCTACCAAGGTGAAATCTGAAAGCAGAGATATGGATCTGAATTACAGAGGATCTCTAGGTAAATATTGATCCACTATGGACCACAATGGCCTCATTGCAGTGGCATAGTTCAATAACCTCAATTAAACAATCATAATGCAAAATTTGACCTCAAGTTGCAGAGTATGAGTTTTTGTACTCAAATTTTCAAAGGTCATTCAATGAATGTACAAATGCATTGGGGTTAAAGAACTGTGCCTTGATAGATGAGCATGTTGTGGATCCTAGTGATATTCACAAGTTACAGCATGCAGTCATAGATTTTCTGTACCAAATAGTTTCCCTAATTAATCCAAGAACTACTGAAAATTGACAAAAAAATGCTGTTCTACAGGCAGACGGATTTACCAAGAAGGGCTTGTAAGAGGCTAAATAACCTTATAAAAATTGCAGAAAGCTTCAATAATCTGACATTTTTTTACAAACATATTTTGTAATTGTTTTTTCAACAAATTGCAGTCAAAATTAATCCACTTCAGCCAAAAAAAGCCCTTTTTAATTTCCTACATCTTTAAAAAAAACCTGCATATTAAATGTGGTTGAGTCTGGCACGTACGTAGAACAGTTTTTTGTCGCCTAAGCACAAATAAGTACATCTGATGATGATAAAAGCATGTGCTTTTTAATAAGCAACACAAGTGACCTGGTATATTAGCACTGCCACTGTCTGCCTTGCCTGCAATGGTGTTTTGAACATCAATTCCAAATTCAACATCACTGGCAAAACCAAACCATGTAAACATTGTAAGAACTGAATTTGACCAATATGAGAGTCTTGGTGATAGGAACTAATCTAAGGGCTCATATTGAAATTCCCTTACACAGGAAGGTGTGCGCCATCCTGCAGCTTTCCTGTGCTAGCCATCTTTTGTTAAAATCCTGGGCAGGGTGTATCACTGATGCATATAATCCATCCGTTTTATGACCAAGCTTTCCTGAGGCGCGCGCTTAGCGAAGGGAATCCTGCCTTCTTTCTGTGTGAAAACGTGGTAGGGTATTTCAATATGAGCCCTAATACAATAATGTGCAAGTGTTTTGAGAAGTAAGAATCGATTCTCTTGAATCTATTTGTGGAGATTTTTCTCAGAAGGGATTTAAACCTTTGATATTTGTTTTAATCATGCTTGAGCGAGACGATAGTTAGTAGCGTAGATAGGGGACGAAGGTGGTTGTAAATTCCATGCAGCAGAAATCATTCGCTGCCAGGCCAGAATATACAACAGATATTTGATCATTTGGGGATTTACTTCCTATTGTTTTGAGAAAAAATTTGTTTCAAAGACCCTACTCCATTGTGTTTAGGAAAAAAAGTTGTCATAGCTATTGTGGTATGAACGGTGAGTGTGACTTGTACAGTGTGAATAGTCAGCTCATAAACTCAGACACAGGTGTCTGCAAACTCAAGACACATATGGCTGCTTGTGAAGCACTAGGATCCACAACATTCTCATCTATCAGGGCACAGTTCTTTGACCCCAATACATTTGTATATTCATTGAATTACCTTTGAAAATTTGGGTACAAAAACTCATACTCTGCAACTTGAGGTCAAATTTTGCACAATGATTGTTTAATTGAGGTTATTGAACTATGCCATTGGGATGAGGCCATTATGGTCCATAGTGAAGGTTGACTGTCGAAAATGAAAAACTTGTAGTCTACATGTACATTGGACAGCTACATGTAGGATGTGATACAGAAACAGTACAGGCTATGATACAGTAAGAGTTCATTAACCCTGTGGCATGGTTGCTGTTAATAGCAATTGCCTGTGATGAGTTAGTTTCAGGTTTCTTGTGATGATTAAGGGGGTTCGAAACGATGTTTCTGGAAAACAGAAAGTAAATTTAGAACCATTTGAATAGATTAAATAAGTTAAGCTAAATACACTGAGCAAAATAGGTTTTGTTTGAAGGAAATCGGACATACGGTTGTCAAGATATACATGTTTTAGTTTCTTTGTATTCTATCGTTTTGCCAATATATTGATGAAGTTAATGAGAAAATTGGCAAAATGTGCTCATGAATATTCATGTTTGCCAATATTATACCAATATCTTATGAATAAACCTTCATACTACTTTTATTTTATATGATTTTGACATGAAACTTTGCCAATGTGTTTCTATGGCCTAAAACATTAACATGTGATTTTCCCGCACATCTAATTAGCATATTTGTATAATTAATTAGCATTATACTTAAGGCTAATTAATTATGCAAATATGCAAATTAGATGGGCGGGAAAATCACATGTTAAAGGTTTAGGTCATAGAGACACATTGGCAAAGTGTCAGGTCAAAATTCGTAAATGTAAAAGTAGTATGAAGGTTTATTCATAAAATATTGGCAAAATATTGGCAAAAATTAATATTAATGAGCACATTTTGCCAATTTTCCTCATTAACTTCATCAATATATTGGCAAAAACAATAGAATACAAAGAATCTTTCAACAGCAATATCTCAAAAACCGTTTGTCCGATTTGGCTCAAATTTTAGAATTAAGAGACTCAGTACACCGGTCGATCTTACCGTTTCCGATGTTGATTAAGATACTTCTTGCATCGATCCCGAGATGCGGAAAAAACCAATAGTCATTTTGTCCCACATAAATGAATAAATAACAAAAACCCCCGATCCCCGAGTGGACTCACCCATTCGGTGACGTCACACACGATAATCATCCCTTATCCTCCTTGGTTTCTAGATGAGATAGACGTGTGGATTTTTTCTTTACCAACGCTAAGTATCATTACGAACCAAAGGATCGAGATATACAGTTTGTTTGTTACACCTGAGGTAAAAACCAACCAGTATAGTACGCTAGGGAGATAGTTTTGACGACATTTTTCGACTAGAAAAGTGACAAAACGATCCAAAAACTTAGCTTGTATGAGTGTTTCCGTTCAGATCACGGAACACATTTTCAAAATGGCCGCCCTTAGGGCGCCATTTTATTTTTGTTCTCACGTAAAACAACTATAGCAGACTAGTAAGTTACAATAGATGTTTGTACAGTACTGTGTATACATGTATGGTGAGTGATTATCGCTATGTTTATGGTGTGCTCTATCGTTATATCTTTCAGTACGCGTCTGATGACGAGTTACTGCTAAGAGTTCGTGGGTTTCGAAGGACCAGCCTGACAAATCTATAACCAAAAGGTTTTCAGTTTTTCATCCCTTTGTATATATATTTTTATATCATACCACTACATCAGCGTCAGCCACTGTGCGTGTGGGTCTGTTTATTGGGCTTGAGTTTGTGTTCGGGGGGGTAGTGCTATACGCTCCCCGATAACTACAATGTCCAGGCCTTGTCAATCATGCCCTTCCCTTGTGGCAGAGTGGGACCCGCATCCACTCTGCTACACCCACAGGGATTGCTCTAAATCAAATAAGTGTGCTTCCTTTTGCATAGGCTTATCGGACATCCACTTGAGGATTTAGAAAGTAGCGCTTCGCTTGGGTCTTCGACACAGACAGAAGACGAAGACTAAGAAACAGAAGCCTACAGGTAAGATTGATATGGTAGGTACTAGCGCGGCGGCAAGGGCCACGCTAAGGTAACCTCTGGGGCTCCTGTCCCGGGCAAGCAGGCGGACCCTCCGCGGACTGCTAGCGAGCCCGAAGGCCTAGCAGCCAGCGAAAGCACTGACTTAACGTCTAAGCTAGTAGCAGGCAGCAGGGCGGTACTTGCCCTAACAGGCGAGTACCAGTCTACCAGTGAGATCTCTAGCGAGTTTCTTGCAGGTGGACACCCGTCTATTGCTGGCGAACGAGCGGGTCTAGCACCCGCGGACGTAGCCGGCGACGGACAGTATGCCAAGGGTACCCCGGGCTTGCCTGGGTTGAATCCTAGCATACAGCGTGCGAACGGACCTCCGGGCTTGCCTCGGCCGGTCTGTAGCACGCAGCGTGCCAGTGGAACCCCAGGCTTGCCTGGGGTTCCACAAGGGTCGAATGAAAACGTGCATGGGTTTAGCAGAGACGATACCGGGCTAACGCTTCGGTGTAGTCTTAGCAGAACCAACTGGGGTTGTCACACGGCAGCGTTCCATGGCGGGACCGCCGAGTGATGCCCTGGGCCTTGGAATGGCTGCCGGCTGTCCTCCGGGACTGGCTAGCGGCTATACCGGGGTTGGGCTCGCAGTCTCTCACGGGACAGCGACCCAAGTGCAAACGGTGGCAGCTAACGAGACGAGCTACGGCTCGACTTCAGTGGTAGCCACTATGCACGCGCCCATAGCTGCCGTGAGTGGTCCGCCACACACAGCGACCTTGGGCGAGGCTCAAGAGGTTAGGGTAGGTAGTTTGAACAGCCTGGCTGATCAACAACCCACTTATGTCCTCGAGAGCCAGCAGAGCGTGGTGATCCATTACAGTCAATGGGTCGATTACCCTCTTATGATCGATCACTATCTATTCAGCGGAGCATGGCTCCATTGATTGATACTACCTATTCAGGTAGCGAGGTGACTGATCGGGGGTATACACGCTCAGCTACCCGTGATACTAGGCAAGCTCCTTTTAGCCAAGGGACAGCCAGTATAGCGGGGTCCCCATACACACGGCTTGATCCTCTAGCGGGGCACGCTGTGAGGCATGGGTACAGTGGTACGCAGCCGGGAGCCCTACCGGGCACCTACGCTACAACCACGCAGGTACCGCAGTACTGCCCCTGGTTACCACAGTCTCTGTGGCAACAGGGGGAGGCGGTACTGGTACTGCCGCTCCATGGGGTTTCCCTGGTGGCGGATCCTTTCAGGGTCAGCTACCGACAGGGTATACCCCGTGGTATCCGCCGCAGGGTGGTTTCTTCCACGGTCTAGCACCGTGGCAAGTGCCGCCTAGCGATGGGCAAGCAGTACCACCAGCTGTTACCCAGGCTGGGCGGCGAGTGGCTAACCCTGATACAGCTCAGGGTAGGCCGCACGCTGCTATGGCTAGGCGACAGCAGCGAGAGTCGCGGATCCCGGGGTGCTATGGCTAGCATCTCGGGGTCTGGTGGGAGTACTCCCTCTTCTGCTGGTGTTCAGTTGGCTAGCCACACGGTGGCGACACCTCCCTGTCCACCTTCAGATGCCCGTCGTCAGATCTCTTCCTCATCAGAGAGTGAGTCAGAGTCTGAAGGCGAGGGAAAGGAGTCGGAAGATGAAACCAGTAGCGACTCACAGTCTGATGAGGCTGTGCAGGTAGCTTCAGGTATCCTTCCCCGCTGCCCGTGAGGAACTCGCTAGCAATGGTCTGCCTGCGGACACCGCTGAGGTGATGAGCCGTGTGGCCCAAGGTTTGGGCCTGGCTTTCTCTCAGGAGGAGTCCGTTCAGGAGGACCAGGGCATCTTTTCAGTAGGATGCCCAGCTAGCGGCGTCCACACAAGGGTCGCCCGCACTTGCATTCCCCGGCGGACCTCAAGGGTAGGTTTCGTGGGGCTGTCAGGCTCGCTGGAGCTTCGACGCCGCGTGCTTGCACGCTTCCACTGCGTGTTTCGCAGGAGGACTACGAAACCTACCTCAGGGTCCCTGACATGGATCCCGACGTTGCCAAGCGCCTGCCGCTATCGGCCAAGGCGCACGGGTCGCTCTCCCCCAGTGGGAGGAGGAGCTAAAGCTCATCGATAAGCGAGCACGCCGCTTATCAGAGTCTCTAGCGTTGCTACCACGCTTGCCGAGCACCTCGGTAGGAAGGTAGCGAACGACCACGGGCAACGCCGAACTCTTCCGCGAGGTTAATCTGTTAGCGGTGCTAACAGCTAACCTCAACGAGAGTTCTATGGGCCTAGCCCATAGGATGTCATCTCCGCCCGGGAGAATGCCTGTCTGTCCCTCCAGTCAACTTACGGCTCCGACTTTGCTGATGCAATGAAGAAGTCAGACTCGGTGGGACAGGGGCTACTCTTTGGACAGGCCTTTTGCGCTACGGTAGAGGACCGGGCAAAGAAGGCCACCAATGAGAGCACTCTGAAGAAGTCGGAGGCTGCCCTGACCAAGGGGAAGGGCAGTAAGGCGAAGAAGAAGCACAAGAAGAAGAAGTCTTCTAAGCGTTCTTCAGCGCCAGCTCCGGCTTCAGCAGGACGCGCACCACAGACTACACCGAGCCGAGGCTACTCCAGCACCTCCCAAGAAATCTGGGAAGCGCAAGAGTAGTGCTGGATCAGTATGGCAAGCCCCTAAGAAGAGCCGTTCTTCTAAGGGTGGCAAACCAGATCGGTCCTGAGGGCACGGGCGGTCGACAGTCCATGCCGGCAGGTTTGGACTTCCACAGGGATTCCCCTGTGGGCGGCCGCTGTGCATTACGCCCAGAGATGGCATGCCATCTCACCGGGCGCCTGGGTATTGTCAGTGGTCAGTGGGGGTTACAGGCTGGAATTTACCAGCCACCCTCGTGGCGCCTGCACGATTCAGAGGTCCACGGTAGTGCCGCCAGACGGCCCCCAGCGTCGGGCACTACTGTCAGAGGTCACTCAGCTTCTCACGGCAAGCGATTGTCCCGGTCTACCCCCCTTTCACCAAGGGGTTTTGGAGCACGCTTTTTCTGGCTCCAAAGAAGACCGGCGATTGAGGCCATTCTGAACCTCAAGCCGTTGAACGAGTTCATCAGGCCCAAGAGGTTCAGAATGGAGACTCTCGCCGGGTGCTAGCCTGCCCCATCAAGGGTATGTGGGCGGCATCGCTAGATCTCTCGGACGCATATCTGCATGTTCCGATCGCACCTCAAGATCAGAGGTTTCTACGCTTCAAGGTACAGGGTCAAACTTACCAGTTTCGATGCCTGCCATTCGCTTGTCCACCTCCCCAGAGTGTTTACACTCCTGGTCAGGGCGGTGGCAGCGCACCTGAAGCGCAGGGGAGTCAACATGTGTTGCTACCTGGACGATTGGTTCATTTACGGACGCACCCGCTGGAGACACAGTGTCTCGTGGAGTTAGTAGTCCGTGCGGTGCGGGACCTGGGATTTCTGATCAACGCCAAGAAATCCAATTTGGTCCCGACGCAGACACCACTATTCTTAGGGGCCCAGATCAACCTCAAGGAGGGGATCGCGGTGCCCTCACCCGAGAGGGTGACGAACATGGCGAGGTGTGCCCGACTCTTGGCCGAGTCAGAGGGGGCACCCGCTGTGGCATGGATGAAGGTTTTGGGCCTTATGGCCAGTATGGTAGACCTCGTGCTGCACTGCCGCTTTCACATGAGGCCTATACAACTACACCTTCTAGCCTTTTACAGGCCCAGTCGTCACCAATATCCCTCGCGGTTCCGATGTCGGAGATCGCGCGAGAGGAACTCTGGTGGTGGACCCATCAGCCCAATTTGACTCAAGGTGTCAGGTTTCCTGCACCAGCGGTGCGTCACGTAGTGACGACCGGCGCGTCAAAGCTGGGCTGGGGGGGCCACATCCAC
This sequence comes from Amphiura filiformis, assembly GCF_039555335.1. Taxonomy (NCBI): domain Eukaryota; kingdom Metazoa; phylum Echinodermata; class Ophiuroidea; order Amphilepidida; family Amphiuridae; genus Amphiura; species Amphiura filiformis. The sequence continues at coordinate 62,416,772 of NC_092632.1, read as the reverse complement.
GGGGACTCAGTCTCGGGCCTATGGTCGGCCACGGAGACGGAGTTCCATATCAACCTTCTCGAACTTTGGGCAGTGGAGAGAACTCTCCAGCATTTCGAGAAGGTGATCGTGGGATCTCATATCGTTGTCCAAACAGACAACACAACCGTGGTGGCCTACCTCAACAGACAAGGGGCACCAGGTCACCACGGTTATGCCTGCACGCACTACGCCTGATAGGGTGGTGCAAGGCCAGGCAGATTACGTTGAGAGCGATGCACATAGCGGAGTCACCAACATCCTCGCGGACGATCTGTCACGAGGAAAGGTGTCGGGACCTACAGAATGGTCCCTTGCTCCGCAGGTCGCCCAGACGATCTTCGAGGTGATGTACCACCCTCGATAGATTTGTTCGCATCTCATCGAAATCATCAGCTGCCGTGTACTGCTCAAGGGTCGCAGACCCACAGGCATTCGCCGTGGACGCTCTGTCCGTGAGACTGGGGAGGAATGACTGCTTACGCTTTCCCCCCGATCTCACTGCTCGCAAGGGTAGTGACCAAGATCGGGAGGGAGGATTGCAACGTCATTCTGATAGCACCGTTCTGGCCGAAACACCTGTGGTTTCGACCGATGGTGGATCTACTAGCGGCACAGCCGCGAGTACTCCCCGAGTTACCAAATCTACTCCGGATGCCCGGAGGAGAGGTACCAAGTCTACCACTAGAGCACCTGCAGTTAGCTGCATGGCCCTTATCAGGAACGTCGCGGCGGAGGGAGGCTTTTCATCAGCAGCTGCTTCTCTCATCGCCGGGGGTGGACGAGAGTCTACCCTCCCTACGTATAGTCAGCGTTTGGCTCCCTACTACGCATGGTGCGATGAGAGAAATACATCTCCCACTAGAGCCCCTGTGCCTCTAGTGGCAGATTTTCTGACAGAAAAGTTCAGGTCAGGACTTCAGCAGGCAACGATAGCCAACTACAAGTCAGCCATTCTCTCGATTCATCGGGATTTGAAGACGGGTCGACTATCAATTCAGATGGGTCCCTAAGTCTTCTTCTCGACGGTATGTTCAACGAAAGCCCGCCGAAAGGATGGTGGTCCCTCCATGGGACCTCAACACAGTCTTGGAGTATATTAAGGGTCCCCCTTTTGAGCCCCTGTCAAAAGCGACCCTTAAATATGTCACTCTTAAGGCGGCCTTTCTTCTGGCGTTGGCTTCGGGACGGCGCTGCTCAGAGTGGCACGCAGTCTCGAAGTCAGCCTCCGCTTTTACTAACAACGGAGCGACGCTGTTTCTTCGCCCGGATTTCCTTGCAAAAATGAGCGAAGTACATTCCGACACTCGCCTCTTCCTACCCAGTATTGGGCAGGGTTCGTCAATAGCCGAAGACAGGTTGTGGTGCCCGGTGAGGGCGCTACAGCACTACCTTGGCGAACACAAACCTTAAGAGGGGCTCATGACCGCTTATTTATCACCCACGCAGAACCGCACGGTCCAGCCGCTAAACAGACTCTGGCACGGTGGCTGGTCCAGGTGTTAGTGGACTCGGGGCGGCAAAAGACGCCGCCCCAAGGCCCACTCAACCAGATCTATCTCATCTTCGTGGGCCTACCATAGGGGGTCCCCATTGAAGAGATTTGTCAGGCTGTGTCCTGAAGAACCTGGTCGTCGTCCTTTTCCACGGTTTACTACAAAAACGTAAACCAACGACCAGGCGATAAGTTCACCAGGGCTGTTCTGGGGAGATAACATGGTGGTTGGGTATCAGGTGTTTTATGGACAATCAGAATTCCAACATGGTAAGAACCAGTGTTTCTATTCTTAACCACTGCACTTTCAGTTCAGGGTTTTTGTCTGTTCACGTAGTCTTTCTGTTTCCGGCCGTGAGGGGGGGAAATAGTTTGACCTCGCGATTACCATGCTACCCACTCTCCCGATCCTTATCAGATGCTGGCCAATCTTGTACCTCCATCCGTCGGTTACTTGCTAGATCGATCTTTCAGATGTTGATGCAAGAAGTATCTTAATCAACATCGAAAGCGGTAAGATCGACCGGTGTACTGAGTCTAGTCCCAAACAAAATGTTTGGTAGACTCATAACCGTGCGATCTTACCTTTCGATGTTGATTATCCCGACCCCGCCGCCCCTACAAGTTTGGCCGAGTAGGGGCTGCCCAAGTCGGATAAGGGATGATTATCGTGTGTGACGTCACCGAATGGGTGAGTCCACTCGGGGGATCGGGGGTTTTTTGTTATTTATTCATTTATGTGGGACAAAATGACTATTGGTTTTTTCCGCATCTCGGATCGATGCAAGAAGTATCTTAATCAACATCGGAAAGGTAAGATCGCACCCGTTATGAGTCTACCAAACATTTTTGTTTGGGACTATTATTTTGCATATCTCTATGGAACAAGTCTATTTTAATCTCAACCAGAGCAACTTGATTTTGCCTTTCGTACCACCTTAACATGTATCGCTGTCCTTCACACCTACGTTATATTGCTGTTGCCAGAGACTGTGACTAGTCTAGTTCTGAAGTCTGGATGTTTAAATGTCATGTGTTTGGATATTGTAACAAGGCAGTATAAGCAAAAACAAAATGAATTTCCTTTCATCAGCATCAGAGTAAATATGATAAAATTGTTCCGGTGTTGAAAAATGAAACTCTTTTTGTACGCTTGTCTCAACCTTTGAAACATAATTATATAAACCATTTTTCACCCTGATGTGGCAGCGACGTCAATGTGTTGAGGCAGCTGTGTGGCGTGCACATGTGTGTTTACGCCAGCGCTTGTTGAGCAAACGCTAGCTATTTGAAGCTGCGCCCAATCAAATCCACACTGACATCACTGCCACATCGGTACAAATGGTATAGTCAAAAATACCATTATTATTACTAGTTAAAAAAACACAGTTTGGCTTATTAAAGGGAGCTACCAACCTGGTCTTTAGATGCAGCGTATTGCTTGAATGGCTGAATGTCAAGTATGTGCAGGCTTTTACATTGATTAACTTGCATGTAATATTCTAGTCAAAATATCCTGTAATGCAGTGGTTCCCAAACTGTAGGTCGCAACCCTTTTGGGGGTTGTGGCCTCTTCGTAAAGGGGTCGCAGGACTTGCTGAAATTTTCTTTTAAAAATACATCTCCGTACATAGAGTGCAGGGTACCATCGTATTGGTCATGTAAACCAATTTTGACCCATTTTAGCATTAAAATTGCAATTTTTTGTGCGCAATTGTCCTGATAAAGTAATTCTGGGAGCCGGTCAGGAAATTGGAAATTGTGCCCCCTTTTGAATGCCTCTGATAAGTTTCGGCACAACAGCACTTGTATTCAGTGTTCGAAATATGGCTCAAAAAGTTACAGGCCAGCCGGGCTTGACCTTAAAAAGTTACCGGCCAGCTGGGCCGGCAACTAGATGCCAGTCAGAAAAGTTACCGGCCAGGCCAAAAAGTTAAAAGGCCAATGGCCGGCTGACCGGCCCTATTTCGAACGCTGCTTGTATTATGCTGTGGGTCGCGTCATATATTTCTTACAAAATTTGGGTCACAGGAAAAAAAGTTTGGGAAGGGCCTGCTGTAATGTGTAAAAATGATACTCTTGATGGAGAAACCATGTTCCAGTTGTTTTGACAGTTAATTATTCTTACTTTCAAGATGATTGAAATCATTTTTATAGCTGCAAAAACAAGCTGTCATGCAGGCAGACCTCATGATCATATACTGATTGATTGTGACAGGCTATATTTGCTGTGCCCTATTTATTTGTAGTATGCTTGATCCCAGCGGGCTTCCATTCACAATGGAGGAGTCAGAGGATGTGCTTCAATCACAAGATTTTTTTTTCGGAAACTGATGAATGTGTTATAGATTTCAGAAATCCTATTTTGCCAGACACTTCCCTTTTCCCTATTTAGGTCTCCCATCACCATACCCAGCAGCATAAAGTGTTGCATATCTTGTCGTTATAAATAATGTGAAATTGTCCACATTTTCTCAAATATTTGGGGATAGCTATAGATTTTTGTGCCCCCACCGGAGGTAACCGTTTTATGTTTTCTGGTTAAGGGCTCGAAATAAGGAGTGCCCAAGGGCCCTCGGCCCCCAAAAATCAGTGAGGGCCCACAAAAGACACATCCGGCGGGCCCAAATGGCCCAAAATATTTGTGGCAATTTGCTCACTTTTTTGTGCGGTTCATAGGTTTTAAACCAATGGCCCAAATTCAGGCCCACAAAAATTTGTGAGGGCCCTCAAACATTTAAGATCAAGGGCCCAAATGGCCCTCAGAAATTCTGGCTTATTTCGAGGCCTGTTTTCCGTCATTCCATCTGTCTGAGGTTGCGAGTGTAATTTCTCAGAACTGGTTAAGGCCTATAATAGTGATGTGAATTGGTGGAGGGGTAGCAATTAGCTGTCTTCAAATTCTATTAGGTTTTGGTTGCAAAATAGGCTAATTTGGTAGCTAATTTGCATAAATTTGCATATATTTTGGTTATTTTTGTAATGCTTTATCCAAAACACTTACAGGCAAGCTAATTCCATACAAATGAGTCATCTTCTCTAATTTTATCTCATTCTATTTTTGTCACCTGTTTTCCTCCGTAGTTCCAGAAGAAAACATAGCCTGCGCGAAACACGGCGCGATGGTCACCAAAGGTGAGATGAGGGCATGTCTACTGGACGGCGATAACACCAACTACGATCTAGACCGTGGCTTCACCAGACATCCAATTGAAGATACCTCAAACCCGGAGGGGATCGTGATCAGACTGGGAAAGCCATGTATTATCAATACTATCAAGCTATTGCTATGGGACAGGGATATGAGGTAAGTGCATGGTCACTGGTCAGTGTGTTATATTTTGTGCAACCCTGTTTTGAAGGAGACTCACAACATAGTGGGCAGTGTCTACTCTCTGGAAATTTTGATGTGCTAAATGAAGCCTTTTCCCCCCAAATTGACCTAAGTTTGGCCTAAAAATTCTGCAAATTGACTAATTAAATACAGAATGTCAAATTCTTGGTGTGCCAAATCTAATTTTCACTGGGCCAAAATAGCGACAGACAGCATCTGACTAAACACCTGGTATTGGATTGATTTTATTGATGTTGGATGGCGTACTACATGTAGCAGCTGGCCACAGCATCTTCGACAAGCGCATTTCAATATTGCATGATTGTGCACACTTTTGTGAATTTACGCAAGCATTAAAAATTTTATTAACGGGATGATTATTAAACCTCACAATCTTCACCTATTACTTATAGAATAAAGTTTTGGAAGATATTGTTGTGTAATATGAGTGTAAAAAGTTGTTTTTCCTTTAAAAAAATATATGTCACCCCAGAAATGGCTTGTTATGTCACATACTGCTTATCATTTCAACTGCACAAGCTTCTGGTTTCTAAATATAATCTTTCGGTTATTTTTGGGGCTCAAACCTAAATTATAATCTCTACATTCAGTGTTGTCAAATACAATTTGTTGGTATGACACAATTTGTTGGTATTTTTTGTATAAAAAGTGCACACAGTATATAATATAATAATTCCCATGAGGGGGTGTTAATTAGAGGTCTGTTTTACATGCACAAAAAAAGGAATTCTCATTAAACACATCAGTCGTCTACACTTCACATGTACTGTGTATGCTTCGTAGTGACGACTGATTATCTTACGATCCATATCATGACGGACTTCTGAAAACTATTCAATGCGACTTTGGTTGTGCGCTGTAGCGCGACTGACTAGCGGCGCCTGTGTACCGCATCGCTGTGCCGCGCCACTGTGACAAGATCGCTCTGAACTTCTAAAACAACAAACTCTGTCAAAAGGTCGATTTGGACACAACTGCTCATGCTCTATGCCACAGGAATCCTGTTGCAAAATCCGTCACTTTTATCCACGTGGTTTTCTCAGTCGTCAATCCAGACGGTTGACGACTGAGGGCAGCAGTCTAGAGCATTTATTAGAGAATATCGTTAGCCTGCTACAATTATTGCCTGAGTCATTTTTTGTAATTTTTAATTTGAGAACAAAGTACAAAATATGGTTCAAGTGTGCATTAAAACATATTTATTGACCAATCTTTACACAAGAACAAATGATAATGAGCCCAACTAAAGGTAATAATCAGAAATAATTAAGAGTGACTATGTAACTGATACATGCTTGAACCATATTTTGTACTTTGCCCTCAAAATTACAAAAAATGACTTGGGCAATTATTATAGCAGGGTGACGATATATGATATACACATGTGTCATTTTTTATCTGTTAATTTATTTCTCAACTAAAAAGTCCCATACACATTCTGTGTTTGATCTGTCACAACTATCATTCCCTGTTTGAAACCCCATGACCTTAACATAGACAAACACGTCAAAATTAATGTGTGGTGTGGTTTCCACTCGGAACTTGGCTCGATATGTGTAGTTAGTCAGTTCATTATGGCTTGTTTATGCATTGTTTTCCAGTTAGTGTTAATCATATTACACAACAAGCAGTCCAGTAATTGCATAATCACTCGATTAAGACAACAACAACCTATGCAATATCACTTTCAGACCGCAAACATGCTCATCAGTCAGTACACAATTCATTGACATCATGTTTGTACTCCAGCTCTACAGAACGACCTTTGAATATGTTTGGTACAAAAACTCATACTCTTACAACTTGGGGTCATAGTTCTAGCTTTAACTTTTGAATATAGACTACTGAACCATGTTATAGCAATGAGAGTATTCTTGGTTCATAGTGTATGTACGTGTATAGCACTGGGGGCAATTGAGTGCGCACAGGATATCCCACATAACTCCTTAAGTTGACAAACTTGGAATCGGGAGGGATTAGGCTGTGAATAGCAAAAATGTGATGATTGATTAACTTAAAAGCAGGAAGTAATTCCTGATTTCACTGCTGAAATAAAAAGTTGTTGGTAGTCCCACTTTTGAAAGTAATAGTTGTTTGCTTACATTGGTACCGTGGTTTGTAATGCGTGTTTAGACTGCTACTCAAGGCGGTTTTGTGTTGTATGAACTTTCTGAAGTTTCTGATCTGCTTGGTTATGTCTGAGGAGTGAAAGTTTCAGTATCACTGTATCATGTGTGTGCACTTAATGAGGGAAATGAACAATTAAAACAAAATTCAAAATAACTCGACTGACGTCTGGTGAAAAAGAGAATGGCCGACATATAATAATGGAATTCATCTACGACAGGAAGTGATAATTTGGGACCTTTGAGAATCATTGCAGACGTGGGAAATCAAGCATTTTAAATGTGTTCCCATCAGAGTTGCCAAACCTGCACCTTGGTAGCCTAATTGGGTGACTTTTGTAGAATTTCCTGACCAGTTGAACATTCCCTGTCCCGTAGAAATTGATGGTTAAGGAAAAAAATTGGGCGACTCTCAACATTGGCTCCGGGGACTTTCGGTAGATTGCTTTCCCATAAAAACCAATAGTTGTGAAAATAATTGTGCAACTTTCCAGCATTTGCTCCCGCGACTTTCGGGGAAAATTGGGCAGTTTTTTGATGACTTGACCTGTAATTAGGGCCGAAGATTTTGGCAACCCCGCGCCGGTTTCCCTTGCAAAGTACACATGTCAGTATTAGTTTCCCTTATGTGTGTATGTGTTTTTGTTTCTATTGATTGAGTGAATTGTTTTAGATTAACCTATTAATTTATTTGTAATGGATACATATATATGATGAGTCAGTGTGAAGGGGAGATGAGTTAGTAAGTTGGGGTAATACATAATAGCTTGGCATTGTCCCATCATGCATATTGCATAACTAAAACTTGGACAGCATCAATAAGGCAATGACCACAATTTAATGCTAATCTGTATAAATAAAGAAAGAAAATAAGTTTTTTTAAACAATTTGTTTGTCTGTGTTGTTTATTTACAGGTCGTATGCATACTATATAGAAGCATCTATTGATGAGAAAGACTGGGTGCGGATAGTAGATCACTCTAAGTACCTGTGTCGATCTTGGCAGACTCTACACTTCCCTTCAAGAGTTTGCAAGTGAGTTACATAAATAAGAAAGTTGTGACATACAGGCTATATCACAGCGACTGGTACCAGTGATTATGGACAAGGCTACCAATGTGATAAAAAGTTATAAACTATAAATTCTGGCCATTCCAAGAAGGTTCTCTTTGCCTGCATTTGGAAAAAGTAAGCTTTTCAATAAACTCTACAACCAATGGGTACCAATCATTTTGATACTGCCTGTAACTTTATGATGTGAGCTTTGCAAATCCTTCAAACTAAGGAATTGTTTAATAAAGTAGACATGATGAAACTCACATTTCATCTTTATGAACATTTCAAGGAGAGCAAATTATATTGTAGACTTCAAAGTGAAATTATCTGACCATTTTCTATTTTAGAAAAAAAAGAGGTCATTTGCACTAGACTTTGAAACCTTTAAAAATAGCAAAGATTTTAAAATTAAGTGTAAAGTATGTGTCGATCATGGTAGACTCTATACTTCCTTTCAAGAATTTGCGAGTTGTGTTACCAAAGACAATGAGAATATAACTTCATGCTGTGAACTTTGCAAATTTTTCAATCGGATTGAAAAATAAAGACATATTTATAATGAAGTAGACATGGTGAAAACTCAAATTTCACCTTCCTGAACATTTCATGGAGAAAAAATTATATTGTAGACTTCAAATTGAAAATGTCTATAGTGTTCACTTCGGTTCAGATTCTTATCAAAACAGTAGAAAGATATTTAAAAAAAAGCGCAGTGATTTATAGTGCGCTACGCACAGGCACAAGACCTAGACGTTGATCCACATCCCTCAGCACACTTTACAGGTTGTCAAACTTTTTAACACGAGAGCGCATTAACCACCGCCAGGGTTTGAACCCACAACCTCTCGCACCATAGTCGAACGCTTTATCGATTGAGCTAACTTGAATGCTGTAAGATAACAGATACAGCTAACTTGAATGCTGTAAGGTGGGCAGGTTAGTGTAGTGGTCTTCTCACTCGCTTCTCACCACTGTGGCCCGGGTTCAATTCCCCGCGGCGCCACATGTGAGTTTGGTTGCCGATCCATGCTCGTCCTCGCAGGTTTTTCTCCGGTGCTCCGGTTTTCCTCCTGCATCTAAAATCGGACCTCTTCCCATATCCCTGTCCCGTCATATCCGGATGGCGCCCCTTAAATTTAGTAGCCTCTGAGCACTATTGGGATTAGCCTGGCTTCGGCCGAATGTTATAAATAAATAAAAAAAAAGATGCAGACTCTTATTGATTCAGTCATGATCAGGCATTGGAGAGATTTAGAATGTAGAAAGATTCAGACTTGTAAGTCAGATTCAGGATTTGAGAGATTTGACCCGACTGACTGCAAAGAAGATTTTCATCACAGCACCATAATGCACCATACTGTTGCAAACCAAACCACCCTAAAACTGGTTTCTGATGCATGTAAGTTCCCATTGAACATGTACACAAGGGGGATCAGTAGCAATATCACTTGAGCTATTATATCACTTGAGCTATTAGGTTTTAGAGGGTATTATGAGTAACCAGGGGTCTCATGTACTCATTACAAGTGTTCAAAAATAAACTGCTCTTAAAGGAACACTCCGGCAATCACAACATTATGCCTTATATGTTCAAAAAACAAAATCAAGCACGAATAAAAACAGCCGGTTCTGAACACGCAATATTCAAAATTCCTGCACCAAAATTGTCCTATTTGTCTATGGCAATGACGTCATGGTTATTTGTGCTCAATTGTCTACAGCCTTCATTTTGTTACTGGGACGTCATTGCCACAGGCAATTTCGGTGCCTGGGATATTTGAATATCGCGTAGTGAGAGACAGCTGTTTTTAAGATCAATATGAGTTTGTTTTTAAAAATAAAACCATGTGATTTGTGCTTGATAATTATTTTTCTAACATATACAAGGCGCATAACAGAGTGATCCTTTAAAAGTATGACAAAAATACTGTTATGAAATTTAAAATGAAATGTGCAGCACACAGTGTGTTCTGGGATGCTATGGAAACCTTCTTTGTACTGACTGTTGTACCATAATCACTGATTCATATATATGCCTATAGCACATGAATTATTTCATGTTATAATGTTATTTATGGACTCCCATGTCAAACTGTTCATATATGAAGACATCAAACTGTAGTGAGTCACATGTTAAGCAAATTCAATTGTATTTGTTTTATTTTATATTATTGCCCATTTTAAGGTTCAAATGCATTGAAAAGCCTATTAAGGTGGCTGTGTACTCTCAGACATGTATGTAGTAAAAGTGCAATAACTTTGTAATTATTCGCGCAAAACATATAAAAGTATACATTTTTATGAAGGCCAGACATCAATAAATCTTAATATAAATACAGATTTGGGGTAAAAACAACAATTTTGAAGAAAATCACAAAAAGTGAGTTTTTGGCAATATTTGTTAGGTACATCATAACAAAAAACACTCTTTCCAAAATATTTTATTTTGTTTTTAGCTCAATCTTGAGGTCCATTCCAAAACGGTTTTTTATTTTTTTGATATTGGCCTTATTTTTTGAGATATTGACCATATAAGGCATCAAAATGAACTTTTTAAAATTCAAAAACGCCTATTTGCACAAAATGATGGCCAAAATCGGAAATAGACCAAAATATAAAAAATGAGAAAACCGTTTCTTGAGTCGATCATGCTTTTTACGATGATCATATTTGCTTACCTATAGATGCTGTATTTATTGAGTTATCGTAGTACCCTAAATCGTCATTTTACCGAGAAAATGAACATTGAAATAATGGCCGTTGAAGTTTAAAGTGGTCACATTTTGCACTTTCATCGAATCTCACAGGAGAATGCGACAGTTTTCGTTTTGTAACTTATATTACGTGAACATCGGGTAAATCCACAGCCCCTTGAGAAGTTTGAGCGAAATCCATTCATAACTTGATATTTAAATCGGGGAAAGAACTTGAAAAACCCACATTTTATCAGCTAAAACGGAGCCATTTGACCACTAGGTTTTTGTGAAATCAGTGCTTCCGTGGTGTTTCTATAAGATGCGCCGCGCATGCAGATAAGCGTCGCATATGCGTCGCGTATTTGTGCGTTAACAAATTGCGCGATACGCAACGCGAGGAGTTGTTATGCGCGTGTACCTTGCTGGTACAACAAAGATTTTCTTTCCTTTTCAATTTCAAACACGAGTGGAATAGTGAATAAAATCCTTAAAATATTGCAGTTGGAGTTTACAAATCTGGATTTTCATTCCTTGTATTTATAAAAAACATAACAAGGTACAAACATATCATAAAACTCAATTTTGAGAAAGAAACAATGGCTAGAGTACACAGCCGCGTTAAGAATTGAACTTTTGGCCCCTGAGTTGTTTTCCTGTCGCTGAAAACAATAACAACAAATGAAATTGAAAATCTCTTTTTGCTAAAATTTTAGAATCGATTTCCAGCCAAAACTGACCCAGATTTGCTTGGTCATGTCACTTGCATGCAGCAGAGTCAACAGTGAACTGAATAATTGAGGTGTCAGGGTTTAACTTCCTGTTTGGCTTAGACTGTTTTTGCCAAAATGATGTTTAACTGTACATGAAGGAGGCACATGAACAAGTAGCTGAAATTAACAGAGTCATATTTACAATGATCACAGATTTCTAGATATTTAATAATATTTAATGTTTTGCTCTTTTTTCAGCATTTTTAACATTGTTAGTGAAAACAATTCTGATTTCTCTTTTCCAAAAGGACCACATTTCATTGCATGTTCAAAAAAGTAGACCTATTAAAGCCATATTATAACATTTGCTGAGGAGGATGCCCTCAATATTTTTCAAATTTTTTTTTTTACACGATTAAATTCAACATGCCCTGCAAAAATCAAGACTCTAGGTGCTGTAGGATCACGAAATGCCCTTTTAAGTTACCCATTTAAAACAAAAGGCTAGCTGACACATAAAAGTAAAAGCATTTAAATTGTCATTCTAAATGTGTCTATTTATGACATTAACCCAGCTTACAGGCCAGGTCATTTGATTCCAAATTAAAATCAAATGACTAATGTGTTAAGCCAATTATCACAATCGGGTTAACATATTAGTACAGTACAGTAGGAAACATATTAAAAGCAGCACAGACAAGATCATTATTTGTAACCCTTACTTATCAACTTTTATCCTTTGTAATGCAGGTATATTCAATAGTAGGCGTTAAGTAACACCGTCAACAAAGTATTCCATTTAGTGTCCTGCGAGGCCTACCATACCAGTTCACCATTTCAACTAGACAATGGTCTTATTGGTAAGTAGATTCCTGTCAACAAAGTACAAACCTTAATAAATAAGGAATCGTTTTGTCAAAATGCATAAATGCCGAGTTGGGCTATTCCAGCTGAAATCCGTACACCCCCTATGGAAAACATGTCATTAATCTCCCACACAGGGAGTGTGAATTTTAGATGGGGTTACCTGAATGAATGACTCCATTTGGAATTCACACTCCTTGTGGAAGATTAAGATCATGTCTTCCTTAAGGGGTATGTGGATTTTAACTGGAATAGCCCATTTTGGAGCAGATGACACTGAATGGGCAACCACATTTAAAATTCACACTCCCTGTGTGGAAGATTAAGGTCATGTCTTCCACAGGGGGTTTATGGATTTCAACTAGAACAGCCAATTGTGTCATTAAAGTATAGCAAAGGTCAACAAGCTGTGTGATTTCACTAATATTTAAGCCACATCATAAGCCCTAAATCCATTGTAACTATAATTGCATAGGATATATATGTTACGAGTTATGAGTGTGGACTTAACATGGGTTAAAGGACTTAAAATGTTATTCTTAGTCAGTGGCTGTGGCTTAGCTTGTTAGCGCTGAATTTCATTAGTTTCTGCATTCCGTCTATCACACGGTAGACGGTAGCAACTGTTTTTGCGAAAGACACTTGTCGAAGCACGAGTATGTAGCACGTTGCATTAGCATAGCAAGCGGATGGGCAGGGTGGACGAAGTCTAGGGGCCCGAGGTTTTCAGGGGCCTTGAGGAAAAGCAAAAATGAAGTGGGTTAGGTCATGATAGGGCTAATAAAGGAGATGTTAAATGGGCCCTGCACTGCTCCTTGTCCAAGGGCCCAAGGCTCTTGCTACCTTTTTTTGCCATTTATCTTGAAATCCACTTAATGTGACTTAACCCCCTTTTAGAACTAACATCCTTGATTTAAGTTGAAAGAATTCTTGTAAACAAGTCCAATAGGTGGTGTTATGTACAACAATGACAGGTTTGTGCCAGAACTTGGCATTTTCTCAAATTGACTAATTTTCTCACTTATGGTTTGGCTACTTCCTGTAGGAACTTGTCATCGAAAGGGTTGTTGTTACGGAGCTACTCATAAATAAGAAAGAAGTTAATGATAGCTTATTGTTTGCATTCTTTGAGCCTCATTCAAAATAGCTTGGGTTCGCTGATGTACACACATTCGATCTGAGAAACTTTTACCGAGGTTACATTTAATATCACCATGTGAATTTACAAGAATTATTTGATCATATTTATGAACTTTTTGCCATTTTGTTTTCTTCCACTTGAAAAAGTTCCACCCTTCAAAGTTAACTAGCTAGGTTCCTCATGTTTCATATTGCAGTAGAAAATGTAAAAAGCCTTAATGTACGATCTTTTTAAATTTTTAGATTTTTCTTTTTTTCTTCCAAAATGATAATATGTAATCATTATGAAAGTTCCCAATACATTTGGACGTGAAAAACATTGGAAATTTGCAAAGAAACAACATCATAAACTTCATTTCTAACACTCAAAATATCTTGCACTTTTTGGATTAGGACACCGAGTGCGGCCTCAGAGTTAGTCTCCTACGCAGCCAGTTTGGTTATGCTCCCTCCACATGTGTGGAGGGAGTGTAACCAAACTGGCTGCGTAGGAGATTAAGATTTGCGATTGTTCCGACATATTATCATAATCTTAAAAATTATGATAATATGTCAGACCAACAGAAAATCATCCCGTTTTACTACAAATAGGGCGAATTTGACAGTTTGCTCATGGATGCAAGTTGGAACATGTATAATAAGTATTACAAATATGCCAAAAAATCGGTTTGAAAAAAATAAAGGAATACTCTGAAAAAAGATCGTACATTAAGGCTTTAAACTTTCCCATAATTTTCTCAATACAGTTTGTCAAAATACAACGTTTGTTTTGATCTGTCATATTCAAATAAATATTGACTGTCCTGGGTGCTGATTTTGCAGAACATTTGAGGAAGTCTGGTCTGGTTTTCTTTACATGTCAAATATTGGAAACTCACACTTTGCACTTTGAGTGGCTTGTAATAGATGTTTTATGCAAACCATATTATTTTTATTTTGATATTTGCAGTATTCTAAACTATTCGTAAGAAAAACAACCTATGAAACATATTTGTTCTCATATGAATGGATATCTAAAATGAAATTTAGCAATAAATCACCATATTATGTGTGTATTTGTCAATTTTAAAGTGGACAAAATTTTGACCTGTGATATGGTGTTGACTGTGCAAGGGGTTATTATGGGTGTAGTGGACATGGATCTCATACTCCATAAACCCTAATTATGATGCCAATTTCCCTCAGTTAATATTTATCACATAAAGCTGTCATTTTTGGTTAACATTTTGAAAAATAACTTTTTATTGATCTTAAAATTTTTATTGATCTTAGGATAATTAGTTGGAAGTAAAATGTGAAGGTTTTGATTACACCTTGCAATTTGTGTGACATAAATTGTTTCTGTAAGGAAATTAATAGTATGAGACTTTCATTCCTGAATGCATTTCCTTATCTTAGCATTTTACTGTGTCAATGCATGCTATGGTATTTTGAAACCTTTCCAGTTGAGTACAAATTGGTACACATCGTACTGCATCTGTAGATCACTGTGCAAACTCCTGTTAAGGTATCTCGCACAGAAACAACATCATAAGTAGAATAGGCACTTGTAATACAGGCATGAGAATTTTCAGTTTTAAAACTCAAGTGAATTCATTTTCTTTCTTTTTTTTAGTCAAAATTTCCTCAACTTTTTTTAGCCTGTTTTTGGTGCTTTTTGCCCAATTTCACACACATTTTCAGTTCTTTTTAGCAAAGTGGCAGCCTCATGCCTGGTAATAGGAAAATAATAGGAATCCATCACAAAATTATGATAGGTTCAAACTGCTTGTAACTTTACGACAAATTATTTAAGACAGGGAGGATCGGAGCATAACCTAGCGACGCGTTTGCACTCAAATACTGAGAATATTAAAGCTGACACACAAGAGGAATGGTATGGTTTCTATAAAAGCAATCCCAAGACTTTGATATAAGAGTGTCTTTAAAAAAAATTTTAATTTTTAAAAACTAGAATAAAATATCTAGGACCTCTTCTTTTTAAAATTTTGATCAACTTCACCAAATATATTTGAAATGTGGGCGAAAATCAAGCTTAAGTGAGTCCTAGATATTTTTATCTAGTTTTTAAAAATTAATTTAAAAAAAATTTTACTCAAGAAGTTGATCTTAATCTGCCACACATGGAGTGTGAATTCCAAATGGGGTTACCTGAATGGGTGGTTCCGTTTAAAGTCTATACCCACTGTGTGGAGATTAAGGTCATGTCTTCCACAGGGGGTGTATGAATTTCAACTGGAACAGCCATATTGTCACAATGAAAAGTGGTATGTATTAACTAAGCCTGTAATCTCTCTCATTCTTTCCAGTTCCAACTGAAAATGTAGCAACCACCAAAGCCAGTGCTAGTGTAATAGAAGGCGTGAGCAGAAGCCGGAATGCCCTCCTGAATGGTGACACACAGAATTATGATTGGGACTCGGGTTATACATGCCATCAACTGGGCAGTGGCTCCATTGTAGTACAACTGGCGCAGCCTTACATTATTAGCAGTATGAGGTCAGTGGTCACAATAGTGTTTGTCTTTTACGCAAGGTTTAACACTATTAAATGACAGCTCCAGGGTTATAGCCACGCCGATCGGGAGTAACCGGCACGGATCAGCGCCGACCGGCACTAAAAAATTAAATTAAATAAAAAAAATTTTTTTTAAATTTATAAAAAAAACCAAATTAAAAAAAAACCAAATTAATTAATTTTTCCCCAATTTTCCTCAGTTACCAAATCCAAGATGGCAATTGAAATATTCACATCTTTCCACACAACCAAATGGCTGTTTTTGCTGTAAAAAATGTCTTCCCAAATCAGTATTATTGTGCAATATATTAATGATTGAAATAAATTATGTTCTTATGTCTCGCCAAGTATTGATTTCAGTTAATAAGACATTTCTTCTCTTTATATCATCAGGTTACTACTATGGGACTGTGATGCCAGGACATACGGTTATTATATAGAAGTATCTACTGATCAACAGCACTGGGAGAGAGTAGCCGATAAGAGTAAAGAGTCTTGCAGGTGTGTAATGTCAACATCTTTTTAAACTTTTGCCCATATTTCTGCGTGGATAGCAACCACTCTTTTTTTTTTAGTTCATTGAAAATTTATTCAGTAAAATATGTAACCACAATTGAAATTCACATTCCTTGTGTGGATGGTTAAGAGAACAACCCAAAAGTTCGATGAAGCCCTATAAACGAAAGTCCTTTCGTTAGAAGGCTAACCCCCTCCCCTCTAACGTAAGTGTCAAATATCGAAAATTCCAACCCGTATTCATTGGGCACAGGGCCATCGCTACCGGTCGATGGGGTTGTGGAGGGGTGCGACATTGCTAGGATATTGATCACGTTCAAGAAACAATGATTCTATTTTATTTTGAAATATTTTTCTTCATTAAAAATTAGGAATTGCTGGATTTTCAAATAAAAAAGAATCAAAACGCGGTACCGCTGCTTTAAAAAATAAACTTACAAGTTGCAGGTTGCGAGCACTGCCCTCTATATTTGTTTGAAATCATTTTGATGCAACCACTGTAAAATGTCAATATCGTACTTCAGAAAATACTAAAATTTTACAATTATATATTAAATCCTTAAAAAAGATCAACTTTGACCGATGTTCTAATTACTTCTTTATAAACGTAATCGGACATTTTGAACCCCCTCCCTCCCTAACGAAAGGACTTCGGTTATAGGGCTTCATCAAACTTTTGGGTTGTCCTATCACATACAGATTTCAACTGGAATAGCCCACAGTTGGCAAACAAAGACTTCACAAAGAGTAACACAGATGTTACACATCTATAGATGAGTTGACTTCTGACGTCAATGCTTGGCAGTATTTGCACGCATCATCGCAATTTCCATTGTATGCGCCTGCGCGCGCATCATATTTCGTTCAGGGCTCGTGTTTTTAAAACTCCCACCACATCACAATAAGGCTATTGAACACTGTAGTGGTTGCATGGGGTTCACTCAAGCATATTGATATACCAGTCCCTTGCCTTTGTTGATAAACATTGAGGTCAACTCATCTATAGCTTCACAATTATTAATCGTATTCACAACATTTTAACACAGAAATACAGGTGGGTTATGTAAGCGCATTTTGATACCTCATTTGCCCAATTCCATTCAATATTAACAACACAGCAGTATTTTTAAAGAAAAAACTCTGAATTTAAAAGTTGCAGTAAATTGAATCCAGCGCGAAGATGATGGCAGGTTTTACATGCCACAATGCTTGCATTTAACGACCATTGATCGCTGTAAGTGCAACTTTTAAATTCAGGGTTTTTGCTTTAAAAACACTGCTTATCAAAATGCCATACATAAACCATCCATCTTTCCAGGTTAAAATATTGTTAATACAATTAATAGTTCTGACACTATAGACATATTTGTAACGGCTGTGTTACTTTTTGTGAGGTCTTTAGTCAGGGTTGTTGATTTTTTGATTTTTTTTTAATAAAAAAAAAAAAAAATCGGATTTTTTTTATATTTAAATCGGATTTTTTTATTTAAATTTTTAATTTTCTTTATTCCAAGAACTGCTATACCCCATGATAAAGTCAAAAGAGTACCAGTGGATTGCTAGTCATATGCACAATCCTACCAAGTATTTACAAGTATTTACAAAAAAAATCAAAACATGTTTTTACATGTGAAAATTTCAAAGAAAAAAGTGGGTAAAATCATGGGAAAAAACCTGTTGAATTCTGCACCTTGAAGATGAATTTTCAGCAATAGATAAAGTGACATCATAGAGGTATTTTAATTGTATCCAAAAGTTGTAGAAACATTAGGAATGAAGTAAAACAGTCAATTTAAGAAAGAAATTAACTTATATTGATCAGAAATGGTAAAAAATGAAAAAAGTTGATTTAAATCAGTGATTAAAAAAAAAAATCAAGTGATTTAAATTGCGATTTAAATCAGTGATTTAAATCGCATCAGTGATTTAAATCGGCGTGATTTAAATCAAACAACCCTGTCTTTAGTGGACATCAAGCATAACATACATTGACTTCATCCTCTCATTTCAGGTCATGGGAACGTCTACATTTTTCCAAAAGAGCAGTGACTTTCGTCAAAATTGTAGGAACTCGCAATACAGCCAACGAGGTGAGATTTATTGAAAGAAATACAGGGTGTATCAAAATGATTGGTACCCAACAGTTTCCAGTTATTCTGGGCAAGACCACTACAACAAAATGCAACATAGGAGCTTCCTTATTTATAGATAAATGTTATGATGAAAGGTCATAAAACTATAAATCCTGGGCATTTCAAGGGGATCCAAGGTTGCATATTGAAGAAGCAGGCTTGTCAATAAACACCAAAAACGATGGGTATCATGGACAAATTATGATGGGTAACATTTTGATACAGGCTGTAGTTTATGTTTTATCTTAATCTTGGCTTGTTACCTAAAGGGGGAATCGGGTGTAACTAAGAAATTATTGTAAGACGACAAAGTTGCTACGACGGCACGCATAGTAGGTGATAAAAGTGGTTTTCCAAGTAGAGTGTTTGGATGCGAGCCGTTAGACCAATAGGCCTATAAAGTAAACGCCGTGTCAGACAAAAGTCTTTGAACATGGCAAAAGTTTGAAGTCAGCAAAAACATCTAAATCCAGCGATGCTGAGGTCTTCATCAGTGCTCGGGCCCCAGTAAAAATTAGAAATACTGGAGACTCGTTTCTGATTAGAAAACATTAGCACAAACGTGTATATCTAACCCGAGCAGACGAGCCACTTCTGCGGTTGATGGTGTTGTTTACTGCAGAGCTGCATGGTTTAACACACGACAGGCGCAGATGGAAGATGCAACTGGTGACGCAAACACTGACGCACAGTCCATGATGTTGTAGGCTGGGTGCGGAGGATGAACATAACTGGAGTCGGATGATTATGATGACCAAAGTTCAGTACAAACCAGTAGAGCTTGACTGGAGTCGTAGCGAATAATAGTTTAAAGTTAGAAGACAAAGTTGCTACGTCGGCACACATAGTAGGTGATAAAAGTGGTTTTCCTAGTAAAGTGTTTGGATGCGAGCCGTTAGACCAATAGGCCTATAAAGTAAACGCTGTGTCAGACAAAAGTCTTTGAACATGGCAAAAGTTCAAAGTCAGCAAAAACATCTAAATCCAGAAATTGTTGTGTTATAATGGTATTGGGGGCAATGATTAGATTTATGTGAAGATTATTTATCACCGCTTTGGTTTCAAATGATCTATCATTTACTACATTTTGACACAAGTTTAAAATTTGCCCGAGCAAAGATATTAGTAATTGGGATTGCCGTCCATCATAGGGCTAGATAGCTCAGATGGTAAAGCAATGGTCTCGCAAACCAGAGGGCACCAGAAAATATTCTAAATTTTGTACAATTTATCCTGTTTTGAAGAAAGGGCTAGCCTATGATCAGCTATCATTACAAAATTATGAAAACCATTGTTAATTCAATAAAGACATTTTGAACCGACATTGTGTGGGCAAGTTGATTTGTGGACTCTAAATCAGTATTTGACCATTTTCAAAGTTCAGAACTTCGGACTCCTTAAAATGCTCATTAGACCCCATTAATTTGGGTTTTGCAGGGCTTAAAGGGTCCGGAAAACATCAATTGGACCCTTTAAATTTTTGAGCTCGCGCTATCCCTGCTCAATGGTATAATTTGACAGCAAACTCAGCTCAAATCATTTTGATTAGACAAAACTAACATTTACTCTGCATATTCTCCAGGTTTTCCACTGTGTGCATTTTGAGTGCCAGGCGCAACCCGCAGAAGGCAACGAAGAACAGGAGAACAGCGACAGCGATAGCAGCGGTCCTCCAATGGAGATCGATGGCAGTAATCAGCAGCCGCAGCTACCCAGACCATTGCAAGGGGCTTCTCCGCCGAGAGGGTCCATGCAGTATCAGTTCCCACAAGGAGGAGCAGAAGGTGACAGGTTTTGAAATCTTTGATGTGGATGACAAGATGACAAAATGGGTCACAAGCTGTATTTAAAATGGGTCAGAAGCTGTGTTTAACAGGTTACAAGTTTTGTGTAAGCTAGCTCAGTATAAGCTCAGAGAAGGGGGCAGAGTCCCATGCCAGCCAGTTGTAAGCAAGACAGTACTGTGCTTGCGGTCGCGTAATGTCACCTTGCTGTACATATTTATATAGCGCTGCTATAAACATTTAGAACGTAACACTAAATGTTGACAAATACGATTCATATAAACAATGGAGAAAAACAAAACAATCAGCAAATATGAAAAAAGGTTGGTGGATAAAATATATTGTCACCCAAGTATAGAATGATTGCTTAAGCTTGAAATGTGTGCTATGAGTATTCAGACCTATCATATGGATATGGGTGTAATGGAATATTCCGGTTGAAAGTCATACACCTCTGGAAGACACGACCTTAATCTCCCACATAGGACACTCCCTTTGCGGAGATTAAGGTCATGTCTTCCATAGGGAGTATATGGATTTCAACTGTAATAGCCAGTGCATGTATGATATGGTATCCCTCCATGAGCTGAGAATGGAGAATGTGGGATCTGAATGACATTAACAAATCTTAAACAGTCTTAATGATTTGTTGTCGCTTACAAGTTGGAATCATGGTGGCATGGGGGATTATACAAAAGGGCCCATTTCATAAAATATGTGTTTGAGCTTATCCTGTGTTTGATTCACACATTGAAAACCATTGTAAATCAAAGATAAGTCTTTACCTGTGAGTCTTTGGTTCACTAGTAAGGGTCATCATTCATAAGCTTCCTTCAAAGAAATATGCAGTTTTCATGTATTCTGTAAACGGCCATAATGTTTCAGTTATGTTATTATATTCAAAATGCTATATGCAGCTGATACCTCATACTGGTTGCTATTATAATAGTTGGGCTATTCCAGTTGAAATCCTTACACCCCATATGGAAGACAAGACCTCAATCTCCCACACATGGGATGTGGAATTCAAATGTAGTAACCCATTTAGGTAATCCCATTTTGAAATTCACACTCCCTGTGTGTAAGATTAAGGTCGTGTCTAACGCAGAGGGTGTAAGTATTTCAATTAGAATAGCCCAACGCTACAAATTTTACTATTTACTGTTTATCAGAAATTTGGTTGTTGAACAACATTTTCCCTTGCAGCTGCATTATCTACCGATTATGCACTGATGTCTTTTAATTTAATCTGATGATAATTTTTTCAGATAAATTTTGCAAATTATCAATAGTTTTAATGTCAGCACCTGCACCAATATATATTTTGCATATAATATAATTATAATAATTTGATTTTGGAAGTGAAATATCTAAAACATCATGTGATGACAACTTTAAAAAAAAAGCAAAAAAGCATCATGTGGAACATTCATTATGATAATTGAACATGTGTCGCTAGCTATTCATGCAACCAGCCAGAGGTTGCTCTTGATTTAAAGAGGAAAATATGAAATCTATTTCATACTGCTCATATTGATCAGTAATTATTAGAGTGCCAGCCTATGCGCAGCGATAAATTGGCCAACAACTTCTTCAGATCATCGATTCATATTCTCTTGGTCGGGCTGACGTCACAAAGGGGAAATAGCCTTGTAAAACCAGTGTGCGCATGTGCAGTTCCCCTTTCTCGAGCTGGTTGCTATGCGCGCTTGTGCAAAGGGGACGACGGGGACAATGTTCCCGGATGTCCGACCGAGTGAATTTAGATCTTGAAGGCTGGCTAGCTGTAACACAAGTATCAAAGAGATGTATGTTACATTAAGAAGTTCCCCTTTATATAACTTTACATTTGAAAGTTTGTCAATCAGTGCAGATTATATCACTGAAAAGTAACATGCTGGTGTCCTTGTTTCATATTTGTGAACTGAACCTTGTGTGTTATAAAAACACAAGATTGTCTACCTTATCTAATATGTGACCATCCACCACAAAATGGTAGTAAAGTCGGCTCCAGGTCATTTTTCTGTTTATTGCCGATTTTGAAAGAATTCACTTTCAGCTTTAAAATGACACCTCAACCAGCTTCATCGGACATTTGGAAGTGAAGTTATGGTTCATCAAAGGTCAAATTCCTAATATATTTTACATAGAAATCCATATACTGTTTTTGATTTATCTCAAAATGGAAAATGCCGACTTTACGACCAGTTTGTGGTGGATGGGCACATATATACTACCAGCTATAGGCCTACGTCTATGTAACATGTTTATGGGTATCTATGTATTATGTATGCGATGAGTATCATGTGAGGCCTTTATATATTGTAATCAGTGGCGTGTCCGGGGGGATGCTTTGGGCTGAAGCCCCCCGCACTTTGTTAAAAATCATGTAAAATCAGCCGCAGGAACAGATCCTGGACACGCCGGTGGTAATTCATGTCCCATGTCCAGTACTCGGTCAAGTATACAATTCATGATGTCTTACATTATATGTGTCATGATCAAGGGGAATGAGTCACATGTTGGCCCTGGTCGAAAATGAGTTTTACACATACTTGTAAAGAGGACATTGAGAGCTTTCAGAAACTGAAAACCCCATGTTGATACGACTTTTCTTTGTGAAGTTACGTCAATTTATCAATCGCTGAAAACAATATAAAACAAAAGAATTTTAACACTTTCTTTGCCAATATCTCAAGATCAATATAAGCGACATGCGACTCATTTCCCTTGACCGTGTCACATATATCTATTACTTTATCAAGTGACAGACTTTTATGTAGCCTTTAATATGCTATTCAGGTTAACCAATGTCGTATGTCCTGTATTTAACTAGTTGTGTAAATTAAGTGGACATGTGCAGTGGAATTTTGGTTTATGTTATATTATCCATGAAGCCAGCATACTTCATATTCAAATTAGAATATTTGTGCATTCACTAGATCCTGTTTCTTGTTGAGTTGAAGGGGTTTTATTAAGATCATTACGTAATTTTTTTCCGAAAAGAGTGTATGGCTGCACACGTCTAAAGTCACCTCAATTTTGGGCTCAGTTGGCATAATTGAGCAAAAGCAGGCATTGATGCATACCTAAGACTATGCCAGAGCTTGTAGGTTTTAGTTTCAAGGGGTGCAGGAAGGATTACTCACCATATCGTCAGCCTGCTACGCTAAATGCCCAAGTCATTCTTACATGTTTCTCATTTGCAATTTT
The DNA here is from genome assembly GCF_039555335.1 of Amphiura filiformis. NCBI lineage: Eukaryota > Metazoa > Echinodermata > Ophiuroidea > Amphilepidida > Amphiuridae > Amphiura > Amphiura filiformis. Next base: position 62,393,150 of record NC_092632.1, on the reverse strand, counting down.
GATTTTCTGAGTAATTTACCCATAATTCATCAAATTTCAAATTCCAGCCGCATTTTTCATAAACTTGTGGAATACATCTCTCTTGATGTATGCCATGAAGAATGCGGCTGGAAATTTGATGAATTATCGGTTTATTATTCAGAAAATTAAAATTGCAAATGAGAAACATGTAAAAATGACTTGGGCATTTAGCGTAGCAGGCTGACGATATGTCGTCTTATCCTATCGCAGGTGGAGTGATTATTGCTCGCCTCAAAATTCATCAACACTAATTGCGGTTTAATTTAAATTTCATCACGCTTCTCAGGCAAGTGATGTGCATCCGTCATTCCATATTTGAAACTCAAACGTGGATGCCATTTATTAGGACTATGCAAATGAGGTTGTCTGAATCCATATTCAATCGACATACCGTGGACGTTTTCCGCCATTTTGTTTGTGTAGTTTTGTGTGTATGGAATTTAACCAAGCAATTACGGATGTTATATTTCACATACGATAGAGGACGTATTTTCCAAATACATTAGACATGCAATTGCGGTTGTTTGCAGACCTTAAACCGAGGACGATCCCCCATTGCAGAGTGGTTCACAGTTTAAATGGTTGAAGTGTGTGTGTGTGTCCTCGTTTGCTGGCAAACACCTACATGTGCGCACCACCCACACACACACAATGGAAAAAGTGAAATTCCATCAGAATAAAGCCCCTAACTGTGGTTCTATTGAATGCACAATAATCTCAGGAATCTGGTAGAATTGAAATTCTATGACCAACATGCCAAATGATACCATGCAGTATTTCATTGTAACCAAACCAACTGTTATTGTTATCCTTAAGACATTAAGCACAAACCTGTATGTCAACCCTGAGTAATAATTACTAAACAAACTTTATATGATATGTCAACCCTGAGGAATAATTTATGTAACAAATGTGATCAGCTGATGTGACTTGGTTTTAATTTTGAATTATTAAACCCCAGCACTGAAAGTGTTTTTGGCTATTGAAAAGGAAAGAAGGAGCGAAAGACAGAAGATGAGCGAAGAAGTAACTTAACGCCCCAGGATTCAACCTTAGAACGCTTCGAGTACCAAGTACAAGATCACCAACCAGTAGCCACAGGTCTTTCGCTGGCCCGGCAAACGAAAGTGTGTGTATATACGACTTAGGGTGATAGGGTCATGGCATCACACAGGATGGATGCATGTATGCACAGTGGTTTTGCATTGTAAGATTTTATAGAGTTACGGTTAAAATGGAGCGGTGTATGCCTGGCAAATATCAGCCGTACAGGATTCCAAGGCTAGAATATAGTTATACTGCTAGCAATTGATGTCAATGGTTTGGCTAACGAGCTAGATTCTGTATTGTATTTTAAAAAGTGCAATCCATTTCAATAGGGACAAACTTCTAAATTGATAGTTTATTCATTTATTTTGTTTTCCTGGTGATTTATAGAAGTGGAAGAAAGGAAATTTAAATACGAGTTATAGAAAACAAATATTGAATGTTTTTATCTTAATGTAGATTATTCATCTAGTAGTTCAGAACATTATTTTGTAAATTAAATCTAATGCAATCAGATGCCTGATGAAGTCCGATGCTTTCGGACGCAACATAGCAAAGTGAGTTGCAAATTTTAGTTCCAGTGTTAGATTTAATTCACAAAATAATGCATTGAATGCTTTTATGCTCTCAGTGGAAAGAATATATGTTCAATAATTGTTCATTTGGTGAAATATGAACAGTTCCATAGAACTCGACAAAACCTCGTTGAATGGAACAGTCCATATTTCACCTTATGAAAATATTTCTTACCATTATACTCATAAACATACAATATTTGTATACCAACCAATGAACACTTTTGTTCAGCACTGGGTGATAAGCACAGAGGAGGAAGAAACAGAGCGCGTACAACCAGTCAAAGTCCCCGTGTATTGTATGGTGTAAGTTCTCGCATATTCATGAGGGCCGATTGTTCGATCGTGCCGTGTCTAACTATCACGCCAGCGCTGCGTGCCTTCGCGTATACGCGAGAGCGCATCGCGTGCTTTCGCGATTATGCGATAGACCGTGTAAATCTGCGGTAATTGCGTAACAATCTCGCCTGTCGCATTTCATGGAACAATCGGCCCTCATTATCGGGTGATGCTGAGACTTTGACTGGTTGTACGGGCTCTGTTTCTTTCTCCTCTGTGGTGATAAGCCTATCAGCAGACATTTTGATAATTGCAATAGTGCTTAATAGATTGGACATGTTTTCATAATAGTATTTATGAATAATGCGAATCTTGTACTGAAAATGGACTTGACACTCTTGGCTTATGCTGACCAGTTGTGGGGTGTGTTTTCTTCTTTGTGTCTTTATTTAAATCAGCTTAATTTCTGAAGAAATTCAAAGATGAGAAATATTTGAATATATCCTAATAATCATATTATATGTTAAGCTATTTTATGTCCTGAAGTGGACGTTTAAATGAATTGTCAGATTTGGTTCATATTGTGATTTTGTACCTCACATTGAGGCATGTAACAAAATAATCCTGATTCACAAGTTTTTGAGTTCAATTGCGCTAACAGTGTTGATAATAGAACAGCATGGTGGTAACCATCATGGGGGACGAAGGTAACAGATTTTCATTCATAACGTCTAAAACAGAACACATTTCATGTGCATTATCAGAAAAATATGAGCTCTCCTCTGATGCCAATATCTATGTTGATAAGATAAAGTGAGAGGGGATTTAACGCTGTTGATCCCCTGAGCACTACCTGACGATCTAAAATTGCCTCTGATTTGTCAATTACATGATATCTTCACTTTAATCACCAATCAGAATGTAGCTTTGCAAATAATTCACCCCAATTATTTTGTGTGGTGAAATTATTCTAACAATGTTACCGATTGGTCCAATTGATAATGAAAACTTCTTTTTGGCCTATCGGCAGGTAGTTCTGATGAGTTAAACACCCATTTCAGTACACGATTCATTTTCTCTTTTTGAATACCTGCCTCTATAATGCCATGGTACATGTTATATATTTGTGTCTTCATTAGTGACAGTAGAGAAAATATATTTGCTTATAAATGGATTTTGTTTAGATTTGGACATTTTTTTTACAAATATATTGTAACAAATTTTAAATTATCAAGTATTGGACACTTTTTTTTTGTATATTCTGATTATTGTATTTCAAAATGCTATTTAGATCTTTATTTATTATCCAATTAGAGTTTGACAGTTGAGCTATTTTTTTCGTGGGTTTTTTTTCTTCAAATGTCCACTAACACACTTGTAGTTGGCAAGATTTTGTGTATAGACATTTTAAATGTGTAATAAATTAACTATGAATACCTGTAAGGAAAAAAATGTTTATTTTTATTCAAGAATGGTCCTTGCCAATATTTTTTAGAATTTGAAGAATGGAGAGGTTTGAAATGATTGTCGTAAAATGAATTAAGTTTACTAAGTGAACTGTGACTGAGAGATGTAGCTAAGCAAAACATGTAATGAAGATGATACATTGGTCGATTCCAGTTGAAATTTGTATTGCATGATGTAAGTTCAGAACGATATACGGGAATTTTTGTGTATAGAGCACACTGGCGGTGTTCGGTGAATGTTAGATTCTATGAATAACACCCCCCTGTAAACCAGCATAGTTGATTTAATAATTTATTATAGAAAGTGAAAACATAGGTTTATACTATTTTATTTTGTAAAACCTAAAAAGCACTGAGAAGACACTTAATTTTTTTGGTAGAAGAAGATTGGTTAGAAGTGATATGTTAGAAATGTTGTGTTGTGTAATATTCCAATTTTTTTTAGAAGTATATGCACATCCTTAAAGGCTATATGGCTTTCTTGAGACAGTAGCTTCCATGTGCCATACATACACACAAAGGCGGTGTATCTTTAGGACGCAGTCGCTTTGTGCCGCATCGCATGCTAACAGATGCACCACCTTTGATCACACATGTATTGCATACGACGTTACTGCCTCGAGAAAACCAGATGGACCATAGATGTTATATTTATACATATATATATATCCATATTCAGTTGTATCATTATCATATCATTTGCAGTTGCTTTTACAAATACCTATATTTCATTATGATTGTGTTATAGTTTTCTTACGTTGCTATAAATCCTATTATTGAACTATTCTTTTCTACAGAAGGGGAAAGAGATAAACCCGACCATATAACCCTAACCCATGCGGCCACATGGTTTCGTCTTCTTTAGTGTTGGCAACTATACCATTATCTACTTTGATGTAGCAGTGACGTTAGTGCGCTTAAAGATGCCACATAGATGCACGCACAAAACAGCTGCCTCAACATCATGACGTCACTGCCACATCAGGGTGAAAAATGGTATAAAACTAATGATCAGCAAGTGTTCTTCTGTGGCACTTTTGGCTGCTGCAAATTACATCGTATGTTGATCATGCAACACTATAGAAAAATTTTAATTTCATGATCTTGCTCTGTAAAATACCATACTTCATTATGTTGCTTATAGTGCATATCCTTTGCTGTGCTTTATTTAAAACTGCTGTGTCTCCTTTGCAATTATGTTTGTATTTACTTATAATCATTGTTGAAATATAATATTAGTCATGTTATGTGATACGTGATTTTAATATCTGATAAAAAAGTATGGATGTCTTCATAATGTACTCTTCGATGTAATACTCATGTATAACGTAAGTGTAGTATTACTCAGAGCATGACATAGTTTTAGCATGATGTGACAAGTGCTATTACAGTTTAAATCCATACACCCCCTGTGGAAAGCATTAGCTTTATCTCTCACACAGGGGGTGTAGAATTCAAATGGAGTCACCCATCCCACTCCCTGTGTGGAAGATTAAGGTTATGTCTTCCATAGGGGGTGTATGGATTTCAACTGGAACAGCCTAATAGATAATAATTATACCAGGCTGTAACCTCCTATGTGTCATTGGCCCCTGAACATGTTTAAAGCAAAACCTCCTATGTAAGCTCTTGGCAAGTTTGTTTTAAACATGTTCAAGGGCCACAAGTACATCTAGGTTTTTCCTAGCTCAAGGGTTGAACCGAGCACCTGTCTCATCAAAATTCTTCTGAAAGTAACAGAAATGACATCTTGACTGAACCATATAGTATTTGTCACATTATGCATGTCATACGTGTATTTAAATGTTAAATGGTTGAATCACATTGTACGGTGACTCACAATCCATGTACCCAGTGGTATTCTGCCATTCTCACATGCTTTCCTCATCCAAATCATTTGTAGGCTTTACAGCATCGTTATTCCTCTATAACCCAGCAATACAATCTAGAAATATTAATTTTCAATGTTATTAATTGGACTTTATACCATAAAGATTTGCCTAATGGCACATAGGAGCTCCCTTGACATAACTTTCAATTTTAGGCCCTCTCGTAAAACTGCCACTAGGAAATAAGGGCAGACCCTTAATTCTTATTGGGATTTTCAGGAAAGAGCGCTCTCTCTATTTGTATGTGAAATTTGCCATAAGGCAAAGAACCTATTGCGTGCCATTAGGCGAATCTTTATGATATCAGTATCCCTGTTTTATGTCGGATGTAATCGTAAATAATCGTTGCAATTATTATTATTTAATCCATCAATATAACAAGTAAACCAAACTGAATTAAGATATGTCCATGTGCCAATATAGTAGTAACATTACACATACGATGTTACAATCATTATTTTAAAGGATTTGTTTCAGTAAAAAATTAAGAATATTTTGAGTAAAATAACTGCTATATTATAATATGATAAGACTAAGTGCTCCAGTACCAGAAGTGGGTAAGCGCAATAGCTGCCCTGTGAATATGTGTCAATTTACACACAGTATATTGTCCTCATCTACACATGGTAGCTACACATGGTAGCTACTGCACTTACCCACTTCTAGCACTGAGCAGAGATAGCAGTGTACTAGAGGAATCAGTGTGTGACATGAATAAACAAAACAAGATTCAAGTATGATACATAAAATCATATGCGTAAATCACTTTTCTGCCAATTGTTTGCCAATTTTCTTTTGTCTGCTTGTATTTGGAGTTTAATATCGTTGTTGGGTAGGAAAAACCTATAACTTGTGGCCCTTGAACATGTTTAAAACAAAACTTCGAAGAGTTTACATAGGAGGTTTTGCATTAAACATGTTCAGGGGCCAATAACACCAAGGTTTTTCCTGCCTAAAGGTTCGTTCATACTACCACCGCATTTGCAATGCGTTGCTTTGCGATGCCGATATGTCGATTACTTTTGCCGCAACTCAACGTAACTCGTCGCATTTCCAAGTTAAAATGTATTTAACTTCATTGCGATATCGCAATGCAGTAGTTTGCAGTACGATGCAACGCACCGCATCGCAAGCAACGCATCGCAAATGCGGTGGTAGTATGAACGAACCTTAAAAATGGGCTATTCTAGTTAAAATCAATACTCCCTTGAAGACATAACCTTAATATACACTTCCACACAGTATGGGTGTAGATTTCAAATGGAGTCACTCTTTCAGGTAACCCTATTTGGAATTCACACCCTCTGTGTGGAAGATTAGGTCATGTCTTTCATAGAGGGTGTATGGATTTCAACTGGAATAGCACATTGAGGACAGATGGAACTGAGCACTAAGATTGCAAGGATGGGAAAGGGTGAGAAGTCCCCCGCCCCCTGCCCTGTGGGATGCTGGCCGCCCTCTCTTTAGCCCATTTTGACCATTTTCGTCAAAGTTTTCCTCCTTGAAAGTTGCCTTGCCCTCCCCTTGCCCACCCTCTGAAAAAGTGCTGGCTACGCTACTGATCTGAACATCTGATCCATTTTCCCGGTTTTGTGTAGTCACTTTTTGGACTACTCAGCAAGCGGAGCGACACACTGCTGAGGGGCAGCGGCATGACTCTGAAAGCCACTCTAGCCGCTCAGCACGGCTCCAAAATTGTATTTTGTTCTCGTACATCAGAGCGGCACCACTCCGAGTTGAGTTGAATTCAACTCCCAGCGGTGCTGCCGCCGCGGCAAAGCGGTGCAGTGATCGATATATTGGCTTGCCGCTGATCACCGCTAGTGTTTCTGGTGCGACTGCGCAGTGAAGCAAAATCATCTTCTGAGCGGCAAGTGGCAGAAAAGTATGAAACCAGCATAAGAGAGTCTGGAAGTGGGGTCGATCCTTCATGTAATTATTTCGTGTAATCTAATCCTAACTCTAACCCTAATCCTAACCCTAACCCTAAGCCTAATCCTAATCATAACCCTAATCCTAACCCTAACCCTAATCCTAACCCTAATCCTAACCCTAATCCTAACCCTAAACTAACTCTAACCCTAACCCTAACCCTAATTTCGTGTAAAATTACATGAAGGAATAACCGGAAGTGGGAACTATATTTCTACCAATTTTCGCCAAAAATGGGACCCATTTCTATATCCAAGGCAAAATTTGACAATACTTTTCATTGTTTGGATGTTTTGGGAAATATAGATGAGTTGACATGTGTTAACATGTGATACGCCTCTGTTGGTCTGAGATTTTAAAACTGCCCGCAAAAAACACTATAGTTTACATGGAATAAGTTTATTTTTATTCATTAACTTTGGTTTCAAAGCAAATAATACTAAAATGTTATCAAACTTGTTTACAAATGCATCAAGTTATATGCATAATATCACACAAAATTACAAAGGTCTTAGAAGTTTGGTTTTGAAAAGATTTTATGTGGTCTGCCATAGACACTCCTGTATTATTTACCCTGGCTTGAAACAACAGAGGGCGGTCTGAATGTAAACATGTAACATGATAGGTCAACTCATCTATTGGCTCAAAATTCAAGAAATTAGGCCAATTTCCATACAAATTTGAAAAAAAGTTGAACAACAATTGAAGAGCTTTGTTTCAAAACCCCTTACATCCACTTGAGCAATTTTGAGAAAACATCAAAAAATCATCCAAAAAATCACTGATGTAAGGGGGTTTGCAACAAAAGCAGTTTTTGACGGGATGCTCATCCTCCCCAGGCATCCCGCCAAAAACTGCTTTTGTTGCAGACCCCCCCCCCCCCCTAACACTGATTTTTGGATGATTTATTAATGTTTTCTCAAAATTTCTGAAGTGGATGTAAGGGGTTTTGAAACAAAGCTCTTCAATTAGTAAGTTTTTAGCGAGTTCACCGTCCGACAAGTTTAGAACTGTCAAGCTTTCGTCAGGAGTAGCTCTGACTTCTTCAAGACAAAGTACCTAAGAAAGAAAGTTGAACAAAGTACCCCTCTATATACAGTGGCGTGCGCAAGGCGGGCTGTGTCCCCCATTTTTGTCAGGCAATCAGGGAAAATGCACTCAATAGGTCTCAAAATTGGGGAATTAGCAAAGAAAATTTCTGAACAGTCGTGGTCCCCTACTATTGAAAACATGCGGCTTTGTCCAAGCTTGCCCATTATGTACCACCAAAGTTCACTGTTTTTATGACAATGTTTTTTATGGGTGTGGGTGTGGTATTAATTTTCCCCTGTCAATCAATGAATATCTGGAAACCTTTCATTGTCAGTCAGACATGACCACTTATGCCAATGATCTGGACTTCCTCTCATGAAATGAACAATTTGATGATGTCATTAATCAACTGTTTATCTTGTCTGTGTCATCATTTTACCTGTGACAGTTGAAGACTGAAGATATGATTTTTTTTTCAGCTTCGTGCATTGTTTTTGAATTGGTGAACAAGATATCAATGCTTTACCTATATAGAGGGCAACATATCAATTTTTTAACATAGATCAGATGATACCAGCGTACTAAGGTAAGCAAAAGAGGGTGGCATTCGGGGTTAGCTAATGGTGCATCACAGTACGGTCAACAATGATAACTGTTGAAAAATTGATATGCCTCCGCATAGGTAAAGTACTGATCCCTTGTTCGCTAATTAAAAAATAATACATGCACAACATGAATTTACTTAAAGCCAAATCCGGATTCGGCCCTCTGCCCAATTCATAACGATATAATATATTAAGGCCATTCAGATGCCTTTCTTACAGCTTCTGTCAGCAAAACACATTTTACTAACAAAACCCTTGAAAATGGGGTGGCAACTCAGCTCAACTCCTTCCCTGCCTTTCCATTTAGGTAGGTCTAATTAAGTGGCTGTAGGTCCTAAGCCTGCCTGGATAAAATGCTGATTTTCCTGAGCCCCTAAATACCAGTCTAATGTCATATCCAGTGTACAGTCATGTCAATTGAAGACCTCAGAACTAAAAGGAGTTGAGTCACACTGGTGCATTTGGCAAAGAAGGTCGGTACTTGATTTAGTTTCAATGTAAGAAGCAGGCCTGTACGCAGGGATTTCATTTGGGGGTTGCTGATTTTGAAAAAAGTGGACTTTTTTTTGGGGGGGCAATTTTGTGAAAAGTGGACTTTCTTCCCAAAATTGGAACCTTTTTTGTCCAAAAAAGCGTAAAAACTCTTGATTTTTTTGCTTGCTACGCTTGCAAATTCTGAAATTTTGGGACTTTTTGCATATTTTTCCAAATTTTTCCCCCCGCACCTGGTATAAGAAGGTAGATTTATCGCGCAGTTTCAATGCTCTACAACATTATTTCATTAAGAAATTTGCACAGTCGGTGTTGAGAGCTCCCTTGTAGCAGACACTGACAATAACTCATTTTTCATGATTTTGTGACTTTACACCCTTTTAGTTCCAAGGTCTTCATTTGATATTTTGTTTAATCATGGCTTCATCATCATACCTGTATAGTCAAATTGAAAAAAGAAAAACTGACCAGCAATTATCACAGTTTGACCACCAAGTTGATTTGTTATGACCATTCTGGTTAATTTTAAACTGACAAACTGTCCATGTCAGGTTGCTGATTACTAATCAGCTGTCAGTTAATATTATTTTATTTGAAATAAATAATGAAATTTGTTTTGAATGCAAATGCAAACCTATATGAGTTTAATAAAATGATGATTAAAAAAAACCAGCTTTTCTGTTTTGTTATCAAAGGCTAAAAAAATGCTGTCTAAAAAGCGCCTTTGTACATTTGTTTTTCTTAGGGCGTCCATTTCAGCTGAAGCGGCAAATTATTTTTTTTAGGTTTTTTTTTTCAGATTTTTTAAATCCATTCGTAAATGTAATTCTTTTGGTATAAATTCGGTTATTCCATTTAAAATCCACACCATAACCCGTGTGGAAGATTTAGCTAAAGTCTTCCACAGTGCGAGTAGGAGTTTTGAATAGAATAGACAATTGGGTAACTTCCATTTGATATACTCACTCCAGTTGTGGAAGATATAGGTAAAGCCATAATACAGGAAGAGTATTGGTTTTAAAATGATTATCTCTGACCAATTACACTTGAAAAACTTACTCCCCCTGTGGAAGATATTTCCAAAATCTTCCACAGGGGGAATGTAGATTTTAGATGGAATAGCCCAACGAGACATTAGCAAATACATTTCTTCCTTTCAAATTGAACATGCATGAAATAATATTACTCACATTTTTTTTATAGTTTTCACACACATTTCTTACCAAATCACCACACCACTCTTCGCCATACATACATTCTCCCAGCCACATTTCCCTAACATAATATGAAATTTAAAAAAAAGGGAAATTTATTTAGGCAGAGGCGCCGGCGGCTCGAACCCATGTTGTACTGAGCCGCTATCATGTAGGCAGTATCGACATATCACCAGCGCCTTAGACCGCTCGGCCACAAGAACTTGTTGGTGTCATCATGAAAATTTAAACATATAATCGCAACGTCATTACTTCAACATACCATGTGACAAGACAGAAAACATACCATATTTTGGAATTTTATTTGTTTAAAAACATTAATGTGTATTAATAGCGCTCAATTGTTGATAACTGCGTGTTCTATATGCAGAAATCCGACAATAAATGAGCCTATACATGCACAATAGTTTTTTCACACATTATATCGATTTTGACTCGCACGTGGCTACTCGCCGTATATGTTGGTTAGTATATGCAGCCTACCATTTTTCTTGTAGCTTCTTGTATTATACACGTCGATGTTTTTATCATTTATACAAGAAATCCACATTAATCCTAGCTACATTAAAGACCCCTAATATTTCAGGAAATAAAAGATTAGATTACCATAAAAACGAAACAGTAATCTTTGGCGGGGTCTAATGTAATTTTTACATGGAATTTTCAACGTTTTTCTATCGCCATTCTCGCTCAATTAAAAAAATATTTTGGCGTATATAAAATTGAAATAAAATTCTCTGCCTCATAAACGACATCAAATGTGCCACAATTGGGTATCACGAATCGTTATATATGATGTGCAGTTAATATTCATATTTTCTTTTATACAGAGGATGCTTCAGTTTTGACAGGAAAAATATTTTATTGAAAACCCTCTCACTCGGTTATTTCAAAAAGGTAACCACGCTTCCCTAGAATGTGCAATAAATTAGCATTAAAATTTTTCTTATTTTAACATCATTCTAGAAACTCTTGGCGTTTGTCGAATAGAGGAGTACCAAATCACTTAAATCACACAACCATTATTTATAATCAACTTCTATGTACACGTAGAAGCCCACAGCATTATTGCAATCCATTACTGTGTGTTGGAATTCACTTCAATGGCCTGATGATGCATAATATGTCCAAGGGTTATGTATAAAAGAAGTGATATGATATGACATTTTGAATTGAATTCACGTTACTTATGCTGTCACCACACGTACATCTACACTGAAGAATATCATTATTGTGCACAATTATGAATGATACAATGATGTAATGGGGACACATTCTTGAAAATAATACTAGCATCTATGACTTGATAAAGTGGACTATATTACAAGTTTTATATGATAAAACGTGCAATTTCTTTGTTTATGTTGAATCATAACATACTGCATTGTATTTCATATAGACAAATCCAATTTCACGCATTCCTACACCTCAATGGCAGTCATAGCTGGGTCCCCGTCGGCTCCATCTCCTAAAATGTAAAATGATGCGGCCTTGGAGGGTATTTTAAACTGTATTCTATCACCCGTGTTACACGAAGACAAAAGAATGATGACAGTTTACAACACAAAAGAATCTAAAATCGAATTTTAAGCGGCTTTAATCCACCCAATTGGGCAGTCACAACACCAGTTTGGTGCTGCGGCAGGGGCTATTTTAACGTGCCTCCTGGCACGTTCGTGCAGTGAGAATTAAAATCCGTGCAGTGAGAATTAAAAATCCGTGCTTAAAATTATTTCCATACTATTCAAGTTTTAAGCACAATAATGACCAGGAAATTAAAGCAGTTCCGCATCATACACAAAACGTTTTACAGAAAAGCGTTTAAATGTCGGGTCATATAGAGGGTATAAAACGTATCAATGTTTTGCAGGTCCTTTATATAACCCGACATTTAGATGTTTTTAAAACATTTTGACAAAAACTAAATCGCGTTTATAAATGATAACGTTTTAAAAACATTTGTGTGTTTGCTGGTTCCTCCTTAATAAGCAAAACTGATCAAGTCAAAAATTCTCTCCAAAAAGTTCAATTTGTGCATGCAGTCAAACGAGAGAAAAAGTCAAGCAAATATTGCTTTACGCCTCTGGTAACGCCTTTTCTCCCCAATTTTTCTATCACTCAGGACTTTGGAAAAACGGGGCAAAGTGGTAAAAGGTGTGTTTTATACTTTGTATGAGTTTGTATGCGTTTTTTGCATTCTTATTCCCATTAAACCATAATACCATTTAACTCGGTATCAGTAAACCAGCTACAGTGTACTTTCATCCCGATGCAGCTGATACAAAACTTACAATTCAATTAAATGGATTGAAATTTTAAATGAAAATCTATCTTTCTAAATAAAACCAAAGATTTTATTTTCTTATCAACATTTTACAGAGATTGTAATTTCATGAAATTGTAGGCAATGTGTGCATTTTATGCAACTTTGCACAGTTTTCATTCGTTTTTGCATTATGATTAACATACTTTAATCGTTAATCAGTGATTTTCTCATCCGGACGATCGTAAAAATCCTCAAAATTCATATTTTTGCACCTTTGTTATAGTGTCACAGATGTTTTAATATAGGCTGCTAATGGTGAACCAAAAAACGGGTATTTTAAGTCAAAATAAGATATTTCACATGAATCTGTAATATTTCACCACCTAAGGGCTGGGTCACCCACCTTTGCACAGTATTTTTCATGGAACCTGAGAGCACATCAGACGTATTGAATTGCATTTCCAATACGAGGAATGTCCTTCTGATATCATATGATTTTGATTTTTTGAAATTCGCGATATAATACAAATTTTATGGCAAATGATTTAAAATTGGTATTTTTGAAATTTAAGAGTCCTTGTAGTAAATTGTATAAATCTAATGATATGTACTTAAAGTGTATGTAGCTGGGATGAAAAGCCGTCCATCATATGAAAATTTTGACCTTTCGTATTGAAGATATAGATTTTTCCCCAAAACACTTAAAAAATTGAGTCCTTTTGGGGAAAAAATGTATATCTTCAATATGAAAGATTAAAATTTTTAATTGATGGTCGACTTTTCATCCCAGCTACATACACTTTAAGTACATATCATTATATTTATTAAGTTTACTTTGAGGACTGTTAAATGTCAAATATTTCAAAAATATCAATTGTTGATAATTTGCCCTAAAATTGTTATTGTATTGCGAATTTCAGACAATCAAAATTATTTGGTATCAGAAGACATTCATCATATTCAAAATGCAATTCGATATTTCTGATGTCCTCTCAGGTTTTTTTTTTTTCATTTCAGAAATACATAGTGATAATTTGTGGCCGTACACTACGAATGAGCCGTAAAATTCGGCAAATTGTATTCTGAGTTACAGTGTAAAATGTGCGTGAAGGTCGTATTCATAAGTACCTCAATTTGGTGCGACATGTATCTCATTTAATAGGGCCAGTCAAACACCGTATAAACCAACCAATAATCCTATTGCTGAAGAGGATACACAAGCTTCTAACTATTTCTATAGAATCCTTAAATAGCTCTAGACTTTGGCTAAATCCTGTTCAAGTGGTGGGTTACAAAGCATTTTGTCTAGGTATGTTTAACCTACAATTAACAATAAGAGGACATTCGTGAACCTCGTTGACTTGGGGATGATTTGAAATAACCGCCAATTATGACTGTTTGATATTTATTACCAGCAATGTGGAAACGGAGACACATGTAGAACCGAAAACAGGTACATTTTGTTGAAGAAACAGAGTTCAACAAACCATAACCACGCTTCTGGATATCGTTTGAAGTCAAATAATATACAATTTTTAAAGCCTGTGATATATATTTTCTAAACACGAAATAAAACAAAATTGACCGGGGCCGACATTACGACTGATTCGTGGTGTACGGTCACATTTGTTAAAACTCTCACTGAGATCACTGAATTGGAGTTTAACCCTGCCTTTGTGAACCAGGTGTGTACTTTCATCAAGCTGTGGCTAATAAAAATAATGACATGTAAATTTAATTGATTTACATTTTAAAGAAAACCCACCCTTGTAAATAGTAAATAAATTGTAGGCACCTGTGTGCATTTTGTGTAACTTTGCAGAGTTTTTATCCGTTTTTGCATTCTGTTTAACATTTTTTAATCGTTAACTTCGCATTTAGCGAACCAGGTGTGTACTTTCATTGTGTTCTATCGATAAGTTTCGAAAAAAATGACAACAAGAATCGGGTGATAAGTATGCACTTTCAAAGAGTTTTATGTAGCATTTTGTTATGGCAGAAAAAAAAAGTCACATCACAAAATATTGAGAATGTTGGTCAAACGACGAACAGTTGGTTAACAGGTTTATCATTTGAAATAATCTTAATCGTGCAACCAATCGTGGAAAATATTCTTAGAAACAACAACAAGTTGGCCTTACGACGATATTACGTAATTGGTAAAATCGTAAATTTAATTTTTAAGCTTTAATTTTAGAATATAAATTGTGGTGTACCACAACGGTAAATTCTTGGATCTCTGTTATTGTATATGAACTATAATAAATGCATGAAGGATGTTCCAATTTATTCTCTTTGCTGATTACATAACAATATTATACTCAAATAAGAATATCATTAGAAAAGTATTTTTAAAATAAGAAATGTAACGTGAACCAGATACAAACACAATGGGGATCAATGTTTGATACCTATTAAGGATACGGAATATAAACATTAACAAGATAAAAGTACAGTATGGCAGGCAAGGATTGGGACAGATTGATAAATACGGTATGAGCCTCCCCACCAAGCACTTGGTTGATGGATTGTTAAAAGCGACCTCGAGGCGACGGCCATCCCCCCGCAACATGTCATGAGGTGGAATACACCCCTCGAGCCACCCCCTCCCTCTTGCACATGCACAACCTGCTTGGGCATCGAGGCAAAAGTAACCAACAAGTCAACATGCAGTGTCTTTTCCCCCCTAAAATAGCCCTTGTGCTGCGGGGACCCAGTCAATGGCCGACCAAATCCTGTCCATGACTTGGCTCGTTGGATTCGTCTATACCATATGAAGGGGATATCAAGCACATTATTTTGTCTTGGTGTATTAGTCCATTTGGCTTCCTCTCAGTTACTTCACGTGTGTACAGATACATCACCTTTGATCCCACGGTAAACTCGCTAGTTCTTTGAGTCAACACAAGCAATTTAATACTACCCCACACATGCTATATTTCCCCACTCCCCCATTTATAGTTGTTGTACTTTTTAGCCTATTTTTGTAAAATTTTACCCCATTTGAAAGTTACCCCCCCCCCTAAAAAAGAAAGAAATTGTTTTGGCTATTCCATGCACTGTCTATAGGGGTTAGACCATTATTTGTACTTAATACATCACAAGATTGCACTTGGGCTCTGGAATTTATACAGGCTTCAACTTTTTCTACACCCACAGGGCTTTGCACTTTTTATTTCATTAACTTTGGAGTCAACTTTATGAAATTGAGGATATACAATTATAACCTTACACTTACAGATGGCCTTGCTAATTGTCCATTGAAATGTGAAAAGAAATACAGCAAGATCAACACCTGCCTCAGTGAAGGCTGTATAATTGTTAATTCTCTAAACGCGGGTGCAGACGACATGTTTAAAAAAAATTCAAAATTCAAAAATTTCATAAATGTAAATTTTCATGACCATATTTGGAATCAGCATGAAAAATGCATTAAAATGAGTACAAACAAGCCTAGTATTGGTTCAGTAGTTCTTAAGATAGCTCTTGATATTTTGAAAAAAATTTCAAAACTTTTTCCGTTGAAGCGCATGGCTAGCACGCAGAGCATTAAGACATCTTTGTGAACTAACAAAGTATGGTGATCAAATGTGATTTGAAATTGAAGCGACATTTAAAGACAATCATAGTGTACAAATCAATGGATTTCTTTCCCTTCTGCAATGCCATCTTCCTTTTCTTTTTGTTTTTATTTATTTAGTAAAGGTGTAAACATTCTGTGGTTGTCATGACGTTTTGTTTGCTTGTAACTGTTTATGTAACAAAATTGTAAACAAAGAAGGTACAGCTTTATAAAGCAAAATGTCATTTAACTACCCAGCAAACACACAACGTTTTACAGAAAACATTTAAATGTCAGGTTATAGATGAGTTGACTTCTGACGCCTGGCAGTATGCGCACACATCATCACAATTTCCATTGTTTTTTGCCTGGGAGTATGCGCGCGCATCATATTTTGTTCAGAGCCTGTGGTTTTAAAACTCCCACCACATAACAATAAAGCTAGCTTCAGACTCCGAGCATGGTACGTACAATATTGTATGCAACATATCTACGTTATTTTATCTATTGCCATTCTATTTCCAGTAATGTTTAAGTTCTAACGAATGTTTGATGACGAAAAATCGATAATATGTTACATGTAATATCTAGTAGAAATATATTATCGATTTTACGTCATCAAACATTCGTTAGAACTTAAACATTACTGGAAATAGAATGGCAATAGATTAAACAACGAGATATGTTGCATACAATATTATGCGTACAATAAAAAATCTGAATACTGCTTAAGGCTGTTGAATAGTGTAGTGGTTGTATTCAGTTCACTCAAGCATATCGATATACCAGTCCCTTGCCTTTGTTGATAAACATTGAGGTCAACTCATCTATATAATTGGCATAAAAACGTTTTTGAAAAAACATCATTCTAATGTTACAAAAGTGACATAAGTGTTGACAAAATATTTTGCAAAAATTTGTGCCCAAAATATTTTACAATAACGTTTCAAAAACATTTTTGAATAAACGTTTAAGAGCATATATGTGTTTGCTTGGTAGTGCTTTCAATTTGGAGAATCAGATTTTTCCCCACCAAAAGAATCAAATAGCTTCAGGGAAAGAAAGGTGTCATAAATTGATTCCCCCTCACCATAAATTAACACTAAAAGTTGAAATATTAATCTAGGTTGCACTCATTACCATAATTGCATCCCTGGGCCAAGTTGTTTGGTTTTTTTGGTCAATTTCAATTTTCCATAATGTTATCAAATATGAAAGCAGTCACACAGTCTAATGTTTTGTATTTATAGTTAACCTGAAAGCAGAAATCAATAATATGGTGTTATAATCAGTTGCGGTGCCCCAGTTCTGACACGGGAAAAATTCCCCAGTCAGAACTCTTGCCCCCCCCGTTTCCCCAGTAAAAAACCAAATTGCGAAACTTTCCACTTTTTTTTTCAAATTTGTTGATTTTGCCCCCCAAAAAAATTCACTTTGCCCCCCCCCCAATGCCCCCTGAAAAAATTTCCTGGTGCCGCCACTGGTTATAATGGAAGCATTCATTTGCTTCAATCAAGCTCATTGCCATAAGTCTAGACACAAAGGGCTATCTCATGTCCTTCTGCTGTTATGGGTGCAATTTGATTTTGTTGTAAGTGTCACAAATTATGGCATCTGTGGTGATGGAAGGCTTCTGCCCTTCTTGCAAAGTTGTTATTCACTCAAACTCAATTCTGTTGTTAAGTTGTTTGTTACTGCACCTTTGTTCAAAGTATGATGAAATTATATATATCCTGAATTAATGCTCTGTGCTGGCCATGCGCTTCAATGGGAAAAGTTCAAGTTTTGAAATATTTTCTCAAAATATCAAGAGCTATTTTAAGAACTACAGAATCAATACTAGGCTTGTTTGTACTCATTTTAATGCATTTTTCATGCTGATTCCAAATATGGTGATGAAAATTTACATTTCTGACATTTTTTAATTTTTAATTTTTTTTTTAAACATGTCCTCTGCAGTCGACACCCGCATGAAGAGAGTTAAGGAAAAAAAAAGGTTGAGTATGCAGGCTATTCACATTTGCTCTCTATATACTCTGTAAATGTAAAAGAGTGAAAAACTCACTCCCAAAGAGTGATTCACTTAGAAAACCACTCAAAAAGAGTGAAATGTGTTTTTTAACTACTCCAGAAAGAGTGAAAGCCACTCTAAAAGAATGAAGTTCATCTTGTTCAAGGAGTTAAATGAAGGACAACACGTTTTTAGAGTTGTCCTTCATTTAACTCCTTGAAAGAGGTAAAATTCGCTCCTTTAGAGTGGTTTTCACTCTTTTTAGAGTGGTTTTGAAGTTAAAAAACACATTTCATCTCTTTTTTGAGTGGTTTTTATAAGTGAATCACTCTTTTGGGGAGTGAGTTTATCACTCTTTTACATTATTGATTTCACAAACATGTGTAGATGCAGATGCAGTATCCACAGATTTTGACACTACACATTTCAGAATTATCAAAGCTATAATTATGATACCTGTACCTGCTTGAAGTAACGCTCAGAAGTGGCTTTGCAGCCTTGCCCTCAGCCACTTTGCAGCCTTGTTGTCCGAGGAACTGAGCCAGTGCTATTTATTTATTTATTATTTATTTGGCAAAATTGACAACAATACAGAAAATAACAAATAAGCAATCAATCATCATCACAAGAAACACACAACCAAGTCAATGGGCTATTCCAGATGTATTCCGCACCCCCCCCCCCCTATGGAAGACATACAATTCCAGCTGGAATTGAGATGTGTCTAGAATTCCAGCAGTCATTTTTAGCAAAGATTCCGGCTGGAGGGTATGGAAGACATTGAGATTAGGTGAAATTCCGGCTGCTAAAATAAACAAAAAAACAAGAGTGGGGATTGTGAAAGGCCATGATGTGCCTATGGAAGACATTCGCATTTCTTAATATTCCGCCTGGAAAATGGTCAAAAATGCTCCAATTCCAGCAGAATCTTCACTTATGATCACCATCTCGATTAACCTATGAAAGACATTTACTTGAATTCTGGCTGGAAACAAAAAATGTTCTAATTCCAGCTGGAACCCTATGGAAGACTAATTTACATTTACGTGAATTCCGGCTGGCCATATTAGACATATTACCACAATTCCGGCAGTGTCTTCCATGGGTTTTTCCTGACATGTGAATTCCGGCTGTCAATTTAGCCCCGAATTCCGGAAGTGTCTTCCATAGGGGGGGTGCGGAATACATCTGGAATAGCCCAATGAGACAGGATAACCCATAAAGTTGGCTAAATATGCCAACTTATTTCCAATGGGGTCCAAATATGGGTGTAACCAGAGCAAGGGTAATGCACCTCTCCTCATTTACAAAAAGGTACAAATGTATCCAAGAATTAGGTCCAAAGTAAATTATATACACTAAGCCAAAAAAGAAACTTTTCACAGAAATGAAATTTTTCACAAGGTCATATCTTCAAATCCTGTCTATCAAAATTAACCAAAATTACAAACAGGATTGCCTCAATAGTCTACTCTAAACACATGTCACTAACTATGCAGTTGTCCAACTGACACAACAGCAAAATGCACTGACATGCAACACCTTCTTGGACCACATTCACAGCGCAACAGATTTCTTTGGCTGGGTTCCAATTATTCGCCTGTGAATGTGATCCCGGAAGCTGTTCCATGTCAGTGCATTTTACTGTTGTGTCAGTTGGACAACTGCTTGGTTACTGACATGTGTTTAGAGTAGAGTATTGAAGTAATCCTGTGTGTAATTTTTGTTCATGTACAGGCGAATAATTGGAACCAGCCAAAGAAATCTGTTGCGCTGTGAATGTGGTTCTGGAAGGTGTTGCATGTCAGTGCATTTTGCTGTTGTGTCAGTTGGACAACTGTTTGGTTACTGACCAGTGTTTAGAGTAGAGTATTGAAGTAATCCTGTGTGCAATTTTTGTTAATTTTTATGGAGAGGATTTTAAGATATGACCTTGTGAAAAATTTCTTTTTTGGCTTAGTGTATATAAGAAAAATTAATAAAGGAACCATTTGTCATATTAGCCCAAAAGAGTCCATTTGTATATACACTTAAAATGACGGGGTCAAAATATCAACCCTTTTACGGGATCAATTTTATTTAACCCTATACGTGGTTAAATCAACCACCGTCTGGGTCATTTTCAGTTGTTGACATCATATTAAATTGACCCCTAAAAGGGTCATATTTAAATGACCCCAAATATAGTCATTTTTTGACCCACGTTCCGGGGTCATTTTCTAACCGGGACCCCTGATTTTTCAAATCATGACCCCTGGATATAGTCATTTTTTGACACTAATAGGGTTATTTTTCAACTGACTCTATTAGTATTAGGGGTCAAATCATTTTTTGACCCTAAATGTAGTCATTTTTAACTACAATTTGGGTCAAATTTTTCACTTGATCACTGTGGTCAAATTTGACACTTTTGAGTTCGGTGTATAGTTGACCCTGAAAATGGGGTCAAAATTACTACATTAGGGAATATGCACAGACCAACTTTCCGTGCCAGAAAAGAAAAGAAAGGAAGACAAAACTGAAAAGGTAGGCCTATGGATGGGTCGGGTTGTGGATTATGCATGGTACTGGATTCGGTTAAGAGATTACCCGCCAAGATGATAAAAATCGTGAGGATACAAGAGGAAAGAAGGAAGCTAAAAATGAAAGAAAGAATATAAATGAATAAATAAATAAATAAATAAATAAATAAATAAATAAATAAATAAATAAATAAATAAATAAATAAATAAATAAATAAATAAATAAATAAATAAATAAATAAATAAATAAATAAATAAATAAATAAATAAATAAATAAATAAATAAATAAATAAATAAATAAATAAATAAATAAATAAATAAATAAATAAATAAATAAATAAATAAATAACGTAAAAAAACCTAAAATAATGAGAACAGAATTAAATAGATAAAATTAAAACGGGAAATCACAAGCTAAGCAGGAAATATGAAAAATGGGAACAAAATGTAGAAAAAAGCCAAAACTAAAAGGAGAAATGTAAGAAATGGTAGATTTATAAAATAATGCATGGGAACGGGGCTCAATAAATGAATAACATGGAAACGGAAATCACGAGCTAAGCAGCATGGGAACAAAATAGACCTATGCAAAAGAAACTGAAGAGAAAGAAAGGAGCTAAATGAATAGAAAAAAAAAGAAGAAGACAAAAAAGGTAGGCCTACGGGTAGGCCTATTATACAGATTATAATTACAGTAACTAAATGAAACGGGAGCAAACTAAAGAGGGAAAGAAAGAAACTAATCAGGAAAATTAAGGGAAAAAAAGTTAAAATTAGAAAAATAAATAACAACTGAAGGAAACGGAACTCACAAGCTAAGCAGCTGATAAAAATGAAGCTATAAAGGGAAGCGTGTATAAGAAAGGATAGATTTAGAAAATAATGGGAATGGGGTTAGGCCTAGATAGATAAATAACATGGAAACGGAAAATCACAAGCTAAATAGCATTTTGTTTTAATGGAAACAAACTAGGCCCGTGCAGAATAAACTGAAAAGAAAATGGAAATGCAAGAAGGGACAGGTTTAGAAAAATAAAATTTACCTTTCAATGATTCTACCTTTTCAGTAATTCCTCCTGTTTTAGTGATCGCTCCCATTTACTCATCTAGCGGGGACCCGCGCGAAGCGCGGGTATCCCGCTAGTTAGGGTAATTTTTGACTACCTATAAGCAAATTTTATTCCGAAAAAAGGTTCACTTTTGGGAACTCTGCACCCCTACAAAAATCCTAGCTACATTAAAGCTATGGATCACTCCTGTAGAGTGCATGCAGCCGACAGACACATATTCTAAAATATCAATTTTAACATTTAGAAAGGTTTAATTAAGTTTGATAGAATGGAACTTGAGGAAATACATTAAATCACAGCTAATCGCTATGTATGACCATTGGGGATGTCTTGTGTTATCATTAAGACCTTCTTTGATACACGATGACACAAACTTAGTAAGACTTCTTCCTTAATCATGAACTCACCAGCAACAATGGTCAGATGGACAATATTTCAAATAAGATGCTTTATGCGGGGCTTTATGATGCAGAGGTGGCCAACTTGTGATGTGCAGCCCAGCTCGGCTATGCTCGTAATTTGGGATTTTGGGAAATTTTTTATACTTTTGCTCCATTGAACATGTTGAAAACCTTATTTTCAATCTTGTACCCATATGGTGTAATACCATGAATACATTACAAATGCTAGCCCAAATTACATTACTGATACAGGGGGGCTTATCTTGACTAGGTTTTTTTTTAAAATTCTGCTGACAAGATGAAGAGAAACACAGGAAGATGAAACATATAAATTGAGTAGATTTCATTTTTCATTTTCTACTTCCAAAGTTGACACTGCACATAACGGATGTTATACCCTACCCTACAGACTTTAAGTGGGTATATTCGATGTTATCATCTAACATGTCTTCCTTATCAATTATAATCTATTCCCATTCTATTTCCAGTAATGTCTAACTTCTAACAAATGTTTGATGACGTAAAATCGATAAATTATTATCAGACATTTGACATAATATTTTCCATCAACTCACATTCGTTAGAAATAGATTGAATAACATGAATAAGGTATACTTGATGAACAAAATATTCTACGTCAAATGTTTAGAGTCTGCATGTCCTATTACCCTTATAGGGTAATCAAAATATTTACCCAAATGGAATTGCAAGGTTGCATAATACAATAGCAGACCTGCCAATCTACCGAAGACAGAACATCAGAGGCCAAATTCTGCCAAAACTTTGTACATGTACATAAACCAGTTACGGACAAATTCAAAGGTGCATGTAGGAAAGGTTTTGCAGGTCTAAATTTATCACAATAGACTGAAGAGAATGGTATTGCAAAATTTTAAAGTAAAATTTGCATCATTTTCCGTTCTTACATTTAAATTTGCCATCACTGAAATTTTCAGAAAGCAGGACTGTCCCTCTTTTTCACTTTGGAAAACCCCAAATAAGGGACTGTCCGAATGAGGGACAGTTGGCAGGTCTGCAATATAGCCGGCATTGTTTTTTAAATGTTTAACAATGACGTTTTTCAAAGTTGAAAATCTTTTAAAAACCAGATTGTCTCAGCATCAGGGTTAGCCACTTGCATTTGCTCCTCCGATCATGCTGGACCAAAAAATCCCACCCACCCTCCCAGTAGCTGGAAGGGTAATTCAGTTATCTCATTTGTCCAAGATGCTTCAATAAAAGTATGTCAAATTATGCTACTCTCCGCTTTGTCTGGAGTTTTCTTCAAATCCTGAAGAATCTCGTCTGTAGATTGTCTCCACTTTCTACTACGCTTTGTGATGGCTTTATGAATGCTTTGTATGGAGTTCTTCAAATCCTGAAGAATCTCGTCAGTAGATTGTCTCCACTTTCTACTACGCTTTGTGATGGCTTTATGAATGCTTTGTATGGAGTTCTTCAAATCCTGAAGAATCTTGTCTGTAGATTGTCTCCACTTTCTACTACGCTTTGTATGGAGTCTCGTCAATACCTGATGAAACTTGTCTGTAGATTGTCTCCACTTTCTTCTACGCTTTGTATGGAGTCTCGTCAATACCTGATGAGACTCGTCTGTAGATTGTCTCCACTTTCTACTACGCTTTGTATGGAGTCTCGTCAATACCTGATGAAACTTGTCTGTAGATTGTCTCCACTTTCTACTACGCTTTGTATGGAGTCTCGTCAATACCTGATGAGACTCGTCTGTAAATTGTCTCCACTTTCTACTTCGCTTTGTATGGAGTCTCGTCAATACCTGATGAAACTTGTCTGTAGATTGTCTCCACTTTCTACTACGCTTTTAAAGGGAAATGTATGCTTTTATGGATTTTCGTCAAATCCTGAAGAGTCTCGTCTGTAGATTGTCTCCACTTTCTACTGCGCTTTGTATGGAATCTCGTCAATACCTGATGAAACTTGTCTGTAGATTGTCTCCACTTTCTACTACGCTTTTAAAGGGAAATGTATGCTTTTTATGGATTTTCTTCAAATCCTGAAGAATCTCGTCTGTAGATATATTTATATTATGTCTTAACTGCTATGAAAGTGCTATGATTATTATATTATTATTATATTATGAAATCTATCATTATTTATCATTATTTATCTCAATTATATTTATGTATATGAATATAAAATTGTTGAATGGTCATAAATAGCTTAATAAATGGTCCTCAATACTCCTCATGATCGGGAGGGCAATGCGGAGTCTAATCATTGCTTTGGTGTTGTGTTTTCCTGATGTCTCGAGACAATGGCTTTCATTGGGATTGGTCCTGCACTGATAATGTATGTGCATCCAAATGGAGTTCAGCTTGTATGGGTTTTAGGATGTGTTGATAATACTAGTTTATGTAGTTATTCTGGGAGGGTACTTGATCTACAGGATATTGTCATTTTGGTCCAATATATGGTGACTGTTTTTACAGGTGTCAAACAGGAATGTAACTTACCATGCTTACATGTAAGGAGATTTCCTGTTGGACCCTGGGGTTCTTCTGCAGTTGGTGGGCAGTGGTGGCACCAGGAATTTTTTCGGGGGCATTGGTGAGGGGCAAAGTGAATTTCTGGGGGCAAAACCGACAAATTTTGCGCAAAATTGCCGCTAAAAGTGGTAATTTACGTAATTTTTGGAGGTTTTGCCTCAAAACTGGGGGGGCAAACTGGGGGGCAAGAAAATAAATGCCCTTGCACCCCCCGCCCATAGCACCGCCACTGCTGGTGGGACATACATTTACAAAGTGCAAACGGGCAGTCAAAATTAAGGTAAATTTTCACGGTAATTTTTTCTGGACATGTGACACCCATGTGCGCAGACATATTAGCATTATGGAATGTGACCCCGAGCACAGCGGGTGGTCTACCAATGTATTTGACTAGGAAGAATTCCTCCTTTGATGCAAAATAAGTAACTTGTCACAAGTTAATAATATTATGGTAAGAGTTTTCGTAGGTAGGTATTTTTGAAATTACGTTTTGATGATATTGTGAAGAAATTAAGATTGCATGATATTTGCAATGCACGAATGTCTATCGAAATTATAGCCAAGAATACTATTCCAATTCAAAACTTAAGCGAGGTCACTGCCGGGGGTCAGAGATCAGGCTCGTGAGGTTACACTCACATTGATATACATTGGCCACGTGTCCAGAAAATTTTCCCCTGAAAATAATAGTATTAATACCCATTAATGTTGACTGACGGGATACACCAAACTTACGGGGTGGACTGAATTGATTGTGACTTACTCAAACTTTCTGGATTTACTTTCATCCCTGCAAACACAAAAATGTTTGTAAAACGTTTTATATGTGATTATGCCTCATTTGGTCAAAATGTTTCACAATGATACGAAGGTCATTTTACACATTTTAAAGTCAAAATGTTATTGTCAAATATATATCGGACAAGTTGTCCATTGTCCAACAAAATATTTTGTCTATACTTCATTATTATGTAAGTTTTCAAAAAGTTTTCAGAGTGTTATTAAAAGATTTTTTATTTAATCTACCATTTAAATGTTTACCTCTGTAAAGCTGTTTTATGTATATGCTGGGTCCTAGATCCTATGCACTAAATTTAGAGTGAAGTATGACAAATTTGAGCCTACATTTTTGTCATTCCTCCCAGCTGAAACTGGCTACCCCCATTTATCGAAATAAAACATTTATAATCCCTGCATTCTATCCATTTTCAGTGGTTGAAATGGACAGACACCGTGTGTGATTCTTATTAGGCCTGCAT
Source organism: Amphiura filiformis (assembly GCF_039555335.1). Lineage (NCBI taxonomy): Eukaryota > Metazoa > Echinodermata > Ophiuroidea > Amphilepidida > Amphiuridae > Amphiura > Amphiura filiformis. Next base: position 62,366,981 of record NC_092632.1, on the reverse strand, counting down.
GTAGCTGCTGTAATCATCACATATCCTGATGCTGTATAGCACACACAAAACATAATAATGATTTCAAATGACTTTTTGGAGTACTTTTGGATAACAAACCTTGCAATTAAAGTCCAGATGCATGTAATTACTATATACTAATGTACTATTGTAATGGTTTCACAACCATATATTTTTATTGTACAGACCATTACCATTTCCACCTAGAATCCAGAAATCGTTTCCCTATAAGCTATACTTCGGCATTTTGGTTCAAAACCATGTGACTCTTTTGGTTCAAAACCATGTGACTAATGCATGGCATAATTAAAATGGTGCCAATAGAACCTTGTTGAATGTATACTTTAGTACCTAACAATTTGCAGTTATATAAAATATCTAGAAAGATACAAGAATAGGTCACCAACATTTAGTGGTGTAGCCAGGATTTTGGTGTGAGGGGCCCGGCAAAGCCAAATTTTTGTGCAAGGCCAGATTTTCATCCCCATTGAGGGTGCAAAGCCAGATTTTGTCCCCATTTGTCAATTTTTTGTCCCATTTTTGGTCATTTTAAGGACATTTTACTCTTTACCGTCCCCATTTTGTCGCAGAAAATTCTATGTTGGGGGAGGGGCACTCTGCCCTCACCTGGTTATGCCACTACTGCAAACATTCATCAAATAGTTTATTCTCAGTGTCATGCCTCTGTATGCTCTGTACTTTTTGTGCAGTTATGTCATAATGGTTTATTTGTGCCAGTATACCGGTCTGTTTATTTTTATTTTTATTTACATTTTTATTTAAGTAATATTGTGCAAGCTGGTTGAACTTACAGAAAAGCGAATGCGTTTTTATGGCAATAAAAAGCGTCCGATTATTGCTATGGATGATCAGTTTCAGTTGTCTAACTACGTTAATGATTTTTTTTTTAAACAAATTTTATGAAAATTGATATTTATATTTTTCCTTATAAATTGTCTATTCTCATCAGTTTTAGGTCCACCAAAATAAATGTGCAAGAAATACAGAAGACAAAGAAAGAAACACAGAAAGAAACAAATGCAGAAAAAATGCAGAAAAAATGTAAGAAAATGTGTGCTTGTTATTGTATTTTTGTGAATTTTTTCATCACTGGCAGATTATTATAATGTTAATTGCTTTCAATTATGATCTGTATAGATATATAGAGTACAAATGTTTAAAATGAACTTGTCCATTAATACCTCTGAATCATATACATTTACTGACACAAGTGATAAGTTTGAAGCGCTTAAATAATTATAATATAATTAATAATGTTTCATTTGCACTTGACTGCTGGTACCTGATGACACTTCTTTCAGTTACACATGCTGCTGATGACTGATGAAACGGGTGGAATACTGACTATGTTTAATCACTTTGATCTGTGGAACTTCTAATTCTATACCCGCCCACCATCATAATTAATGTCTACGACTCTACCCCTTAGCATCTATATCTGTGCATCAAATTTTCAAGCTGCAAGAGCAAAAAGAAGCACAATAATGTTATGTACAACCATAAGCTTTTTACTATGGAAATTTGATGCATAGATTTTCAGGTATCTTCCAATTAAAAAAAAAGAAAAAAAGGGGGGGGGGGGGTGGGTAGGTACAGTTTTTGTAGATATTGTTTTTTGTTTTGTTTTGTTTTTTGTGATGTGCATGACTGCATGTATATTCATGTGCTAAGGCAGAGGATGATTTAAGGAAGCCCCATCATGCACTGCAAAAGTGTTATCACTAGAGTTTCAACTGCCACTTTACTTTTCAAATCCCATTGAACTCTGTGCAAAAGATGTTGTTTTAGAATTGTGGGTGTGTCATTATTACTTGGTCGATTTCAGATCTAAAGTGATGTATGCATAAAGGATAATTCACACCTTCTGTAGATAACATAAAATGTGAAATCGACCAGCTTTTTGAAGGTGTTTTCATTGTAAATACATCAGTCCAAATTCAAATTTAGCCATGCACGTCTATGCAGTGGGCGGGCAGTGGTGTCATGTTCACTCACACAGCTATGCTAACCGCAAGACTTGCTGGGTAGTGTTTTCCTCTGGTGCTAAGATTTCCTCATAGTGTGTGCCCATCCCTATATCATTGTATTTTAACAATGATTCATTGTTATATGAAATAACTTTCAGGGAAAGGAATTGACTGATATTTAACAGATGTGATAACTCCTAGGCTGATTGGCTGAACTCAAGCCAGCACAGAGTAATGTTTAAGCACCTTTATGTATTATTCTATTACTCTTACGACCCATTATTCAAAATCGCGCACTGTGATTTGTTAAAACATGTCCCGTGAGAGCCCATTATTTTGCAATAATGGGTCAAGCGCCATAACACATTCTACGCACAGCATTACGCTTAGTGCAATATTTCCGCGATACACGCTCCACTCTTGAAGTAAACAACTTAAAATATTTGTGCCAAAAATGATATTTTCTCTTTAAATCGCACTGTTTTCTAGTAATAGAATAGAAATAAAGGGTGCAGCATTATCCTTTACACCCAAATAATGTGTCCTTGTCAGTAAAAACGTTTAAATAATGGGTTCGGCTGTGCCTTACCCATTATTTACGTTTTTACTGCCTCAGACACATTATTTGGGTGTAAAGGATAATGCATTACCTTTATTTCTTAATTCAACATCAACTTAATTTTCTATTAGTATTATTTGGTTTATAAAAGAAAACTTCTTTGCATCTTGAACCAGATAGAACATTCCATTTGAACGGCTGTTTCTCATTATTTTAATTGATATGCATGTCCATGTACCTGGGCCATGTACTTTTTTCTTTGGTCAATTCATTACAGGATGTGTCATCAATTGTCTTTTAAAAATAGTAAGATGTGATTGTTAACTCGAGTGTTAACTACTGTCTGTTATCTATTTTATTAGGCTATACATTACCCATATGTCATCTGTGCTGCTGCCACATAGAAGCCCCACAGAGCTCCAAGAAAATGGGTCATATGAATGTGTGCAAACGCTATAATTGGGTGTCATTGGCAGTGAAAAATAACTTTCTGGTCAAAAATGTGCAAATTTTTTTTGAAAGAATTTGCAATAATTTTGAAGCTAAAAATGCTACAAAAATGACAAAAATGTTCAAAATGCATGTGAAGTGTGCATAAAATTGCAGATTTGGTGTCAATTTCTAAAAAAGGGAGTCATTGTGTGTAAGCTGAAGAAAAAAGGAAGTCATTGGGTAGCAGATTTGCTGAAAATAGGGGGTCTATTGACAGGCACATGATGCATGCCAATAAATGCGAGTGCCTCCCCTGGATAGAAGTGAGTGACATTAACCAAACCAGGGCCTCGGGACCAGGGCCTAGCCCAGCTGAATTCTTCCAGGGCTTCAAAGCCCCTTAGACAAAGAATATTTTCAATTTGTAAGCGCTCTTTTAGATTGATAGTATGTACAATATTAAGTGTGCTCTTATGACATAAAACTTGAAATATATTGTAAGGAACACTCTGGGTTTTAAAACCTACCGGTACATCTTGGTCAAAAATTGAGCTTGAATAGGTCCTTTTCAACAAATGTTTCATATTCACCATGTTCACCTTGCTATAAACATTGAATTGCGCCATCTGTTGACAGAATGAAAAAAAGTGCCAGCTTTTGTTTGACATAAAAACTTTTCTGATTGGATGAAAGAAACATTCAGGGTTTTGACAAAAACCAAATCACAGATGCCGTATTTTCCACTAGTCACCAGCTAGATCTCGCACAGCTCGCATGATGCTATGCACTCAACTGTGTAGTACACACTAAAAACTACGGGGTTATATTTTCCGTGGTCATTTTGAATTGACCACGTTTGGGGTTGTTTTGACCCTTCAAGGGGTTGTACTGTTTTAATTTGACCACATTCACGAGGTCATTTTAGCCACGCATGAACGTGGTCAAAAACTTAGTGGTCATTTTGCCGATACCGTCGCGCATTGATATCAGTTTCAATCTTCCGCTTTGAAAATCTCAATTCATAAATGAGTTTAAACATGAGCTGCAATTAATGTTTGTTGATTAATAAATAAAACTAATTTTTTGACCGAAGTTACCCAATTTGTCAACTATATAATGACTTGCATTTCGGAACTATTTGCACACACGGTGTGCATCGGCTCACGTGGTCACATCAGCGCCATATTTGTTCTGATTGTGCAGCTCAGCGGATTGTCGTGTGTGCTTGTCTGCATGATGGAATATGAAAAGTTAGCTGAAAAGTGAGACTGCAAGGATGCATAGACCCTTGTCTATGCACGCATGATTCATTCCAATTTCATGCTGTCGTGGCTGGTGTCTTGGCTGCAGTTGTTATAAGCTTATATCATGTAAGCTTATAATACGTGAACTGTCATAGGCGATGACTGACTGTGTGTGAGTGTGATACACAGATGCATTTTGCAGTTTGCTGTTTATGTAATGCTTTCTCTGTGCAGAAACACACTTATGTCCTGGTGGGACCAGCATGACCATAGGCCTACTAAAAAATCCAAACAACCCCTAAATGTGGTTATTGAGTAACCCTATAAAACAACCCTTTCAAATGGTCATTTCATTTGACCCCGAAATGAGGTCATTAAGTAACCCAATAAGGCAACCCTTTTGAAGGGGTCATTTCATTTGACCCCGAAATGTGGTAATATTTTGACCCCAATGGGGTTACTATTTGACCCAAATACGTAGTCATTGCAATGACCCGACCAATGGGGTCAAAATGACCCGTTAGTGGTATGGTGTTTAGTTGATAACTATGCTGGGGTCAAAAATGACCCCGTTTGGGTCATTTTTTGACCCCGTAGTTTTAAGTGTGTATAAACACAGACTGTGTAGAGGCTAGACTCGCTGTGCTTGTAAAAATCTATGTACTCCGACTCGGGTGACCATGTGACTCTTTTAGTTCAAAACCATGTGACTAATGCATGGTATAATTAAAATGGTGCCAGGTGTATCGAGGTGGCAACTGTGCATAGATGCATTTATAAGAGAATCGTTTTGTAGCCAAACCTTTTCCTATGGTGTCCCCCAAATTACATGAGAATGATACCGAAAATCATGCAATTAAATTTCACTTACTTTACCTAAATGAAAGTGAAACAAAACTAATATCTGCAACTTTCCTGGTTCATCCAAATCTCATAATAATTAATAGCAGTAATTAGCCTTCAACATTCATGTCTTTGGTGGGCAATGTACATTGCTACTTCTGGTGATTTTCCAGTGAAAGTAATCTATTATCAGTCACCTTGTAGGCCATTGCCAACATTAAATGATCATAAGCCGTGTTAATTGCTTGCATTATTTCCTGCATTTTGTTACCCAATTCTGCCAAAACAGTCCTTTTCATCCCAAATGATAAATACTTTTACTTTCCATATGGCACTCCCTGGAACCTGTGGCATTGCCTGCAGGACTTTTCCAGATGGCAAGGTACTACTTGTACTTTCAAGAGGTGGAAATAGTCAAAAATGTGGACTAAAAAGTTCAAAATCTTTAATAATAGGGCAGTCAGCATCCCACCCAGAGGGGGGAGGGGGGTGGGGTCTCACAGGAATAAAGCTGCCCCTTGGCTACACCACTGCCTGTAACTCTAGTGGAAGTGGTGATGTTCCAGACATAATATTCAAGGGGTTGCAAAATTGTGCTATTGACCCAAAATACCTTAACTGGGGCAAAAGAAAGCAACATAACCAAGAACCTATATTGCCTTTACACACTTAAAACTACGGGGTCAAAAAATGACCCAAACGGGGTCATTTTTGACCCCAGCATAGTTATCAACTAAACACCATACCACTAACGGGGTCATTTTGACCCCACTGGTCGGGGTCATTGCAATGACTACGTATTTGGGTCAAATAGTAACCCCATTGGGGTCAAAATATTACCACATTTCGGGTCAAATGAAATGACCCTTCAAAAGGGTTGCCTTATTGGGTTACTTAATGACCTCATTTCGGGGTCAAATGAAATGACCCATTTGAAAGGGTTGTTTTATAGGGTTACTCAATAATCACATTTAGGGGTTGTTTGGATTTTTTTAGTAGGCCTATGGTCATGCTGGTCCCACCAGGACATAAGTGTGTTTCTGCACAGAGAAAGCATTACATAAACAGCAAACTGCAAAATGCATCTGTGTATCACACTCACACACAGTCAGTCATCGCCTATGACAGTTCACGTATTATAAGCTTACATGATATAAGCTTATAACAACTGCAGCCAAGACACCAGCCACGACAGCATGAAATTGGAATGAATCTGCGTGCATAGACAAGGGTCTATGCATCCTTGCAGTCTCACTTTTCAACTAGCTTTTCATATTCCATCATGCAGACAAGCACACACGACAATCCGCTGAGCTGCACAATCAGAACAAATATGGCGCTGATGTGACCACGTGAGCCGATGCACACCGTGTGTGCAAATAGTTCCGAAATGCAAGTCATTATAAAGTTGACAAATTGGGCAACTTCGGTCAAAAAATTAGTTTTATTTATTAATCAACAAACATTAATTGCAGCTCATGTTTAAACTCATTTATGAATTGAGATTTTCAAAGCGGAAGATTGAAACTGATATCAATGCGCCGACGGTATCGGCAAAATGACCACTAAGTTTTTGACCACGTTCGTCGTGGCTAAAATGACCTCGTGAATGTGGTCAAATTAAAACAGTACAACCCCCTTGAAGGGTCAAAACAACCCCAAACGTGGTCAATTCAAAATGACCACGGAAAATATAACCCCGTAGTTTTTAGTGTGTAAGTTCTAAGTTAGAAGGATATTAAAAAGAATTTTTTTTATTTTTAAAGAGGTTTTTGATCAATTTTGCCCTGATTTTGCCCAAACAAAGACTAGAGTTATTTAAGAATTCTATAGACATAGGTAGAATCTTATTATCCTTTTTCAACAATAGGATTATTGATTGGTTTAAAAGGTGTTTGACTAGCGCTATCAAAATGAGATACATGTAGTACCAGCTTGAGGTACCTATGAATACAACCTTCATGCACATTTTACACTGTAACTCAGAATACAATTTAGGACATTTACGGCTCATTCGTGGTGTACGGTCACATTTAGAGGTATAATCTTTGTTCAAACATAGATCATTTAGATAATCTATGGTTCAAACCATGATCAAACAAAATTTTGAAAGTGCTCCACAAATTGGGACAAAACATAGGCCTATTTGCACTTGCAGACTACACAAAGTAAAACAAAAATGACACTTTTTTAAATGTATTCACTTTATATAACAATATACTGTTTATTCAAATGCATGTATTTTTATATACAGCAATCTTAAGAAATAGTTTACAGCACAAAATACATAATATTACAATAAAAATTAAATAGACTTTTCCAGTTGAAATCCATACACCCCCTATGGAAGACATGACCTTAATCTCCCACACAGGGGGTGTGAACTTCAAATGGGTTACCTGAATAGGCAACTCCATTTGAAATCTACACCCCCTGTGTAGGAGATTAAGGTCATGTCTTCCACAGGGGTGTGGATTTCAACTGGAATAGCCCAATGATGCACGGGGCATGTCAGTTGCAGGTGGAGTTGTTGTTAAACTATTTTCATAATCCATACAAAAACAATGAGAAATCTGTAAGTTTATCTACAAGGTTTTGTATATTACAATCATGACATTTGCAAACACCTTTCCCTTATTTATTTTCTATAACATTTTACATTATATAAATAATAATATATATTTTTCCACATCGTATAAATAACATCATATGGAAAAAGTTGAAACTGGCTGTACATTATAACTTAAGATTCAGACCCAGGACCTCCAGTTTCCTGGTCCAGTGCTTTACTTTCTTAAAACAGTGTATAGATTTAAAGCCATAATTTGTGATTTGCATAAAGAATAGATTCCTATTTAAATGTTAGTTTTCACTGATCATGCCCCCTTTTAATTTGGAACCAAACAAATGAGGTAAAACGAAGAAAATTGCTATTCAAGCACTTCAGGCTTAGTCTTTTACATGATATTTTAGTACACCACTGAGCATTACAATCATGCAAAAAGTAGAAATTCAACCAAAATTGAGGGCATCACTATGGAGCAAATCATACATTATGGCTTAACAAGATTCCAAATTTGACTTTATTTATTTATTATAAGAATCCAATCGGATCAAAATACACCATTTCAGAGTGTAATATGAAAAAATATTGAAAAATGAGTCCACAAGGAATAACAAATAATAATTTTATACCACAGGTCTTCAAATATGAACCTCTCATTATGTCCTCGTCTCAAACAAAGAGTTTAGAATTGGAGTTGATTTGGACATTTCTAATATTCTTTAACTCGATTTGTATTACCTTTAAAACATTAAAAGAATTACTCAATAACAGTCCTTTGGGATTTATTTTAAATCCTGTGAAAAAATCCAATAAAGTGAATGCTTTTAAAATGGCATTTCCATGGCTACAGTGACACAATGTTAGGGACCGTTCAATATTTATCCAGGGGGATGGGAATTCTGAACAAAAATGGACAAAACTTTTGTGTTCTCCGCTCAAATAATATTTATGGATTTACCCCTTGTTTTTCCAAATTTCTCCATTTAAGCCCCTTTTATGGTTAAAGACCCAAACATATTTTGGATTTCCCCCTCAAAATTCCCATACCCCCGGCATAAATATTGAACGGTCCCTTATAGTACATTAAAAATAAATTGCATTGCATGCAAAAGCATAAAAGATGTACGGTGATTCAAAGTAATCTAGTCCTTGGTCAAAAGCAGAAAGAACATACACGCACCTTTGCTATATAAATAAAGAAGCATATTATTAAAGTGCACCATACCCCACTCAGTTATACAGCCAAATGTATCTTTTTTGCTGACGTGAGTACAATGCAATATACTTTTAAAGTCGCAATAGTCCGGAAAACATAAAGCGACAACATTTCCAGTGCTGATACTGATTCATCAGATATGGCAGATGGTCCATGTCTTGCAGGATGATACTTAAAGGTTAACTACTGTGTTGAAAAGGTAACAAATAATTTGCTACATTCAATTTGCAAAGAACATGAACCACCTGGTAATGTTTACTTATAATAGAACTTATACGTCATTGAAATCTCTTATAATGTTTTTGCCTATACATTTCCATTTTGAATCCAAACATTTAATCAAAATACTCCCTAAATGTAAAAGAGTGAAAAACTCACTCTACTCCTCAAAAAGAGTGAGAAGGGTAAAAATCACTCCAAAGAGAGTAAAAATTACTCCAAAGAGAGTGAAAATCACTCCAAAAGGAGTGAAAATAAAAAACCATTCCTTAAAAGAGTGAAGCCCACTACAAGGGACTTCTCTTTTTCGAGTGATGTCCTATATCATACCTTAAAAAATGATTTCCACTCTTTTAGGAGTGATTTTCACTCTTCTAGGAGTGTTTTTCACTCTTTTAGGGATGATTTTCACAATACTCATTTTATTAAAAATTTAATACAGCATTATAACAGTGTTCATATTTTCATAAATTAAAGCCATAATGTGTGATTTGCTCCACAGCCACATCCTCAATTTGTCTTGAATTTCTACTTTTTGCATGATTGTAATGCTCAATGGTGTACTAAAATACCATGTGAAAGACTAAGCCTGAAGTGCTTGAATTACAGTAAAATGATAGAGTTTTATAATAAAATCACAGATTGTGGGTTTTATTCGCCAATTTCTCCATACACATTTATGATCTGGAAATTCTCATGCCTTATACAGCTCCACAGTTAACTCTCTTCACGCGGGTGTCGACTGCAGACGACAAGTTTAAAAAAAAATTTAAAAATTCAAAAATTTCAGAAATGTAAATTTTCATGACCATATTTGTAATCAGCATGGAAAATGCATTAAAATGAGTACAAACAAGCCTAGTATTGATTCAGTAGTTCTTATGATAGCTCTTGATATTTTGAGAAAATATTTCAAAACTTGAACTTTTTCCATTGAAGCGCATGGCTAGCACGCAGAGCATTAAGCAGCCAAGTAGTTTTCTCCCATGTGAGTGATGTGACCTCATTATTTCGGTTTAAAATGATCACAAAACCTCATTGACAGTTGTTACTAATATTATTATTATGCAATACTTTTTGGCAAAGAATATTAAAATTTGAACAAAATCCTACATTGTGGCTTTAATGCTTCTGAAAACTGATGATCCAATATGATGGGTCATTTACCTTTTGAAGGCTATTTTAATAAAAGAAATAAAACCAATTAATATCTTTGGTTATACAGGAAGGTATTACTAATGTAGTAAACCACATTAAAATTAAAACAATCAAACATTAAAATATTATGAAACAAATTAATGGCTTATTCAGCGAAAGTGAAAACAAATTAGAATTGTGTATAAATTTCCTAAAAGTGAAAGATAAGTCATTAGGTATTTTTGTATTTTTGAAATGCAAAAATTTGGCACAATATAAGGAAAACAGCAGTATTAACAAACTTGAAGCCCCATTCAAATACATGTGGTTAATTTCTCTACAATTAGTAGAGAAATTACAGATTCATGTAAAGTGTATTATTTTGTCATTAATACCAGCTTTCCGCCTTGCAGGCAATGTTAGCACAACTATGACACTAACAAAGGTGCCAGAATCTGAATTTTGTTTTGATGATTTTTACGATCCTCCGGATGATCAAATCACTGAATAGGCCTTTAAATATCTCCTGATGGAAGCAATCTGAATAAATAAATAACATTCTTAACAATGAAAGAGTTACAAAATTTACATAATTATTTTGATTTATAATACCTTTATTTTTGTCTACCTCAATTAGCTTGGTACTGACATAGGTGTGATATAATATTGGATGCCTGAGCATGATACCATAACATATCGGATGAGTCATAAAAATATCGGATGAGCCAACGGCGAGTTCGATATTTGTATGACGAATCCGATATGTTATGGTATCATGCAAAATAAGCCATCCAATATTATCATTATTAGGTTTTCTTAACTCCTAATAACCCTGAAAACATAATAATGTATTTTGCTGGTTGCAGTATCGAATCACAGCATATTCACACACACCCCGCGTGGGACACACAAATGTACAAGGGCGGTTTGTCAGCATGCTTGCAGTGCAACCGCAAAAAGCATTGGGCTGTTCCAGTTGAAATCCATTTATATACACCCCCTATGGAAGACATGACCTTAATCTTCCACACCGGGGAGTGTGAATTTGAAATAGGATTACCTGAATGAGTGACTAAATTTGACATTCACACTCCCTCTGTGGGATCGAGATTAAGGTCATGTTTTCCATAGGGGGTGTATGATTATCTACTGCAATAGCCCATCGTTGTCATTGGTGAACCAAAAAATAAGGTATATAGCTTTTTTTTTTAATTTTCTCTAAGATTGAATAAAAAAATACTGGCACAAATTTTACCTTAAAAATTTATAAATTATGATGAAAACTATTCTAAGATATTATTTATAAAACCAGACAAGTTAAGACAAGCCTGTCATGAGGCCTCTAGCCAGGGGTGTCACCCACCACCACCCCCCCCCCCCCCCAAACATGAACTACATGAAGTTACAGAGACTCAAAGTACATTATGATTCCAAAAACAAATCCTTAATGATATTACTGTTATCGATGATCTAAATTATCTCAGATAAGTCAACTTTGCTGCTTGTATTATTATTTAGTTTATGTATGCCACAACAAGGCTTGTCATTTCTTCCAATGCTGTACATACATGATCCTTGGATTTGGACATGGGTATTTGTTATTGGTTAAGTTCTGCAAGACTTCAAAAGACTTTGCTACTAAGGACAATGAGCTAACATGGTCCTGTCTAGCATTTATTGGCTGCTACAGCCGTACTCAGTAAAACTTGGTGGTATCTTTTCGGAGTCAATGATTGAATGGCTTATATATGAGGCAAGGATCGATGGCAAAAATTTGCTATACTTCGGTATCTGTGCTTCCGTCAAGCAGTTATCTAGCACTCATCTTGTTACCCAAGTGGCAGGAAAACTTATAGGGGGGGGGGCAGGATTGGTAGTTTGGTATGTAGACTTTCCCTCCTTCACAAGGCTACTTCAGTCAAGCAGTTATCCAACATTCGGTAGACTGCAGGACTCGGTGGTGCCGGCTCTTCATTCCAACAAACTTCTAAAATATTCACCAGCTGAAATAGATCAAAATATAAGAGAATACAAAATGGTTATTAATGATTAATTAGCCAACCTGTGACAAAAAAAACCCCACAATTTTAATTAGTTTTAATTGCAGTAATTTACAGAAGGCGTTATGATGATTTTTGTGGTTTTCCTTTTCAAGATCAATTTAAGAAATACCTAAGTAAGATTATACAAAGATATAACTTGGTATAACAATAAGCAGGTGGCAGAGGATTGGACCACAATTGCCTCATCCCAATGGCATAGTTCAATAACCTCAACGAAACAATCATAGTGCAAAATTTGACCTCAAGTTGCAGAGTATGAGTGCAAATGTATTGGGGTAAAGAACTGTGCCCTGATAGATACGAATGTTGTGGATCCTAGTGACTATTGCATTAAAATCCACACTACTCTTGTGGAACATTTTGGAAACATATTCCACAGAGGGAGTATGAATTTTAAATGGAATTAGCACATTAGGCAGCTCCACTTGAATTCCATGCAAATCTTTCACAGAGCTAATTCTAAATGAAATTCATACTCCCCCTGAACATATAATTTCCAAAATCTTCCACAAGGGTAGTGTGGATTTCATGGAATAGTCAATTGCACGGGGCATTGAAAATTTATTGGGGCTTGTGCGTGGAATGGGCTATAGCTAGCAGGGGTTATTTACCCCCTCCCCCAAATTAATACTGAGTACTAATACTGGGAATACTTGTTCCCAGTGGCAGCTGGGGATGGGGAACTCTTTCCCCCCTGTTTCCCCAAGTAAAAACCCAAAATTACAAAAATTTCCTAAATTTGTTGATTTTACCCCCCCAAAAAAATTCACTTTGCCCCCCCCAAAAAAATTCCTTGCGCTGCCACAGTGTGTTTTGGGTTTTCACCCTGTCCAGTTAAATACTTGACAGACATAACATTATACAGTCTGAACATTTAAAGGCAAATTAACCATAATTAATAATTACGACAAAATTTTATAATTGCCATATGGATTATGTCTGGAAAACAAATTAGCAACTTGAATTTAAATGTGTCAATAATATCCTGATTGGTTGATTTTTAACAGACAAGATTATGCAATATAGTACATTTTGAAAAACCATGAATACGACTTGTATACAAACATGTCCAACCATGATATCAACTCTTGTTTATTATAGACATGAACATTTACTGCAGACGACAAGTTAAAAAAAATTACTAACATTCTCCACACCGGTTTCGACTGCAGACGACAAGATTCAAATTTGTTTTGAATTCACAAATTTCAGAATTGTAAATTTTCATCACCATATTTGGAATCAGCATGAAAAATGCTTTAAAATGAGTACAAACAAGCCTAGCCTAGTATTGGTTCAGTGGTTCTTAAAATAGCTCTTGATATTTTGAGAAAATATCTCAAAACTTGGACTTTTTATGTTGAAGCCTCTGGCTAGTACCCAGCATTTTTATTACACTAGTATCAATAAAACCTATGTATAGAATACTTTGATGAGACATTCAGTTTTATTTAAAACCCTTCCCACAGCCCCCACCCCTTAACATGTGACCCAGTTTGTGTACAATTGATGACTACAGCGGGGACTACAGGCAATACATTAACCGAAGCAGGTGTTTTCTGTCAAGTGATGTCCGGAACATTTATCCCGTGACAACGTAAGAAAGTGTTAATTACAGTACGATTTATACGGCCTACTGATTACTATTGTATTAGGAGGAACTTTTATGCACAGCTTTTAGGCCCCTAACAGTCAATTTTGAGTTTCCCGTCACATAATTTCTGAAAACAAGTGAGGTAACTTTTTCATTATTCATTATTCATTATTTGTCTGCCTTTCATTATATGACCAAGACGCATGTAAAATGTGATTGTTATTTGCCGCTCACTCACTTGATGTTTAGCCCAAATGAGATTCAAAAGTATATTACAAAGAGTCTGCAAGGTTGACAGCAAAATGTATGTTTTGATTTCGATTTTTCCACAAAAAATAAAGGGATATTCATAATTTTTTTGCAAATATAACCAGTTTTCATTGGTATTTTTTGGAAAATCACAATAATGAATTCAAGTGAGGGTCTGAAAATGAAGTGAGGGCAGGTGACGGGAAACTCAAAATCGACTTTCCTTGGCCTTATGTCAGTCTTACATGTACGAGTATGATCTGAATTACTGTAAATCAACCATTAATATTTCACAACTTTTTGAAAATCATATTTTTTCAGCAAAACTAAATTAACACAGAATTCATCAGGCTATTCCATTTAAAATCCACACTACCCCTGTTGGAAGATTTTGGAAATATCTGCCACAGGTGGAGTATGAATTTCAAATAGAATTAACACATTTATTAGCAGCTCCATTTGAAACTTACTCTCCCTCAGTGTAAGATTCGGGTTGAATCTTTTTTTTTTCAGAGAGTGCATGAAATTCAAATAGAACTGCCTAATGTGTTCATTCCATTTGAAATCCATACTCCCCCTGTGGAAGATATTTCCAAAATCTTCCACAGGGGTAGTGTGGATTTTAAATGTAATAGCTTAATAACAAAGTTCTGTGAAACAGAGTCACATTTTGAAAATGTTTTGACACTGAAAATACCGTAAAATTCCGTCTACAAGCATATATATGCCTCTAAACGAGGTTTTTTTGACACAAGAGACAAGAGGCAGGCACTCTCAACGAAAACGTTATTTGGAGTTTGAACAACTATATTACTGATAAAGGCGGCTGTACAAACATGTATATTTGTAAGACCAATCTATTGCAATGTTTTTGAGAAGGGTATGGGCCTTTCATATCTTTCGTTAAAAAAAACCCTCGTTTAGAGGCATATATGCTTCTAGACGGAATTCTACGGTACCTGTTTTCAAATTCCTGAAAAGGCATCATGCCTATCAGGAAAGTGAAATGTTTTAAAGTAACCCCTCTGCTGCCCAGGTTAAAATGTCACTTTTAACATACAATATCCATTGTAAACAATGGTAAATGACAGTTTGTTTGAGCTTGTATATCAGGCTGATATAAAAGATGATTTCTAACTTCAGCCTAAAGACAACTATATCAGTTTACCTACATTGGGATATTCCATCTAAAATTCACAATCCCCCTGTGGAAGATTTTGGAAATATCTGCCACAGAGGGAGTATGAATTTCAAATGGAATGAACACATTAGGCAGCTCTGTTTGAATTTCATACACCCTCTGAGAAAGATTCAACCTAAATCTTCCCCTGAGGGAGAGTGAGTTTCAAATGGAGCTACTAATATGTTAATTCCATTTGAAATTCATATTCCCTCTGTGGAAGATATTTCCAAAATCTTCCACAGGGGTAGTGTGAATTTAAATGGAATAGCGCATTTCTTTCCATTCATTATGGGATGAATGCCACTTTAATATGACAAGACAGGGCAGGTCATTTTTACCATCATGGCAGGAAATTTTGTCATGCAGAAGACTCAAGTAATGTAGCATGTATTTGTATAGCTTTGTATATCTTTAGTGCTCTGCATGTTAGCCATAAGCTTCAACATAAAAGTTTTGAGATATTATTTTCTCAAAATATCAAGAGCTATCTTAAGAACCACTAAACCAATACTAGGCTTGTTTGTACTCATTTTAATACATTTTTCATGCTGATTCCAAATATGATCATGAAAATGTACAATTCTGAAATTTTTGAATTTTTAAGAAAATTTGAAACTTGTCGTCTGCAGTCGACACCTGCATGGAAAAGGTTAAAAGAGGTATAGTAACAATTTGTGTGAAAAATTTATAACAGATTTGTGGATATGGATGGCTGCATTGTTTTATGAATAGGCCTATATCATAAGTTCATAATTTTCCTTTAAATTTATTCTAGCAAATACTTTTACTTTCATTTCCATTTTATGATAATTTTTTTTTCTGGAACATGCACCTTTCCTGATTTTGCTACTATACACACTTCCTATATTGGTAAATCCATTCAAATAGAGAAACATGAGTTCATGCAATATTAATAAGCTTATGAAGCAAGTGCGTTAAGAATTATAATAATATATTTCCCGGTTTTGATCATTTGATTTAAACATACTTTTGTAATAACATATTTATGAGGTTAAATTATTAGCTATCCCAAAATAAACAACTGGTATAGAAAAGAAATGTTTAATTAACACTAATCATGCTAATTATAGGTTTTCCTGCTTTATTTTTGGCATGCAACAATCCTGCACTTGATAAGTCTTACTTGTTTATTTTTACACATAAATACATACATAGATGTGTAGGTTGCCAAACCCAAATGCCCCCAAATGCCAGGGACTTTCTTACATTTGAGCATAACCAAATTTAACTTAGATTTACCCTCCCTCCCTCCCTCCTTCTTTTCTTTTCCCTCCCTCCACTCCCCACTTCTCCATTATAGCATTACACCTGTCACATATTCACAGGCAAATGAACAACAACACATCTGATTAAAAAATGTTGGCAAATACAATAGTTTAGCCAAATTTGGGGAAAAGGGGCAGCTTCCTCCCATGAGAAGTTTTGTCCCAACCGCACCCCCTCTGAGGGATGCTGGTTGCCCTGATTTTTAGGCCTTTTTTGTGCTTTTTAGCCCATTTATTGGCATATCACAATGGCAAAGAATTTTGACGATGCCCTTATCAGCAGAATGTCACATAGATTGGTCAGTGCCAAGTCAAAATGATAAAATTCCACTGAAGATCTGATAGGTGATTATTTTTCTTGGATAAAGTTTTTTTTACTGATTGAAACTAGCAAATATTTAGAAAATCCAAGTCCATCAGTCAAATCCCCCAAGACAAAGTTCAACAATTATTATAATTTCCACATATGATAGATACCCACTTGTGTACTCTGGGTGTTGAACACCATCCCCATATATTAGATAAAGAATTTCATGACCAATTGAACAATATAAATTACTGAACTGTGCCAATGGAACTGAGGCTATAATCAAATATTTAACCTACCTGCTTTGGTAAGTATCCATCCATTTGGCGTAACGGCGCCGTCCACTTTGCCAATGCCCTTCCACATTCCACCTCTTGCTGCAAGATAGCTCCATCAGAACACAACTGAAGAGGAAACAAGGCTTGAAGTTCTTGACAATAACCAAGATGCTGTTCCTCCACACCAGAAGGACAACCACAGTCATCCCACCTCTGTCCAACCAACATTGGTGCATCTTCTCTCGATTGGAGGATCGGTTCCGAGATGAATTGAATGTTAGAAACAGGAAATTGCGCTTGACCGTTAAAGTTGTTACAATGTTTTGGATTCGTTGTGATGTTCATTTCCTCTTGTTGCTGGTGAGTGAATGCTAAAGGTGTTGAGGTTCGCTTTTCTGGAGCATGTACTGACGGATAGTTGCAAACTGTTTCTCTGGTGGGGGAGTTGCGCCTCGTTGCGGCATGATAAGTCCGGGTAAGAATGGCATTGCACTTCCAGGTCTTTGTAACGGAAGAGATACCGGAGTCACAGAACGCTGTCTGCTGTGATCATCCAATAGTTCTGCTGATTGGTAGCATGATTTCGACCTCAAGCTCAAGGTGGCGTTGACATTGGCTCGTGCAGTACACAAGTCCATTTCTTGTTTGTTCAAGTTATTTGGTAAAGTGGCTGTTCCTCCGACGGAAAAACTATGTGGTCTCGGAGACCGTTTACGGACGTAAAACTGAGATAGAGAACTGCTTGATCTTGGTAATGTACCAAGCTCATCTCTGCTTGATTCTTCACTAGTTGGATCTGTAGAATCATTCCATTCTGTTTCACAAATGTCTGAACTCTTTGTTGATGAGATTTGCATTCCATGTTCCATAACACAAGGTCTGTAGCCATTTGCCTCTCCAGCATGGCTTTCAACCCACATTTCTGTGGTAGCATCAAATTCAATATCGCTCACTCCGCTCAGATTACCACCTTTGGATTTGTGTCCGAATCGCGCACTCTTATCGGACCCACCGCTACTGCTGCTATGGACGCTCATTGCTTTGGAGCTAGGTTGCGACGATACACCACTATCATTGCTACACATACTGTCTTGCTTTTGGTGAATGATTCTGAACAAATCGGATTTGGTTTTAACTTGGTTTTCCTGCGGCACCCTGCCGTTTATCTGATCTCTCATCGATTTGCGTCTTGGAAAAGTGTTGCATTCGTAGCTCTCCTGATCTTCCTCTGGTAATGACTCGCATGCAACATTGATATGTTGCTGCTGTTCTCGCATCAATGCTTGCTCGCGTTTGGAACGAGGCTTCAATGTATTGCAACCAGCACGTCTCACAAATGGTACTGGTGATGGCTGATCTTCATCAATATACATGTGCATCTCGTTTTCATCAACCATCGATGAGTTGTTGATTCTCGCATGTCTATCCCTATGCTCGTACGCCCTCCTCTTTGCGACGATCTCCCTCTGTCGTAGCCACGTAAGCATCTCCATCATGATCAATGCAAATGACCTTACATCCCTGCTGTACATCAGGTCTTCCGAGACACCGGGGAGGACTCTATCGTGGAGAGTTGCCCTTGCTACTGAGGTAGAGAATTTGTCCACCCAACTGGTACTGATGTCTTCAATTTTGTTGCTGCTGTTGGGTTCTGGTGTGACTGGGCTGGTTGGGGTGTCTTTGGTCAAGTCGTATGACTCGGTAAAGTTCGATATGACAGCTTTCAATGTCATATTCTGTAAAAATACAAAAGAAAAGAAGCAAACAATGGGTTAGTGAAACATTACATAAAAACATAATATTTTCACGACATGAATATAGCCAAATAAAATTGTTTGTTTTTATCCTTTCACTCTCTCTGGAAGACATGATCGGTCGGACTGATTTAAAAAAAATCATAGCTAAAACAAGTTTACAAAGGCCAAATTAGCTTAAAGCCATAAATGTACGATCTTATAATATGAAATTGGTTGTTTTTTTCAAACCTGATTTTTTTGCATAGTTGTAATGTTTACACATGTCCCAACTTGCACCTAAATGGAATCGGCCAAATTTGTTGTCTTTGTAGGTCAGCAGAGCAAAGTTTGACATATTATCATAATTTAAAAATTATGATACTATGTCCTCCCATAGAACTGTGTGTTAAATGGCCAAAATAACCAGTGGGGTTTCTTTCACTTTACCTTGTTATTTCAACCTAAAATGGACATCAACCCTTCTCGTCAGTTATTACTAATATTATTTCAACATTTTGAATAAAGAATAACAAAATCAAAATTTGACGGAAATCGTACATTAAGGCTTTAATAAAATAGCATAAATGGATGTGATTTTAGGATAGATAAGATGTGGGATATTTCTCTACTGTATCACTTCATTCATGTTTTAAAACAGTTTAGCATTGTGATGTGAAGATATTTGTTGTTTAAAACACTATTCAGGATGTCAAAAATTCTGAAAGAAAAATAACAAAAGTTTTTCTGGAATTTCCAAAAATATTTTTACTGAGAGAAGTTGCAGGTGCAGCTCCCTTATATTGGCTAAACCTCAGGGTTAAAACATGTAACAGGAATGCCCAACATAATCTGCCTATGCTATACCTACCAGTGGCAGCACCAGGAATTTTTTTTTTGTGGGGGGGGGGCATTGGGGGAAAGGGTGAATGGGGCAACAAAATGTGTGCAAAATTGTCTCAAAAAGTGAATTTTTTTGTAATTTTGGGTTTTTACTAGGTGAGGGGCAAGAGTTCTGACTGGGGGAAGCCACCACGAATACCTACCCCATTTACCCTGTACAAAAAGTCAGATAAACCAGTAACATACAACCATTTGTTCTGAACTTTTGTGTATGTCTCACGTTCCCAATGATTCACAATCCTGTCTTCTTTTCAGCTGATTTAAGATCATTCAAGGTTGATGTATAAGAACATACTTTTGCAATCAAAAAGTAAGAAAAAAATTGCTTTTTTAAAAGCTCAGGTTTAGAATAAGATTTATAGCATTTTATCGTGCTCCAGTTGTACCCATCTGTTTTCGGATGGCACCTACGTGTTCAGGATGATTCAATTATCAATGTATCATTTCTTTGGCTTTGATTTTATATTGATTTTCCAAGGCTGATGAAATTACACATTTATTAGAGCATAAGAAGATGGAAATTACACTTTACTAAAAGGTTTTAAGACATACCAGCTTGAAGCATCTGATTTTTAAAAAAATTGAGAAAAACAATTTTTTTGATTTTCCAGAGTTCAAAAGTTTGCAACCGATTTTAAAGATAACAAAATAAACTTAAAATGAACAAATAAAATAAAAATAAGTTGTTTCAGCAACTCAAACAGTATAAATGATATCAAATTGTTCATCA
This sequence comes from Amphiura filiformis, assembly GCF_039555335.1. Taxonomy (NCBI): domain Eukaryota; kingdom Metazoa; phylum Echinodermata; class Ophiuroidea; order Amphilepidida; family Amphiuridae; genus Amphiura; species Amphiura filiformis. Next base: position 62,346,451 of record NC_092632.1, on the reverse strand, counting down.
AAATTTAGATGAAAATTCATTTCCTAAAAACATGATGCGACCTTTTCTTGCACTCTATCAGTTTAATATCAAAACTAACAACCTACGATGCCAATGACTTTTTTTTTTAATTTACACAACTAATTATTCCAATCAAATCTGATTTCTCATATACAACAATAAAAGATCCACACAGATGAAGGCACATCCTCCTAATTACTTAAATTAACGATCCTTTAAAATAAAAAAAGAACATCGACCATCATCCATCCCAATTTCTCCCCTAACGACACTTGACAGTTAGTGCGCATCCGCTAATTTGTTCCCAGGCTTATTGGGGATATCAGATTCTATGTTGAGCTAACAAACGCAACATCAGAGATTTGAAAACACAGTTCTATTACACCTGTGGCAAGTTCATTTTGACTGTCAGGAAAGTACACATTACCTTCAACCTTTATAATTACTAGTGTAGTAGTATTCATTAACTCTTTATAATATATGCAAATGTTGCCAGGTTCAGATAAGCTCAGATATATTTTGATTACAAATATGTCAAATATTTTAAATACTGGTGAATTTAATTACATTGATGCATCACTTAAATATGTCACATTTGAATTTGAATAAAGTGCAATGTGTTTTTTAACAAATTAACAAAAAATGCCCTTTAAATTTGAAATAGTATAGCTATGAAACTAAATATAGCTTTGAAATATAATAAATAATAATAAAAATAAACAAGCAAGATGTTTTTTCTTTACATATGAAAAGGCAGAATCTAATCTCCCCCCCCCCAAAAAAATCAGATTAGGGTTAGACAGTGGCAGTGCATGAATTTTTTCAGGGGGCAATGCAATGGGGGGGGGGCAGAAATCATGCAGTTTGACTAAAATTTGGCAATTTTCACCCAAAATAGGGTGGGTTTAGCCCCAAATAAGGGTGATTTTTGCCCAAAATAGTGGATTTTCTGTGATTTTTTTTCCTGGGGGAAAAATAAAAATATGGGGATGGGAGGGGGGAATGCCTTGTTTGTTCCATGTGGTGCTGCCACTGAAGCTAGGAATGTATTCTGGAATTGCACTAAAGAATATGTTTAACCTGCAAAGATATTAAAACATACATTTTTTCCTGACAATTCTAGTCCCTTGAACAATTTTGTTCTTGAACCAGTCAAAATTGAAGAACTATTGTAGTAACAGCAAGCAAAGGGTTTAATTAATAGAATTAAAATAGTCATAATGACAATTGGAATTGCCAGAGTAGGCAGGTGAGGCTACTGTCTCACGATCTTAGAACTTGACATGCAAGGAGGTCGTAAGTGCATTGTTATTACTATGCAATTACATCACTCACTAAGAGGGGATGTAATGAATTACTAAAAAGGAAACATAGGTGCTGGGTATTTAAAAGGGAAACCAGGGCAGAGATTGCAATTGAGAGGGTCGGTATTACCGGAGGGGTAAAGTATGTGATTAAAATGATAAGAGTTGGTTTTGTAGAACGTGCACAATATAAGAATGAGAACACATTATTGATTGAATTAAACCATATCTTCATTCTTCATTGTATAGCAGTTATAATGCGGGATTGATGAAGATACATGATATGAATTCAATTGTAAATTTTGGGCTATAGATGTCCTAGATAAGATAAGGTTATATATTCCATACACACATTATGAATATTATTTGGAGGGAACTTCAAGGAAGTGAGGACTTAAAGCTTACATAATTAATTGACAAAATAGCTAAGTGAGGCGTCCATTAAAGTGATGGGCAACATGCAGTTGCTTATATATTAATTAATTGAGTAACTAAATGAAGCATCCATTGAAGTGATGAGAGATTGCAGTTGTTTTGGTTATGCAACATATCTTAATTTCAAAAATAGGTGTATTATGTTTGTCCGACATGTCCCAAGTCCACTTTCTCCCAAATCAACCACTCCTCAATGAAAATGAATCATGGCTATTATCTGCAAATATCTAATTGTCGGACAATCAATTTCAATTTTTTAGAGCTTTTACTTTTCTTATACAAGTAGATGCATGTTTTGCCTGGATGGCAATTTTAATCAACTTTTGATAATTTTGAGAGGCAATCTTACCAACATATTCAGCCATCTCGATAAATTTGAATGCTTCCCATATTGTTACTTTATTGTATATGTATGCTAATGTTAGTAACAGTTTCCTTTCCTCATACACAGAGAACATTCTTCAGAAAAACATTGGACTAATGTTTATTTATGCTCCCACTTGCAGACTCTCTAGTCCTGCTTTTCATTGTGATGTCAAACCTCAAAGTGACATTTTCAACACTGTTTGACCTATTTTACATTTATACAACCACATAAGTACAGAAAATAACATTTACCTCCACACACTGAGTGCATTTATGACCTAAAATATTTATTCAAACTTGGAACTTTTTCATAATGTTTTGTGTGTATATTTATTTAAGAAATAAGAGCTTGCTTTGCATACTTTTCAAGACATACTTTTCAACTGCTTGACTTTTTTTTTTATAACACAGTAGAATATAGAATCTTGTGCATTTCACTAAAATTGCACTTATTGTAAGGAACAGTCATAAAATTCATTAATAAAATTGCACTTTATATGCAAATTTTTCAAATTACTATTTTTATCACCATCAGCACATCAAGTAAATTACTTTCACCATCCGTCACATGGGCGTATACCTAAATTACATCACTGCAATGCACTTAAAATGCAAAAATATCAGTATTTCTAGAGAAAGATGTGTTTCTATAGCAACTGCATCCTCTTATTGTACACAGGGGTTTCCCCACATAGCTCCACATCATCTCTATAAACAAATTATGACTCAGTGTGAAAATTGGGTGTATGGTCACTAATCTTCTGGAATATGACATCTTTGATCAACAAATCCACCCCAATGTCCCTATTATCAGTATTTTTTGTGGTTTCTATCGTTTATATGTCATCCAGATGCACAAATAAAGAGCACAATTGGCAGCAAGGGCATCCCCGTTCATCCATCCCATCATAACTACTAATATAGATGCGTTATGACTCACATTGGGTGTGTGCGGTAAGCCCTATGCTTTAATATGCATTGGTGTGGCTGTGATTGTGTATACTCACTCGGTTAATATGGTTAATATACCCGCACACCCGTTTTCTATTGTGTCATTTTTATTACTTTCATTATGAATAACCATATTCCCAGGGACTTTGTGTACATTCTTTGAGAAATAGATAATGATTACTGTATGATTTCAGCGTTATGGTTGAGTAGGGTTAGTAATTTTTTTTTTTTCATTTTTGGTGGTGAATTGTAACACATGGCATGAATGGAATCAATCTTGCAGAAATGTTTGTAATATTGGTTTTATCAATGAATCATGTTGATTGTTACCACATGAAATAGTTATGATTGACACGTTTTATGGCAATGCAAAACTGAGAAAAAAAAACTCAATAAAATATATATATTAGTGAATATTACACATAATCATTTTATTCCCTATCTATAATAGACCCCTGGGAATAGACCTCCTGTGTTGGTAAAATACATTTTACATACACACCAAATTATAGAATTGAACTGCAAACAAATTTGTTGCCAAAAATGCAATAAATAAGCTATATTAAAGAACTAAATGTTCAATAGTTATGTCAAAGAAAAAAACAGCTAAGGCCTAAACAAATTTTTGACTGGCATAACATAAAAAAAAGTAGGATAGGTCGGTCGGGATCTTTTTTTTAACACATGGTGCTGTTTGAGCTGTAAATTGCGTATAAAACTTGCCTTTTTTAATTTTAAATTTTCTTTTTAATTTTAAATTTTCTTTTTGCAAAAAAATTAGAAAAAAGTCTAGGTCGGGCCTATTTTTAGGGTCGGTTGGGTTATGCTAATCAAACAATTTTTTTATAGGCCTAAGCATTTTGATATGTAAATGCACAAAATATATAAATGAAACAAAAGTTGGGAGAAAATAATTTAAATAGCAACATAAGTATTTAAAAAAGAGAAAAATATCACTATGTCAGTACTATTCTGTACTTGCATTTATTAGCATTTTCATTTACGTCAAATTTTCACAAGAGAATAAATAAACTTTCATATCTCAGTTTCAAATTAGCTGCGTGACTGCGCCGGTAAATTGATCAAATATGAATAAAATATGAATATGGAAGTTCAAAATGGGAAATAGATTTGTACACTATAGAACAAAAATAATTAACTACAGGGTGTGTCCCAATCCCATTGTAAGTAAGGTTAATTACTGATAATACTAGGTGAAACTGAGTCTTGATTATGCTTAATGAGTTCACCACAATATTTGCATGGAATATTAATTAATCCGTATTAGTGAGTGATTACAGATTTAGAAATTCTATACAATAATGTCACAAGGCTGGTGCCAACATAAAAAAAAAATTTCTAGAGTTTCTGGTGCCAATCAGGGACAGACGGAAGGAACATTGGTAAAGAAGACAATTATCATCAATTGCTGGTATGAAGTCATAAGACATGAAATAATAAAATGATGATGAAAAGAAACTGAAAATGAGGATTAAGAAGATTAATTAACAAGAAAATGAGGATGAGGATGAGCTAGCAGGATGCTAATGCTGATGATGATGAAAATGAAGATGAGGAGTAAATAATTATAACTTCCTCTTTGCTTCTTCTGTGCTCTAGCCATAAAATAGTCCAAGTTTTGCAATATTTTCTCAAAATATCAAGAGCTATCTCAAAAACCTCTGAACAATACCGGACTTGTTTGTACTCATTTTAATGCATTTTTCATGCAGATTTCAAATATGATCATGAAAATTTACAATTCCGAAATTTTTTGAATTAAAAAAAATTGAAACTTGTCGTCTGCAGTCGACACATGCATGGAGAGAGTTCATTTCCCCCTTTAGTTGCTTCTTCTACACAATCAGCTCCCTATTGTTTTGCCATATGTGCTGCTATTTTTGGATATGGATTTTTAGCAAGTCTGAAGGAGTATTGTATGTTGTTATTTTGGTGGTTTCATGACCATCCACAAAATTTGCAAACATAAAATTGTCACAAAAATTACAGCTGTATACAGACCTGGAAAAAATGTTCATCTCCCAAAAATGTAGACAAATTTCCCTCCTTCCAACAGGGTTTTCCAACATTTCTTATGTATTTCTTTATCCAAAAAAAGCATAATATCCCTCCAGTTTAGGCCCCCCCCCAAAAAAAAGGTTTGTCTCAAAGCTCGCGTGCGCATTTGTAAAATTGTGAGATTTGGAAAAAAAGAAATGTGGAATTTTTTTTAGTTTTTTAGTTTTTCCAGAAAAATTCAGTGAAAATCAGATTTTTTCTCTCAAATACCATGAAAAAAGTCGGGAATAATAATTTTTTTTAAAAATCGCATTTCGCATTTGTTTTCAAACCACTCGTGAGCTTTGAGACAAACCATTATTTTTTTTTTGGCCATACCAAATTTCCCTGGAATGAGATTCCTGAGTTCCCTATTTTTTCCAGACCTGGCTATACAAGCTTTACTAAAGCAGTTCCTCTATTTTTTGAATGGCACCCTTTCCTCTCATCTTTTCTATCTGCTTGTTTTACCCTTTCCTCTTTATATTATGCAACCCTATTTTTCTCACTTTTCCCCTCACATTTTCTGTCTCCACGGGTCTCCATATTTTGCTATTTCTCAAGCCATCTCTTTTCCATCTCCATCCTTGACTGTACATGAACCTTGAGTAAATTGAAGACAAGACACACCCAGGAATAATGCATCATCCTAGCTGCTATGAACTCAACCAAAATAGCCTCATCACTTGTGGTATAGTTCAACAACAGCAGCTTAAAACATGACCTCAAATTGTGAGAGCATGAGTTTGTGTACCAACTTAGTCAAAGGTCATTCTATGTATGTACAAATATATTGGGATTTTGAACTGTGTACTGACAGATGAGGATGTTTGAGTATCAGAACATAATGCTCTAAATGGACACATATGAGAAAATGTGATCAACATAGATGTATGTAACCATTTCTCTTCCTAACGCAAAACATTCGCTCCCTACAGGTGTGTTATCTATGGAGTATATAGATATGTATACATGTTCTCAGAAATCAGTCGTGACAGTTTTAGTTAATGTATATTTTTGTCATTCATCATGATTGGGTTACATTTATGGCTGAAATAGTGAACTCAGTTCAACTCCACTTGGAAAGTTTATTATAAGGGACCGCTCATTATTAATGTGGGAGGGGGGGCCGGGAAAAAATGTAGGGGGGTTATGTGATTTTCACTTTGACAAACAGGGGGGTTATGTGATTTTATTTTTCCTGATAGGGGGGTCATGTGAAATTTAATAGTCTTTCACTATTATTTAATACCAAGTATCCTGGAAGGTCTTGCATATTGTAACAAGACCATACATAATTGTCTAATGACTTATTCGCACAAATTTGTTCTCTTTTTGCACCATATTTCACCATTTTAGCTTCAATAGGGAAAAAAAAGCGCGCTTCACGCGCATTTATACCATAAACATGGCCAAATTGTGCCGGATTCACTATTATACTTCAAGAAATTTTTTCTTTTGCCTATATGTACCCCATCCCCCCAATGTCAAAAACGAAATCTACGCCACTGTCACATGCTACACACACAAACCACTCCGACACTCCTCACCATATGACGACCCCACCTGCAAGCATACACCTATAAATTTTCTCACCAAAAGTAGATCTATTGGCATAGGTGTAGATCCCAGGGGATGGGGGGCAGTAAAATCCCCCCAATATTTTGCCAAGGCCGGGGGTGGTCCATACAATCACCCCCCCCCCCCCCCCAATGCTGAGGCCTGTAGGCCAATGTGGGTTTCTGACCAAATTAACCTTATATTTGGCCATTTTAGTCCAAAAATTGCCAATTTTTGTGCACTTTGCATGATTTTATTCCACTTTTGCACCATATTTCATCAGTTTAGCTTCTAAATGACAAAATTTTTCACGCGCTTTGCGCGCATTTCTACAATTATCTTATTTTGTCGCCAAAAGGAGCTGTATTCACTATGAATTCAAGAAATATTTTCAAACCCCATCCCCCAATGTCAAAATTCCAATCTCTGACTGAATCATTAATATTGAAGTTTGCTTGAAGGGGGAGGGGGGGTTATGTGATTTTGTTTGATTCAATAGGGGGGTTACGTGAAATTGATTCATCACAATAGGGGGGGTTAGGTATTTTTCACCCATAAAGCTCAACATTTTCCCGGCCCCCCCCTCCCGCGTTAATAATGAACGGTCCCTAAGTCAGTTTTCATGAAAGGATCACCAAGTACTTGGGCCAAAGCAGCTGTAGTAAGGAAGGGTGTGGACCGTGTGGGGGTGCAACAGACCCCCCCCCCATGTCAATCCAAATAAAAAGGACCACTTTTTAGTTTTTGCTGTAAAAAACATTGAAAATCAGCCCTTTTAAAATAAAATTCACAAGTGGTCCACTTTTTTCAGTAAAAATTTAAAATCAACCCTTATAGAAGGAAAATTCACATGAGGTCCACCTTATCGGACTATACTTGTTCACTATATAGATACATCCGTACTCCACAATAAAATATCCCGGTAAGATATATAGAAAGTGCAAATTTGACCAGGGTCATCAGAGTCCGTAATTATAAAGACCGATTATACGAGTATCTGTAACATTTGTGTAATGGACATGTGCCTTTTTTCCCAGCCATAGCTGCTATACTGGCTGGTCCAATTACTTAGTAAACACAATTTAGCGTTTTCCAATCACACGATCAGTTGACAGTGTACACCAGTTGTTCATTGGTTTAATGGTATGATTGTAAAAGCCTGCTGGGAGATGCGGGCTATTCTATTTAAAATCCATACACCCCCTATGGAAGACATAACCTTAATCTACCACACAGGGGGTCAAATGGAGTCACCCATTCAGGTAACCCATTTGAAATTCACACTCCCTGTGTGGGATATTTAAGATCATGTATTCCATAGGGGTGTATGAATTTCAACTGGAATAGCCCATTTCGGAGCAAACTACACTGAATGGATGGCTCCATTTGATATTCACACTCCCTATGTGGGAGATTAAGGTCATGTCTTCCATAGGGGGTGTATGAATTTCAACTGGAATAGCCCATTTTGGAGCAGACGATACTGAATAGGTGACTCCATTTGAAATCTACACCCCCTGTGTGGAAGATTAATAGCATGTCTTCCACAGGGGGTGTATGGATTTCAACTGGAATAGCACACTGGACAACTTATTCAATGGGGAGATCGGTGATTCAAGGGAAAACAATGGAAAGGAATAAAAAGGAAAAGATGACGAAAACTTCGCAAATATTTGCTTAAATTTTGTTTTAAGGTTGGTCTGAACCTGGAATTATGGAAACTTTGGGCCTCATAACTTCTAAATTGTTGGTCTAAAGTATATAAAAGTATACATATTTAGAATGGCAAAGACTTGATAAGTTCATCTAAGAGGTCAAATTTGGGCCAAAATGGCACTTTTGGCCCAAAATCCCCAAAATAATGGTTTTTGGCCCACTTCTTTTTTGTGCACCGTAACAAAAAAATTCTTGAGCCAAAATTTTTTAAACTAATTTTTAAAAACTAGATCAAAATATCTGGGACCCGTTTTTTGAAATTTGCGCCAAAAATGGTTAAAAAATGCTGATAAATAAAAAAAATCATAAAAAAGCCCGATTTTGGCACAAATTTCAAATATTTTTGGTGAAATTGGTCAAAATTCAAAAAATGAAAAAAACGGGTCCTAGATATTTTGATCTAGTTTTCAAAAATTAGTTTCAAAAACTTTTGGTCCAAGAATTTTTTTGTTACGGTGCACAAAAAAGAAGTGGGCCAAAAACCGTTATTTTTGGGATTTGGGGCCAAAAGTGCCATTTTGGCCCAAATTTGACCTCACAGATGAACTTATCAAGTCTTTGCCATTCTAAATATGTATACTTTTATATACTTTAGACCAACAATTTCGAAGTTATGAGGCCCGAAAGTTTCCATAATTCCAGGGTTCAGACCAACCTTAATAGGGAAGCAGCATTAAAATTATGATCCATGCTTGTTCATCCTACTACATAAGAGTGGCAGGAAGGATCTGAAACAAATTGGTTATTTTTGTCACAGAGAAGGCCGGACACAGCTCTTTTTGGAATTGTAAAATATCACTATAACAAAAATGTTACAACTCGATTGCCAAAATATTACAAAAGTCACTCTTTTTAACTGATTTTCATTTGTTCCTCGTACATTTGGAGAGTTACAGTTTCAATGACAAATGTAGATTTTGGATCTGAGAAAAGATAGTTTTTTTTCCTTTAAACAAAATATAGCCCTAAATTCTTGAAAATTAACCTACTATGATTTTTTTTTTCAGGAAGAAAGTGAATAGGATTACTGATCAAGTTGATGTTATTCCTAGCATGCTTAGGGAAGTTGATAGAATCATCAGCAGAGTGCCGATTATTTCTTGCTAACAGCTGCAAGTATCTGACCAAACTCAAATGTTCACTTTCCTCAATCCTTAAAATAAGTGTCTCAAATTACTCCGCCATAACGAAAACCTCTGAATGACATGGAAAGAGTGCTTGCACTTTTTGTGGCTACAACAGTCTCCAAAAGGCAAAGTTCATCTCTGTGTTTATAACTGTATATACCTTTAATCAGCCATGGGTATTTGGGGTATTAAATCTCATACACCATGATACCTAGCTAATGTACATTTTCATCAGTTCAAAACTCTTTTGAGCCATAGATGCCGAGTTAATTGTTGTTTACTGATGTTTCTAATCCTAGTACAATGTTTCTAATCATTATCTGAATTACTTCAACTAAAAAAAAATATTACATTTATTCAATTTACTGCATCTCTGTGAAGCAGGAGTCTGGACCGGATGAGAGAACTTGTACTTTTTTGAACCATACACCTCTTAATAACTTAATTGACCACAAGGCTCACACCTGAATCAGAAATGGAAGTTAAAAGTTCATAAGTGTGCAGCCTAGGGTGGTGTGTTTGACACATGGCATCAGCTTGCCCAATCAAGTTATCATTTCTGATGAAATTCATAAAGGCATCCAACCAGTCACTAAATTATAGAACAATTCACTCTCAAATATATTTTGACAGCCTAGATAGCTCTAGATATTTAGATGTATAGTGCAGGACGTCATTTTTTTGGAAGATGTAATTTGATTTTCCTCAGCTATCTAGTTCATTTGTCACATTATTGTTCGCTATATATATAGGTAACAGAGTGCATTCACAGCAGCCAATAGACAATCTTGTTAAAGAAGGAAAGTAAATTTCGAGCACTTATGTGAAGATTTTTAGCATAGAGAGTAACATTTACCCTGAGCCATAGCCAGAGGTATGCCAATCCGAATAAATCCACTTTTTTATGTAAAAATATTGAAATTTTGCCATTTTATGAAGGAAAAATCTACAAAAGGTCCACTTTTTAGGTAAAACTTTGCAATCTGCCCGGGCAAAGTGAATTTCAGGGGTAAAATGAATTTCGGGGCTGGGGAATTTCCCCCATCCCCCTGTGGCGCTGCCACTATGTAAAGCCACCAATTGCCCCTGGTAGCACTGATAGCACTGAATTAAAAAAAATTATGCGAAATTGCCTATTTACAGAATGAGAAGCACTGAATGTATTGTAGCATAAAGTTGTTCTGATGATTGTAATAAAAATTCCTTTTAAAAAAGGAATGGGCGGTCAATGGGAGCTTTCATGTGATGTGCTGAAATGTAACCTAACCATTTGGATACAATTTTCTTCTTTAAAACAATAATGTAACATTAGCATATTAAGCAAAGATTAGAAAAAAGTGCCCTTTGTTATAATGATAGTTGTATGACTAACTGACAGTTTAAACCAAATGACCTAATTAACAATGAAAGCTAATTAAAGAAAAAAAAATCAATACAAAATTTATACACCAGGTTGATATGTCAAATGCTTCAGGCTTCATCTTCGTACATGCAGGTGCTTCTCTCAATATCTGTTTTTTATTGTTTGTCTTTCTATATAATTAGTCATTGTGTTAACAGCACTAATTACCAGAATGACAGTTTTGTGACATCCGACTTCCTTAACAAATATAAGATGCAAACCATTTGATGGCATACATCTTAAAGTTTTTAAAAATGAGAGCATTGTCTCTTTGCAAACATACAAAATATGACAGAATTAATTAATTATAATCAACAACTGAAAAGGAAGCAATCGAGTGTGGAAAGAGTACAAGTACTGTACATTTCCTAAACCTTAATCCTTACACCTATTTCAATTTTAAAATATGTCATTCAAATTTGGTTTCTGGAAGTTCTTCCTCATAGTCCTATGAAACAGGACTTATTTTTCCCTGCCTCCCAGTTCCCCTTCTGTGAAGGACATGATGAGTGAGCCAAGACAAAATTATGTTCCATTTTAAGTTAGACTACTCCTTGACAGATGATGTTCTTTTTAAAGAAGAGCTTGAGGTGTGAAAAAGGCAATTGACATAAATTTTAATCCTTATTCAATGTTCAATTTTGAAATATGTCATTCACAGTGATGTATGATGATGTATTTTGAGGGAAAATAGGGAGGAGCAATTGACATCGTACATTTCCATAAATTTTAATCCTTGCTCAATGTTTAATTTTAAAATATGTCATTCAAAGTAATATTTTTTATCATAGTTGTTATAATTTTGTAACCTACAATGGGCCTCTTGATGAAGCGCTTAAGATGTTCGTTTCCGAGATTTGATTTCCTACTCCATGATCAATTTTAAAATATGTCATTCAAAATGATGGATGATGATGTATTTTGGAGTCAAAACTTGAAAATAGGAGGGCTTATAGATGCTGGTGAAAGGCAAGTTAAATTTAAAAGAAATGTTAAACAGATGATAAATTGATTGAATAATGCATGCATACATTTTTATTTTCATTGTTTATTTTCTTTTTTATTGTTTTATTTTGTGGTAGTTTAAAGTTTTAAGCAGGCTAAGACTCAAATATCCTCTGTAGAACCTACTTTCTATAGACCCACTTTAACTCTTACGACAAGTTTAATTTTTATTTAATTCAAAAATTTCAGAATTGTCAATTTTCATTACCATATTTGGCATCAGTATGAAAAATATATTAAAATGAGTACAAACAAGCCTAGTATTGGTTCAGTGATTTCTAAGATAGCTCTTGATAATTTGAGAAAATATCTTAAAACTTGGACTTTAAAAAGCCTATGAGTATGACCATATCATAGCAGAGAAGAATTTCAAAGTAAAGAAGCATGTTCAAAAGTCAACAGGGGGAAAAATGCCCACTTGGAAAAAAATATCAGTTATTAAAAATACTGTTCCGCTATAACACGAAAATTATGGAAATTATACAGAATGTCTCAAGGAGTCTTCTTCCCCATACAGTTAAGTGCACTACAAAGCAAACACGCTGTTGCATGTTTACGTGATGGATATTTCCTGTCCTATTTTCATGCAAGTAGAACATTAATGTATATCTTGGGCCTCTTTTTATGTAAACAACAATCAAGTAATGGAAGTTAATTCCTTTGGCATGAATTCCTTTCACAGCAGTCAATTCTAACACATTTATGTTTGACCAATATAAAATAAAGAGGCTAACAGAATCAGCTGTTATTTGAAAGTGGGCAAACTTTTTATCTAACTTCGAAATTCACAACAGCAGTGTGAGAAGTATCCACATATTTATTAGAAAATTTGAACTTTGTATTTTTCAGCTCGAAAAGTCTTGCGGTTCTTGAGACATTTCAAAATATCATATGCACCGTTGTTTTCGTGTAAGTTTATTACCGGAAAAACTCAAGCACCACATAGACGAAATGAGTGCAATATGTACATTCCTTTTCATTTCCTCTTTTTTATGAAAAAAAAAAATTGAATGCTCAGTGCCAGAAGTGGGTAAGTGCAAAAGCTGTGCCATGTATAGCTGCCATGTGTGGATGAGTACAATATACTGTGTGTAAACTGCCAAATGTTCACAGGGCAGCTACTGCACTTACCCACTTCTGGCACTGAGCAGTCGATATATGTAAAGTTAAATGTGAGAGTAGAATGTGATCTAAGTATTCAACTGGTCAAGCATGGTCAGCAATACAATGTACCATAAAATGTTGCTTTAACCCCCCTTTTACCCCTTCATGAATAAACAAGTATACCGTGTTGGCAAAACACTTTTACATTTACCAGAGTAAGATATATTGTTGTTTGGCCATCAAGGAATTATCGTACATTTGCTTTACAAACAAAGAAAAACAAGTTAAAAATAAAAGTTTCTCTACAAGTGAAATCAGCACTTGCAAATTCAGCAGGGAAGCTTAAGTGTTGCTGCTGGCAATTGCATCCAATTTGCACAAACTTGACACATTCATTATAAGAAGTCCACTGCTAAGTCAATTGGGGGTAATAACGGTGAAATTGGGATGTGATCTTCTTCGTGTGTATGTATGCGTGCAAATAATACGCACTTGCTTGCTTGTTGAGTCGTGATTTGATTTTCACAGATGGAATGCCGACCGCTGGGCATTATCAGTTTTAATATGCTGTAAGGAAATCGCTTTGTGATAAAAATAGGTATTGTAATTAGAAAATAAAGAACATATTAAGCTACATAAGATGACTTTTGATTTTTCTTTTTTTAAACAAAATAACACTGAACTGGTCATGTAGGCTTCTATCATCTATTCAGAATGACTTAATGCTTTGCATGCTAGCCATAGGCTTCAACATAAAAAGCCCAAATTTGAGATATTTTCTCAAAATATCAAGTGTTATCTCAAGAACCAGTGCACTGAACCAATACTAGGCTTGCTTGTACTCATTTTAATGCATTTTTCATGCTGATTCCCCAGCTGATTCCAAATATGGTCATGCAAATGTACCATTCTGAATTGTTTTAATTTTATAAGAAAATTTGAACATGTCGTCTCCTCGCAAAACCCGCATGGAGATGGTAAAAACGTCTATGCATATAAGCTGAGAAAAGTATATCCAAACACATACACTACATCTTGTAAACATACACAAAAGAACCACAATAATCTTGCCCTACCATAGACATACACATTGGAACTTGTTGAAAACTTTTTTTCTTCAAATATCTTATTTTTTGGCAAAAAATCCCTACACTCAGCAATTTTGTAAAGAGCACAGGTCAATTTGGACAAAATACAATATTGATTACTCAAATTTCCTATAATTGGTACAATTGTGTCAGATCAGGATATCAGGTCACAAAATATAAATCTTCCTTCCTACAAGAGATCTTCATAATATTATCTCTTCGCAGAAGGGTTTCTGGAAAAACTAAATTTAGTAATACCTTGACTTTTGCCAATCACATAATTGGTGCAATTATATCAGCACCACAAATTAGTCAAATATAATATGATACAACTTACCCATCTTCGTTTAACAAGCAACCCTCCTATCTCTTCTCAGAAGGGTTTCAGGACAACTAAAATTGGCCATAACTTGACTTTTATTATCCCTATATATTTGTATCAGACCAGTTCAGAGATAATAAGCAATTATTACATGTATCAATTTTATTTTTCTTACAATATCAAAGAAAATCTTCCCCAATCATCGTCTCCTCGATTTCCGTCAAACCCGATTCCAATCTTAGACCAGAAATTGATACGGATGACCACTGATTAGTCCGTAGTAGCTCCACATGCAACCCAGCATCCTCTTCTTCATCTCCCATCGATTGCCAAGAACCCCCGACCGCATCGATAATAAGTGTCACGAAACGACCACAATTGAATCTTTTCTTTCTCTAGTTTCAAACGTGATGAAAGAAAAGTGTTTCTACGATGGTCTAAATGGGCTATTCCAGTTGAAATCCACACTACCCCTGTGGAAGATTTTGGAAATATCTTTCACTGGGGGATTAAGTTTTTCAAATGTAATTGGTCAGAGTTAATCATTTATGGTTTTACCTATATCTTTCACAACTGGAGTGAGTATTTCAAATGGAAGTTACCTATCCCATTTGAAATTTATACTCCCTCTGTGGAAGACTTTAGCTAAATCTTCCACCGGGGTAGTGTGGATTTTAAATGGAATAGCCCAATGCGTGTATATAATTAGATGTGTAAATTAAATCTAGAAGCCCCTTTCTGATTTTGGAACAGGTGAGGAAATTGATCTTGATCTGATTGACTGGGAAAATTTAAGCTTATTTAATCTACGCAGCAAGATGATATGTTATGCTGTTTGTTCTTGATTTGACTCTGTGCAACTATGGGTTTTATATTTAGAGTTCTGTGATCTCAGAAAACAAACCACCCTCTTGTTAACCAGTGTGAATTTAACTAACCAGAACCTCCTTCTCATGACACAGTTCAGGAACTTGTATTCACTTTAAACTGTAATCTGTTGATATTCAGTTTTGGGGATGAGTTTTGACACCTGATACGTAAATTTCTTCAACAAGTTAATACAAATATGTGCCTTAAATGAACTGTGTCTTTTGGAGATGATGATAACTGGAATCATGTTCACAGAACAATTTTAACTTCTTGACAAATCGTGACTACGTCCACATTTCAGCACGAGTCAAATCAGCGATTTGATACCACCCATGTTCAAACGGTATCATCAGAATACATAATAAGAGATTATAATGTTAATTGATGGCGTTGAGTCCGCTTGACGTGCATTCTAACGACAGACTCCAAAACACAGGGAGGCCAATACTTATCCTTCCAATTTGACACTTGATGAAAAATGAAAGATGAAAGTATAGAGGAGATGAGAACAAAGGAAACTTAGAGATTATTTTTAGGAAAAGATACGTTAAATTGTTAATTTCCTACAACACACCGGTATTACACGCATGAAATAACTTACCTCAACATGAAATAACTTGTAAATCTAAATCTAAATATTCTTGTACACTCCGAGCAGAAGTCATCTTTATTTAAGGAACTGTTGAAAGTTATAATCTTTATATAAAACTGCTTATTAAGATATTTATATCCATATTTATTCCAAACAGTGATACTCACTTACAGAAGTCGTAGCTTTATGTCACATAACCAAAGACAAATTCATTCGTTTTGTAAATGGGCTTTTATTTCAAACAATCATTTAAACATGATTCAACTTTCAATTTATACATTTGACTGACTGACTATCTTGATTGACAAAACATCAACACACAGGGTAAGCAATTTCACTGGTTTCTGTCAAAGTTTGCCTTTGGGATATGATATTTACAACACAAGAACAACAAACTTGATGAATCTTTTCCCCGAAATGATTCATTTCACGTTTAAAAATGAAGATTTGGGGTTTGAGATTCGCTGAATGATTTAGATCAAACTTGAGAGATTTGGGTCTTGAAAAATAGCATCATGGTCTAGGCTAGACATTCTAAGTTGACTCATTTTATAAAGACCAATAAACTAACTGGCATTTTGATATCATATTAGGTTTGAATCAACTGTAACTTACAAAATGTGTCTGATCAAGCATATTGAGTAAGATGGCAATCAAACAGATTTTGAGATATAGAGCCAAAGTATGTGTTCAATTTCTATTGTTTCATTTCATTGTTTTTTTGGTCATAAAAATGACATATTTCAGGATTTTTGAGTTCACATTTGATGCTTTTTTCAGCATATTGTCTGGAAAATGAGCATTAAATTATATTGAATGAAAAAATGACGATTGATTTTGCTCCACAGGAGAATCAATTTGGTTGATTGTACATGTATCTTGTCATTATCGTGCAGCATTTATTTGCAGTTTTTTCGGGGGGGCATGGGGAAAAGTGAATTTCAGGGGGTAAAATAAAAATGCCTCGAAGGTGGACATTTTCGTAATTTTGGGTTTTACTGGGGGACAACTGGGGCAAGAGTTCTGACTGCCTGTTACCACCAGTGTTTATTGGTGTAAATGAACATGACAGAAATGGACATATCAAGCAATTCTCACAAGTTGCATTCCATTGTATTGTATCATTTGAAGTAGGGTTATTTTTCCTGCAAAAATACCTACCAAAACTTCTAAAAACAAATTCATGGAAAAATTGCAATATTTTCCTTGAAGATTCTGACCAAAAGCCAGGATATAGATGGTATCTTTAGCCACAGTTTATATTTGGTATTTTTATTATATCCAAATTTACCAGAACTAAGTTTAGGGGATGTTTAATCACCATTCCCCAATATTTAATTTCCTACACATATCACCCACTCAAAACAATTAAATTTCAACTTTTATCTCATTAATTTCAAATTTCACACCACAACTGAAAGTGGTGTTATAATATTGTTTCCCAAGTTTCGAGGAACGCAAACGTCATTGCACCTATATGTAAGTTAGTATGTTCAGAGATCATAATGTGAAAAAGTCATGAACCACAGAAGCTATCAGTGCTGATGTTTTCAGTCCAAGGTGTTTATTATCTTCTTGGAAATCCTCCAAATGCCTGGAACAGGTCGGTGTTGAATGCAAGAAATGTAACCTCAAAGATCATGAAGATACACTTTTACCCCCTACACATTCAACTATTCATTTGATAGTTGGGCAAAATCCTTTTCTGTCATTAATAAAAACCTCAGTATCCTTCAGTTGCATAGATTTCTTTTTGATATGGGGGGGGGGGGGCGGGGATTTTTCGTGAACCCAGCCAGCACCCTTTTTCAACATAATGGTTCAAATGCACACAAAAATTGATGGTCAGAAACCTACTTACAGGCGTCTGGGGATGATTGTATGGACCATCCCCTATCAAAATTTTGGGGCCAGAGGGAGATTTTATCTCCCCATCCCTCCGGGATCTCACACCTATGGTATCCCTCTACTGGAGATCCAGTGTTGTAATATTACTGTATTTTCACTTGCTTTTAAGGGGGTTCGAAACGATGTTTCTGGAAAACAGAAACTGAATTTAGAACCATTTGAATAGATTGAATAAGTTAAGCTAAATACACTGAGCAAAATGGTTTTTGTTTGAAGGAAATCGGACATACGGTTGTCAAGATATACATGTTTTTAGTTTCTTTGTATTCTATTGTTTTTGCCAATATATTGATGAAGTTAATGAGGAAAATTGGCATAATGTGCTCATGAATATTCATGTTTGCCAATATTATACCAATATCTTATGAATAAACCTTCATACTACTTTTATTTTATATGATTTTGACATGAAACTTTGCCAATGTGTTTCTATGGCCTAAAACATTAACATGTGATTTTCCCGCCCATCTAATTTGCATATTTGCATAATTAATTAGCATTATACTTAAAGCTAATTAATTATGCAAATATGCAAATTAGGTGGGCGGGAAAATCACATGGTAAAGGTTTAGGTCATAGAGACACATTGGCAAAGTTTCAGGTCAAAATTTTAAAGGTAAAAGTAGTATGAAGGTTTATTCATAAAATATTGGCAAAATATTGGTAAAAATTAATATTAATGAGCACATTTTGCCAATTTTCCTCATTAACTTCATCAATATATTGGCAAAACAATAGAATACAAAGAATCTTTCAACAGCAATATCTCAAAAACCGTTTGTCCGATTTGGCTCAAATTTTGGAATTAAGATTATTTTGCATATCTCTCTGCAACAAGTTGTGACTCAAAAACATTCAAATTCTTTCAAACACGCACATATAAATGTGAAAAAGACAAAATGAGCGGTCCTAGATATATGTAACAACTTTGCCAATAGGTTAAGTGCGAAGGGCTGGCTAAGTAACTCGTACAGCATGTAGGAAGGATGTTATAGCTTAGTAGTTAATCTGATGCTGTTATTACACGTGCCATACATAAGACGGGACATAAGTGTTGAAAAAGCTTACTGAAATTAACTTCTGATCTATATTATAGCTTCAATTTTCCCCTTTAAGCTTAACAATGTGGCATGCTTATTGTAAGTAGGCATCAGAAGCTTACAGAATATTTATACAGATGTGAGCTATAAGTGTGTCTCGCCCAAGCTGGAGTCTTACAAAATTTTAATGGGGCTTAACCTCTGCGCTCAGATCCTAGGTCTTTGTGCATTTTTTTTGGTGATGGAGAACGAAAAGCCCAAAAATGGTATGAACAGTGCCTAAATTAAGGCAGAATGTCAATCATCAGCGAGTAAGGACTGTTTACTTTGTTTTCTTTGTCATATAGCCAAATACGTCAAACACATTGAGAGAATATTGACTGCTCAGTACCAGAAGTAGGTTAAGTGCAAATTGCATAGCTGCATGCCATGTGTAGCTGCCATGTGTAAACGAGTACAATATACTGTGTACTGTGTGTAAATTGCCAAATCTTCACAGGGCAGCTATTGCATTTACCCACTTCTGGCACTGAGCAGTCGATGTAGGTTGTCTTATCTGCAGATAATTTTGGGTGGGTGGAATATGGAGGCGCTACCATGATGGTCTTCTTCACGGTTGAACAAAGGGGTCTACAGGTTCAATGCTTTTACATGATAGTAATGAAGATCTGATGTCAGTCAGATGGATGGGAACTGGACATTCTGATCTTTGTCAGAGAGATGGAAACTTGAGAGGAAAAGAACCTGAAAGGAATTTTGGAATAAAGTTTGGAAGAAAGTTTGAAAGAAAGAAAGTTTGAAAGAAAGAACATTTGAAAGAAATACAATTTGAAAGAAAGAAAGTTTTGAATGAAAGAAAGAAAGTTTGAAAGAAAGACTAAAGAAAGAAAGAAAGCAAGCAAGCAAGGAATGAAGGAAGGAAAGAAGGAAAAAGGAAGAAAGAAAGAAAGAAAGAAAGAAAGAAAGAAAGAAAGAAAGAAAGAAAGAAAGAAAGAAAGAAAGAAAGAAAGCGAGAGAGAGACAGAAAGAAAAAAAAGAAAGAAAAGCTATTAGATTACAACCTATACCACATTACATAAATGTATTTGCTCTATTGATTGTCATATCAAAACTAATTATAACAGTACATTTTAGTTGCACTTATTCATATTGATCACATCATGATGTATGTAAATCGACTAATGCCTACGTGTTTGATTAGTGTAATGGTCCCAATCTAAACAAAGTTCTGTCAACTCAAAAAATATGATTGACATATTCATACTTTTCATTGGAATCTCTTTTGTTTTATTTTTCTAAAAATTGGATTCATGAATATTGAATCTGAGTACAAAATTTAGAAGATTATTTTAACATTTGTACAAAAATGTATAATTCTAAATTAATTTTTAGCTTACACATGATATAAACCATGGTTACAATAATTTTTGTATTGTTTGCATAATCTAATATTGATTTTACAATATATTTATATTAAAACCTTTCCAATTTTCATATTTGTTTTGTTTAATGGGCCTAATCTAAAAGACAATATTTTGTTATCTGTTGATATGATTGACAGGTGTCACATGTTTTCATTTTAATCCAAAATTAATATTTATATAAATTTTGTCACTTTTAGTTGAAGTCCCAGTGACTAAAACAGTAGCAGGTCAAAGTAGTATTACAAAGTAAAATGCTTTCCACGTTCCAAATAAAATGGGCTAATCACCCATTCAGATAAACCCATTTGAAATTAGTACATGCCTTCCACAGAGGGTGTATGAATAGTACATGGAACAGCTATAAAAATTCCATGCAAAAGAGCACCATTAATTGCTATCCGAATCTTAAAATATATTATTTTTGGCCACACATGATTTAAACAGGGATATGAGACAAATATCCCTGATTTAAATGACTGCTTCACTGAACCATGCTCTGTAATAGCATTGTTTCTTCTAAATGATGAATCAAAACATATCAAAATTATGAAACATAACATTTATACATCATAAGCTTCAAGCTATATCAAATTCTGTGGTTTTCTGTATCATAACATCACTCACTAATGTATAAATAGTAATGATGACATCATCAGTTGTTTTCAGAAATGTTGAAACAAAGTATAACATCTGTTGCATATTCATGTACAATTTTGCTGGGAATATTATTTTTTCTCAGGCATTTCATTTTGATTACTAATTGGCAAGTTATGATGATAAACATTCAAAATCACATTAAATAAACATTATTCAAATTCCAATTTGTTTTACAAGACCTTCAAAACACAATGATAGCAAACTTACTGAATTCTAAGTGCATTTTATGACACATAATAAAACCCAATAATTCAAGTGTATAATGAAGTTAATAAAACCCTAATAATTTTTTTATTTCAAATTTTCTTGAAAAAAAGTTGTAAAGCACTTTTTTTGCCTCGTTAACATTCTTTAATCACAGCTTAATTAACATACTTTATTTCAAACATGATATACATCAAACATAAACAAAAACTTTCTTCACCCATATGGTAAACAGATTTCTAGAAAAAAAGTTTTCATTCCAGGGTTCTGGTTTGGACTCCAAGAGTCTGCCACGGTTGAGGCCAGGTGACATGACTTGTCGCCAGCCCATTCGGGGCTGGTACCTGTTCAGGTTTGGGGTCAGTTTACTCAAGAGATTATATTTTAGTGGTATTGGAATGATTTTTTTTTTTACTTTTTGTGGTTAAATTTTTTTAAAATATTTTAATTCGATTTGTTAGGAAAAGTAAGTATGTTTTGCCGTTTCAACGAATGAAAGCGAGTGAGTATTACCAAAGTTATGTTTGAATTAATATGACTTTAAAAGTTTTAGGTATAGGCCTAAAATGTAACAATAATAGTTAATATACAGCATCATATGGTCAGCAGAAGAAAAGTATGTCATTTCAGTGTCTTTGACCCAGGGTCCTTGACCACTGAACAGCGTGATATCATGTTGATAACAGATCTAAGAATCAAAATCTTCATCATATGGACCATATTGATGTCAAAGTAATTATCTATCCTATCCTGTGTCGTTTTATGGATAAAAATGACTCAAAATGCTATTGATGAAATAGTTGCTATCATAAACATCAGTTTTGCCTTTTCAACGGGAAAAATCCGATGCAAAATAAAGTTTTTAGGGCCTATAGCTATAATATGGGCATAATTTATGCATGTAGGCTATAGTATTGAACAATGTGCCCATTTGACATGCACTTATAGATAAATATGGTTATGTGTAGACAATGTGTTGCAATTTAGTTCTGGTATACCAGAACGAAATTCAAATTTCACGATTACTTTGCTAAGCGAATTAATCTGCAAGAAATATTTTGTACATAAACATTATGTAGCCAGAGGTTTCCAGTGATATAAAAATCTCAACTTTTTTGAGAAAAGTTAGGGGATGATGCTGTGGATCACGAAATGCCCTTTTAACTAAAACCTGCAGTCAGTGCAGTGTAGTATTTGTGACGTGGTATATCGAAAGCAGACACTTTTGGGCAGGATGGTAAATGAAGAAATAGCCAAAAATCTACCCGGGGTGATTTTTTCACGATTTGGGTTTATGATGTTATTAATGTTTAAAAGATTGTCTGATCGTTTCAGACCGGAATATAACTGGCATGTGTTTGAGACATTTTTTAAGAAAAAACCAACTCTCAACACTTGTCAATAATATTGTTAAAGGCAGCTTATCTATTATTAATATTAAAGGCCCATTCAGTGATTTGCTCATCCGGACGATCGTAAAAATCATCAAAATTTTGGTACCGTGCCTTTGTTATTACATAGATGTGCTAAGTCTGCGAATGGTTCAGCCAAAAGCCGTGTAGGCCTATTTAAGACAAAATAAGACATTTTACGAATCTGTATTTTTAGATACTGACAGTATCTAAAATTCGCTACAAGTATTTGAATGGCGGGGCTTGAACTTCCTCAGTACTGCTGTTTTCTTCATTTTTTGCCAAATTTGGCATTTCAAAAATACCAAATGACAATTTGAACGACTTAGGCCTATCCTTCTCTTTTAAGCAATTTATAAACAATTTTATTTTTTTTACTCTTGCGCTGGGATCACTGAATGGGTCTTTAAGAAATGTAGCGTATCATGTCAAAAACAGACATCTTTTGGACAGCTTATAAATTTGGAGGCTTTCACATAAAGAGCTATTTTGCTCCTACAACGCTTTTTCCCCAATAAAATCGGACATTCCTAAGCGAAGAAATTGAGTTATGTTAATAAAAAATTGTAAATTGAAATAACGTGGATAAAAAGCTGAAAAGACAAATAAAACCAGAACAGAACAATTTAGAGAACAATAATGAATTAATAATAATGAACAATAATGAATTAGGAGTTAATGTTTTCTGCAGTTTCAGTGTACATCTTCTCACCGTTGATGGTTTGGTGGACTGTCATGTAACATGGATGTAGTAAGCCGTGTTCCTAAATATGCCTTTCACATTGACCAAAACTAATTACAAGACCTCTTCTACATTGAGGCTGGCTTTCCCTTTTAAAGGGAATTTTTATTCATGACTCATATCAACAAACTAACCAATGTGGTTTTTCACCAATATTCAAAATATTTAACTATCTGTTTGTTTGAGGTTTTCTACAATCATAATCTATGCATAATATTTGTAATGCTACAATAAAATGGGCGTAGAACAAGAATTAAAAGTTTATCTTACACCTGGTTGAGATCAGAAAAGCTTATATAAGGTTCACCAGGTTAAGTGGTCAATGACCATTTTAGGTCTTCCTGATTTATAATAAGGGCAAAGTGTGCTTAACTCTCTTCATGTGGGTGTCGACTGCAGACGACATGTTTCACATTTTTTTTTAATTCGAAAATTTCAGAAATGTAAATTTTCGTGACCGTATTTGGAATCAGCATGAAAATTGCATTAAAGTGAGTACAAACAAGCCTAGTATTGGTTGAGTAGTTCTTAAGATATCTCTTGATATTTTAGGAGAATATTTCAAAACTTAGAACTTTTTCTGTTGAAGCACATGTATAGCACGAGAGTGTTAATCTCAAAGACTGCTAGACTGGCTATTATATGCTTTGTCTTTTCCTCACACAACTTTTGTTTTTAGAACTTCTGTATATGTTACATCATTGGATTAGAAGAAGTGAAAAAATAGGAATATAAATCTATAAATACAGATTAGTTAACCCCAACACCCTTTCAGCTGAAGGGGAAGAAGGAAATAAGGAAGAAAGAAGATCATGAATAGAGTTTTTATTTTCCTGTCCAGTTTTGAACCATGGACCGTCCGGTACCAAGGCCAAGACCAGGCATAGCAATTTGTTTTTGTTTTTTCTGCAACATGACACTCCACTTGGAGGATTTTAAACAAAAATCCTACAATTTTAATTTACATTCTTTCCCTGAATAAATAATTGCTACCAAAAGATAAACTCCATCTGTGTAAAGATCATCGAACTAGGAGTAGAAAAATAAACCAGTTACCCAGCTATCTACTAGTCTAGGCCTATACAAAAACCACAAATATTTTTAACCTTTAACAACATATTGTTTACTCCCTTTGATGTTTTGCCGCCAATTAAAAACAATTAAAGAACAATAATTAACACAATAATTAATTGAAATGAATACCTGCTCTATTATTTATGCACACATGTTTCTAATAACCTTTTGCATGCTAAAGTTGAGTGGCTCATAATAGGGTTGTTGATTAATTCGAGTTATAGAATCCCGGCCCCCATAAAAAAAAAGATTTTTTAAAACATATTTTTCATTATATAGTGTATTCTAAATCTAGCTGGCAGAAGCAAGTACAAACATTCCCTTTATCTACAGGTTACAGCTCAGAACACCAAACAGTCATACACTAAGATAAGCGTTTAACTCTTCACACAGTGTCGCATGCAGACGACAAGTTTTTAAAAAAATTGAAAAATTTCAGAATTGTAAATTTTCATGACCATATTTGGAATCAACATGAAAAATGCATTAAAATGAGTACAAACAAGCCTAGTATCGGTTTAGTGATTCTTGAGATAGCTCTTGATATTTTGAGAAAATATCTCATAGGCCTAACTTGCAAGTTTTATGTTGAAGCCTATGGCTACATTGTAGCACACAGTTGCTATTCTTTGACTATGAGGCCAATTTTGAAACAACAACTGGATTCGCTGCAAAAATCAGCTGAAAGCAGCTGGTTAACATGCATCTGTGGTGTCAAATGCACTTTTTACAGAGTGTTATTTGCTCAATGCCAGGTATTTTCTTCTATTTTTTGTATCTATAATTAAACATTATTATCGTAGTACTCATCACTTTTTGAACCACTTTATAGTTATGATCGTAGAGATATGTACGTGATGTGATAAATATTTCCTTTCATAACCTATAAAAGCTTAATTAATATCCAATTAAATTAAAGAACTATAACTCAATTATTCTTTTATCTTTAAATCTCCACGTCATAATTTAAAAAAACAAACAAAAAAACATTACAGCCATAATGTACGATATTTTAAAATGAATTGGGTTCATTTTTCGTGTCCTTTCATTTTACCTTATTATTTTGGCTTAAAGTGCTTAAAATGACTAGAAAATATTCCTGATAGTTGTTGCTACTAATATTTCACTACATTTGGTAAAGGGGTAAAATTAAAATTTGACCAAAATCGTATGATAAGGCTTTACAAAAATCTATGATTTTTTCCTATTGTTTTACTGTTCTCTCAGATCATTTTTGAGATAAATTTAATTTACTTCCAAACACTCAACTCCATTTGTAATTTAAATAATTACAAAAGAATAAATCAAATTATGAAAATAAAAATGGTTCACATCATTTTTCCGTCTTCTTGCAGAATAATTGTTTTACAGTCCTGATGTAAGAGATACATTTTACTTCCAGGCGCCAAAAAAATCTGCCTTTTTCATTTAACTTATTAGTTTGGCTTGGATGGTCAAAATACTGAATGCTAAATCTTATTGTGCCTTCATAATAACTTGTATTATTACATTTGGGATGAAGAATTATTGAGATATTTTATATATTAATTTTTGATCTCTATGCACCTGTCTTTTTGTTGTTATTGTTGAAGATTTTGTAGATAAATATATTTCTTGGTGTCAATATTTACGCTCACCATTTTCAAAATCTAAAGGATGAGACAGCAATGGACAATCACTATGGACCACAATGGCCTCATCCCAATGGCATAGTTCAATAACCTCAATTAAACAACCATAGTACAAAATTTGACCTCAAGTTGTAGAGTATGAGTTTTTGTACCCAAATTTTCAAAGGTCATTCAATGAATGTACAAATGTATTGGGTTAAAGAACTGTGCCCCTAATAGATGAGCATGTTGTGGATCCTAGTGAATACTAATACTTTTCACAACTCAATACCAATAATATTTCATTTATTTTCATAAAATGTATAATTAACAATTAATATTTTGCATGTTTATAATTAACAATTGATGACAGATATAGCATCAATATATTTATTTTGTATTGTAGTATACAGCTGCTTTTTTGATCTTCTAGATGGCAGTATTTGATAAGTAGACTTCCTGTCGCCTATTTTTGAAAATTGTATGCGATTTGGATCAAAATATATTCCAAACAACAGTCATTCACCTGTGCTTTTTTTGATCAAAGGCAAAAACTAGGATGCAAGTCACAACATATCAAAGAATAAAACAAAGATCAGTCTATATTTGCACTATTGAATTTTTATCTTTTATTATTGTCAATTCTTTGAGCTTCCCCTTATCTGATGGACTTCTGAATAATGCCAATGGCAAAACCATCTGGCCAGAGTCACTGGTCATACATGCAAATAGTACCTATAAAAACGTTTAAATTTAAACATTGTATTGTTCTTTGTTATTATTTTTGTGATAAATGGTTCACCTTTGAGCCTGTGATTACTTTCATTGTTTTGTCCCATAAATGCAAGAATGCTACTCAGTACTCACTCTTTCCTCCCTTTTGGGCTCAACAACGCATCACATGGAGTCCATTGTCATCAACAATTCTTCCTTCAAACACCCATTACCACAAATCACAAGTAGGTTATTCTTTGCAGCATGTGGATAAATTGGGCTATTCAAGTTGAAATCCATACACCCCCTGTGTAAGACATGCATGACCTTAATCTCCCACACAAGGAGTGTGAATTTTAAATGGAGTCATCCATTCAGGTAACCCCGTTTGAAATTCACACTCCTTGTGTGGAAGATTAAGGTCATGTCTTCCACAGGGGGTGTGTGGATTTCAACTGGAATTGCCCAATTGAAATTATTTTTGTGTGATACAAATCTACACCTCTAGGCTCTTGAATCCTCAACATGTTTTGGCACAAGACTTTGTAAGCGATAGACTCCTTCCAGCAAAGACCTGTCACCTGCCTGGCTTGCCTTGTTAAGGATCAAGATTAGGGCTTCCATTAGGCACTTTTAATTAAGCTTATTTAAGCAGATGTCTAAAGATACCTATAGTGACATACATTGTTACATTGGTTCTACTGAGGTTAAAAGGGTTCAAACTCTGTCAAAGGGTTCTATATGTGGTCAACAATGGTCAAGAGCTATCATTTTGATGTTAGTGCAAATTTAACCCTAAAATTTGAAGACAAAGCTGGTTCATGTTCAAACCAGTTTTGGTAAACCTGCTATTATTTTTGGCCTTTTGAAAAGTAAATTAGAAAATAATAAGAAAAATTGCATTCAAATTAGCACAATTATGCCATGTTGTGAATTAAACGTTCCTAAAATAGTGCTTATTTTGTTTGTAATAGTTCGGGGAGGTGTCCGCTGAAAAAACCCTAGAAGTGCGATGCCCCAGATCTGACATCAACAACAATACATATGGTTGTGAATGGGATTTGCTATAGGAGACAGTCAGCTCTATGGATCCACAGGATACATAGACCCTTAGGTCACAGAAGTGTGCGAGTATTATGCAGGTCGTTAGCGGGGTCGTTGGCCTGCCCGATTGGTTTAAATCAGCTTTATGTAATATAATTATTTTGTTGAATCATTTTGACAGCTTTAAAGAGATACAATTCCTTATTTATTCATTAAAATTTCTCAAATTGCCTGACAATTTTCGTCATGATGTTCAAAAGATAAGTCAATTTTGCGATAGCTGTTGGGCATCTGGCGACCCATACATACATTGGTATAAATTAATCAAGATGCAATTTCAGAAGACTTTTTAAATCAATTTTTTCATATCATTCTGCTACAAATCTTGATTTCCAAAATGAAGTTAAAATCAGAGGCACTGACCAGCTCATGTAATCAAAGCAAGTTTTGTGATACAGTGATTGAATGAAACATGTAAAATGTACGAAAACTGAAAGCAAAATGGTTAATCATTGATTAAATCAACTGCCCCGGGGGGTTCTTGATGTTGGAATTTGGGTATAGGGATATGTGGCTGGGATGCCAAAAATAAACCAACTTTGACCAAAAAGAGACCTCAAAAATATACTACTGTTTAATATTTTTGTTCAAAATTAATTAAATTAAATTACAGTCAAATTTCCCAATCACGAAAACATTTTCAACATTTTCACCAATTTGGCTAAAACATAATAAAGAATATGCACTTGTCCCAAATTTTTTGAGAAACTTGTGAAAAAGTACCCGATCTCAAAACCAGTTTTCCGGCGATTATGATCCAAAGTTATTATACCAAAAAGTCTGAAAATGCATCCCAAAAATTTGTTGCGCATTACTGTACCCAACTTTCCACTAAGAACACCTTCCCAGATCATCTGCTGTTGGATAGATCCTTTGCCTTTGCTTTATACATAAATAATGTTATCAGCATCACATGATTTAGCAAACAGTATTATACACTAGGATCCACAACATGCTATCAGGGGCACAGTTCTTTAAACCTCAATACATTTGTACATTCATTGAATGACCTTTGAAAATTTGGGTACTAAAACTCATACTCTGCAACTTAATGGTCAAATTTTGCACTATGACTGTTTTAAGGGATCTAAAATGAGCGTTTATTGCGTTTTTCGACAGTATTTTTTGTGGGACATGAGAGCACCTCAGACCTATCGAATTGCATTCTGAATACGAAGCATGTCTTTCTGATATCAAATAATTTTCATTTTTTGAAAATCACAATATAATAAAAATTTTATGACAAATTATAAAAATTTGATATTTGTCAAATTTTTGATATATAACAGTCCTCGAAGTAAATTATATAAATCTAATGACATATTCATAAAGTGTATGTAGCAGGGAGGAAAAGCAAACGGTCAATTGAAAATTTTGACCTTTCATATTGAAGATATGGATTTTTTTCCCAAAAAGACCTAATTTTTTTGGTGTTTTGGGGAAAAAAAAATCCATATCTTCAATAAGAAAGGTCAAAATTTTCAATTGATCGTCACCTTTTCATCCCACCTACATACACTTTAAAGTATAAATCATCAGATTTATAAAGTTTACTTCAAGTACTGTTAAATATCAAAAATATCAATTTTAATGATTTGCCATAAAATGTGTATTAAATTGCGAATTTCAAAAATCAAAATTATTTGATATCAGAATGACATTCTTCAGTATTCAGAATGCAATTCGATATGTCTGATGTGCTCTAATGTCCCACAATAAATACTGTCCAAACGCTCATACCCCAGCCCTTAATTAATTGAGATTTATGAAATATGCCATTGGGATGAGGCCATTGTGGCCCATGTACTGATGAAATGTAGGATTGTAGAACAAGTTTGGAAATCAAAGCTTTTGTCATAGTACTTTCATATACAGAATACATTATGTAAGGTTTATTAAGCCAATAATTTTAGATTTAGCAATGGCAGTAATACATTGAAGTTTGAAAACATATTGACTATGTATGCAAACATTGGAACTATGATACGATATTTTCTTTAGCGATACAAAAAACCCTGGCAAATCTGTACAGGATGAACTCTGATGAACCATTTTGATGTCCTAGTACTTCCAGGCCTGTAATATGAACCATTTGCCTACAAGTAATAATAATAAAAAAATGAAATAATCTTTTTTTGTAATGACAAATTAAATTGAGTTCCCTTTTTGAAAATACAATACACCAGCTCAATTGTTTGTTATTTTAAAATTGGGCCCACGTGAGTGATCTGTAATGGAATATGAAATTGCAAATTATTTTTAAATTTCATTTAGAGTATATTTTTGCAATCTCTAGCAATCACTTCAAATGGACATCAAAATAATATTTAGCATTTGAAAGAAACGAACACAGACAACAATAGGCTATTATGTTTTTATCAGAGTCTATTATCTAAATCCAGCAATTTTATAGTCTATCAAGCAAAAGTATTGTTCCTGAAAAAAAGAATATGTTTGAAACGATTCTTAATGATATTTATCAAAATCTGAAACTATTAATTATGTCATTACTTCATTCAATTCAGTTATATGAGTCAGAAAAGCTGATTTCAGAATTTAAGATAAGTCATCCGTCCTAACAAAAGTGGGTTTGTTAAAAGTTGTTCAAGCAAATAATATCTCTAAAGTTAAGTGTAACTGACTGATTTTGAACAATAACAAAGTGGTATAAACACCATAATGCCTTGATAGGTAATAATAAGTGGGTTTGCATGTTAACAAAACAGTATAATACATAATTGTGTACTTTCTATTGTGCTTAACAATGCATTACAATAGGGTATTGTATTAAGCATATTATGGCATCAAAACATGATAATAAAGTATTGTGTGTAGTTTTGTTTTGTGGTGTTTTTAACTTTTATTTAATAAAATGAATTACGGTATTTGAGTTATCAAAGTCTATGATTTCGATTAACTTTCTTTTGTACATAACAGATGACATGTCTGTGTTTAGGTATGACTAAGATAGACAGAGTAAATTGGTTTCAAATTAAATAAAAAAATCTTCGAAACTCTTTCAAATTACGGATTACTGTATCTTGCTTTCGAGAAATCAGGGGCGGGTAAAATACAACAATATCATTGTCAGAAACAAGCTCACAAAATATTTTAAATCGGATGATAGGGACCAACACTGCACCTTTTTAACCAAAGATGCAAAGTAGCCTACATTCTTTACCAAATAATTCATTAGCTAAGTTGGTAGAACATCTGTCTAGAGCTCTGGAGGTCCTGATTTTTTTTTTCACTGACTGTCATTTACAGTCATATGGGAAATCATGTTCAAATAAATTTCTAATCATCATCATCCATAGTCATGATAGTAGCATCCTATAGTTCAACCAAGTTGGCCTTTGGTCAAGTTATCCTAAATCTGTTCCTTTGCCAAGTACTATAGACTTGAGTGCACCTGTCTAGAACTCTGGAGGTCCTGAATTTAATTAATTTTTCCACTGGCTGTCATTTGCACTTCACAAGGTAATTGTCTTGATAATGATATTAATTCCTTAACATCATCATATCGTCATACCACATCATATAGGATCTGAGTTCAACAAATCTGCCCTAAATTTATCTCTTTTGTGGGATTTTTTTAGCTGCGCTTCCCTGCACCACCTCAGGCATCGCATACTGATCCATTGGTCCTAAGAGTCAACACTTGGCAATTAGTAAAATAGGATCTTGGTCTCATTTCTTGGGCTCAATCCCAAGATGATTCACGCATTTCTACTAGATTACTGATCTAGACCACTAAAGGCACGTTTTTTACTTATTTCTGTGTTTTCATGACGTAAAGGTGTTCTGTCATAGCCATAGCACGTGTATGAGCATGTGCGTATGTGTTTGTGCCATCCAGAAGTACAATGACATCTGAGTGTTTTGAATTATGTGGGCAATGAGAGAAATTCTTGTATGTTTAGGTTCTAGTTCTTCTTTTGGATTAGATTGCAACACTATGCAGCTTTATACCAGCAAAAACAAGTCTTCTTCTTAAAATTTTACAGCCCTGATGATGTGTGTGTTCTTCTTCTTTTTTGAAGAAAAATATCTTTTCTAATTATACCAGTAATTTAAAGATTGAAGTCATCTTCATTGAAAATAAACAACAAACAAAGAATCTTCTTGAAGGTCAGAGTCAGGGGTCTGAGAAGCATATTTTTGAAGATCAATGCTGCGATTAAGGGATATGTGACCGTACAGCGAATGAGCCGTAAATGTCCTCAATTGTATTCTGAGTTACAGTGTAAAATGGGCATGAAGGTCATATTCATAGGTATTTCAATTTGGTGCTACGTGTATCTCATTAAATGAGGTACACGTAGCACCAAATTGAGGTACCTATGAATACGACCTTCATGCCCATTTTACACTGTAACTCAGAATGCAATTGAGGACATTTACGGCTCATTCGTGCTGTACGGTCACATATAGGGTCTGTTTTTCCGGACCTTTTAAGTCCTGCAAAACCCAAGGGGTCCAAAGAGAATTATAAGAGGTCCAATGATTTTGGAACACTCTATTCTGAAGATTACGGTTTTCTGTGTCATAATTGGTTCCTTTTATGACAAAATTAGTTAAAGGATTTACATAATTTAAGCTTCCGTGCTTTATAAAATGTAAGGGGTCCAAACCGTCCAAAAGAAAAAAGTAAAGGGTCCCAGGAAGCGCAGATGCGCAAGAATGTGATCTCTGCTGAGAAGTTTGTTTAACTTTGAAGCAAGAAAGAAAATGGTATCCAAACCTAACTGGAGATAAGAATGGAAGAAATTACACAAACAAACAAACAAAGCTTACCTCAGGGTGTCCACCAACCAATACATTAGTACTCTCCAGGAAGTTATGGACGATACTGTTTGAATGTAAGTAAGCTAAACCCGATGCCACTTGGACTGCTACGGCATGGATGTAATGATCCTCTAGCCTGACGGAATAATTGATGAGGAAGTCTCGCAAGGTACCATGATGGTAGTATGATGTACAGATATATCTGAAGATAAATGATAAAAAAATGAAATTTATTATTAAATTTGATTGAAAGCAGTAATGACATTTTTGCACAGTCATCGCAGACAATCATTTTTGGTCTCTGAGTGTATAGGCCTATAGGTTTATATGAGGAAATTGACAGATTTGATATTGTTAAAAAAGTGTTTTCTTTTCAATCAATGTTCAGGTATAATTTCTAGGGTGAACATGTGAACATCTTAAAGAATAAGGCAAATTATCTTTCTAAAGATGAACATCAGCTATGGTATCCAAAATTCTCTATAAAAATGTCTTTATTTGTCCTTTTAATTTTTTTAACTTTTTGAAAGACCAACATTTAGCTATGAGTACAGGAATGTTAATTTCATGCTGATTGCTGGCGCAAATGTGCTCTGTGCCAACAGAGCTCTACAATTTATGTTTATCATACCAAATTTTGATGTCTGTCTTTCAGAAAAAAACCCCAAAGCAACAAATAAAAACCCGAGATTTATAGACCAGGGTTTTCACTCCTCCACGTTCATTGACAGTGGAGGTGATGCCATTCAAACAGAAATCTTGCAACATAGAGCTATGGTTCAACTCAGAGAAATTCCAAGTTCATGTTTAGGAAATTAACCAAGTGTCATATTTATAATATACGACCCTCAAGCTCAAGCTATGCAAATTGCTAGAAGTCAATATTATTTCAGGCTGAATTTAATCGGTATGATTATTTGCATTTTATTCTTGATTGACTATAATATATCAGTTATACTATCAAATGCTCTACATGCTATGCTTCAACATAAAAAGTCTAAGTTTTCTCAAAATATCAAGAGCTATCTCAAGAACCACCAAACCAAGACTAGGCTTGTTTGTACTCATTTTGATGCAATTTTCATGCTGATTCCAAATATGGTCATGAAAATTTACAATTCTGAAATTTTTAAATTTTTTTATTTTTTTATTTTTTAAACTTGTCATCTGCAGTCGACCCCTGCATGGAGAGTTAAACAACGATGCACTTTTAAGTTTATGTGTATGAATAGAAGCATCTGAAGAAATGGGCTATTCTAGTTGAAATCCATACACCCCTATGGAAGACATGACCTTAAATCTCCCCACAGTGAATTTAAAATGGCATTACCTGAATGGGTGACTCCATTTGAAAAACACACCCCCTGTGTGGAAGATAAAGATCATGTCTTC
Source organism: Amphiura filiformis (assembly GCF_039555335.1). Classification (NCBI taxonomy): domain Eukaryota; kingdom Metazoa; phylum Echinodermata; class Ophiuroidea; order Amphilepidida; family Amphiuridae; genus Amphiura; species Amphiura filiformis. The sequence continues at coordinate 62,312,482 of NC_092632.1, read as the reverse complement.
CATAGGGGGGTAGTCGTATAGTCTGGGTTACAGACCGTGTACCTGTATTATCCATAGGATGAGAAACTACTGGGAACCACACACTCTCGGCCTTTGCGGCTCAACCCCCCTTGATCGCGTGTCCCCCACTATCACGAGTCTTTGACAAAGACTATAGGGGGGAGGATGGATTTCAACTGGAATAGCCCAATGTAGAAGATAAAGATAACCATCAACTGCACTCTTTCTGCACTAAATTTAAAACCAAAGCTTCCAAAATAGAATCATCAATGTGTGTTTGTGATGCCAATAGGCCCAATATTCAGCAAAGGGTAGATCCTGGGGTCGATTACATAATTATTTGAATCAGTTTGAGTCAAAGACAGGTGTTATGGGTGATCTGTTTACAAGACCTTTTAGGTCTCCATAAGATTGTGTCACCACAATTTGAGTGGGTTTTGTAGGGAAGGGGCAAGGGTGTCAGAATTGAAGGGGATTGTTTGCAACTAGGCTACTTGAAGCAGGTGTATAAACAAATGTCCCAACAAATGTAGCAAAATCAAGTATATGCACAACCATGGCACGAAAAATAAAACAAGTAGTGCCTGAAATGCACATTTTAGATCTTTGTGAATAAAAATCTCACCTTTTAACAGATTTATCTTCTATCATAACCAATGATAACATAAACTTGGGTGCATTTTGACATTTAAAATTGGAGCAGAGTACCTTCTTGTAAAAATTGGAGTACCTTACCTCTATCTATGCTTTGGGCATGCTTGTATAATTGCAGCTGGTATTTGATGTGAAGGGTTTTTGACCAGAAAATTAAATTACATAATAATATAGATGAAGAAAGCTAAGCAAGTTGTTAGCAGAGAACTATCCAGAGCTGATTTAATTTTTTTTTTTTTTTGATAAGAAAGAATTATTCAATATACATATTTTTATAGACCGTTTAAACAGGGCACAACAGGGGCAGCAAAATAGGTGCATGCAGGGGCGGTTTTAGAGGGGGCTCACCCGGTGCGCACCCCTCTAATTTTTGCAAAGCGGCGCATGACTTTATGTATTTTTGCAGAGCAGCGCCTAGCGCCGATGCCGATGAAAATTCCTGGATCCGCTCCTGGCATGCAACAGGAATGCTAGCAATATTCTCCATTTTTTTTCAAAAATTTGAACATGGCATCTTCTGCATTACAAACTTATTCCACATACAGATAGGCTCCACCAACTCTGTTTATAAACACAACAATGCTTTACTATTATAACTCAAGTTCAATGCTGCCAGTACTCCCAATGGGAGAACTAAACTGGTTTACTAAACACACATGACCAAATGCCCGCCAAGCAGCAGTAAGCCTGGTGGATAGTCACAGCTTTTTTCTCGCAGCGGCAAATCGCCGCGATTTTTTTCCCGCCGACGAACAGCGACTTTGTCGCACTTGTTCAGCGGAAAACGCTAGCGAGCCCATTTTTTGTCGCCGACGGAGTTGCGATAGAAAAAGTTCCAGTAGAAATTTTTCTACTGGAAACGATTTTAGCTGGCGATTTTCTGTGCTTGTCCAATCAGGTCTTGTTATTTCCCGACGTGACTTGCCCCAAGTAAGTATGAAGAAATCACAGACATCATGGGAACTTGACCGACGAACAAATTGAACAGCTTTTATTAAAAGTGGAACAATATCCTCATCTCTAGACTTCTTACGTCGGGTGATCATCGTGATGTCCAAAAGAAAATGAATTCCTGGCAATATATTGCTACTCGTTAAATATCGAAGGTGTGGAAGAGCTAGATCTTTTGAGCGCAATTTAATAGTCGGTAGGCCCTATGAGCATCATGATGTGCGGTGATATAGGCTACTTTCATTGGTATAGGGCCTACATTACCACTGTGTAATTAATTATTATTAATATTTTACTATAGGCCTATTAGGTTTTAGGCCTGACCGTTTCCGCCGGAGTTATTTTCCTACATATGATCTATTTCGCGGTAAAAATATTCAAAGCACAAGAGACTGGAGAGAGAGAGAGAAAGAAAGCGCGAGATCCAGAGAAAGAAAGAAAGAAAATCTTAAATTGTCCTTCAAAACCACTGGTATCCTATCGTGCATTACTTCATACGAAAATGACACTGTTATAAAATGCATAAAAACGGACAAGACGCTATTATTTAGGCAACATATGTCACCATCATAGACTGGCAACGCCAGCCTATAATTTTTTTTTCCGCAATTGAAAGCGTGATAAGTCACACACTTTCGCCGAAAAGTCGCACCCGTTGGCGCGAGAAAAACGCTGTGACTATCCACCAGGCTGTATACTATTTGTCCACATGGCTTCATTGCCAAGGGAGAATATGTAGTAGACCTACATTTATGATCTATGCTTGAAGTACCTGAAAAGGCAAACAAATCCAGGAGTTTACAGAGATATTCCTCTGGATTTGCGTGACACATCTGACATATTTTACTTTAAAAAGTGGAATCCTAATCAAGGATTTGATGTTGAGGTAAGATGTTACAAATTTAAGTTATAATTTAATTAATTCTTTGTGGCATGTTATAGAGCTGAAGACTTTATTTATACAATATAACATCAAATGTTGCAACCTACAGGCCTACAAGGCTCATGATTGTCATTGTTACTCAAGCATTTATCATAAAATATTATTATTCATTGTTGGCAGAAATTTTAAATCAACGTTAATTTCAGGGGAAAAAATCAACACATTTTGCGTAAAATTGCTGCAAAAGATTAAAAATTTTGCAATTTTGGGTTTTTACTGGAGGGGGGGGGGGCAAGAGTTCTGACTGGGGGATTAGTTTCATTCATTCATGTATTTTGTAACTTACTATGTTTGTCTGTTTCATTTATGCTTACATTAGGTACTCAAGGAAGAAGAGGATCACACATTAGTACATTACAAAAACGACTCCAAAACATTTGATCACGGGATCAAGCATGGCTTTGTCTGTAGTCAACAAAATACCGCATCCTCCACTGCCATATTCAGCAAGAGATAAAAGCGAAAAACTTCTCCTTAAAATTAAGGAAAAACTTGTATCACATGAGACGATTGAAGTCATCATCAACATAGACTGCTCTGAGGAATTGTTCACCGAATTATTTGACTGTGACGGTCCTATCCATCCATCAAATAAAGAACTGGAGCCCATACTTGGTAAAAACTGGTGGATCTGCATACTCAATAAGCACAGAGAAACTTGTGTTGTAATTGATCAGTCTGTGTTCATCGAATTGCAAAGACGTCAACCTGTCATCGAATTTGTCGAGGATAACCAAAATAACCTGCAAGAACTGCGACGAGAGAGAGCACCACATCTGCATTTTTCTTTTGTTTGTAAACCTTATGCTTGCATTCGTTTGGATATGTTGGAAAACCTGTGAACATCAACAGTGGCAGCCCCAGGAATGCCCCACTGCCCCCCCCCCAGCGAGATAAAACAAACTTCAAACAGGCCTATTCGCTATTGTAGTCCGACATCACTTCCTGCCGAGGTCACAACTACTTCCGTAGTGATGGTTCAAGCGGTTGCATGACAACGCTATCTACGCTGTACACGTCGATGTTCTGCTATTTGAAAATCACGTTTTAGCCATTACTTATGGGTTTCACTGCCTAAGCTTTAATTGCAAGATGTTTTCCTTCTGAAATCATGAGGTTTCAGGTCTTTAAATATGACTGGTAATTTAAAAGTTTGATATATAAATTCCATACATTCAAATCGCCATTGCGGTTTTCACGAAAGCGTGCTCCAGTCGTTATGTTAACCCCCCGGGGTCACCAATATGACGTCATGTCTACGATAGCGAATAGGACCTATGATAATGACAAGTAATTTGATAAGATCAGAGACACAGAACATTCTTAAAGCTTTTTTCTTTAGTCTCTAATCTTAATGATATAGGCCTACCAGGCATAAACGAGTGCCTAGAAATTGTGGTGTGTCATTTTCTATGATTCACTCACTCTCCAAAGGCCTAATCTCGTCAAGGAAATGTACGCGTCTGGATGCTCACTTGCATTTCCCTATTTTTACGTAATCTAACAAATCGATTGAGAAACATGGTATTGTCTTTTTTACAGTATACAAGCTCGACCAGCAAATCCATGTTAGTCATCTAAAGCCAGAACATGATATTTAAGCTTTGATTAAGATGGAACACTGATATGATATTTTATATGGGTGAAAAAACGTTTCCACAAACCTCACTTTCCTAGTGCCCTGGGAATTACTTCAGGTTTCTAAAGGGAATTTACTACACAACAAGGATCACTTTAAATACTGGACTTTTGGAGAAATTTAGCACATTGAAAGCTATATTTGAGCTCATTTGATATATTTACTCCCATGATACTAATGCTTACAAATCCCATGCATTTTTCTATAAGAGAAAAGTTTGGTCAAAAAACCTATTCATTTTATGAGATAAATCCACAGTGAGGAAAACAACTTACTTTTGTCTGATATGTCAATTATAGTATACTTGTACTTTGGTGAGGGAAAAAGACAAAAAAAACCAACCCAATAACATAGGCCTACAAACTTCCTAACCCTGTTCATTCGTTTGAGCCTTCAATCATTCCTTCATTTGTCCATTCCACATTATTTTGTTTGTTTGTTCATTCCGTTGTTTGTTTGTTCATTCATGTTTAACTTGTCATTGATTGATTGATTGATTGATGGATGGATTGATCTTTTGATCAGTTCTTACATTTTCTACCGATTTTCCTCCCCATCAACATCATAACACTTCAAAGTCATCCTTTCCTAAATACACAGGATATCAAGAAATTGGTAAGCTTTTTAGCCATCAGGGCTGTGACCTTGCACTTGACCTTGAATGCAATAATACCTCATGTATATACCAAGGGAATTCAATGCAGACAAACAAATTGTGCCAAAATATGACAAGTTTATAAATTTAAGCCTCAGATGCAGACAACAGGATCTCAAATATATGCAACTCATCTGCCAGGAGAGGTTCTTTAACCCCAATATGGTTAGGTGTGCATGGAATGAACTTTGCATGAACTTTGAATTTGTTGGGTACAAAAACTAATCCTCCACAATTTAGAGTCAAATTTTGAACTGTCAGTGTTGAATGTGGCTGATGAAACTTTGCCATTAAAATGAGGCCATTTTGGCTAGGAGTTCACAGTATATTGCCCTGAGGTAATCAATGGTTTGAGCACAAGTTCAAAGTTGTTTTTGTACATATTTACTGGATGACTTGATGATGTTGTGGTTCATTCAAGATGAAAATAGATGGTGGTAATAGAGTCAATTGTTTTTGTGCAAGTTCATTCCTAATAAATATTCCTGGTAAATATTACTTGATAAATAAACAAAATAAGTAACATTCCAGCTCAAAGTTAAAGGGGAGTCTCAATAAATTGTGATCAGAACTTGGGGACTCAGTTCCAGGGGTTCTACCCCCAGGTTGAAAGTTTCTGCAGTAACATAGCCAGGATATGATTTTAGGGGGCAAAGCCAAATTTTCGTCCCCATTTGTAAATTTTCTGTCCCATCCTTTGAAGGACGCTTTACTCTTTGCCGTCCACATTTTATCCCTGAAAATTCTCTGTAGGGGATGTTTCCTCCCTCTCAGCCCACTGGCTACGCCCCTGGGTTTCTGGGCACACTTCTGATGATTTACTTGACTTGAAGATGATAATCTTACATTTTTGGACCCAACTATATCAGAATCTTGATGATTTCCATTTTGTAAGAAAATACAAATTTACATCAGGCTGTATGTCGCAATTTTGGCCCAGTGAAAATTAGATTTGGCACACACAAATGTGCAATGCTGTATTACAATTTGAGGAATTACTAGCCAAAAATGGGCCAATTTGAGGGAAAAATGCTTCATTTGGCACACCCAATTTCCAGAGAGAGTAAACTCTGATTTACATACCCAGTGTTTTTTCAGTGATTCAAGGTTTCACTGAAAAAACCCACTATACATAAATGTTTAAGGTAGTCCTTTCGCACTTTGAGGTAACTTTACATTAAAAAGAGCAACTATTTTTTGTTTCACTTTGCTGGTCTCATCTTGTTATTCACAAACAAACTAACATTTGAAACTAAACGATTGATCATATATTTAAAACCTGAAGTTTTCTCAATTTTCTAGACAAACCATTGACCATGGTGTAAGCAGGGGGCTTTCACTTTCAAGCAGCAAAACCTCATCAACTGTGCGGCATGCGGTATATAGACCACTTGGCATCTGACGTCATTGCCCGGCAGTATGCGCGCGCATTATGGCAATTTCAATTGTTCTTTGCCCTGCAGTGTGCGTGCGCGTCGTAGTCTGCTAAGGGCACGCGTGCATTTTAAATCGCCCGCCACATTTCATATAGTACAGGAAAGCCATCGAACAGTGTAGCGGCTCGTTCGAGTATATCGATAGACGAGTCCCTCGCCTTTGTTGATAAACAGTGATGTCAAGTGGTCTATACACATGATACAAGAGAAAGCATTGTATGCGATATTCTAATCTTCCCGACACCTTATTCATGAATTTTATCTCTAATCTGGTCACACTGTGCACCAAACAAAATGTCATGATACCTGCTATTTTGACCTATTGTTGTTTGATCTTGTTTGTATGATAATGAGTTTTTGGGCGATAATCGCGAAGCGATTTTCGACCCATATTGCGCTGGGTTTTGTTCTACTTACTTCTTCACGGCGTTTCAGAATAAAAATGAAATATTCGTGCTGTCTATGTAATCAGGAAACTACAGAGGCGATAGTGTCCATTTAAATTTGTCATTACTACTTCATGTTGATATTCAAACAGTGCTATAAAGTTGTCTTACCAAGGAATATGTTTGTATTAAAAGAAATAATTGTTTTACAACTTCCATGAACTAGCATTACTTTTATGCAAATCAGAAAATTGCAACAGATATTTTTCATTTCTCTCAGACTGAGCAGTATTGCCAGATTGTACGTACAGTTGGGCTACATTATAATAGTCTCATTATAGTTTTATTGATACTGGCAAAATACTTGCTTGCATGTGCTTGTTGTTTTACCATAGCGTATAGAATATGTTAATGATACTTGGCCTTCACTTGGCTCTGCTGATGTAACATCAGTAACGCCCTCACTCAGGCTTGCTGGTTTAACGAGAATCCTTTAATCGGTGTAAATGAATAAGTGGAGCTAAAAGGCGCAAGGTACCATTCGAAGTAAATTATTATACATGTACCGTGCCAATTGGACTTTCTGAAGGGGGGGTTAAGATGAGCTGTAAATCTGTGTATATACTAGATAGAGAGACCTGATACTGCTAATAGGCCTAATATCTGGGTAAACGTGGAAGTTAACTAAAGAATGTCATTTATATTATGACACATTTAAAGCTAAAGACAAAAATGACATGTGAAAATGTTATTCTGATGGCATTTATTGTTAGAACACGGAGATAAAATAGCATTGAATTGTTAGAAGATTTATGCACTTCTCACAACACACGCATCATGGTCATCATGATATCAGGTAAATTACATTTGATCACGCACTAAAAACTTCACACTGTGGAAAGGACATTTACAACCATGCATGACTCATAGATGGATTGATATGAATATTTAGTAGGTACCGAGATTACCCAATCAGCGCACAATGCCAGATTTGATCACGCAGCAAGTACCATCATGATAATGCACTACTGTTACGTCATGCGTGATTTTCATTGATAGAGCACGGTGATTTCCGGTAAATGATAGACACCTAAATATGGTAATTTTGCAAACATCTATTGATTTTTATTGGTTGAAATTGCACACGTGTTGTTTTTTGTTTACATGGCCTTTAAAATGAGACCGGTTCACAAAATATTTGAGCACGGGAAAGGAATATAGCGGGTTCATTAAAAATATTGGTTCCCAGTGTTGCACAGTGGCTAGGTGACCGTGTTATGGCTATGTAATTACCAGTTGCTCGGGGTTAATATCAGTTGGAAGATGAGTTAGTAAAATAGTAATATTGCACAGTAATAAATTATAAAATACACCTAGTTTTGAGAAGCTGAAGGGTAGAGGTAAAATCTGAATGTGGTGCTGAAGATATACGATAGAGCTAAGGGTGGTGCAATAATTATGTGTACCCGGGGGTGAATTATAGGGGGGGCAAAGATTTTTGGCAGGCCAAAAGGGGGGGGGCAAGCATTTTTGGCAGGTCGAAAGGGGGGTCAAGCGATTTTGGCAGGTCGAAGTCGGGGGGGCAAGCAATTTTGGCACAGATATTTTGGGCACCGCTTCTATATTACGCCCTAAAAGGCATAGGAAAACGTTACGAACACGTTGAAATATGCCAAATTTCCTGCTCGCTGCACTCGCATTATATGTTAAGACAATTTAAGGTTTTAAATTGGGTTCCCAAAATCTTGCATGTGTAAGGGGGGGGCAAATATTTTTAGCACGTCAAAAGGGGGGCAAAGGTTTTTGGCACGTCGAAAGGGGGGCAAAGGTGTTTTGGCACGCCCAAAGGGGGAGCAAGCGATTTTTGGCAGACCATTTTGAGAATTCACCCCCCCCCCCAGTTGGGTCCCTATACGTGCTCTGTGTGTTGCTGTGTGAGTGGGCCAAACATGGCTGAGGCAATTAGTGGAAGATGTCCACCTAGTTTTCGTAACACTTGACTTTCATTTACCTGTGTTTTCATTGGTCAATAATCTAATGACATTCATATTTTGTTATGGATATGACTGATGCACATAAACTTATTTACATAATAATGTCAACGTAATAACTACTGTGTTATGATGGTGCTTTTATGTTATCTCGATCTTTATAAGATTCTTTTTCCAGTAGGCCTATTATTAAAATTACAAAACTACATTGCATGTGTCTGTAGTAATTATTTGTGTTTCTTTTGAACCACCCTTTTGACAACAATTGCCTATCAAGAATTATGCAGTGTGTTTTTACTACATGCCCTACTTGTCATTTGACAAACGTACAAACATGCTTATTATGAACAATCCCATTTATAAAAACAGTTCGAATAAAATAACTACACCTTTATCTTGGCACTTCCTCAGTGGCTCGCCCTATTCCTTTTTAAAGGAATTTTTATCTGATGTGCCCCTTGCTGTAAAAATGGTACAATTTGAACAATTTTGTCCTGTTATCCTCATCTGGTAAAGTGCATGTTGCCCTTAAGGTTAAAGCGTTGGTGTGGTTCATCGGTCTTCTTTTGGCTTTGTAATGATGCGCTCTTCACAGAACTATATCTGAATTTTGAAAAACTGGCTTGACTGTATCCAGTTGGAAAGTGTATGGTTTTCAAATGTCATCTTTATTTGAATTGGTTTCAATAATTATAAAAGAGACTGTTTTTATGAAAATCTGAGCATTCTTTTAGGTTTTGACCCCTGTGGACTCTCAAAATGTGACTTTTGACCTTGTTGCTTCTAACTCGAGAACCATAGGCAGACATCTCAGATAGGTCAAACTATACTTTTTCTGAATCATTATGATCAAAGCAATACTTGGGTGTGTTTTATATAATAAGATCTGAGCAAGTTTGAAATTTGACCCAGGCATGACCTCAACTCTTTTCTGAGCAAGGTGCATTTTTGCCACCAACATTTTTCCCATTCTTGGACCTTTAAATCACAAAAACTGCATCGAATTTCCCTTACTTCTTGACTAGTACAATCTGGGAGATATTTTTTGGTGATTTGTGACTCAATAATAATGTATATCATTCTTTTCCATTCTTCATGAAAACAAAATACCAAATTGCCAATTTCAGTTTAGTCATGCATAGACCCTGAAATGTCACACCAGAGTATGATTCAGAAGCCCTGAATGTCTACATTTGTTTTTTTGCAAAAACATTTCAAAATTGAATGTCAAAATTCATGTTGATATCATATAAATAATAATGTAATATCATAATCTATGATGGATAATAATCTGGAAATGTATGATTTGTTTCTGGTCCCCGAACATAACATTTGTGTCTCTATGGTCTTATGAATAGTCACATGGGGGTCTAGGCCATGATGTATGGCAATCAACTTGACCCCACAAGGATTACAAAACTCATGTTTATAAAACTCAAATGTCTCAATGCTGTCAAAATTGGAACATAATAATCCTGACAAATCAGCAATTCAAGATCAAATGCATTTAAGGGCACATTTTATGGCTTGATACTTTTGCTCATTATTTTACAACAAAGTACATTTAGAGCCCGGATTTAGGGCCTAATTTGCATGACTGGGTTGCATAAATATAGATCACTTTCAATTAATTTCTATCATCTCTTTTATTCTGCTATTGTTTTGTTTTACCAGAAATTAAGATATCTTACACTTCCCATGATGCATTTCATTAGTACTGAAATGTACCTCATTGAACAGAGCACATCCAGATCTTGCAAAATGTGTATTTCTTGACTATCGACCATGTTATTCTCAACATGAAAAAAAAAGAACCTGTGTACAAAGTAATATAGGATCGAGCATGGCCGTAGCAAGCGGGGCGGCCGGGGATGCCATAGCCGCCCCACTTTTTGAGAAATTTGTTATGTTTTTCTTTATATCTTCATTTCAATTTGGGCATATATTTGTAATTTGGCCGCCCCACATTTGTGATGGCCGCCCACATTTTCCAACCTTGCTACGGCCCTGGGATCGAGTGTCATCATAATACTAATCATAGAGAGTTTGTGCGTCTGTCCACGCTCTATCGTGTGCACGCGGAGCTATCGCATGCTCGCAGAGCGTGTCCGCGCGGAGCTATCGCATGCTCGCAGAGCGAGTGCGGGGAGTACCGACGGGCGCAGGCATTGGAAAGCATTATAGAGTGTGCATGTGACTAACAGGTGCACCTCATCGGACCAGGACCAGGTAAGGCCTATAACCCTTTATATTAGGCCATATTGCGTTCATAAACATTTCTCCAGATTGATTTCATTACTTTAGTAGTAACGGCCTACATCCAGATACCAGGGGTGTTTTCGGGGTCCTCCAATGTAGTAGCAGGGCACTCAGGGCTCACCGCTACAAAACAGAGTTGTGTCAAGTTGGGTCTTGATCACTAAGAAGAGACGCAGGCCAATATCATAGTAGTTTAAAAGGTCAGGGCAGGTATATGGGTAACGGGTGTTTGGTAATAATAGAGATAGGCCTATTATGAGAACCACCCAACCCGAGAACCGCGAAATCTAGTTTGATATAATAATGAGTTACAAAGGATTATGGGAAGGGTTTATAGATATCTTTTCGGATATTTTACTCCTGGACTTTGTATCTATCTGAACTGTGTGTCTGGCTGTCCAATTTGCTTCTCACCTGTCTGTCTGTTTGTCTGTCTGTCTAGTATCATCCTATATCATGTATAATGCCGTCTGCCCTCATATCCCCTTCATTATGTCTATGCCTACCAATTGGTTTGTCTGCATGTCTCTCTGACTCCCTCTCACTTCTCTCTAATCGGGTCTCTAATTTTCACAGTTAATCATGAATGTGTTTTTCTTTAAATAGCTCATTTGTAATCAGCAAAAATATTTTATCCAATAACATTTAAAGTACAAAGCACTGTTGTACACGACAGACTTTCCATTGTTTGATATCTCACATTGCACTATATTTGCTATAATCAATGCTGCATTCATTGATTAGAACGAAAATTTCCATTAATAATTTTTGCATCCGTCAATACTAATATTATCTGTGACACACTTGTCCCATGGAGTTGATAATATTGATATTTTATTGTGTGATGATATGTAGAACATGTAGCAAGTATGTTAAGAATCTCACACAGGTGGTGGTTCCCTCGGCAAAATTTGCGGTGCTATGGTGATGTCAGAATAGAAACACCTTTTGTAACACATTTTGGGAAAAAAGCTTGACAATTTTACCCATCATTATTCACAGTTTCCCAAGGCAATCCAGTATCTTATACTTTGTATCATTTCATCTTCTTCTAATTCAGCAAATATATTTAGCATACAATTATATTGGAAAAGCAGCATTGAATCTGATGAACAAAAAACCCTGTTCTATGGGCTCGGCTGACCTAGATTTTGCATTCGGGGGTTTCCTTTGCAAAAGTAGACTGAAAATTTGAGTGGAAAATGTGAAAAAAAAATGTGTAAATTCTTTTCAGATTTGGATGATTTTTTATGGTTATTTGAAAAAACAATGTGCTCAACCGACTGTCCCTACTACAAATTTATGACACTAACTTAGAATTAACTTTTTTTTTAAATTTGCGGGACTTGTTCATTGTCTTCAAATTCTGGTGCATCATAAAATGACACAGGTGGTTCACAATATCCTTTCCCCTCTCCCACCCAGGGGAGAGGGCACAGACTCTCACCCAGGGAATGGGGACACAAGTACCTACCTTTCTACTGAGATGCAGATGTTCATGATTTCCCCTATCCAATCTTGTATGATAACTCTTGGAATTCCACAGATAACAATATACCTTCCCCTTCCCTCTTCCACCCAGGGGAGGAAGGCACAGACTCCCACCAAGGGGGGCAGGGGCACCAGACACCTACCTTTCTACTGTTGTTCTTCTCCTGAGATGTAAATGTTCATGATTTCCCCTATCCAATCTTGTATGAGAACTCTTGGAATACCATAGATAGTCCACAATATCTCTTCCCCTTCCCTCTCCCACCCAGGGAGATAGTCACAGACTGCACCAGACACCTACCTTTCTACTGTTGTTCTTCTCCTGAGATGTAAATGTTCATGATTTCCCCTATCCAATCTTGTATGAGAACTCTTGGAATGCCACAGATAATCTACAATATTTGGATGTCTTTCCAATGCATTCAGTTTGGCCAAGATGATGGATTCAGTCTTCCACTGCTGAAAATTACCCTTCATGAAGAGCTTTAAGAGTCCTTTCCTTGGGGAGCCATTTGAAGCTTGCCACTCTACAACACCAAATGTCTGAAAAAAGCGAAGAAACAAATGGTTAGATTAAAGCGTTAAACTTCATACTTACTTCAGTTTTGTATAAAACTGATATCTTACAACAAGTATAGATTCTAGTTTGAAGCAACGACAGTCTCTCATCTATTCTTCCCCCGTTCCAAGAAATAATACAGTATCTGTAACATTAATAGCAGATAGTGCCAAAGCCATATTCACTGGGCATGGGTATGCCTCCCCCCCCCATATGCCAATCTGGATAAAAGGTGTACATTTTTCTGTAAAAATGTTGAGCATCAGCCCTTTTTGAAAGAAAAATTCACAAAAAGGTCAACTTTTTTGGGTAAAAATATTCAAATCTGCCCTTTTTTGAAGGAAAAATTCACAGAAGGTCCAATTTCGAGCCTGTTGCACCCCCACTCCCCCCAACCCCCATCATACTGGCCACGGATAGTGCATTTTACTTTCTGAGACAGATTGGTTAAAAATGTCCATTAAAAAAATACTGCCTCCCAAATCAATCCCTGTCCGGATTACTTCTACCTTTGCTACGCAATCAAGGAGTGTTGGGCAGTATCAAATCAGATTCAGACACAGTATCTTCTCTGTGCTTAATTTGTAGATTTTTTCTTGACAGTGGAATTGTAAGAACATTATATAATGATGTGATTATAATGAGCAGTTTTCAATCAATTTGATGTGTAGATTTTATCTATGAAGTAACGATTTACCTGAGAGCAAATTACTTTCATACAGAAATAGCATTGTGAAGGACAGAATTAACATTCGGAGATTGACATTCGGAGATGGGAAAAAAAGAATTGATGGATAAAAATCTTAGGGATAAAAATACTTCTATCTTGATAATAAAGAAGAAATGGCTATGTCTTATTCCAAGCTACTTAAAATTCAGTTGATCTGATAAATAATAAACAAAAGGCATATTCTTATAAATTTTCTGAATCCGGCATAATTATAAGTTATATTATTATAGAGATGCACATTTCAATTCATATTCAAAAAGTTTCAAATTTAAAACAAATTGATAAATTACAAGAGGTCAACATTTCATATTTTATATATTTTTCATCAGACAGACAGAAGTGACCTCAATTTTTGCAATCATGATTTTAAGGCAAATTTGACCCAATCATCAATTTCCATTATCCACATCATTCAAAAAGACAGATTAGGGTCAAAATTTGATGGATATGAAAAAGTTCTTGCTTAATGTTATACAGAACTTAAAATCAGATTTGTCTGAGTCATCAAAAGACAAAATAAGGTCTGAAACAGGTTTCCATGTCAGTATTATACATGGTTTAAGTTAACAAATCTCCAAATGACCTGACCCTTAATTCATTATGAAGTCAAATTAACAAGTGGATCAGTAAAGTACAGAAACTGATACAAAAATCTTCAGACTGTAGCAGATTTTTTACAAAGACAATATACTTTCACAGTTTGGCTTGGGCAAAAAAAAAAAAAAAAAAGAAAGAAAGTCTGTCTCAGACAGCTGCACACATTGCTATGTGAACTCCAGTTACTGCTTAGCACTACGTGTTGGCCATGAAATTCAATGTTTTAATTTTTTTCCATATATTCAATTTTTTTCTTCATATTTTCAGTATCGTATCGGGATCCAAATTTGTCTTTTTTGCAGTTTGGTTGTTGTTTTTTTCGCCATTGATATTTTGCCATGATTGGAAAAGAGATAAACAAAACTATTCATTATGTTATATAAATACTATATTTCTATTCTTGAATATCAGATAAGTACATTTGTGCCTTGACTGTAATAAAAATATACCGGTATATATCATGTAGGACTTAGCTCATTTTCTAAAAAAAAAATATTAAAAAAGCATAGCACTTAGCTTTTTTACCAAATGTGTCCGAGACAGACTTTCTTTTTTTTCCTTACATTTGTATGCAACACAATTGTGACACAATAGTAACTCCCATGATTATCAAACAAATTATTGCTGATTTATAACTTCCTCAGAATTTTTCATCTTTTTGTAACACAACTGAACTCCAGGCAAGTAACACCATATTTGTGAATGATGCATGCTACTATCTGCATCATCAGTTAATTTGAATACCAATTAAGTTGAAAACAATTGATTACGAGCAAGCTACTAATTACACATCCCCACACCACGCTTTGTTTCACATACCATAATCATTGTTCATTCATTAACCATATGCTATGAGCAGGAACAGCAGAATTTCACAGGTTAGGTATCGGGTTTTGTTTGTGATGGTGTTGTACAATCAATGAAGCTTCTGTAATTATGTAGTGTTTGCTTTCTTGCGGAAGAATGGGTGTAGTTAATGAACTGAATGGAACTAGTGTCTAAGTGTGCGATAATGATGATCAGTGTATTGTTTGGTTTTAGGTTTAGGCCTCTAATATGCATGATATGGTTGCCGCTTGGTGTGTGTGGTCTGATTTTGTTGGGATCATATTATCTCGGAATTGGTTTATTTGTGTATACTATTGTTTCATTGATGCCGATTTTGTAGGGCTAATAAAATTAACATATTAAGTAAATTTGTTTTTGGTTGAAAAGGAGAAATTTTGAAAAAATTATTTGAAAAATTAAACAGATTTTTTAGTTTTAAAAATGCATTTAACTATTTCATATCAAGTTACATGTACCAGATAAAAATTGATACATTAATATGTCCAATTTCCATCTCATGTATTTTTCAATTATTTTGTGGTAAATTTTTGACTAAATTGGGAAAAAAGCATAATATTTCCAACATATGCATAGCACTTCAATATTCATATGTTATTCACATTTTTATGGATCTGAATCGTAATTTACGCAATATCGGCCTGTTTGATCACTGATGCAGAACCCAATGTAATTGGAAATAGAACATTTAAATTTTTATCCATATTTATACAACGTGGTTCTGATCATCAGCATGATCAGTACTTTTATCCAAATCTATATGGCCTATGTAATTAGTTGGGCTGGCTTATTGGGCTATTCCAGTTGAAATCCTTACACCCCCTATGGAAGACATGACCTTAATCTTCCACACAGGGAGTGTGAATTTCAAATGGAGTTACCTGAATGGGTGACCCTATTTGAAATCTACACTCCCTGTGTGGGAGATTAAGGTAAAGTCTTCCACAGGGGGTGTGTGGATTTCAACAGGAATAGCACATTGGCTGGAGTTATACCATACAATTTACAATTAAAAAAACAATACCTAATGTGCAATCAAGCATATCATATTTCATTCTCGATGGTTTTTGGTTTTCAACAATGTAAATATCTGCATGATTGGTGTTGCATGCGGATGGTTTTGGGTTTAACTTTCGGAGTTTGGGAATTGTAATATAGCTATGGAAGTCTTAATTAGTTCTATTTACATTATAATTGGGTGGATTAGTTTGACAAGCTTTTAAGTATTGTCACAAATTGTAATGAAGTTTGAATCAACAATTGATGCTCCTTTTGATTGCCTAAATGAATTTGCCTGCAATAATATATCTAAATGCTTGGTTGACGATAGATCATTTCTGAATAATAGTGTTAAAAATACTCAATTTATTTGTCTATGTTTATAAAAAATTGACTTTTACTGATTATTTCATTTATTATGTTTGACCGATGAAGCAATATATAATATTATGGCTCCTTCTTTATTTCTTTGTATTTCAAAATGTTTAAAATGCTTTTAAGCATTTTAAAAATGTGTTCTTATTTTGTAAATTATGATTATAGTTAGGCTACCATCACTTGTGTAACTCAACAGTTACAAATAATTTTTGGGAAAATTACAACATTTATTTAATTTCAATTTCTGTGTCCATTTCTTGACACTTTGTGGTAGTCCTTTAATTCTATTTCTTGGCTAAAATAAAGAAATTTTATTTTAATTCCAGTAACAACAATATTATGGTAATGTAGACTATAGTTTACAGTCTTAAATGTGTAATCAATAATCATGTTAATTAATAATTATGTCCAAAAATCAATGCAAGATATACATAAATAAATTACTTAAATATTTTCATCAGGAAATCTCAAATCTCATATCTCATGTCATATCTGAAAAGACTGCCCTTTGTGATTTTTTTATTATTGTCATCTTAAAATTGTGATGAGATACACTGTAAAATCCACTTATACATTAAAATATGAGGTATCATCACAATAATGCAGCCTCATGTTCATTCATGAAAGAGAGGAGCATGCTGAAATATAAAATAACAATATGAAATACACTATGATAGTAAAAATCACACAAGGCAGCCTTTTGGGATACAACAGTATGTGATGCAGACGACGATATTCTGTTTTGATTTCAAATATTAAGCCAGATTTATTTCCTTTAAGGGGGGATTCAGAGATCCGTTGATCCCAAACTACACTATTCTCCATAGTTAGCGATATATGTGGTTTTCGCCTTGCTGACTACATGCCCTAGCAGAAATTCTATACAGCAAGAAGTGTATCAAAAGTGTATCAAAGTGTATTAAAACTGTATCAAACAGCAATTTAATACAGTTTTGATATACAAAGGGTGTATTGAAAATGTATCAACTGAAAATATAAGGTATCAAAACTGTATCAAATACCACCTAACTGTATCAAAAATGTATCAAAAGTGTATCAAATTTGAACTTAGTTAATTTTGGCCATGCTTGTGGTGTATCAAAAGTGTATCAAATTGAACTTTGCAGTTTTTCAGTGTATGTAAAGTGTATCAAAGTGAACTTTTTTTGCTAGATGTATATCAAAAGTGTATCAAATTGGACTTAGTCAAATTCTGGCTGCATACAGTGTATCAAAAGTGTATTAAATTGGACTTTGCCTGTTTTTTAGTGTATGTAAAGTGTATCAAATTGAACTTAGTTAATTTTTGGTGTCTAGAGGTATATCAAAAGTGTATCAAATTGGACTTAGTCAAATTCTGGCTGCATACAGTGTATCAAAAGTGTATTAAATTGGACTTTGCCTGTTTTTTAGTGTATCAAAAGCGTATTAAATTGGACTTAGTTTATTTTGGGTGGCTAGAGGTATATCAAAAGTGTATAAAATTGGGCTTTCATAAACTGACCTTTTGTAGTGTATCAAAACTGTATCAATAACTGATCACATGTCTAGATAATGACTCATCATCTTCAAATTTGCCCATGTGGCATGTATGCAGTTAACACCAGGATTTGCATTTGGAAATGTACTGTATTTTAGAGCAAATTATGGTGTTTTATTTATCATGATGACGATACAAACATGCTTGTAGACTGCACATTAGGTTACAATGTAGTTGTAATCAGGGACTGTGATTAAAGAGGAAATATCTGACTTTGTTCTGATAAGGTAAGCTTACTATATATTATATATAGGGCCTCAATGTATATGTATTAAGCATGAATATAGCACATGCCTGTATAGTAGATGTTATTGGTAGCCTTTTTGTCTCTTTATTGAAGGTAACAACTTCAGTGACAAGCACTGCATTCCAAGCAGGCCTTCTGATGTATGTATGTTCCATTTTGGTTGGGTTTTGCTTCTTTTTTGCAAGACTTTCTCACACATTTATCCTATTATGTTGTAATTTTGAACGTTGATAGGGAAAGTGCATTGAGCTGCTCCGTGATGGGGAAAGTACTAGAGGTCAGCATTAGCAGTAGAGGGCAGTGTTGAATTTGAGCTTGATTAGACTAATTTCAAAATTTGACCTTTGACCCCTTCACTTTGGGGTTATTAATGTTTGCAAATATGTTTAGATCATGTACGGATAATTCTTGTTGAATTTGAGCTTGATTGGACCAATTTTGAAATTTGAAAAACTATCAAAAGTGTATAAAAAATTGTATCAAAACTGTATCAAAACTGTATCAAAAGTGTATAAAAAACTGTATCAAAAGTGTATCAAAAAACTATCAAAAGTGTATCAAAAAAATCAAAAGTGTATAAAAACTGTATCAAAAGTGTATCAAAAAACTATATCAAAGGTGTATCAAATGGCATGTATCAAAAATAGGGCGGTCCAGCTGGCCAGCATTAGAAATGGAACGCTGATTTGATACAGTGACATATTTGATACACTTTTGATATAATTATGTATAAAATGTGTATAAAATGAAAGGATAAGAATTTCAATGCTAATTTGATACAGTTTAAATTGGCATGCTGATTTCATACAGTGACATATTTGATACACTTTTGATATAATTATGTATGAAATGTGTATGAAATGAAAGGATCAAAATTTCAACGCTAATTTGATACAGTTTAAATTGGAACGCTGATTTGATACAGTAACATATTCGATACACTTTTGATATAAATTATGTATGAAATGTGTATGAAATGAAAGGATAAAAATTTCAACGCTAATTTGATACAGTTTAAATTGGAACCCTGATTTGATACAGTTACATATTTCATACACTTTTGATATAATTATGTATGAAATGTGTATGAAATGAAAGGATAAAATTTGAACGCTAATTTGATACAGTTTAAATTGGAACGCTGATTTGATACAGTTACATATTTCATACACTTTTGATATAATTATGTATGAAATGTGTATGAAATGAAAGGATAAAAATTTCAACGCTAATTTGATACAGTTTAAATTGGAACCCTCATTTGATACAGTAACATATTCGATACACTTTTGATATAAATTATGTATGAAATGTGTATGAAATGAAAGGATAAAAATTTGAACGCTAATTTGATACAGTTTAAATTGGAACCCTGATTTGATACAGTAACATATTCGATACACTTTTGATATAAATTATGTATGAAATGTGTATGAAATGAAAGGATAAAAATTTCAACGCTAATTTGATACAGTTTAAATTGGAACCCTGATTTGATACAGTTACATATTTCATACACTTTTGATATAATTATGTATGAAATGTGTATGAAATGAAAGGATAAAATTTGAACGCTAATTTGATACAGTTTAAATTGGAACGCTGATTTGATACAGTTACATATTTCATACACTTTTGATATAATTATGTTTGAAATATGTATGAAATGAAAGGATAAAAATTTGAACGCAAATTTGATACAGTTTAAATTGGAACCCTCATTTGATACAGTAACATATTCGATACACTTTTGATATAAATGATGTATGAAATGTGTATGAAATGAAAGGATAAAATTTGAAAGATAAATTGATACAGGTTAAATTGGAACCCTCATTTGATACAGTAACATATTCGATACACTTTTGATATAAATTATGTATGAAATGTGTGTGAAATGAAAGGATAAAAATTTGAATGTTAATTTGATAGTTTAAATTGGAACGCTGATTTGATACAGTTACATATTTCATACACTTTTGATATAATTATGTTTGAAATATGTATGAAATGAAAGGATAAAAATTTGAACATAAATTTGATACAGTTTAAATTGGAACCCTCATTTGATACAGTAACATATTCGATACACTTTTGATATAAATTATGTATGAAATGTGTATGAAATGAAAGGATAAAAATTTGAACATAAATTTGATACAGTTTAAATTGGAACCCTCATTTGATACAGTAACATATTCGATACACTTTTGATATAAATTATGTATGAAATGTGTATGAAATGAAAGGATAAAAATTTGAACGCATAAATTTGATACAGTTTAAATTGGAACCCTCATTTGATACAGTAACATATTCAATACACTTTTGATATAAATTATGTATGAAATGTGTATGAAATGAAAGGATAAAAATTTCAACGAAAATTTGATACAGTTTAAATTGGAACCCTCATTTGATACAGTAACATATTCGATACACTTTTGATATAAATTATGTATGAAATGTGTATGAAATGAAAGGATAAAAATTTCAACGCTAATTTGATACAGTTTAAATTGGAACCCTGATTTGATACAGTTACATATTTCATACACTTTTGATATAATTATGTATGTAATGTGTATGAAATGAAAGGATAAAATTTGAACGCTAATTTGATACAGTTTAAATTGGAACGCTGATTTGATACAGTTACATATTTCATACACTTTTGATATAATTATGTATGAAATGTGTATGAAATGAAAGGATAAAAATTTCAACGCTAATTTGATACAGTTTAAATTGGAACCCTCATTTGATACAGTAACATATTCGATACACTTTTGATATAAATTATGTATGAAATGTGTATGAAATGAAAGGATAAAAATTTGAACGCTAATTTGATACAGTTTAAATTGGAACCCTGATTTGATACAGTAACATATTCGATACACTTTTGATATAAATTATGTATGAAATGTGTATGAAATGAAAGGATAAAAATTTCAACGCTAATTTGATACAGTTTAAATTGGAACCCTGATTTGATACAGTTACATATTTCATACACTTTTGATATAATTATGTATGAAATGTGTATGAAATGAAAGGATAAAATTTGAACGCTAATTTGATACAGTTTAAATTGGAACGCTGATTTGATACAGTTACATATTTCATACACTTTTGATATAATTATGTTTGAAATATGTATGAAATGAAAGGATAAAAATTTGAACATAAATTTGATACAGTTTAAATTGGAACCCTCATTTGATACAGTAACATATTCGATACACTTTTGATATAAATGATGTATGAAATGTGTATGAAATGAAAGGATAAAAATTTGAACATAAATTTGATACAGTTTAAATTGGAACCCTCATTTGATACAGTAACATATTCGATACACTTTTGATATAAATGATGTATGAAATGTGTATGAAATGAAAGGATAAAAATTTGAACATAAATTTGATACAGTTTAAATTGGAACCCTCATTTGATACAGTAACATATTCGATACACTTTTGATATAAATTATGTATGAAATGTGTGTGAAATGAAAGGATAAAAATTTGAATGTTAATTTGATAGTTTAAATTGGAACGCTGATTTGATACAGTTACATATTTCATACACTTTTGATATAATTATGTTTGAAATATGTATGAAATGAAAGGATAAAAATTTGAACATAAATTTGATACAGTTTAAATTGGAACCCTCATTTGATACAGTAACATATTCGATACACTTTTGATATAAATTATGTATGAAATGTGTATGAAATGAAAGGATAAAAATTTGAACATAAATTTGATAGTTTAAATTGGAACCCTCATTTGATACAGTAACATATTCGATACACTTTTGATATAAATTATGTATGAAATGTGTATGAAATGAAAGGATAAAAATTTGAACGCATAAATTTGATACAGTTTAAATTGGAACCCTCATTTGATACAGTAACATATTCAATACACTTTTGATATAAATTATGTATGAAATGTGTATGAAATGAAAGGATAAAAATTTCAACGAAAATTTGATACAGTTTAAATTGGAACCCTCATTTGATACAGTAACATATTCGATACACTTTTGATATAAATTATGTATGAAATGTGTATGAAATGAAAGGATAAAAATTTCAATGCTAATTTGATACAGTTTAAATTGGAACCCTCATTTGATACAGTAACATATTCGATACACTTTTGATATAAATTATGTATGAAATGTGTATGAAATGAAAGGATAAAAATTTGAACGCTAATTTGATACAGTTTAAATTGGAACCCTGATTTGATACAGTTACTTATTTGATACACTTTTGATATAATTATGTATCAAATATGTATGAAATGAAAGGATACATTTCATTTGATACTTTTTGATACATTATCTTGGCATTTGATACACTTTTGATATGTATAAAATGTGTATGCAATGTTAATTTGATACAGTTTTGATACATAAAAGTGTATGAAATGAGGGTTCCAATTCAAAGCCTTTTATTTCATACATTTTTCATACGTATCAAAAGTGGTGTATCAAAAGTGTATCAAATTTCAGCCAGGGCAACTTCAGAAGGTTCATGTCTCTTTTTTATTGCACTTTAAAGCTCCTTTAACAAATCCCACATTAACACAAACGCACAACCTCAAGACTTTAAATTACATAATCAATTTCCCCTACCTCCTTTGTGTTCCTTCCTGCCATAGTGACAGACTGAACCAACGTAGCTCCTCTTGGCGCATTCTTTGCTCTGGCACAGTTCCCACCTTTAGACCTTCCAGATCGCAGAGAACGACACGCTATAGACCTGTTATTCCGACCGGCACCATTTTGTTTCAAAGCGTGCGATACTTCTTTGTTTTGAGGTATTTGTTGTCCTTTTAAAGCCCGCAGATCGGTAGAGTATGATTTGTTTGGTGGTTGCATAGGGGAGTTACCTCGGAGTTGGCCCATTCTTACACGTAATGAGTTGCCTTGTTTCTCAGCTGTAAAAGAAAAATATGTTTTTATTATTGTTAATTTAATTTTTCAAATAAAAATTCAGGGGGGACATTACCCCTTAGAAAAGGGGTGGCAAAAACTTCAATTGTGCCTCTGCAGCTCCTTCCCAAATTCCTGGATCTGCCACTAATGTTTATGTTTCAATTATGCTAAAGGGCTGCACCTCCAAATATTTTTTGGTTAAAAATTTCCACTTTTCCCCAAAAGTAAATAAAAAAATCCCAAAAAAGTTTTTTTTATGCGTTTTTGGTCAAAAAGGTCTGAAGTTTGGGGAAAAGGTCAACTTTTCCCAAAATCGCCCAACCTGAAAAAAGACTACTTTTTCAAAATTTGTACCCCTAAAAAAAACCTGTGTACGGGCTATATGCTGAGTTTTCAGAGAGAAGAGAACCCTTTAGTTGTTGTTCAATTATTGTAAATTCTTAAAGTTTTTGTATAGATATTGCACTTTTTGATTCGAGGTCAAAATGGTGAAATTGGATCTAAATATATGGTGAAATAATTGCAAGTAATAAGATCTACATTACTCATAATGTTCTGAATCACAGTGAAGTCAATGTAAATTGATTAAGATGTATCTGAAATCAGTGCGATATTAAATGTAACGTTATTACTTAATGTATTTCCTACATGTACAAATGTAATGCAACATTTAAGAAGGTAGTATTGATTTTTGCTGCCACAATGCCACAAAAACAAATTTGGCCAAACTGTAAACTTTGCTAGACCCATTACACTAGGATCCACAACATGCTCATCTATCAGGGGCACAGTTCTTTAGCCCCAATACATTTGTACATTCATTGAATGAACTTTGAAAATTTGGGTACCAAAACTCATACTCTGCAACTTGAGGTCAAATTTGCACTATGATTGTTATTGAACTATGCCATTGGGATGAGGCTATTGTGGTTCATAGTGTTAGACCTATGAGATTGTCAACATTTGAAAGCTACATTTTCTGGCTAGCCATTGAATGATGATATAAAATAGCTCAAATTTCAGAATGTTGCACATTGGACTGATTTGATTATAGTCACATTTGTTTTTTCCATTGATGCCTATCAATTATATATGTCAAACAAGTATTTATCTTGTAAACCAGACTCAACCCCTAGATAATTTGACTTCATTTTCACACTACATGACCTGTGATAAGGCAAAAAAAACCCAAGTTTGTTTCCTGTAGCGCGCACATTTCGTTTTTGACGGCTTATGTGCGCATTTGAATTTGTTTTTTCACTTACAAAGAAAAAAAACGGCAAAATCGCAAAAAAATAATACAAAACACTACTGGAGTAAACATTTACACATTACACAACAAATAAACAATATAAATATTCTTGAAAATTAAGAAATATGATTTTTTTTTGTATCAGAGAAACCCACTGTAAATTCCCATTCCAATTTGCAGCGAAAAGGTTTTTTCTTTCCATTTCAAGACATGAAGACAGGAAACAAACATGTTTTTTTGGGCCTAATCTCTTTCATCACACATGTCACAATTGCACCTTCATATATTCCGATCTCTGCTCTGATACCAACAAGTTTCAAGACTTACAGACACACCTTTTTAATGATAAGCTGGCTTTCCCTTTTAAAAAGAATTTTTATCAATAATCCTCCTATAATTCATCAAAATTCAGATGTTGTACCAAAGTATTATAGCCACCCTTTTTAATTTAAACCCTTTTTGTGAAGTTTTCCTATAAACATGTACATACAATAGTTTGGTGATTAACAAGACTTGAGTTTTTTTTATGGAAGAAGATTTGTCATGTCTTATAATAAAAAAAAATCATGAGCTATAATTTGAAAATCTCTACATGTATTTTAAAATGTCTGGTTCCCATGCAGAAATTATACCAAGTCCTGTAAGGCTGTATACAGAAGAAGAGCTATAGTGACGGACATATAAGCCATAATCGTGATAATCCTTCTAATCACTTCGGTCACATATCTTCATATTAATCATAGCCCTGATTTCACCCCTTAGTATTTGTTTTAAACCCTACCACACCTTCAAGACTTGGCTCTTCCTGTTGAAATTCATATACCCCCTATGGAACACATGACCGTCACCCACACAGGGGGTGTAGATTTCAAATGGAGCCACCAATTCAGGTAATATGAAATTCACACTTCCTGTATGGAAGATTAAGGTCATGTCTTCCACAGGGGGCGTAAGAATATCAACTGGAACAGCCCATTGAATAGCTTATGAACATGATGAAGAGCTTACACCAAAAAGCCATGGATCAGGACTTCACCAATCCTATTTTCCTGTCAGACATGAGGTCATAATTTACATTTTTATACAAAATATTGTTTTGAACTTTTAAGCATGTTGAATGAACAAGCAAAAAATTGAACAAGTGTTCAACACATTTGTGTTTCAATTTATACAAATTGAAAGGTACATTTTTTATGATTCATAACTTATTAAACTACAAGTCAAGTTCAAGTTCAATATTTTGTAACCATTTCAAATGACAAAGCCAAAAAGTGCCCAGTTTGAACAAGTTTTTTTTTTCACACATAACTATTGAAAGTTGTGGTGTAATGCAAAAATCATGTATGATTATTTTTAAAGCTTTATCAGGGTTACTTTTCACAAACCTATTGTGAATTTTTGAAGTCCTGTAAAACTCTCATTTTTCATCTCATTTAATAACATCAACTTATGATATATGGGGGAGGGCATAATTTTCTTTATGATGTTTACGGAATGATATATGCAAGGCAAGTTCAAACTTATTTTTAAAGAAAAGCCATTTCAACAAAAAATCAAATATGGCACAACTACAAATGCTTGTGACCCCACCTAACAAATTTGTAAATTTCTCTTTCAAACTTTTCTGATTCAAGCCTATATTTGTTAGCTAAACTAAATATTCTTTAAAACATTGAATTAAATGACCCAAAATAATAGTTATATTCAAAAGTAGCAGTAAGACTATACATATCTTTAGTAAAACAGCAGTTTATTTGTGATACTACAAAAGATACACCCCCCACACACACATATAAAGCTTTTTTTTCTAAACAAATTCTGGCTCTCTTTTATTGGGACTTTTGTATTTTCTTAAAACTTTCTATTGCCAGGTGTACTCACCTTTTGTACAACAGACATCTATTAAATTCTCCATCGTTGAACCAGATAATCCTGTGTTAATGATGTAACACAATGGTCCGACAGCAGCACCCAGGGGTAGGACAAACCCAAAGACCCACTGCATGACAGAAGTAGCGACATAATGTCCGGCAAATTGAACCACACAAACTGACAGTGCAGGAATCCAGCACAATGCGATACTCATCATCAGACAAGACATGCGTTTCACCTGCGAGGACTTCTTCCTGATCAACCTCGCTTGCATAGGAATGGCATTGGCCGCCTCATGCTTCTGTCTTTTGAGGTAACATATCAACAGCGCAAAAGTGATTATCAAAGTTGCGACAACGCCCGTTGATATCAAGAACCAGACAGCCGAGTATTCCCAGAACGGCTCGTTGGAAGAATGTATCGGTAGACATAAACTATCCCAACTGTTAC
Organism: Amphiura filiformis; assembly: GCF_039555335.1. Classification (NCBI taxonomy): domain Eukaryota; kingdom Metazoa; phylum Echinodermata; class Ophiuroidea; order Amphilepidida; family Amphiuridae; genus Amphiura; species Amphiura filiformis. The sequence goes on along the minus strand of NC_092632.1, from coordinate 62,285,648 downwards.
ATTGCGCCGACGTAAATTGCGATATCGGTATAAACGGAATAGCGCAAAGTGGAAGTAAAAATAATAATTCACCTAAAACAATCGTTCTTACTATGAACACGTAATTTTTTCCTCGTTTGAATTTTCGTGGGCATAAAAGTCCGAGGAGTAAGTTGAGAGCTGCTATAAGCATGCTCCAAAGACTGATTTCCAAAGATGCAATGCCGAAATATCCGGAAAGATTGCATAATAGTTGGAACCGTCTTTTCTTAAATTCATCAAAGTCGTTTTTTCCGCTGTCCATGGATAAGATAATGAGCAAAAACGCAGCGGTGAAATAGTTGGATCCCATGGTAATGTGGATCATCAATTTGTTGACACCGGTTTCTCTTCGTCTCGGTAGGCCTAGTATAAGAACTAGTGTGTTGCATAAAATAATTGCCACAAATAATATCCACATCGCAACAAAGAGCGAGTTTGATTCGATGATAGCCATGGTGTACTTTGTTTTATTCCTTCAGTGATAGTCTCGTATTCATCTATTTTCCAGCTGTCATGTATAATGTTTTGTAAGATTCCTGAAAAAAAGAGGAGGAACATGATATTTGTAAAATTAAATTTTGTGCAAAAAAGATTTAGCAATATTTGCCTAAAATGAATCACCATACAAATTATACAGTACACATAATATCATCAGTGGCATAACCAGGGGGGAAAGGCAGGGGAAGCTTACCCCATGAGAAGACTTGCCCTTCTCTTGCGACCCCCCCCAGCCTTGGAATGTTGGCCGCCCATGTAAGAATTTTAGCCCTTTTCTGTAGGCCTACTTTTATTTCCCTTTTAAATGTTGGCTTGCCCCACCCCTTTGCCCACCCTCTGAAAAAGTGCTGGCTACGCCACTGACTATCACCCTCCTCCAACATACCCCCACCCCAGCACACCCCACCCCTCGGTGTAAACCAAACTGTATCACCAAGTCAAGGTAGGCCTATACAATGCAAGATAACCATGATAACTGTACAAAATGATAATCCTGGCAAATAATACACATATTCATCACATGTCAGACTCATAGCTGTCTTCACAAAGTTTAAGCTTTCATCATGTTATGCTTACTTGGACATTACTGCCTCGAGTTCTTTTGAGCTTGTGACATTTAAAATGTGTGATTTTACAATTTATAATTATCAATACTTTAGTTCTTCAAACTTACCGTCATATTCAACTTAAAAGGAATCCAAAGTGAACACAAAATGCCAATGCAATTAATATCTCACAGCGGGAAAATCCCGGGAACGGTGGCTAAGCGTGCATGACAACATCCTCACTCGTGGAGTAACAGAATCCGACTGTTGGCAACATCTGCAGTGCAGCAATATGGCAATATGCAAGGCCGGATGAGTCACCAACGAGTAAAGCTGATTAGCTGGGCGTTGGGCGGTGGCGGTAAAAATTGCGCCGCCACATGCACCACTCAAAGCCTTTGGCGAATGCTACAAATGCTTTTGAAATGAAAACATTTTCTATTATTTTGGGTTATTTGTAATATGCAAAGATTAAAAAAAAAAAGATAAAAGGAAAGGGTCCTTAAGATTCCTTCATTTTTAATTATATCGGTTATTTTCGAAACATCTTATCTAAATATTTGAATATTTTTAGGCACATAAAACGATCGAGTCATTTTAGTTTCAGCTTTTTTTTACAGAACCTTTGAAGCTGTGAATGAATCAATTAAAATAAAAGCTAAACGTAAACAAAATAATCCGAATAATTAATGCAATTTTCATTTTCAAAATATATGTAACTTTTTGGTAGGCCTATGTCTGATGTATATAATTATAGGCCTATGCAAAAATCAACTTGACTGTCAAAAGCTGTAACAACATTAACCAAGAGCGTCATCATACCCGTATCTTTTTTTAAACTACATATCTATTTTTAAAGTACACTACCCGTAATAATTGGTAAGTATATGCATACAATAGTTATTAAAAATAAAATGTACAATGACCTATATAACAATTCCTGAAGCAGATGCGCTATACATTATTAAATGCCTCATTAGTTTGGGCGGAAACCTCTACATTTCATTATTTGTGATGATTCATTAGCTTGATTTTAGAGCAACACTTAAACACCAAATACACTTGCCATGGCACGTGTTACATATTTTGAGTTAATATCCCTATATCAATATTTCAAACACAAAATTTTATCAAATCGAATATTTAGCAATGAAGGGATCGGCAGTGCCGCCGACCGAGGGGCCGGGTGCGTTACCTAGGGGCCCGGAAAAAGTGAAGAAAACATACTTTACTATGGGGCAGTATTAAAAAGCAAAGAAAAGGGACCTCGGGGCTCGTAAATGGTAAAGAAATGATACCTTGTAACTAATCTCTCAATCTCTCGATTGGAGTTTATTTATGTTTATTAAACTACACACTTCAATCGAGACTTCGCAGTGGCGTGCCCCCCACCCCCCACTCACTTCAAGTGTTGGTCATTTGGGGGATCGGGGAAATCACTCCTAATCAGACTCCATTCGGGGAATTGAACAACCTGCCCCCCCCACACACACACACTTTCAATGTGCTGTGCACGCCACTGAATTCGAGAGAGATTGTTATGAGGGAATTAACACTCTGTGAAAAGATTAAAAATTTCACTCTAAAAAGATTGAAATTTCACTAGTGAAAACTTTACTCGTATGGAGGAAAATATGTGATTTTCACTCTTCATGCTCTTGGTAGATTGAAATGTCAATCTTTTCGATTGACCCGAAGAGTCACTCCGGATCGCAACAGTTGGAGAAAGCTTGTAGTCGCCTGCTCTGCAGCCGAGGCTGATGATGATGATGATGATTAAATGAAGATCACCAGTATTCATTTCAAAGGGATCTTAAGGGCTGGGGTATGAACGTTTGGACAGTATTTATTTTGGGACATCAGAGCACATCAGACATATCGAATTGCACTCTGAATACGAAGAATGTCATTCTGATATCAAATAATTTTCATTTTTTGAAATTCCCAATTTAATACACATTTTATGGCAAATCATTAAAATTGATATTTTTGATATTTAACAGTACTTGAAGTAAACTTTATAAATCTGATGATTTATACTTAAAGTGTATGTAGGTGGGATGAAAAGCCGACGATCAATTGAAAATTTTGACCTTTCGTATTGAAGATATGGATTTTTTTTTCCCAAATCACCAAAAAAATTAGGTCTTTTTGGGAAAAAAATCCATATCTTCAATATGAAAGGTCAAAATTTTCAATTGACTGTCGGCTTTTCCTTCCTGCTACATACATTTTAAGAATATATCATTAGATTTATATAATTTACTTCGAGGACTGTTATATATCAAAATTTGAAAAATATCAAATTTTTATAATTTGTCATAAAATTTGTATTATATTGTGATTTTCAAAAATGAAAATTATTTGATATCAGAAAGACATGCTTCGTATTCAGAATGCAATTCGATAGGTCTGAGGTGCTCTCATGTCCCACAAAAAATACTGTCGAAACCCAATAAACGCTCATTTTAGATCCCTTAAAGTGGTCATCATCGAATTCACAAACTGAATCAAAACAGATCAATTAGTAGACACTTCAACTTACACAATTGGCCTAATGGTCAAATTTGTAAATAATCCGTTATACTAATTCCATACGTCATTGGAAAATTGAATTTCTCAAACCACATCTTGTGAAACGAGTTAAATCATTATCAGAATGCAATCGATTTTTATTCAAATAATCATTATAATATTGTTTCTGAATGTATACCTGGCGAGGGGACAGGGGATATCCGCCATGACCGCAAAAAAGTGGTCATTAATTTTGTATGGGGAATTGAATTGAAATAATACCTTATTTTTCGATCAAATCTTAATTTTAAGTCACCCAATATACGCACTTAAAAAAAATACCGATTTATTGACGGCCTAAGTACATTATTCTATTTATTCTGTTTTTCCGCAAGCGCAAACCGCGTATATTTAATATTATAAAGACTGTTTATGCCTTCAACAATAACACTTTGCGAAAAAAACCAAGTGCTTTAACAATGTTTAAATTCCACTAACTTAAGTTGTGGTTATATAAGCTGAGTATGTTTAAGAGTTGTTGTTTTGTTGGAATTTTCTTCTCATGGATATTAGTGAATCTTAATCGATTTCACAAACGACAACACTTAAAAATACATTATCACACAATATGGACCCGACTTTAATCATAGTTCTTCGTTAATTGTTTGTAGACACGACCAGTGGCGTAGCGTCATAGGGGCACGGGGGGGGCACGATCTGAAATTTTAAAAAATCCCATAGGAAAATTGCCGGAAAATGGCTTGTGCCCCAATCAGATCCGGTGTCCCCAATCACAGTCCCCCCCATGTGATGACCCACGCTACGCCAATGGACACGACAATATCGAGGACTGCCGCAGTTCGCGCCTTGAACCGCCACATAAACGACATGCTACCATTTTGGCCGGGCATTTTGGCACCTCAAATTAGGCCTAATCATGTTAAGGGATCTAAAATGAGCGTTTATTGTGTTTCGACAGTATTTTTTGTGGGACATGAAAGCACCTTGGACCTATCGAATTGCATTCTGAATACGAAGCATGTCTTTCTGATATCAAATAATTTTCATTTTTGAAAATCACAATATAATACAAATTTTATGACAAATTATAAAAATTTGATATTTTTCAAATTTTTGATATATAACAGTCCTCGAAGTAAATTATATAAATCTAATGATATATTCTTAAAGTGTATGTAGCAGGAGGAAAAGCCGACGGTCGATTGAAAATTTTGACCTTTCATATTGAAGATATGGATTTTTTCCCCAAAAGACCTAATTTTTTTGGTGTTTTGGGAAAAAAATCCATATCTTCAATACGAAAGGTCAAAATTTTCAATTGATCGTCGGCTTTTCATCCCACCTACATACACTTTAAGTATAAATCATCAGATTTATAAAGTTTACTTCAAGTACTGTTAAATATCAAAAATATCAATTTTTAATGATTTGCCATAAAATGTGTATTAAATTGCGAATTTCAAAAAATCAACATTATTTGATATCAGAATGACATTCTTCGTATTCAGAATGCAATTCGATATGTCTGATGTGCTCTGATGTCCCAAAATAAATACTGTCCAAACGTTCATACCCCAGCCCTTAAGGGGTACTACACCCATTGCATTTTTTTTTTTTTTTTTTTTTTTTTTTTGAAAAAATGAGAAAAATAATTGGACTAAGTGGTATGCAAAATGAATGAGGCAAATCTTCTCGTTCAATTGGTGGCATCAGTATCAATGACGCGTACATACTTCTAATGGTATAAGCCAAAAAGTGGTACATCACTGATGTTTTAAATTCAGTTCATTTTGGAAAGCTTACTATCAACGGATTTCGTTAAAATTTTGGATAGGCCCTATGTGTTGCTAACACATTAGGGAAATAATGTTGACATGTAAAATGGGAATAAGTGGTCCCTGATTTCTTTTATGACTTCATGCATGAACTTGGTGCTCCACAACTATCAAAAAACGAACCGGTTAAAATGCTTCTATTTTCAATGTTGAGCTATATTTTGTATTTTGAACTTGCGACACTATTTCACTGAAACTTAATTAAGCCATAGGTAACAGGTTACCACAACTACACTACAGCAATGTTGAAAAAGATTGTATTTTTTGTCACCTATACCACCATATTTTTCCGTAAGCTTCATTTTTGTGATTTTGGTAACTATTTTATATTTATTTGCCCAATCCATCTCAACTAGGCAATCTAAATTGTACTCACCATTTACATCCCAAGGTATTTTAGTATATCCACCTCACCTATATCCAGTAACAGACAAAATATCAAAATTGATGCCTCATTATGACATGTATGATATCACAGACTATCACATGTATTCAAAATTGATGCCTGAATTTGACCTGAACCAATTGACCTATAACCTGACCTTTGATGACCTTATAGCCTTATATCTCTTTTCCTAACAACACATTATAGAAGATACATACATGGTGTAGTATTAAATTGTCTATGTGGAAGAGATTAGGCGTATTTAATTTATTCAGTGTTATAATCAGTGAGTACATTTCTATAGATAGTATAACAAAGGATTTAATGTATTCTATTCATGTATTCTACTTGGACATGTTCAATAGAATAAATTATGGTTTGTTATGAAACACACATCTCAGTTACTAGGATACAGTAAACAAAAAATATATAGGGCTAAAATGACTTACTAAAATGGTTTAAAAACACTTTGTATGTAGATATATTTTATAAGTTCATGACATGAGGTGATGAACATATTTATGTACTTTATAAATTTGCAAGAAAAAAAAGAAGAGGGGTACTGATGAAAATCAGGGTATTATTCCCCCTTAATGACAAGATCTTCCATTTTATGTGTTGCAGTTTGCCTTGAGGCAAATAGGCCTATAGTGCCAAAACGTGTTACAAGTTTCGAGTTTAAATCGAAATAAGTTGACTAAAATGTGTCATCTTCAAGTTTGGATAATTTTTTAAAACTATAGGCCTAAGTAGCCTATGACATAATATTATGTCTTAAAACACATAATATTAGTCCAGCATTGTATGTCACCGGCTTTTGGAGCCGGATTCAAGACGTCTTCTTGAAACTCGAAAATTGCAACTCGAAACTCGAAAATTGAATCTGTGACAAAAAATACAATCAACATTGCTGTAACCTGTTACCTATGGCTTAATTAAGTTTCAGTGAAATAGTGTCGCAAGTTCAAAATACAAAATATAGCTCAACATTGAAAATAGAAGCATTTTAACCGGTTCGTTTTTGATAGTTGTGGAGCACCAAGTTCATGAAGTCATAAAAGAAATCAGGGACCACTTATTCCCATTTTACATGTCAACATTATTTCCCTAATGTGTTAGCAACACATATCCAAAATTTTAACGAAATCCGTTGATAGTAAGCTTTCCAAAATGAACTGAATTTAAAACATCAGTGATGTACCACTTTTTGGCTTATACCATTAGAAGTATGTACGCGTCATTGATACTGATACCACCAATTGAACGAGAAGATTTGCCCCTTCATTTTGCATACCACTTTTAAAATTGAAACTCGATACCCGAAAATTGAATCTCGATACTAAAAATTGAAACTCGATACTCGAAAATTGAATCTCGATACTGGAAATAAATATGAATAGGCCTACTCGAAAATTGAAACTCCAAGGCCTACCCCAAAATTGAAACTCGATACTCGAAAATTGAAACTCGAAACTGGAATCGCGCAAACTCAAAAACTGAAGCTATAACAAACCAGGCCTACTTTGAACAAACCAGGAAAGTTGACACTTTCCTGGAACAAACATAGGCTTCCAAACTAACTAGGCCTATAAGTTTCCTTACCGTAGGGAACTTGAAGTGAAATTTGAAAAATTGGAAATTTGTTGCTGTTAAAAATTAGACAATTTTCCGGGCGACTATCTTCGCCCCAAATAAATTTTCTCCTAAAATAGCAATTTTCGCCGGCCCATCAATTTGTCACTCACTCGAAAGTGATGTGCGGGCGACTCAAAAGTAGGGGTTCGGTGAGAGAAAAAAAAGGGGGTCATTTGGTGAAGATAGGGGCGGGAATAGGGGCCGGTGTCATTCAGTGAGAGCATTCATTTTTTAAAATTTGGGCATTCAGTGAGATTTATTCTTAAAAATGGGGTCTTTCAGTGAAAGCATTAAGTTTAAATGGGGTCATTCAGTGAGAGCATGTTTACGGTGGACTTTTTGCACACTATGGGCACCTTAGTAAAACTTTTAAACCTTTGTATGATGATTTTTTTGTGGGATGCCTGGGGGGGGGGGCACTCCAACTTTGGAGGTGACGCCGTATGTAGGGCTGTTAAGACCCCCTTTTTCAGCATTGCGCGCTGTCACCCAAAGACCCCATGTTTTTTTACGAACACATGCGCTGTCACTGCACCCCGAAGACCCCCTATTTTTCCATTTGATCTGTCACCGAAAGACCCTGAAGTTCAATTTGAACAGCAACTTTGATTTATCACTGAAGTTACTTATTTTGAAAAAGCAATGAAATTTGAAGCCATTTTGAACTAGAAATTCGATTTTCAAGGTTTTTGTGGCGCTGTTTCGCCTCTTACCCAAAAATTTCCTTTTAAAAAAGGTCATGCTCTCACCCAATGACCCCATATTTTTTACATTTTGCTCTCACCGAATGCCCCTTACTGCGAAAGTGCCAGCCCTACACCTATATCCATTTCATATTGGGGGATGATATCATCTAGAATTAAGGATAAGTCTACAGACTTGTTGTACTATATATCGCCCAATACTATTCTCGTGGCTCGTATTAGTACTTACCGCCCATACCTACGACGCCATCTTGAATTGAAAAAACGACGTGAAAATTTTATCATTATTTCAGTCGCGAAAATGACGGGAAATCACACATAATTTCGTCTTATTTTCATATTCTAGCTGTGCCATAGATAAAAGGCAACATAAATATAGTACAGGTAAGAAGATTATGAGTGATCGGTGTGTTAGACTAGGTGAAAATGGTATTCATAATGTTCTCCGTAATTTCTTTTTTTTAACAACACATCACATGATGAACAATGGGCGATCGCGATGCATGCGATTCCTTTTAAACCACCCTTGATAGTACATATAGGTCTAATAATTATTTTTACATCAAGGTTTACTTTTGCATTGAAAAGGTTAATCTGTCACAACTTTAAGGTTAATTTTAAAATTAAATTCATGCATGATTTGAACTTGAACTCATTTGATTTGATTTTGAAAAAATTCAAGGGTAAAAAAAAACCAAAATTGGCGATCTTTTCTTTTAGACCACCCGAGGCTCGAGCTACATAAGGTTAAAATGTTAAACATGTTCTTAGCTACACAAACATACCTTTTATTTCGTCGAAGAAGCTTTATTTTGTTCCGAAATCCATGTTTTTATCGCAATTTTTGACGTAAAAGAGCCGATGTGATGCAAAACTGGTGTACATGCAAACTGAAACTCCAAAACATTCGCGTTGCACCAGTGCTTGAAGTTGATGTACGCTCGTTTTGACCATGATTTACGCTTGCGTATCAAGCATTTTCTAGGTATCCTAGGTGAATTCAAATTTGCCATCAAACTGCATCATTTCATATATCAAATTAAAGCCCTTGAGTAAACAAAGCCAAAACTGAAAACATTTTTGTCATAGCACTTTCCGTAGCAAAGTTACATCTTGTCAAAGATTGACTTTCATCAAAAAGTTTCAGCTAGCAAAATTCCCCAAAACGGCATTTCGGGGGTGTTTCTAGATCTTAAGTCTCATTATGATAGCAGCTTTTTTTTAATGGAACTGCTATCCAAATCCCTCTAAAATTCCATGTGCGGGTGACTTATCACCATAAAAAATCACATATTTGGGTCAAGTGAAGTATAGAAAACATATTTATGTAGGTTTCTTTCTTCGGGCACTTGTTTTAAATTTCTATGTAAAAATGCATTGACATTGACCATTGTCGGCGAATTTGGCTGACTAGCAAATGTGTTAACTAAGGTTTGCCTGGGTTACCTACATTTTCAAGCGTGTTTGACAGTATTTTAGTTTTTACTGCATGAGTGACGCAATTTTGCATAAATTTATTCAAGATGCAAAATCCTTCCAATACATATTCACATTCACGTATAAAAATGCACTTGTCTCAATCAATCTGATTGGCTGCTGAGTGCTGCGGCGATCTGCTGTTGCCGAGTAAACATTTAAACATTTATTTATCATGATGTACGTGTTCATGGCGTTGTTAGCAACTTTGCAACATCACGTTACTAATTTTACAGTGCTCGTCAAAGGCTTACTGCAATTTAGTTCCAGTATTCTGTCGGTCCGTGTCACGTCACTTCCGGTTGATGATGTTCGAGTGAAAACAAGTCCCTGATTTGATTTTTGTTGATGATTTCTGTCATTGGTGTTATCAGAGATGCCAACCCTCCCTATTTTAGAGGGGAGGCTCCCTATTTTTGGAAACATTTTTGTCCATTTTGACACCCAAGTTTGGCAACCTCCCTATTTCTGACAAGTTATGTTCCTTTGAAGTTGCATGTAATTTTGAAAACCTCCCTATTTTGTGTTTGAATCCTCCCTATTTTCTGGATGTTAATGTTGGCATCTCTGTGTTATGCAAATTTCAACCGCAAATAGTCAGTGGAATCAAACAACCGTTTCTAAGTCTTCAGAGTGGAAGAAACTTACTTGATTTACGGTACCGTTTATATGACTGCCAAACTTAAAATTAAATTCCATGGTCGAGTGTCGTTTTTTCCGAAATTGAATGTCACCATTGAGTCGCCATTGAGGCAACATCGCTATTGAAACGGATGTGCCTTGGCCTACAAATACAAATATGGACTATGTATAATGGTAGCGTGATAGTCCCACAAAGGATCGATTGAAATATAGGCCTAAAGGTCAGGATCATAAATAGCATAAATACCTGGTCGTTAATTATGAAAATGGTTGTAGAATTGATTGTGATTTGCCACGGATTGTGAATTAATTAGTTTAAGTAACTTAGTTAAAGAAATGAGATCAATAAAGGTGACTCATGACAACATATAAAATTAGCAATATTATATTGTACTGGTTCCCCAGCATAACTATAAGCTTCACAATGCACAACAATATATTCAATATTCACGTATCAAGTTTACAATTCCAATCTCATCACTGAAATTATCAGCAAAATAACGACATTATTTAATCACTAAAATCAGTCACTTCATCCTGTAAAAGTCACGAGTGCATCGGCATAAAAGCTTCACTTATAAAATCATCGTGGGTTTGTTTACAAATGAACAGCTGATTGCTGTAATTTCCCACGCTCAAATTGATGACGAAAATTAGAGTATCGGACTCTATCGTCGATCTCTCAAATACATTTATTATTTTACTTATTTATTAAAAGGCCGAAGTATTGATTAGAAAATCGTGACAATTAATGAGATGAATTAACTAAAGAAATTAATGATTTATGTTTTATCGACGATGCGTATTTTGTTTATCTGACTGAAGTTAAAAATAGAAAAGCCAAAAACCTGATCACGCCATAAGCGAGAACTCACTCGGAATTAATCCGCGCTTACTGAGTCTCCGTGATCCAAAAGTATACAAAAATTATAAGTAAATTAAAAGCACATTTCTAGTCGGATATTATATTAAATACGAATCATTACGAATTATTACAACACTCACGTAGCTGATCCAAAAAGGATCAGCGAATCTATCAAAATGTCCGAGTGCCGAAGTGCGAGTTGCAAGACATGAAAAACACGTCCACCCGGTACAAAGCCTGGGCCGCAACTCAGCCGCTCCAAAACAACACGATCGGCATTTCATTTCTATATCGCGCAAGCAATTTGGGGCGCGCGATTTGCGTACGCGCTGCGCCTGCAAAGCAAGCACGCGATACCTAAGCAAATGAAATAAAGATTTAAATGAAAAGATTATTAAATATGATAAAAATATGATTAGAGCTGCCGAAGTTTAAATAATGGTTTTCAATATTAGTAGGCCTACTGAGGAGCCTACTGGGGGTTCCGTTACACTATGTAGCCTCCTTCACAGTCGGTTTCTGTTGTTCACAGTGTTCGAAATAAGCACATCCTCTTGTCCTCTTGTCCAAAAATCACTGGGGACAACCATATTGAGATATGTACTTATCCTCTGGACAACCACAATATTTTACCTCTTAAATTTGACACATTTTGGGGACAACTCCCGGGACAACCAAAATGTTTTGAGGACAAGCAGAATTTATGCTCTGGTTGTCCTCGGGACAACCTCTATATTTTCCTTATTTCGGACACTGGTTGTTCATAACAAACCGTGAGCCACATGCAGTTTGGGCCCGAGACTAGAGAGAGCCTGGATGTTGGACCGACAGAATAGGGAGATTTCATGTACGCCACGGGTCACTAGCCCTGGAGGCACAATAACGATATTGGAGCATGTGAAAATGAAATGTCACCTACAGAGTGCTAATATTCCTTACAAAGCATGGGTTTGAATAACGCGCCAAAGATTCACAGATTAACTTACTTGAGAACTCTAGCTTCGAATTGCACATGATAGTTATGCATCCGATGCTAGAGTAAGAGTGCGTTGGTAATGTTGGAATTTAGATGAATGTTATTTCGATGAGTCAACTGTATCTTTTGAGCAAGATTTGCCTATTTTGGACAGTCTAAAATTTTGCTGAAGTGTAATTCTAGCAACATTTTTGATGCGATCGCCTCTCTTGATAGGCTGTGTTTACTTCTGAACTTCCATTACTTTACACGGTGTAATGCTTCAGCGAATGCGGCTAGATTTAGAATGCAATGGTCTCTAGCCTAGTTCCAGTAAATGTAACTCGGCGTACCGTAGATGTCATTATGATAAAGACTGAAGTCTTGCTGGTAGGACTAGTCTCAAGCCTAGAATGTGAAGCTATCGGTGAGCAAATTCTTGGCTAGTCTTCTCGAGCAACCTTGACTGACTCTCAATGCAGATCATTTTTATCAACCTTTTAACCTTTCGTGCAAGCGCCCTATTCTCTCGGTGGAGCTGACGTCACAGTTTGTAAATTGCGCATGATCTCATAATATGCAAATTTTTTGTGTGTATCTGATTATTTTTCATGGTAGTAGAAGATCCATGGTTATATCCACATTGACCACATCTAATACGTCATTGCATCACATTGCAGTTTCCAAAAAAAGGTCAAGGAGTATGGTAACTCACTCATATCTTTACTGTTTTCCTTCCTACAGACAGTGTGTTTTTAAGAGACAACTGAAATGTCTAGAATGTCATTTCCAACGGGAGGAGGAGCTCCGTATGGAATGCCAGGCATGGGCCCTCCAGGCATGGGCCCTCCGCAGTTCCAGTCATTTGGTAGTATGACAGGTGAGAATACAAAACAAATGTAGATTAAGAGTGTTAGTGCATTTGTCATGCTGTACACTGATTGATTGAGTAACATGTAATTAGCATGTGATCAATGGCAGCCCAAGTTCAAATATGCCTGGACAGGCAAGTGTTTATGCGTACGGTACATGGTATACCGTATTCTTTCCAATAAGCGCCCTGGTCGCTTAACAAAGTCATTTTGGGTAGGCGCTTATTTTTTACCTTGTTTACCTAATTTTTTCGTAACGGGCATTTATTAGAGGCAAATTTACGTATGTTATAGAAGGGTCCTGAGACATTCTTGAATATCTTTTCTGATGCAGAAAATGTATTGCAAGTTTACGCAGGACTTGTACCGGTAGTGCTGCAGCTATTTCACTGTATCGACATCTGTCACTTCAACATTAATGGTACCCTTACCTTTAGCAAATTGAAAATAACCCTGGGTGGGCACTTATTGGGGCATGGGCGCTTATTGGAACGAATACGGTACATGGTGTCGGAAATGATTTTGAATTTTACTTTTTTTAGTCTCTTAGATACTCATACTCATGTACTTTCTTTATTTTCAATTTTTGTGATATTGTCTGTAGTTTTGTGTTGCACACACTATAATGGGTGTTTAAAGTTAATCTTGGGCCATTGTGGAATGCACATGTAGTGTACTAAGCGTGTGCGCACAAACTCAGCGTGTATGCATAATTCTAGACCGTGAAATACACCCGTGTCTTTATTGGGGAGCTACTGTAATTATTTAAAATAGCTGTTTTTCAACAAGTATTGTGGAATGTGGATGTGATTTCTTACGTGGATTCTTATAAGCCTTACATCTGTTCTTGCCTCCTGTTTTAATAGGTGGACCAGTTCAAGGAATGGGTGTACAAATGAGGATGGGTCTCCTTCCAACAACAACAGCTGCTGTAAGTTGTCTTATCACCGCATTGTTTTTAGAATGTTTAATTGAATTTGCTGTGAGTAATTTCCAGTTAGGTGCTCAGAATGTGTGCAGATTATCACACATTATTTGGTAGTGCACAATTTTTTAGATTGTGATCTGGTCTGATTATTTAAAGATATTTTTGTATAGAGATATGTGAGCCATTCAAAAATAGGGACTGCAAAATGTGGAAAATAGGTTTATTCTGTAAAGATTCACCTACTGGCGCACATGAGTGGTTAAGGTCAAGGTGTTGCGCTGCCGGCCGGGAGATACGATCCACGAGGGTTCGTGCCTTGGGCTTGCCTTAGGTGAAAATTCTTTTCCCTCCCAAAAAGTTCCTATATGGTCGGGAATCCTTCAATTAAGTTCAGTTACATCACAAAATTTAGTTGTAGAATTTCTTCTCACCCCCCCCCCCATACACTGCTTAGCATGTGCAGATATAGGTAGTGTATGTGCGACGTCCGTGATTCGGAAGTCACAGAAAGCTGTTGGTCCCGTGTAAAGGAAGAGTCAAACCCTGTGCACATTAAGTGCCAGAGCTATTCGAAAAGAGAAGGGGACCATCCCCGGTTCTGATATCTGCAATCAATCCTAGGTTCCAGGATCGTGCATAGGTAAACTGTGCACGTAAAGCCCGTGCGACAATACTCAAATTGAAGTACGTATATAATTGCACGTATATAGGAAGGAAGAAGAAGACATGGGTTCCTTTGCCTTGGGGTAAATTTCACGTACAAATAGAGACCTGGTTCCTCTGAAAATCCCATCAACTATTATGCGTTTGTGCCCTTATTTGCTGGTGTGATATTTATGGGAGGCCACTTTTAGTTTGTGCCTAAAATTCCAGTTATGTCAAAGGAACCCCAAATTATACACACCATTAAGTGAAATTTTACGGCAGGTTATGAAGTGTTGCATTTATAAGTCGCTGTGATTGTTTTTAAATGTTGTTACATTTTGAAATTAACATGATAAAAGACCAAGTGCAACAACATATGTACACACAATTGATGTCTATAAAAAACATTTTATACCCTATCACAGTTAGCAGCCTGCACAACCGATTCTTTTGTTTGGCAAGGCTCACTCAGTCATTTAATGAGGCAATACAAACGATCGAATTTGGTGTTGAAATGAGCTAAATTTTTAGTTACACCTTTTCGATGTAAAATTAATTTTCTCGGCCAAATGAAAAGCAATCATTTTCATTTTTTCAGTAAATGTCAGGAAAAATTGTAGTGCTTGATACTGTATTTTTTTTTTCAATTCTAGTGTTAAACTTAGGCGTGAAATTTAGTCATTTAGTGTAAGATTTTTGATTTTGATAGGCTTAAACTCTGTCCATGAGCCTTTTTTGGATCAACCTTTTAGCTTTTCAAAGTAAGATAGTTTGCTAATGAAGGATTTTTCCCAACTTTCTAACGCACATCACCGTGAGCGATATATCATAGTTTTGTCAGAATTTGCGTTTTCATTTCACTATTTTAACTGCCGGCTGACCATTTTTCAAAATCAACGAGTGAAATCTAAGGCTAATACTAGCATTGTGGATCGATATCCCTGGGTTTAATAGGAATACCGGCATGGCTACAGTGTTGCTAGAACTTCAATATAGCAAAGAAATTCCCAGGCCTATAGCTCTCCTACTGATCATGTTTAACCAGAACACTCAATTGGGGATTTGGGCTACCAAATCGCTGGTCCGGCAATTTGCTTTCAATGGAAAATTGACCTGGATAAACAACAAAGGAAATATCGACTATTTCTGTTGGTTGCTCTCGAGATAACAGTACTGAGTTAGACATTTTCTGAGTATGAAGGGAAAAGGGTAAAATAAAACGGAATTCTAACAAAACTATAATATATAGACCCACACGATGTGCTTTACAGAGGTGGGAAATATCTTTCTTTAGCAAACTATATTAGTTTGAGACGCTAAAAAATAAATTCAGTAAAAAGCTCGCGGGCGAACTAAAGGCCTATAAAAAACAAAAATATCACACTAAAAGACACAATTTGATGCTTAATTTTAACACCAGGATTTGTAAAAAATGTATATCCAAGCACCAAGTTTTTAACTGACATTACTGAAGAAAAAAAAAAATATTGCTTTATATTTGACCGAGAAAATTAATTTCATAGCAAAAAGGTGTATCTCTGAATTGTGCTGATTTAACATGTATCGATCGACTTTCAGCGCGACTAAGCATTTCTAAAGAATCGGTTGTCCAGGCTGCTAACTGATCATATGATACCCAGTCAACGAAGTTGATTGTTCAATGTTTATAGGAACTAAAGATGTGACCTTTGAACCTGTTTGTTTTCCATTACAGCAAGGAATGAGGCAGCCCAGGCCTACAATGACAACAACAGGTATTGTTCCTGGACAAAAGCCCACAGTGGTAAGTCAACTTAACATTTGGGCTATTCTATTTGAAATCCCACATGCCTCTTATGAGATACGTGACCTTAATCCTCCACACTGTCGGGGATGGGAGAGGGTAGAGATCAAATGAAGTCTGCAATTCAGGTAATCCCATTTGAAATCTACACCCCCTGTGTGAGTGATTATGGTCATGTCTTCCATAGGGGGTGTATGGATTCAAATTGAACAGCCCATACTTTTTCATACATAATGGAAGAGTTAAAAGATTGTAAAATGCCCCTTTTGAAATCTCTCATCTCCTTACTAATTCGATCCATCATTGCTAATCCAATGTATTTGATTGTTCATAAAGGTTAAGGCTCTGTATTGATAGTGTGCATTGTATGGCACCTGCTAATTTTATGTAATTTAGTAATGAAAAAAGGAATAATAAATTTCACAATATCTTGGCGTAGAAATTTTAAGATACCGTACCCAATTTTGAGAGGACAGAATTCTTATGTTTAGGTACTAAACTTCATAACTTTTTAAGTTATACTTTTTATAGCAGGTATATTTTTTTTTTCCTGAAGTTTATTTTTCTTTTGTATTTCTGAGCTCTGATGTTTGGAGAGCTATTAGTTTTGCAAGATGCTAGTTCATATAGTCATACTCGGTAACTGCAAACATACACATACTAACGTATTTTGCAATTTTGAAAGGAAAATAGTGAAATCAAAAGTTCATTATTTATTTGTTAAATGTAAAAAAGGGAAAATACTACTAATAAAAACAAATTTGGCTTGTTTGGAAGGTAAGTTTGTTTTAGGTTTGTGTAATATCAGATTAAAGCACTGCTGTGAACAACTTACTTTGCAGACACTTTCTTCTAATATATAAAACTTACTAGGAACTTAAAAAAACAAATGGTTCTATCATAGCATAGAGTTGTAGGCAGTAAGTGAGAACAGTACAAGTTGGTCGTAAGAAACACATAATGGTTCAATAAAAACACATTAAACCATTATGTGTTTCTTACAACCAACTTGTACTGTTTTACTTACTGTCTACGACTCTGCAATTTCAATACAGAACTTATGACTTATCATTGCATACATACAAGCAGTATATCTGTAGCGCTTTTTTCATGGCCAAAGGGCTTTTCGCCCATTGCAGGGTTCTGCCATATGCAAGGAGAGCCTCAAGCGAGCAATATCACTGGTTCAATTCCTATTCATGTATGCTACAAGATGGAGGCTCTCCTGGCATATAGAGGAACCGTGCAATGGGCAAATAGCCCCCCAAAGAAATGGACATAAAAAGTATTGTTTGAAATCGGGAAGTGGAAGTGTCCCGCAACATGAGATGTTCCACAGTTGTGCATTTTTAGAGATAAGTTCAGAGATATTGCACTGTTTATGTATCATCCAATGCTAGACTCTGCTACGAACACCTGTGCCACCAAACACACCATGGAGAAAAATCAACAAACCAAGTGTGAGTGTGAGACTAATTACATTGTATTTAGTACAAACTGACCGGTGACTTGTCGTTGTAACTGGTGGCAAAGAACACAACACAGGGAACCCGTTTTAATATCCATATTAACCCGAGATGGAGATTTGTGAGTGTTTAATTAATTTTTTATTTGACGTTGAGCAACTTGACTCCAGCGTTAAGGCGGTGTACAGTGGAATGCATGGAGGGCGGCGTTGGTTACGCGAATGACTCGTTTCGGTCGAATATGCACTGTGCGGAGCAAACGATGATCAATTATATATTAACACATTCATAACATTAATAACTCATATTACATGTTAATAACTCAAATGTGCTCTCGCTTGCCTTTGGTGTTGAGATTTCAGTAGATAAAAGTGCCCCAAGAATTGCAAATGCAGCGCCAGATCGTCGACCTGCTGATGGAGCTCACCCATGTAGTCAATGGTCCTGATAAATCTGCAGCTGATACTATTGCTTTTCTTTCTTTTCTTCAACATTGAAATGTAATGAATTTGTGAATAATGCAAGTTTTGTGTTGATTTCGCTTACAGGGCAATGCAGTGCCACAACAGGCTGCCGATCCTAACAAACCAAAGACAACCGTCTTTGTAGGCAACATCTCGGAGAAGGCACCAGATGCATTAGTCAGAGGATTATTAACGGTGAGTAAGATGACGGTTCTTATTTCATGTCAATGGCTTGAGTGTTGCCCAAAAGGTTCACCTGAAAATCTGGGCGGGGGTGCAGTTCATAATGCTGCTGACAAGAAATGAGGAACAGCTCTCTTAAAAATGTCCCTAAAACATCATTGGCCTTTTCCAGTTAAAATCCATACACTCCCTATGGAAGACATGACTTAAATCTTCCACAGGTGGAGGGTGAATTTCGAATTGGGTTACCTGAATGGGTGAGTCCATTTGAAATTCACACTCCCTTTGTGGGAGATTAAGGTCATGTCTTTCATAGGGGGTGTATGGATGTTAACTGGAATAGCTTATTAGGAGAACAATTGAAAATCCACCTGCTCTTCTCAGAACTCTATTCCTTCAGGGAATGCCTTTTGAGGAGAGTGAGAGCAATCACTCTCTACTGCTCTCCTTAAATCTAATATAGGAGATCTCGTGATTTTAAGCTCTCCTTAGTTGACCATTCTCTCCTTACATTCTGTTGTAAATGCATGTGAACAATACAATGATGTGTGTCTTCTTGTTTTTCCACCAATAGAGATGCGGCAACATGCTGAGCTGGAAGCGTGTCCAAGGAGCCACGGGGAAGTTGCAGGCGTTTGGGTTCTGCGAGTATGGCGACCCCGAGGCCAGTCTACGTGCCATCAGGTTGTTACATGAATTAGACTTGGGGGACAAGAAACTAGTGGTAAGTTATTTCCTGCTTTTTCATAACAATTATACTCTCTATGTTGATTGTGTTGGTGATATGACAGTACTGAATCAAAGAATGGTACATTGTTTTGAAGCTGTATTGAGCTGCAGCAAAAGGCATGATTGTGATTAGGCCGGCCAGCAGTACACACCACTAAAGCTTCCTTCCGACCGGCACCAAATTATATTGTACCCGCTAGATGAGTAAATGGGAGCGTTCACTAAAACAGTAATTACTGAACAGGTAGAATCATTGAAAAGGTTAATTGTATTTATCTAAACATGCCCCTCCTTAGGCCTGCATTTCCTTTTTAGCTTTCCTTATTTTTGCTTCTTTCCTTCCTCCCGTACCCTTATGACCCTGTATCTCACCCTTCCCCGCTCCCCCATCTTTCAATATTGGAGGGTCTCACAGACCTGCTGGCAACATGGCTTTGTTGAACATTGAATTGGGGGAGCGGGGGCAGAGATGTACAAAACGACAGCCAAAGTGTGCCAACATATTTTTCTAGGGATGCAGTTATGTGTGTGTTTGTCTCTCTTTATAAATATAAGTACTTAATTTGTTTTGTTACTGTTTGTGATTTGCAGGTTAAAGTCGATGCCAAAACCAGAGCCCAGTTGGATGAATACCTTGCAGACAAGAATAAAACCAATGGAACACAGGTATGTACGGATTTTCCAGATGTATAGTATGCTGCTTAGTTGCATCTCAAAAATTCACACAAAGTACCTTTAATAACAAAATATTATAGACTAACTTTCACAAACAATATTTGACTTTTGGGAAAAGAATATTAAAGGGCATTGTACCTTGACATTGCCCGAAAAAAGGGAACGGAATGTTCTTCTTGATATGTGACAACATACAAAATTTTGTCCCCATGTGGAGCCCCGGCTAAGGCAAAAATAAGGAAGACTTTCCTTGCCCATAGACCACTTTTGATAGATGGGTCTGTCTTTCGAGAAAGGTGTTTTTTCTTTTCCAAAAGTAACCAGCATGCCAACCTTTGCGCATTCTCACGTGGGTCTACAACTCGCTAAGGCCAGGAAGGCATGATCCAGCGCTTTAATTCTTGTTATCGACACTTTTGTTTTCTACAAACTCCTTCCACAGTTCAAATGCTTAAGGGTCTATTGTGGATTGCAGAGATGTAATACTGCAAGTCAAACAAATTTTGATTCTCGCAACCAATATTTTTGGGAAATCATTGTGAGAAATTGCATCCCTGTAATAGTTATTCCTGTGCTGACATTTTGTTACTGTTTCCCTGTACAGGCCAATGGAGATGAGCTGGATGAGTACACAAGGAATTCAGATATAATGGTCAAGGATCAGCTACATCAACTCATGCAAGACTTCCACCATCAGTTGAGCAGGCAATTCCGTAAGTACTTGTTATATCATCGGTAGCATTCCTTTTGTTTGTGTGTAAAGATTCCCGTAACTCATGTTACACATGTGATGAAAACCCATTCCGAGTTCTGCTCCATCCACTTTTTAAACAGTCAGAAACCACAAATTGCTCAATAACTGAATCTCTGCTTGAGTCACCCATTCAGGTAACCCCATTTGAAATTTGCATCGGGAGTGGGGGGGGGGGGGTTACTCACGTACAAATGCTATACGGGGATGTGCCGCCCAAATGGGTCTATGTTTTGAAGAAAAAATCCTTAGTCATGGGTCTCCCTTTTAGATTTTCCGTGCTATGTGTGAAAAACATGCAGGAAAACATGTTGCTTTTACTATTTTCAAGCTCAAATTCTTAGATGTGGGTCCTTATTTCCTTGAAATCCTTAGATATGGGTCCCCTATTTTCTGTAAAATTACCCTTAGAAATGGGTATGGGTTCGAAATCTCGGGCCTCGTATACCTATCGAAAAATAATCCAAGTACCCCCCCCCGTTTGCACCCCGTGTGTGGAAGATCAAGGTCATGTCTTCCATAGGGGTGTGTGGTTTCTAACTAGAATAGCCCAATGATTGATGATTCCCCAATTTAATTTGTTTTGTTCTTTTCTTTTGTCTTTTACAGAAACCCAAGAAGAAAAGAATAGTAATAAGCCAAAAAAGCAAAAAGAAGACAGGAGAGATGTAAGTTTTAAATTCTGTGACTGAGTCAAGCCTGTTACATAGCACAAACTTTTGTTTTCATTATTTGTTAATAGTGTGTGTGCAGTGGGGCGCCACCGGGGCATGAAGGGGAAAACGCCTCCCCAGTCAGAACCCCCCGAAATTCACTTTGTCCCTCAATGCCCCCAAAAAATTCTGGCGCCATTGACTGTGTATGGGGGGGGAGTTGGGGGTGTGTGTGCATGTTTACCTTCAACCGACATATACAAGATGCATTGTGAAGTAGTGGACCTAGCTCCTAGTTTTGCGGTGGTCTGCAGTAAGTCACAATTGCATGCCAAATGCATTTTAGAGATACATCCGCTATTGTGCATTAAAAATAGCGACCCCAATTGGTGGGCGTATATCACTGTTTAACAACTTGTGTCCGCTCGAGCTGCCCTGTTGAAGTAAACCATGCAGACGCATTGTTAAACGGTGAAGAATAATGGTGAAACATGATTGAATCGCTAAATCCTCGGTTGTCGGGCAATTATCAATGTCGGCAGGCGTAGGTAGGAGGGTGTGTGTGGGAAACAATACTAATATTGTCCTATATGTTTTTTACCCGTCACAGGAAAGTGTTGAAGATCTTGCATTAGAAGACGATACAAAGCGCATCATTAGTCGTGAGATTGACCGATTTCGAGACACATACAAGGTAGGTATCGTCACATTCAGCTCATGTTCCTCCTATCTATCATCAGTGCGCTGTGATTAAAAGAAACAAAACATCAATGCATGTATGTGTTGAAAACGTAACAATAACACGAACAACAACAGCCAAAATTTGATTTGATTCAAAAAAACTTTAACGATCAAATTTAACATAAATTTCTACATGATTGTTTTTTTTAATCAATGAAAAAGTATTTTTTATGCAATACAAAATCAAACATGTTTTGTGTGCTATATGAACAAATAAGCCAAAAAGTGTGGCCATATTTTTTTAGAGATATTCTGATTGTCCCAACGGATTAACATGCACTTATCATTGGCATATTTCATCATACATCCACACACAAACACGCACACAAACTTTCCTTAATTTTCAGCACTTTCTACGGTGTTAATAGTTGATTATACCCCCCATTGTATAGTATGTTCTCTAGACGCCTACTTGGCACCCCTGAGGCCAAGCGAAAATCTCATCCAGTGGCGTCATTGCCGACAGTACTACGTCGCTGCATTTGTGGGAAGCTTATGCGTGAGTGAGTGATTTTGGGCTGGGTAAGTAACCACTTTTGTGCCGCTTAACTCGTAAAAATTGTGTAATTCAGATTAATGCGGAGTTGCCGCTTGCGCAACACAAAGAGGTATGTTTCCATTGGTGTTATTATTGTGTTGTGTTTCTATGGAGTGTGGAGTTTGGTTAGGAGTGATAGAAGACATGCATGTTCTGCTTTGAAAGTAGAGTTGCAACTGCTTAAATCGTGCCAATTGGATAGTGCTTTGCATATATTTTATTTATTTGATTTTTTCTTTTGACGGTGCGCGCTGATATAGTTATGATACGATGGCAAATCTTTTTTAATTTCATTTTCTGAATTGGACCATAAACTAGAATAGTCGACTTGATTTTGATTTGCTTATCTAGAAAAGGCTGATAAGTAGTGAGAATTTTTATTTTGCAAATCATAACGAGCATGAAAGTGAGTGATAGTGGTTAGACATGTATTGTGGTGTTATTGTTGGGCCGGCGGATGATTGCTCGATACCGACTATCCGATAACAGTACAATATTGTACAAAAGGTATGTTGATCTTCTTTGTCTCTTAAGGTTTAAGGCTTTCTAACCATGACTTTTATTTTACAGTTGAAGTGTGGGTTGTATCTAATGTAATTACATAAGAAAAAGAATAGTTTGAGACATCAGAGGAGGATTTCAGCACTTCTCATAATCCGTTGCAAAAAGTGTTGTCAACCGCCACTGTAGCTTTTTAAATTCCATTGAATTCAGTTGAAAAGATTTTATTTGAAATTGCAACATGGAGATATGGGGTTGGTCGATAGTACAACAAAAGAACTTTTAAGTGAATGATATTTATGGGTCAAGTTATCCTTCCTAACGACTGATGTTTACATAGTGAAATTGGGGCTCAAATAAAAGTTGAAATTGAAAATTTGACTGCAAAACCTATGCAGTGTACAGGTGACCATGGCCTAGTCGCTCGTAACATAGTGACATGATCAAGGGGAATGAGTCGCGTGTCGGCAATTATCATGTGCAAAGTTTTTTTTTATTTTTTACATTATTTTCTGGCAGGTTACGAATGCTACATTTTGATGCAAACCCCATCAAAATCAGACATCTGGTTACCGAGTTATGAGCAATGGCTGAAAACAATATAAAACAAAAACATTTAAACGCTGTTTTTGCCAATATCTCAAAAACAATATTAGCGACATCCGACACATTCCCCTTAATCATGTCACATATTGAGCCAGTGAATGACTTAACCCAGTGGGTGTTGAGAAGTGCTTAAATCGCCCTCTATGTGAATTGTTGCAACACATCGGCCCTGAAACCGTTGAGGATTTAGAAAGTTCAAAGTGACAAAAACTGATCTATTTACATTGATAGTTCTGATTTCAAAACAAAATTGTATATCCAGTTACTCTTTAGTAGTGTCCAAATCTTAATTTGAATTGTGTCTGTGGGCTTTGACATATCTCAATCGATAGATTGGTTTTCTTGTTGGTATTGGTATGGGGAAAGTGTGTTGATCTACAGTGCCAAGTTTTTAGTTAATATATCATATTTATCTAGTATTTACTAGGTTTGCACAAATAAAAATACAGCTTTGGTATTACAATTCATTATGTTATGTGCTAGTATTGTAGGCATGTGGCCAGTACCCTCAAAACCTGGCTATAAACTGAAAAGAATCAACTATACCCCCCCCCCACAAAAAAAAAAAAGAACATGGCAGGTTTTCAAATTTATGATTTTGGTTTTCAAGTGTGAGACTGAATGATCTTTGCAAATAAGTTAACAAAAATTTATTCCATGTTAAAATTGAATACTGGAATTTCGGTCCTTGGTAGCAATTTAGCTTGTCTATTTCACAGAATTTTAAATGGAATTTAAATGAGAACTCGATGCATAAGGAAGATTTTATTGGGACACCTTTATAGGCAATATCTGGTCACAAACATACTGTTTTGCATTACTTTTGCTTTCAGATTTTGTTTTATGTAGAGCAAGTATTCAGTAGTAGTAATGTAAGAGACCAAGTAGTATATCTGTTCAATCTAGTGTTGTATTACTTCTGATGCCAGTAATGTCGTAAGATAATTTCAAATATAGTTTTGTGTTATGGGCTTGAACAAGCATACAAGATTTCAATGGAACTTTAAAGAATAGAAAAGTATATTTTGCCATTTTTATTTTACAAAATAAAAATTTTTGTCACTGACCTGACAGTTTCGTATGTCATGGATGACTTAAATGATTGAAATCTTGTTATCCTCTCTGCATATGGTAAGGGCTCATATTGAAATTCCCTTACACAGGAAGGTGTGCGCCATCCTGCAGCTTTCCTGTGCTAGCCTTCTTTTGTTAAAATCCTGGGCAGGGTCGTATCACTGATGCAGTATAGATCCATCGGCTTTATGACCGAGCTTTCCTGAGGTGCGCGCTTAGCGAGGGGAATCCTGCCTTCTTTCTGTGTGAAAACGTGGTAGGGTATTTCAATATGAGCCCTAACACAGTT
Organism: Amphiura filiformis; assembly: GCF_039555335.1. Taxonomy (NCBI): domain Eukaryota; kingdom Metazoa; phylum Echinodermata; class Ophiuroidea; order Amphilepidida; family Amphiuridae; genus Amphiura; species Amphiura filiformis. Next base: position 62,260,654 of record NC_092632.1, on the reverse strand, counting down.
CAATCTCATGGTGGCTTGTTCTTGAGGAGTGGGTCATACACATGACTTATACTAAAATGCAGCAAACCTTTTACGAGCGCGACTACCGTGATGTTGCAAATTCGGCGCTAACAACGCGTACGGCGCACAGTTCATTCATAAATTTCCACTCAGCAACAATATATCGCCTTAGCAGCCAATATGCGACAAGTGCGTCCAACGCAGTATATACGCGATGTCTCCTTACAATACGCGCTCGTCTAAGGTTTTCTGCATTTTAGTATAAATGGTAGGCTCTCGTCCCTATTCAAGTATTCATGAACGCAGGATAACTTTTATGACCGAGCTTTCCTGAGGCGCGCGCTTAGCGAGGGGAATCCTGCCTTCTTTCTGTGTGAAAACGTGGTAGGGTATTTCAATATGAGCCCTAAATTGATTCTCTGATGAAGTGTGCACTCGCATCACTCTCCTTTTGTACAACTTTTGTACCGTCCCAGCAGAGAGGATGATGGGATACCAATCACTCGGATAAAGTAAGTCGTCTGTGACATTCAGAACTGTCGGGCCAGTGTCAACATTTTGGTTTTGTAACATGAAAATTCCAAAATATAATATCAGCAAACCTGATGAACCTTTTTATGAGCATAGAAGAGATTTATTATGTGATTTGCATATCTGGGATGATCGTATGTGGGGAAAAATAGGGATATATTTGTGGCATGTTTCATGAACATTATAACTTGTTGTAAGCTCATAAGTGAAAATTGTTTCAAGTTATTAATTTCATATTTTAAAGTGGTACATTATAGTTTTTGTAATTCAAGAATTCTTAGGAGATTGTTGTATTCCGAATACGGTACTAATGATTTTTATCCTGTACATGTATGATGTTTCCTTTGCAGCCTTAATAATGTTGTGGCTTGCGAATTATCTAAACTCAATGCTATTTTACTTGGTCCTCGAATACATTTGGATGTTTACAAATTAACAAATTGATTAATTTTAATTTTTATAAATTTGGCCAGCCATATTGATATGCAATACTTAAATCTGTAGACGGTGCTAGCAGAGGTTTTTTGTTGATAGTGGTACAAATTTGAAGTTCACAAGCCACATATTTTCCCGGTGATTTGTACAATAAAAGTGACACTTTTGAAAGGAAATGAATTTCCAAAAGTAACCATTTAATCAAACAATTGGTCATTTGAAAAGAATTGTAAAGAAGTCATTTCATTTCCACGATCATTGCCACTTTTATTAAACCGAATGTAGTAGTTTTAAAAATGTGATAATAACAATTTAAGCTTTCAGCACAAAACAATAATGCTTCATGATTGTTAAGACCGTTCGAACCCACTCGAGGATACAACAACGCATGGAGCAAGAGAACGCACACGCTACCGCAATGCAGCGCCATCACATGAACAAACCCGGGAGATGTTTACAAGCCAATTGGAAGACAAGTATCATGTAGTTACATCGTACAAATGTATTGCAATGAAATCATTTTGTTATTTAAAGGAATGTTTCACAATATGTTGTGCCTTTTTTTTTAGCGTAATCTGAATACTTCATGGAATTTTAATGTATTGTTGGGTTGTGAATGGACTGTCAGTGGATATTGAAAACCCACTGATGTGCAATCCATACATTATGAGATCATAATTCTACCTACTCCATGATATTTGTGAATGAATTTTTGCTTGTTATTGTATTGATTTAAATGTGCCAGCACACAACATTTGGTCTGTATTGTAAATGTTTGCGGCTTTCTTCAGTGACTTGTAATCACCCGCTGAGAATTTGCATCAAAAAAGAAAATCAAAACCAAGAAATCGTTTAGTGATACAATTTTTTGTCTGAGAAGAGGCTCATTGATAAACTCAAGTCATTGGAGATTGCGATACAACCAAGTTTTGTGTCTGAGCGAAGCACATGAAATTTATCACTCTTGATATTGTGTTATTATAATTGTATGTCATCAGATGACACCATTCTTGTCAAATACGTGCTGTATAGAGTGGCTTTCTCTTGTTTCAATCTCTCGGTAAACCCTATATGGCGGGTAAGGTCAGGGGTTACAATGTTTAAGAATGAATCGTCGTTGGAGTTGCAGCTGGAGCTTGCCGCAGCGGCGGAGAGAATGCAGGAAGTCGTCATATCTAGAGAGAGAAATGATCCAAATTGTGCAAGGAAGGGCAGATTATCATTTGGAGAGCAAGGCTTGTGGAGCAGATTATGAGTGTGGAAATGAACAATGACAGTTTATGGAACTCTGATCAGAAAGTGTTTAACTGAAAAAACAGAACAAATCCTCTGGAACTTAATGTTTTCTCACCAAACCAGAGATAGTTTTGTTTCGAATCTTAACTGAAAGATCGGGAATTGAATGTGACACTTGAAAGGAGTTCTTAGACGACCGAGAGATAGAAACAGCTTCCATTCTAAAATGGAATGTTTTAATTGACAGGAATGGTGTCATCTGGGATTTTTATCTCTTGTCGCATTATTGTTGGAATTCAAAGGTTAGCAGCAATTCTGTTTAGGTCTGGATGTATTGCTTAATTTTGAGTATGCCTAACCGAAAATTATTGATGTACTTTTTGAAATACCATTGTTAGATCAATTAAGATATTGATATTTATTATTAGCCACGTTGTTCCATTGATGAAATATCTTTAAAGTCAGGATAATTGCTGTTACTCATTTAGCTTCCAACAATAATGCTTTGTTCTAGGCTGGTCGTTAAATGTAATAACAAATATTTTAATCGAAGCAGCAATGGAACAATCTAAATACATATCAATATTTTTAAGAAACTTGATTTATTCCTGTCATTTCTTTGTACAGAATCATAATAACTTATCCATACGACATTATGTGTGTGTGATACAGGTGTGTGTTTTATGTTTGTTTGCGTGCTGATGCACATACCTGCTCGTGTACGCCTGTGATACCGCAGGAAACATTTTCAACTTTTGAAACATTTTCTCAACTTTTGTCCGTAACTACCAGCCAAGAACTAATAACTGTGACTGGTCGTTTTGTTCCTCACATAATTTCCAATGAATGACCAAAAAGTACAAAGCTAGCCGTTTTCTCGTTAATTGGCAAGGCTGCGGTGTTTTCAATTCTTGAATGGTGAGAAATTTAATGTGGGGAAAGAATAATGGTCACAGTTAATGATGCTTTTATTCACACGATTGATTATATTGAATATGTTGGAAGTGTAACAAATATCTAATGCATGGTTCTCTTTTCGTCTTTTTCGTTCATCATCTCCAGGCTAATGAAGAGCGTGAGAAGACCAAAGAAGAAAGGATCGCCGAGAGGAAAGAGCGAGAAAAGGAGAGAGAAAAGGAGCGGGAGAGGGAAAGGGAACAACGGGAGAGTAATCGTGATCGGGACAGGGACCGGGACAGAGACAGAGACCGAATCAGGAGAGATCGGGATCGTGATCGTGATAGGGAAAGGGAAAAGGATCGCGACAGGGAACGGGAACGTGAAAGGGAGAAGAAGAGGCGAGAACGAGAACGGGAGGAGGAGAAAGAGCGTGAGGATAGAGAAAGAGAACGAGAAAGGTAAGAATGAATTCCAAATGAGGTTACCTGAATGGGTGACTCCATTTGAAATATACACCCCCTGTGTGGGAGATTTAGGTCGTGTCTTCCCTAGGGGGTGTATGGATTTCAACTGGAATAGCCCATTGGGTGCCAGACAAGCCACACGTCATGTTTTACTGTGCTGGGATTCGTACCAGGGTCTATCAATCAAAGTATAATTATACATGCTTGCTCAACTGAAGATAATTTGTAACCTAGCAACTTGCATAGTACAATGGGTGGAAGTCGTTTCCAGTCCCTTCATACTCGGTTCATTGGGTAGGGTAAGGATGAAATTGGGGTTGATATTAGTGGAGGGCTGGGTTGGGGGCAGGGTCAGCATGAAGGCGAAGGGTTTTGTTTGGGGGTGAGAAAATACACAAGATAGCCAGGAAGCTTTAGTATAAACTTAACCCCAACACTGGACTCTGCTTTTTGGGATCGGAAGTCAAAGAAGATCCGAAAAAGTCAAGGAGAAGAAGAATTTTGACTTGGCACCCCGGGATTCAACCTTTGACCCCTCGCATGCCAAGCACACGATCACGGACCGGTAGCTACACAGGTTATTGCTGCCCGCCAGCAATTCCGTGCGCATATAACACTTAGGGTGATTAAGCGCCATCGAGACCCTGGGATTCATGCATGCGCAGATTTTTTCATCGTAAGATTTTGTAAGATTTTTGGGTGTTAGGGTTAGGGTAGGCTCTAATCTGGAAAAATACATCTTAGTTAACCTAACACTGGACCCTGCTTTTGGGATCGGAAGTCAAAGAAGATCCGAAAAAGTCAAGGAGAAGAAGAATTTTTGACTTGGCACCCCGATTCAACCTTTGACCCCTCGCATGCCAAGCACACGATCACGGACCGGGAGCTACACGGGTGATTGCTGCCCGGCCAGCAATTCCGTGCGCATATAACACTTACGGTGATTGCGTCATCGCAGACCCTGGGATTCATGCATGCGCAGATTTTTTCATCGTAAGATTTTGTACGATTTTTGGGTGTTAGGGTTAATGCGTGATAGAATAAGGCTGGTGCTATAGTATGGGTATCGACTGAGACAAGTGGTTTGGGAACCGCCTTGTTTTTTTTACCAATAATTATGTTCTGATTTTTTTTACCAATAATAATAACATTCTCTTATAATTGCAGCCGTCGAGAGCGGGAAAGAACTCGATCTCGGGAGAGGGATCGTGATTCGCGTGATCGCCTTGATGAGGAAGAGGAGTACGAGAAGCGTAAACTGGAGAGAAAACTTCGAGAGAAAGAAGAAGCTTATCAAGAGGTAAACATGGTTGGATTTGTTTTTCATGTTTTAGGGAATTATTGAGAAATTACTATCTAGAAACACCAATGCCATCATACCTTGAAAGTTAAGGTGGTGGTTATGCTGGTGCAGCAATCGGACAAATTACACATGCAAACATGCTTATTAAGGCAAAATACTGCCATCCTCGAATAAGTTCATCAGGACTGTTAGGTATCATACTAAATTGGTAAATTGTGTTTACAAGTCCAATAATTTACTCGCCTTTTAAGACGTTTCATCTTCCGAACACAATTTACCAATAGTAAAATACTGCCATATTATGACCCCTGAAGGCAAATAACAAGGAAAGTTGGCAAAATATTAGGTAAAAGAGAGTTGGCACTGCATTTTGTTGAAAGAACAGTGGAAGTGGCCAATAATTTGAGTGAAAATGAGCTTGATTTTTTGTCCTTCCATTTAGTATTTTCTATGTATCTTTCGTTTGGCATGACAGGCATTGCTTTAGGATGAAAGGTATCGCATATTCGCATGGTCCCATTTTGTGTGTTTGTGGGGGGGGGTGAGTTAACCGAGTCACAGGCGTGTGAAGTCGCGCGTTAGTTTCACCCTTGGATTCCTTTGTATTTAACCAAGTAGTTAGGCGTTGTGTGTAGTTCACAAGAAGGCATAATGTATCCTCATTTACATGTATATCAATATTTGTTAAGGTAATTTTTTAGTACAAATGAAGATCAAGGTGTTTTTTTCATGAAGATATTTGCATACAAGTGCAAATAGCCAACTTTCAAAATGTGTGTGTACAAAAAATGAACTTGTATTATATTAATGCATAGCTTTACCTCTGTTTATATCCACGCAGAGGTTAAGAAACTGGGAGAGCAGAGAACGAAAGAAATCCAGGGAATACGAGAAACACAAGGATAAGCTGGCCGGCGAGAGAACTGAGCAGGAGAAGGAAGCCAAAAGACTCAAGGAATTCTTGGAGGACTATGAAGATGAGAGGGATGACCCCAAGTATTACAAGTAAGCGAGTGATGTGGCAATTTAACAAGGCGTTTTTGAGCAACAGAAAATTGAGATTGCTGAAAATTATTTGTCAAAAATTGCTAAATTGATGATTTGTGATGGAGTTAAAAACCTGTAACAATTTTATTCGGTAATTTTGGAGCGATTGCCGAATATTGCTGCGAGTTGCAGAAATATTAGACAATTGACGCGATTCCAAATACAGCGCGCCACCTACGATCACGCCTGGCTGATCAACTTCGCGCAGAGCATCAAGTCGACATCCATGACGCGTCGACGATGAACCATCGACCCTGGAAACGTAACGAGTGTTGCTATCGATTACTCAAATTTGTTTATTTACGTTGATGATGATCAGCTGTTGATTCAACCCTCCGACGATTTTAAGTAAAGGAGGCCTAGTTCTCAATTTTTAGAATAACGAAATATTCAATACCGGTAGGTCCTACATATTTTAACAGCATGGACAGCGTAAAGCATTTTTTTTAATACGATTAAAACGTTTTCGAATTTCAAATGTAGGCCTTCTCTATTCCTATTCAACCATCTACGGTTAAAACTCGATGTCAAAAATGTTGATGTCTCTGATCGACCATCTAGGCCTATAAACCCGATGTCAAAATGTCAATTTTCGAGTTTGGGTAGGCCTATAATAGAAAATGCTTTTGATGCAAGACAATTTCAAACAGGAAATTTAATCTAAATCTTTTTTATTTCTTGTTTGGATAACTTTTCCCATAATTATACCATGCGTGATACATGATTAAGACAAAAGCTTTTGGTTTTCATAAATGTTTTGAACGCTTGTCTTATTTTTTATTTTATTATTTTTTTTCCTAACCTAGGCCTATAGATGTTTTACATTTATAACCTTTTTACAAACTTGAATAGATATGAATTAATTGTTTAATAAAAATTAAAGCATTTTTCGTGTGACGTTTTGAAACGCTCTTTGTAGCATGATGTAGGCCTACTGTATGATCACGAAAGGTGGTAAATTTAGAAGCCATTTCCTTCTATAGCCTATAGCCATAAACAAAACACTTTGGCCCCAATGTATAATGTCGGGAGAAAATATATCAGATATACTTGCACTAAACAAATAAACCTGTTAATTTTTAAAATAAACTCTTGTGGTGCAATTCTGTCAACAAAATTACATAGGCTTATGAGCCGGGGGCTGGGGGCTCAGCCCCCTCAATAAATTTGGTGCGGGGACTCGAATAGGCCTACCCTTCTGTATGAATAGGCATGTTTTCATTTTCATTTAGGCCTATAATGGCCTCCAAACTACATTGTTAAGCTACATTGTTAAGTTATCTTGTTTTGTCCCTTATTGTACAGTATATTCTTCACCGTAAATTGGTGTGTGTGTGGGGGGGGGGGGTGTCCCGGTTCGCCCCTTCAGTCTCAAATGAAGCAGGCCTAAACAATGCGTTCACCCCTCCAATAAAGTCCATCCCCAGATTTGACCTCTTTACTTTGTAGGTTGAGTCCTTGATCCATTATTTAATATGCAAGAAATGTCCACCCTCCGAATCTAAACCTTTCCAATTTGGCCAAAGTCCACAATGCCGTAAAGGTTGGGCTACACTACAGTTCAGTTCTTTTCACAGTGTTGACTTATAATTTCATGAGAAAGAAAAAGAAAATGGAAAGATTTTAATCTTTCCCATTTTCTTTTTCTTTTAAAAAACATGTATAGGCCTAGGCGTTTAAAATTGCCCAATTGAATATTTAGTCGAAACAGTTTTTGATTTTTCAATGGTGTGCCGACCGATATTATATGACTAAAAAGAAACTCATTCCAACCAATGTGTGCTATTTTAATTGGGAGTAGGCCTAGGCCTACATTAAGAGTAAATTTCCTTGGGTTATGAAAAGGGAAATATGAAATAAAGATGGTATGACATGCAAGAAAGCGGAAGTAAAAATAAAATTTGAAAAAGAAACATGAATTAATATTAAAATCGGGCATGACAATTGTCAAATTTAAACCTTAATTGTGACACGATCTGGTTCATGGGGGGCAAAAGAGGCATTTTTGAAAATTGAATACCTGAGTGGAAGAAGGGCCCAACTCCAATTTTTTACAAAAACGAGTTAGACCCAGCATTTTATTGCCAGCAGACTGTTCTTCCTTGTGTGTAAAAGATGAGCCAAAATACACTCTCTAAATAGTCTTCCACGTACACTTAATCATGGTTTTCATGGAAGAAAGGCCCAACTCCATGGAGTTGGACCCTTCTTCCACAAATATTGGGTTAAAGAGGAATTTTTGTTCATCCATGAAATCTGCTTCTCACTACAATAATCTTTCTTGCTAACATATTACATGCTTCTACTTGTGCAGTTAATGGATAATTTCCACATTTCTGTAGCTAATTATAACACATCTGCTTACGGAACCTGCACTTGCAGTATATTAGTGGAAGAAGGGCCCAACTCCAGCTCATATTAAGACCTGTACCGTTGCCATTGAAACAATATATATGATTTCGAATGTATGTAATACTGTATGCTCATGTATTAAAGGTCCCCTGAAGATGAAAAAATTCTGTCTATAAAACTTTTCCAAATATCACGTTTTTTCTTAATATCTCAAAAACAGTTCTGATGGAGTTGGGCCCTTCTTCCACTCAGGTATTCAATTGTGTTACTGTGAAAAGGTCTAGCATACTTGGTTCTAAAGTTATGGAGTTTTTCATGCATATTTTCTTGATGGGCCTATGCCGTAAAATAATGATCTTTTAAATTCATGTAGGCCTACTCTTTTGCATGCAGTTTGAAACTTTCTTCATCTTTATTATAATGCTAGAACTCTATGAGGTATTGTTGAACTTATGCATTAAAGTCTAAAATTGAAATATTAACAAAAAATAAATGTTATTTTTAGGGCCTATGCGGTAGGCTATGCCTACAAAGTGTTTTTATTGTGATCGTAATTTTTTAATGTTTGATAGTAATACAATTAAAAATACAAATTTAGGCTAAAAATATAATAAGGACAAATCAAACAATAATAACAAAAACGGCAAACCAATGTGATGCATGTTTATAAGTAATGAGACATTAAGAATCTTTTAAAACTTTACTTTTCTTTGCGGTAGGCCTATCCCGCGCAGCGGGCCGCTACAAGCGCCTTCGTGCAAAAAACCCATTTTTAGAAAATGTAGGCCGATTACAAAAATGCAACACCTATAGTATGGATGTTGGTGTTATATTATTATCGTATTGAACAAACAATAAATTCAGAAAGAATTAAAACAATTTATTCTAATAACCAAAAATAAAAAGGACAGGCCTAGGCCTACTCAAGATTGACTAGGCTTGCGTGTATCGGGCTGAAAAGCATCGCAAAGTTTAAAAACAAAAAGGGCGGTTTTAGAAAATGTATAACAAAAAGGAAACACCTAGTATCAACGTCAAGTTTATGGGATTTAGAAAAGGACATCTGTGAATATCAAACTGCAATATTTCACTTCAACACAGAAAATCTCAAAAATTTCAAAAGTACTATAAAACATTGTGTTTTTAGAGTAATAATCACAATGGTCAGCTATGGTTGATGAAAAACTGTCGACCCCAAGCCAATTTTCACTGCCGTCGTTGGTGGCGCGCTGTATTTGGAATCGCGAGAATTGCTCCAAAATTACCAGACAGGAAAAAATGAAATCTATGACCAAATTGTTCAGCAGACATATTTAGTAGTGCATATTGCCGAGGATATTGAATTTTCAAGATTAACTAATATACAGAAAATGACTGGATACTTCTGAAAGCATACACTGTAGATTGTAGAAATTTCATATTGGGTTATTCCTGTTGAAATCCATACACCCCCTGTAGTATTCATGACCTTAATCTCTCACACGTAGGTGTAGATGTCATATCGAGTCATCGATTGAGGCAACCCCATTTGAAATTTACACACCCTGTGTGGGAGTGTATGTCTTCCATAGGGGTGTAGGGATTGCAAGTGTAATAGCCCATTTCAAAGCAGGCTCTAATGTGATGGGAATTGTTTGTTTTGTTTAAACAGGGGCAGCGCTCTAGAGAGAAGGCGTAAGGAGCGTGAAAAAGAATCGGACATGGACAGCAGAGACCGCAAGAAGGAGATGGAGGAGTTTGAAAATATCAAACGCAAGATCTTAGAAGAGGGCGCAAGCGACGCCGAGGAGGAGATAGAAAAGGTACGTGGCAATGCTTATTTCATTTGGTCACGTGAACGCGAGAAATCGTATGTGCAAATGGCTGCCTTGTGTTAAATTTAGAAATAGCATTTTGTAGAGGAATCCTAAAATTTAGAAAAAATGTTATTATTATTATAGTCTGTCCACATTGAAGTACAAAGTAAATAGACCTCGGAAACTGGTGGTATGAGAATAATTATTTCAGCGCAATGCTTCTTTGGCACGCCAACTGCTGCGCGATTTGTACACCACGCTCTTCTGGCGTCAAGCGTCAGCGCTTTCAGCGATAGACGCAAAGCATCGACCCCCGATGCCACAGATTTGGTTTGTACTTCTAAGTGGACAGACTGTAGGGCATTGGGCTTGAGACCACTCATTGGGTGGTTAAGGTTGCTTCTGCAAGCATCTCAAGTCCCACCACTCTCAGACTTAATACCTTTAACAATGCTACCAATTTTAAATGACAAATGGCAGCTATTGCATGTACAACTTTTTTTGCACTCACATGACGATTTGTTTTGTTCAAGTAATTTGTTAACGATAGCTGCCTTGTGAACATTTTGCAATGTACACACAGTATATTGTACTCATGTACACATGACAGCTACACATGGCAGCTATTGCACTTACTCACTTGTGGCACTGAGCAGTCGACCTGTGCTTCAAGAACTTGTGCGAAATTTGATATTTTGAAATCAAATTGAATGTGAAGGGAGCAGCGTGACACACTGGTTAAGGTCTTTGCCTTTGGTGCGAGAGGTCCCGGGTTTAATTCCCGCAGGACTAAAAAAAAAATTTTTAAAAATCTCCGCTCTCCCCGTGGTTCATCTGGTAATGGCGGGGCAGATGATCCATGATAAAGACCTCGTTTCAGGCGGTTCCGATCAGGGTAACACCCGATTGTCGGTTACACTTGACTGTCCTGTAAAAATACCCCGACCAGCTATCTACGGCGACCCCCTTCGTTCACCAGGTCACTTGTGCCTGGCCGAAGTTTCATCAGCGTTATCTACTAGATTTCAGCTGTTAATGCCTAGATATGCCCGACATAAAAAAAAAAAAAAAAAGAATCATTTACAATAAAGCTATGAATAGTGAAGTGGTCATTCGCTGTCCTTTTATTGATAGACACAATTGAAACATTATTATTTACAAATGTCTATTTGATATCCTTCTTATTATTTATTTTCACCTGCAGCTTGAATTGGAACGGGAGAAACACAAACGCCCTCAGTTGCGAGAAAGATCGCCATCTCCAAGAGTAGAAGAAATCAAGCCGACGTTGAAGCCGACCTTTGAACCTGCACGAGAGGTGAGCTCATTTTGTTTTTGGTCATTTGCGCTATGACTACGTAAAATTATGTAGATTTAATATTTACGATACAACCCAAAGACTGAAAAAAATGGTCATCGAGTAGTCTCAGTTGTATATAAAATAAAGTTGATAAACCAGAACTTTGATTGAAATTGATAAGAAACTTTCATAAACTGTTTTTTGTTTGTTTTATTTTGTAAATTTTTGAGTCATTCCACCTTGTGGACTCGCTAGATATCGTATTCTCTCAAATTAACGCCCTGGGTGGTGCATTTTCGAAAGGGGGTGTGTTAATTAAAGGTCTTTCTTACAATGGCAGTTCTGATTAAAAACATTGTTAGTACCATCTGGCAGTGCTGCGGTGCTCCACTAACAATAAGGAATTTCTACTGTAAACACGGTCGATAACAATGGACGCATGCATGGATTTCGTGAAATCGGCAACCGCATGTTTCGAAAATGTGGTCGCTGTATGGAATTTACACCATGTATGGAATAGATTGTTTGAAAAATGGTGGTGCATTTATTAGGGGGCGCTTTAATAAGAGAGAATACGATAGGCTATCAAGTTAAAATGATGATGATGATGATTGAAAGGTGCGTTGTGAGTGCTTACCCGGAAATTTTATTTACATGCTTCATAGGAGGTGCCATTACCAGTCGCAATCATACCAATTCCCGTGAAAGAGGCAAGTCTGTTAAGAAACAAAGGGCTAATACTGATAGCTTATAAAATGGTTTTATTTGCTGCACTAAATGAATCTGTGATGGGCGCACCTAAAAAAAATGTGTTAAATTTGCTTAAATGGTGAATCGGTTTTGCTGTAATTATTATTATTAAGTAGTAATGTGATGCTATATTTCTTTATTTTTCTAACATTATTAATGGAAATATCTAACAGAGTGTAACCAAATAATAGTTAATTTTTCTTAAGAAAAAGGACATAAGTTTCTCCTGTTATCTTGAGCGGTTGGCATGTTATGAAGATGCAGACACCATAAATTTATAACAACCCAATTAAAAGCAATACTTCAAAGTACAAGCAATATTATATACCCACCAAATCCACAAACCAATGACATAATTGTTTCCCTGCCTTGAAGGTTGTCATTGCTATGTGGAAGTAGGGTGATGCAGAAAGAGAGATTTATGTCCTTTTTATTAACAGAAAATCCAGTTGCTACAGAGGCTTTTGGTGGTGGTGATGGGAGCTTGCACATTGTCGTAATTACGCAAACATTATTGCGCCCAAATAACTAACATTGCTTTCTTCTTGCTTTAACAGCCTGAACCACCTCGTAGAAACAGAACTCCAGAGAGCGATAGCTCGCCAGAAGTTCTGGAAGCAGAAGACAGTCCAGAGGAGGAGGACAGTCGGGATGCTTTCAGACCGGCGGTGCAAGAAGAAGAGATCGTTCCGGAACCCAAACCAAGGCTCAGCTTTGGAGGTCTCAAACTCGGTGAGTGTATTAAAAAGCTTTCTCTATCGGGTTGGGTTGGGTTTTATCTTTGAACAGCTATTGATATGTAACAGGTTTTTGTGTAATGGTAGTGACAGTTGTCGGCACTTGCTCCCTATTCCAGAAAAATACAGCACTAATTTTTTGGAATGAAAAAAAAATATTGTCTTGTTTCGCCAAATGAAAAAGCTAAATCCTAATCCTTTAGTTAGTTCTAACTGGCAATAAAAACTCAGTTTTAATAATTTTGCAATTTGAGGGAAATTTGGCCAAAAACTTTTGCATGTTTTCTTTCAATTCTTCAATTGTAGTTAACAAATTCTAAGTGTTTAGCATTCAAATTCAGAGTATAGGCTAAGAATTAGCTCATAATTTTATGTTATTTTTAATTATTGGTTGTGAACAAGATTAGAAAATGTGTTTTCCAAAAATTAGAATGCGTAACTTGAAATTAGTCTTTGCACAAGTCTTTGGGCTTGATTGTCACAGCACACGAAAAAAACGCATGTTTTTCGCCCTAATTTCTGAAAATCAACCAAAATTAAAATTTGACTTTCATTGCCAGTTAAAACTAACTAAATAATTAAGATTTGGCTATGTTTCATTTGGCAAAACAAGATAATATTTTTTTAATCAAAAAAGAAAAATAGTACTGCAATATTTCTGGAATGGGAAGTAGCTTCAAATGCACCTTTAGTTTAGTTTTTTTTAATGTTTTAGGTTATAGAAAATGTGTTGAATGCAAAAAGTGTAGCAAGAGTAAACTGACTTAGTCGCATTTAATTGTAAAGAGTTATTGAAGTATTTTTCACAAGCTTAGTAACTTAGCATTCACAAACACTTTTCATTTGTGCATGTCGTCGTTGGGCATGAAAAACCTCCTGTGTGTCATTGGCCCCTAAACATGTTTAAAACAAAACCTATGTAATCTGTTGGCAGGTTTGTTTTAAACATGTTCAGGGGCCAAAAGCACATACAACGTTTTTTCCTACCCAACAACGATGTATTGTTTTTCTTAAAGATCTAGGTTCTTTTCATTAGTTGGCTGGCTGGTTTATTAAAAAGATTGATATAAGGGTTTGTGATAAAAGTGTTAAACTTGGGTATAATGTGTATCTGTGGGCAGGTATTGATGTTATTTATTTTACCAACAGTGGGCAGCAACAATACCAGTCTCACACCAGAACCCTCTGACTCAGGCAAGTTGTGTTTATGTTTGACAGTGTCTCCTCTCCCAGCAAGGTCATGTTTTTCGCTTTTCAAGATACCTTCCTAAATCCATCCATGTATTTGGGATAATGTGTACTCAGAGTTGTATTGATGAGGGTTCTTTTGTAGCCTTGCATGGATTGGTTAACATTTAAAAATAGTGATTTTGAGGTGTTTTTTTTTTTGTTGCTAGGCAGAGATTACTGCCTTCACATAATTGCATATCAACATTGTTCAAAATACTTTCAAAACTTGACTTCAAGGCATATACCAACACAGCTACTTAAGTTCCTGAATTCTGATTGCTCGCAAAGACACAGATGTTGTTCAAATTCTAAACAATACACTTTTCCAAGCTAGCCACAATGTTAGCCGATGTTGACTTGTTCATCTTACCTCTTTCCACGCGGGTGTCGACTGGTTTCAAAAAAAAAATTCAAAATTCAAAAATTTCAGAATTTTAAATTTTCACGACCATATTTGGAATCAGCTTGAAAAATGCATTAAAATGAGTACAAACAAGCATAGTATTGGTTCAGTGGTTCTTAAGATAGCTCTTGATATTTCCGACCAAATATCTCAAAAACTTTTTATGTTGAAGCTTATATGGCTAGCACCCAGAGCATTAAGCATTTGCATTTGTTGCGTTAGAATTGAGAGGTATGGCTTTATAAGTGTGAAGACAATTGAGGGGAGAGAAGTTGACCCATTTTGGAGACAGTATCTTTTCTGTAACTAAGTCATAATATATGGCAAGCTTAAGTAGTGTATGCATGGCATCTATGTGGTAGTAATACTGAGTGTCAGTGGAAAATAAATGTTGTAAAGATCAAGTAAAAAACAATGACTTTAATCAGCAGAAGAAAACATAAATGTCCTATTAATTTTGTAAGAATGTATTTGACATTCTTGCCCTTGTGCATGAAATCATCTTTATTATAATGAATATTCCCCACAAAAAGGCACTAACATTGCTTTCTTTCAGGTGTAAACATATTGTGATTCCGCATAGTGTCCAATAAAGGTTTATTATAAACCACCCTGTAATTAATCTGTTGCGTGCATTAGGTAATTACCAAGGGACCAAGAAAAACAGTTTTGCACTGCAAAAATATTGCTAACGCCGCCCTCTGTTTAGTCATCATAAGACAAAGAGGTGTGGATGAGAACGGTTCATAATTGTCCGCTATTCATCCGTATGTGGTAATCACAATGATATTTAATATAGCCGTCATGATTCAAGCTCAACTAGACTTTTTCCCTATGCCAGTACAATTTTATTCCATTAACCCAGCTAACAAATATATGTTTAACAGAATTAAAAATGAGGCTTGTTCGGCCATTTTTCCGATCTGTTTACCCACTCTGTAATTTACGAGTGATTTGAAATCGGTATATGTTTAATCACACAGCAAATGAAAGCGGGAGTCCGTTGCCTGGTTCATCCGACTCAGGCAAGTTCAACAACATTTTTTGCCACAAACATCTAATTTTGGAAATGAGAAGTAAATGGACGGAAGGGAGGGAAAGGATTGCAAATTGGCAAAATTATTTTAAACATCATTTAGAAAATTTGGATTTTGTGGCAAAATGATTTAAACTCGGCATCAATTCAGTGTAACTATATAAAGTATAACATTACTATTTGCAAGAAAGTTGCTGATTTAAGTTGATCATTCATTCTTCACCCTTTTGTTGCTGTGTAATCCACTAAGGCCTGCAAAATCTTGTACTTACATAAATGACTTGGTAAATGCATTATTTGCTGCTGAATTTGATAAAGCACACATGTGTATGATTTGCTTGACCATTAATCGGTATGTTTGTAGTGATTTGTTGCAATATATTTTGTTTATTTACAATTAGAACCACTAAATACGCCTTCAGGTATTTACACACTGCATGTCTCCCCTCCTATTTCTGGCATGTCCGATATCATCAAGTGATGCAATTCAATGGTGATGGATTTCAATTATAAGTGTCCTTTTTGTGGATATTTGGCATACACTATGGACTGCAATTGCCTCATTCCAGTGGCATAGTTCAATAACCTCATTTAAACAATCATTGTGCAAAAGTTGACCTCAAGTTGCAGAGTATGAGTTTTTGTACTCAGTTTCAGAGATCATTCAATGAATGTACAAATGTATTGAGGTTAAAGAACTTTGCCCTGATAGATGAGCATGCTATGGATCCTAGGGATAGTTATACCCAGTCCATGGTCCATTAGCATTGGATAGCAGTCAGCCAGCAGGCCAAGCTCTCCACCTTATAAGGTCATAGTTTCTTTTGCATGTTAGAATTTTCCTCAACACTCCTCTGAAACTTCTGAAGTTTGCCAAATGCAAACATTGATTTGAAGCATTTTTTTATGGAATGTGGTATTTAGTGATGATTGTGCTGAAAGCAGAAAATTTTGATTCATGTGTTCCTGATATCATAACATCCTGAAATAACAATTCTTTGACATGTTGATGGTAGAAATTGTAGATGGAAAGCAGCATTATTTCACTTGATATGCGATTACAGATGACTGTTTGGAAAAGGTTGAAGAATATTCATGTTAGGGTTGAAATTTTTTTTTTTTACTCTCCCACCAGTTTACATCATTGTTAAGTTATACGATAATGTCAATAAAATTAATTTGAAGTCACCAGTGTGCGCTATGGAAATCCTCCCCACACACACACACAGAGGTGGTTAACTGACCTTGTTTGGGGGAAAAAGTTTCATTTGTTTGGTTTCATGTCTTCCGTCACTATCACAGAAAACTTCATTTAATCATGAACTTCAATCATTCTTTCGTTGTAATTTGGGTGGATTTGACCATTTACAGGCATATCAATTGCACATTTAGTTCAGTAAAAATATATACTTTTAACTTAAATTATTAGAAAAGTTCCTTTGTTTACCAAAGTGGTAAAGTGACTGTTTTGGGCTTTCTTTTCCTTACACAAAATTGGCGTCGATTTTTTAATGATTTCCCTCATATTTCCAAAAGTTTAAACTGACTTTCAGCACAAAAATTCACTAACCTTGAATTCCCTCATATTCTCTTCAAATCAACTGCTCAGTGCCAGAAGTGGGTAAGTACAATAAGTGCAGCCCTGTGAACATTTGGCAATTTACACACAATATATTGTACTCATCTACACATGGCAGCTATTGCACTTACCCACTTCTGGCACTGAGCAGTTGAAATGTGGAATCTATCGTCATCAGTGATCATCAGTGAACCTTTTACATCATCATAAACTTTTGTTGAATGCGAGTTGCAATTATTCACACAAAGTAACCAATCTTCAAATGACATTGCAAGATTCACATTGAAGTATGTCTATCAGTAGGGTAAGGTCGCTCGACCTTGATAACAAGAAAATGTGCAGCGATTGGATGTGGCGATTTCCTGAAATCTGTGGTGCATTGAGCAATTCCAGTTGAAATCCATGCACGTCCTGTGGAAGACATGACCTTAATCTTGCACACAGGGAGTGTGAGTTTCAGATGGGGTTACCTGAATGGGGTGACTCCATTTGAAAACTACAATCCCTGTGTGGGAGATTAATGTTGTGTCTTCCACAGGGGGTGGTATGGATATCAACTGGAATTGTCTGTTCTGCTCTTTGGCTTTTGTACTTTTGCTATGTAATCTCAGGACTATGCCTTACCAGAAACACTAAATTTTGGTTCTGCTTCCATCCCTGCGCACCAAGTTATGCCAGGGAACTTTTCTTTTCTTTTATTTTTTGCTGTATATTTGCATCTTGCTCTCCTTCAAACCATCAACTGCTCAGTGCCAGGTAAGTGCAATAGCTGCCCAGTGAACATTTGGCAATTTACACAGTATATTGTACTTATCTACACATGACAGCTACACATGGCAGCTATTGCACTTAGCCCACTTCTGGCACTGAGTTGCAGCATGTCAAGCATGCTTAACATTGTATGTATGGCAGATCAAAATAATCATTATGGTGGGTGCATTTTATGTGTGTGCTTGTGTCTATGGGTATGATGCAAGAAAGTGTGCTTGCAAGAGACCTGTGTTCTTTTCTTGTCCTGCTAACTTCAGTGATGGAATTTATCAAATAAATTCATTCACATGCATGGTTTTCTTTAATCATTCAATCATTTGAGAGTCCTGCAAGTGATGCTGTAAAATGCTATATACATATAAATTGTGGGAACATGCAAACTAACTAATTCTACAAGTGAAAGGTGAAAAGGGGTCTGCCAGCTTTTTCATTGTGAAGCATTGATTCTGGTTTGGTTTGTGTGCCTTGTGTTTATTCTGAAATGGCATGGATTACTGGGAGGGTGGCTCAAAAATCAACTGTTATTCAACTGTTATGGGTCATCTAGTAATGAGTGACAACTGACAATCATTCCATGAAAGTGCACAATGTCAAAATTGCAATGCTGTCTGTCACCGCTTAATTTCTAAAGGGCAATCATCATATCGTCCGGTTAATGCAGATGAAACAACGGGTCCTCATGAATATACAAGAAAGACAGCTTTGTAGAAAGCATGGGGACTTTGTGTGATTGTGATCTCTACCTTTATTAATCTTGTGGATTACTGAACAAATGCCTGATGAAAATATATACTTTGGTGATTTATTTACCTCTTGCGGTTGGCTGGTTGCATTACTCATATTCTTACGCTTGTGTTAACCTCCGAGTATATGGACTAAGCTCGGGTATATGTGTGTGTGTATGGGGGTGTGTCATTAACATGTGTAATACCAATACATAGCCTAGAAAAACTGTTCTAAACAGCGTCATACTTTTTGTTTTTGCTATTTACAGTCGGTGCTGCGAGTCCTAATCAACAGCCACAACAGAAACAGCAGGAAAAACATGCCAACCAATCATCAGCCTCGGCCAAAAGACGCAAACTTACAGTGGGTGATGTGTTCAGTCAGGACGACGACCCCACGGATAGCGATCGCAAGAAGCGCAAACTGGTGCCCATTGAGTACTCGGAAGAGGAGATGAAGGCAGTGGGTCAGGCGCAGTTGATCGCGTCAGCAGCGGAGGAGAAGAGAAAGACAATCAAGAATTTAATAGAGAAGATACCGACGGCCAAGGATGAGTTGTTTAACTACAAGGTGGACTGGAATATAGTAGACGAGGTGAGTTGCCTGCCCTCAAAACATTCTATTGAGGATATTTTTTCTCTGCAAATAAATAATGCAAGTGTATATGCGATGAAGCATAATAAGATGTTTGTGTCGGGATATTCATTGTTTCACTACTGAAGTAGGATTTATGGTTTACAGATTTTGAAATACCAAAGAAATTCAACTTCTTTTGCTGTTTACGCAAAATTGATTTGAGCAATACATGGCTTACCTACAGTAGAAGTTTCATTTGAATGAACACAGCTGGCAACAGCTGTACATGATCCCACCGCGATCGCATCTGTGCGTATTTCAAAGTACAACGCGAACGTATGACCTTGGATGCTACTAACCAATTGCATGTGAGTTGGCATGGTTGGATTCACTTTCGCATCACGCAAGCACACACGGGCGTTCATCACACAGTGTACGCGGATGATCGTCACGCTGTTGGCAGCTGTGTTCATTCAAATGAAATTTCCGCAACAAGTTGTCTTGTGTGATCATGTCACATATGATAGTATGCTTCAAAAATCAAGTATTCTTGAGTTCAATATCTCTAGGACTTGAAGCAAACATTTGATTATGAATTCATTATGTAGTAATGTGAGGTAAAGTTATGTCATAGCTTTGCTCACAAGTCAAAGTGCGCATTCTTTTCTTTGACTATTGGGCCGGACTCTGAATGAACTTGTTGTCGGAGTATGCCACTGTCCAGCACAACAAGTCTGTTTTGCCTTTCCAGTACTGTATGTACCGGTACCCATTGATACGCCTGGGTGGAGAGAGACAGTAGAGAGGTAAAGTGCCTTGTCTAAGTGCACAACACAAAGGCCTGGGTTGGAACCTGCAAGCTTCCTATCGTTGGTCAGAACCTGTACCGCTGTGCACCTGTGCCCCCCTGTTGTGTTGTAAAAAGTTGAAATATGTTTAGATCGCCCACATAATGTCATACAACAATTTTATTCACCTATATAGTATCATGAAAGTTTTTCTTACTCCATCTCTCTTTTCTAGGTTTTAATGGAGAGAAGAATAAAACCGTGGATTAACAAGAAGATTATAGAATACATAGGGGAGGAAGAGGCCACACTGACAGACTTTATCTGCTCCAAATTATTAGCACATAGTTCAGCAGCTAGTATTCTCAACGATATTACTATGGTAAGTGATTTTGCTTGTTAAATTCGCTGTCGTAGTGCACGTTGTTCCGTTAGTTACTGGTTCAAGCCTGGGCTCATACACCGTTACAAATTTTGATATGCCGTAGGCTTTGTGTTGTGATCATTTAGATCAGTGGTTCGTAACAAAGAAAGCGTGAGCCAGTTGACCAAGCAACGGTCATATTCTAACGTGCACTGTGACAGCGAATTCATGCTTCATGAGTAGGCCCTATTTTGATTAAGAACAGGGTTTGAAGATAAGGAAAGAAGGTACTGAAAGTTGTCAAAGCTATTCTCACAAGCTTCTTGAAACGGATTAATCAGGATCGTTCATAGTTCATTTAATTGAGCACGGTTCTTTTCCACATCCAAGATTAGGATACTCACTCAAAAATATTTCATTTCCTGTCTTGGCTAACAGACTGGATAAAATTTAGCCTTTGTGACCATTTCTCTTTCCTCCGCCATTTGGGCTAGGCTCCTGTCTTGTCTTGTCATGGTTGCATCGGTATCCTCAGATATATTGCACAATAACACTAACATTTTTGGTCTAGCAACACCCACAGTTATATAAATCAAGAATAATCACAAACACATGATTAAATGGCAAAAATGTTTGCCTCAGAAGACCATTAGTGTTGCATCTAATTTTGTGTATTTTCAATCCACAATGTTGTTCGTGGATGCACTTAGGCACCCAAATTACAATTACTACTTCAACCAAATTTGATCCGAGGCTGTACCTTGGACTTGATAATAAACTCATTCTCATTTTGTCTTTTATGCTCATATTCCATTACAGGTGCTTGATGAAGAAGCAGAGGTGTTTGTGGTGAAGATGTGGAGGTTACTTATCTATGAAGTAGAAGCCAAGAAGCACGGACTTGTGAAATAGAGCATGTTAACATGACATGCTACGCTGACTCTAGACTAACTTTGTGCCAAAGACACTGTTGTCCATCAAATGGGACACTAGCATGTTTGCACATGTCTGTTATATATTGATGAATTGTGGGTTGCAAACGAGAAGTGGTATACATAAGCAAACAAACTTCCAAGCTCACCTAATTTTGATGCTATTTGCTGGGGGTCAAAGGTCATAACCTGAAGAGACAAACCACAAAATTGGTTAAGGGGCATCAGTTACTTGCTTCGTGTGACGAGTGCAGCGTACCGCATTATTCATTGGAACGAAGGAAGGATATGTCGGACATGGCGAAAGTGGAGCAGACGACGAATAAGAAATGTCCACCAATTTGGTGTTGAACGTTAGACAAAGTGAGAGTCTTGTATGCACTCAATAACAGTAGTATTCTGTGTGTCACATAACTTACCTAAATGTCTCAGTGGATATTATTATTACAAATTGGTAAAAACCAGCAGGATTCTGAATTGCTGCATTTATTATAAAGTAAAGAAAATACTTGTTGCTTACGAGAGAGGGTGATTTTTTTACAGAACCTATCCAGAGTTTGTGATTCCTTGACTTTCTGTGATAAAAGAGCGCAACTGACATTTTTGCAAAAAAAATCAAATTTTTACCTTAGATGAATTCTGGCAATAGGTTGCATCTATTGTATCCCAACTTTAAACCCCTAACCCCAAATTCATCCTCTTCTGCATGTAGAAGGCAGTGCAATTTCCCCATCTGCATGTACAAGTCAATGCAAACTTCTCAAATGTCAGTTTGGCCCTGTTGTCATGTAGGCATTATCAAGGAACATTTTGAAAAGCACCTACTGAACAGGTATGTTTCCTAGTAAGGTGCTAAAGAGGGATATATTTCATTGTGGCTTCTGCTTAGTAGTGAGTCTCTATTTTATATAGGCAAACTGTGTTATTATCAACTTCTTTGAATTGGGGTGGTTCGATTGATTTGTTTTGCTGTTCTTTGGGTCACTTTTAATCAGATTAACTTAAAAAAATTCACTGTCAATAAATAATTAATGTATAAATTTGTCCTTCAGCACTTCACTCTATAGACACACTTATGGATCAATTCTTAATTTAAAAACTTAAGGCGCCAATCTCACTTATTTCTATGCAGAAGTCACATTATTTAAAGCTGTTTGAAGACAAAACTGACCTATCATAAATTCATTTTTTTTTTGGTTTCTCTAATTTTGTGAACTTTGTATGGTTATTGGTTTATGTTGTTTATCATTTGATTAGAGCACAATAGATAGGGAATTGTCAGATTTCTTTTATTTCTTCAATTATAATTTTTGGCGACTCGTTGCTTTGTTTAACCTATAAGCGACAATACTCATTTTAAAAATTGTGAATTAATTTTCATAGTGTGCATGCAGTTGTGCAATGAGTACGTAAGTAAGTGCGCAACGAGCGCACGCTCATGCAAATTTACAC
Source organism: Amphiura filiformis (assembly GCF_039555335.1). Taxonomy (NCBI): domain Eukaryota; kingdom Metazoa; phylum Echinodermata; class Ophiuroidea; order Amphilepidida; family Amphiuridae; genus Amphiura; species Amphiura filiformis. The sequence continues at coordinate 62,237,946 of NC_092632.1, read as the reverse complement.
GATCAAGATGGGACTGGACTGAATTTTTTTTGCCACAAATAGATTGTACAATTTTTTTTACAAAACATTTCGTTGAACAAAATAGCATGTGGTGGTCTGACATACATTTTTGTTATCATCAAATAGATTTGGCAATTAATGCAATTAGGAATGCAAATTCCAAAATATCCTTCCTTCACAATAAAGTAAAATGATTGGTTTTTTTTAAAACAGGAGCTGTAAACTTATCTTTGAACAAATGTTGTGGTTTGCAACGTTCATAAAAATTTATCTTCCAATTAGATAAATATTTTAGCCTTTCTAGTTTGTAAATGGCAATGACTTCCGGTATAGGTGATAGTAAATGGCAAACCGTAAGCTGTAAACTTTCCTCCTTAATTAAGTTCTTTTGAACTAAATGCTGTAAACTTACCTCCTTTGATCTGAATGTTGTAAATGGCAATGACTTCCAGTATAGACCACTTGACATCATTGTTTATCAACAAAGGCGAGGGACTTATCTATTGATATGCTTGAACGAACTGCTACACTGTTCAATGGCTTTCTTGTACTATTATGAAATGTGGTTGGCGATTTAAAATGCATGTGCCCTGAGCAAACTACGATGCGTATGCACACTGCAGGGCAAAGAACAATGGAAATTGCCATAATTTGCGCACATACTACTGCGCAATGACGTCACATATCAAGTGGTCTATAGGAAATGGCAAACCATGTTTGATCAGGAAATGCTTCAAGAACTTTGCTTTATATTAATGCTTCCCATCTTTCCTTGTTGTTTATTGACCAAAATATCATAAATATTAAAAGTTAAACTTTTATGCCAGAATAATATTTATGTAATTTGTACCCCACTGGTGGTGCAACCAAAATAATACGACCCACACAAATCGGTATCACATAAGATTGACTGAAATTATGTTTAAATATTAATGGGAAATTGTGATATGATTGTTGATGGAGCTGGCATTTTATTAAAATATGTTTGTAATAAAAAAGAAAAATGGAAGTTTGTTTGATATTTTTAGTTGTTGTATGCTATTGCTATCAGATGTGGAGAAATACACATTTCCTGGCAAGATAACCAATTGTCCCAATATTTTTTATGCATTTCTTTTAATTTTTGTAAAGCAAAATGCTAACATTCCATGGAAGGAGCTTCCTCAGTATCCGAGTTTCTCTACTGGATGTTGATTTGTATTGTCCATCCCACAATATGCATATTGCATAACAAAGACGGATTAACCTTTGAACTGTATCTATTGTTATGCCTATTACCTTGCGGGAAGCAATTTCGATACAAACCGACTTCCGGTAGAGAAACCCAGGATATGCATGCATATTCCCTGGTGGTGGACAAGCAACTTACTGCTAATTGTCTCATTGTAACCTGCACGAAACTTGGGGAGCTGATCCTGGTTGCGATGGTTATTTGTGGAATGTTTGGGGTATGCACTCTTGAAGCAGCAAAGTCCTGTGTTGTTAAATGGTTTATGGAATGATGTGGGGCCGTAGTATCGGTGACAACCTAAAGTAAAGTGTGCTGAGGCTTGTGGATCGACGTCAAGGCGTTGTGTTGTGCCTATAAATCACTGCGCTTTCCCCCCTATATTTGGTCAAGAGGACAGTAAAAGAAACGACCAATTCCATTTAAAATCCATACACCCCCTATGGAAGACATGACCTTAATTTCCCACAAAGGCGTATGGATTTCAAATGGAGTCACCCATTCAGGTAACCCCATTTGAAATTCACATTCCCTGGTCATGTCTTCCACAGGGGGTGTATGGATTTCAACTCAAATATCTAAGTGTGTGAAAGGTATCTCATGCGAACAGTCATATGCTCACGGGAAGCTTAGGCTCATGCATGTGTCTGGCACCCGAGGGGTTCGGGTCGGTGGTTCAAAACCGCACAGAGAAAAAAAGTTTTCTCTTCTTCCTTCCCCCTCGCCAAAAAGCAGCTATTGGGGTAGTCAACAACAAAATAAACACACATTGACACACAATATCGAATGTTGAGTAATACTGCAGTAGTTCCAAACCAAATGAGATACTCCTAATGCAATTATTACATGGCAAGACTGGGAATTGACATTTTTACAAGTATTATTTTCCATTTTTAAGCAATAATTTGAAAGAATTTTCAATACTGTCTAGAATTTGAAAGAAGTTCCTTATTACTGTCCTAATCTACATAATTTAAGTTGTTAAATGTATATTTTTGAAAGAGTTGTATAAAATGGCAAGAACATGATAGTAATTGATACGATAATAATCTAGAAGTTACTGTGGCTATATATGAAAATTTGAGCCAACGGTTTGAATCTACTGCACTACTTATTTTTATTATCAAACTTGTGACCAATATGAACATTTTCCATCGTGTTCAAATAACTTGGTATTTATCGACTGCTCAGTACCAGAAGTGGGTAAGTGCAATAGCTGCCCTGTGAACATTTGACAATTTACATACAGTATACTGTACTCAACTACGCATGGCAGCTATTGCACTTGCCCATTTCTGGCACTGAGCAGTCATTATGAAGTCAAGCAAAGTTGTCTGCTGCAAGTGAAGAAATACATAACTTGACACTTAAAAAAATTACCATTTGTAACTTGAGTGGTAACAAAATGTGCCTTTTTCCTTTCTGTTACAAACTTGGGGTCTTGTCATTGGACCTCAGTGGCCCGACCAATCACAATTATGGGTAAAATATATCTATTAAAATCAGCAAACAAGTTGACTGCTCAGTGCCGGAAGTGGGTAAGGGCAATAGCTGCCCTGAGAACATTTGATAATTTACACACATTATATTGTACTCATCTACACATGGCAGCTATTGCATGGCACTGAGCAGTCAAAGTACATGTACCATATTGACCTAATTAGTGCCCCTTGCCTTATTAAATTTAAGGAATGAGTGATACAAAAGGGAATTTGCAGGCGCCAGGCATAAACATTCAAAATACAGTACATCTGAATCAAAATCATCATGATCCTGAACTGGAAGGTTTAGAAGGTTTATTTTATTTATTTAGACATATGATTGAATTTAGTTCTGCAGGTGCAATGAAAGGGGGACACATTCTGTTGGAGCTTGCAGGGGGCACTTGTTAGGGGAAGATGTTAATTAGGTCGAATATGCTATGCATGGCAATGTTGTTCAATTCTGGGTTCAACTTAGCAACTTTTTTTCCATGTACATGAAATATGAAACAATGTTACCTACCCTACTGACTCCTACACAATGGCGGCACCAGACACATTTGGGGGGGGAGCACAAAGTGAATTTCATGGGGGGAGGAGTAAAAATTGTTGCAAAAAATGTGAATTTTCTCAATTTTGGGTTTTTCCTGGGGGATAGAGTTCTGACAGGGGCAGGGGTGACAAGAGTTCTAAGGGGGGGGGGGGAGGTGTGGTGCCACCACTGCTCCTACACACAGACATTCCTGAAGTGTCTGTGTAGAATAGTACATATATGTCCTATTAGAAATGGTTCAAGCAATCATGATTATGCAGCTTTGGTTTTATGCCCAAAAGCATACACAATTTTATAAATAATTATCGATATTCCCCCATTTGTGCTTGTACTTGGTGGTGTAAAAGATATTTTTGATGTTGCCAAGTAATTTGATATAATATGAGCACAAGTAAAATTTTGTGCATTTTCATTTGGAAATTGGAACATGGTCATCATTCTTTACAAATAAGAATGACTATTTTAGATTGAAATGCATTATACCAACATTACCATATACTCTTTGAAATCAAGCTATTATACACGTTAAGAAGTATGAAAGTTATAAAATGGAAATATGTCTATTTAAAACTATGATTAAATTCAGATTAGTTTGAAACCATCCAAAAGGAAAGTGCTCAACCCGTTAGGGGAGCATAAACATAAATAATTTGGATTTGTTTGATACTACATAGCTTTACAGAGCTGTTTCGTAAGGGCCAATAGGCCCTCACTCATCAGAAACTTAATGCAGAATGAGGCATAAACTAAAATATACACAACACCAAGCATAAAAGGATTACATAATGTTACATAAAATCATGTCAAGTGCACAAACCATAGAAGTCAATATGCCATAATTTCAAGTGCGCAATACCATAAAATTCAATACAGATTGTCTGAATAGACATCATAAAAAATTGATCACAAAGGAATATAAGTGAGGGATCCACTTCAATATAAGCCTTTATAGTCAATATCATTTCTGTGTATGATCAAGTGTCATAATGTTCTTTATCTTATTATGATGTCTACCTGGTTCCACAATTTATATCATTTTGAGCAATCAAGTGTATTGTGTTCCTTTTAGCCATAATGTCAGAATCACCAAGCAATTTGCATTGGCTTTTATATGATCCTGTCCATATTGAAGTGGATCCCTCACTTATATTCCTTTGTGATCAATTTTTTATGATGTCTATTCAGACAATCTGTATTGAATTTTATGGTATTGCGCACTTGAAATTATGGCATATTGACTTCTATGGTTTGTGCACTTGACATGATTTTATGTAACATTATGTAATCCTTTTATGCTTGGTGTTGTGTATATTTTAGTTTATGCCTCATTCTGCATTAAGTTTCTGATGAGTGAGGGCCTATTGGCCCTTACGAAACAGCTCTGTAAAGCTATGTAGTATCAAACAAATCCAAATTATTTATATTTAAAACTATGTATACATTGGCACAAGATTTCCTTATTTACTTGAATTATACACAAGTGAGAAAGAGAGAGAAGTGATAGCAAGAGAACAATACACTATCAGACCTCCATCTTGAAAAAGAAGTCATAGTATAATTAGCATCTAGAGAGTAATTTAGGGGATGAATACAATGGAGAAGATACTATGCTGGTTCCCTGTACTTCTTGGACTTACTTTCCCCACCTCCTAAATTAATTGCTTAGTGCCAGAAGTGGGTAAATGCAATAGCTGCCCCCATAGACTATAGCAGGAGTAGCCCGCGGGCCACATGCGGCCCTCGGCGATGTCCGATGCGGCCCACAAAGCATTTTCTTTAAAAAAATTTACATTATGAATATATAAAACCAAAGTTAGTAAAGAATGATAAATGATAAAAAAACTTAGCAATGTGGAATATTTATAAAAGTCACAAGCCCAAGTAATTTTGAGCAGCTTGTGCCTGATGCATTCTTGGCTTGTTTGATCACTGCGGGGAAGTTTTACGGTGCAAGGTACCAGCGAATGGGGAAGACAGTTTGGGATTAGATGCAATTATATATTAACAACAATGGTATTTTGATATGGCAAAAGCACAATAAACGCAAATGCTACAATTAATTTACATTTATACATTAAAACTGAAATCATTAAACACCCAGTAAACGTATCAATGTTTATTAGTTTTAGTAAAATTGTTTTAAATACATTTAAATGTCCGGTTATGTGTTATGTCTCAGCAGACCCGTATGCAGGGGGTATGGTCGCACCCTCCCCAAATTTGGAAAAGTATACAAAAAGTCCAATAACACAATAGCAAGCAAAAAAGTCAGGTTTTTAACGCTAATTGAGATAATGAAGTGTTATAATGAGCCTTCAACATCATACAACAATAGTTCATAGCTAAATGCACAATGAAATATTTTTGTTTTACAAATCTGTAGACCTACCCATTTAATGGATAACATTCTACTTAACATTGTTCATATCATAAGTCAGTGAGTGAGATAGAAGAAGAGTTCTATTATACATATGTTATTATAATCTATTGACATAAGGCATTAAGATACAGTACTGAGTACAGTAAGGTGTGAAAACCTGGTGCAAGCTGGCCGGTAAACTTTTCTTGCAGCATTTTAAGCGAGGAGAATTATATTTAAAAGAGAGGTGCCTTAAAAACTTTGAAAAAGGTTTTTTTTTCTCCATCCAAGTTAGAGATAGAAACTGGTTGTTTTACAAATGCTAAAGATGTGCAAAGTACCTCGTCGATAAGATACAAACTTGTTGTTAAAAGATTTGAAGATAAATATTTGAAAAGTTTTATTATACACCGAGCTTTTTCTTTAGGTAGTGTCATTGAATATAGCAAATGCTATTTTATAATAGGCGTGCCTAGAAATTGTCAATAGCTTGAATTGAGCATACGCTTATATTTTGTTTGTGTTAGGTAGAGGTGAATCATGGGCATGGCAAAACTGAAGCTTTGTGTGAACATTGTCATTCAGAATTGGTGTGGATATAATTGGCATAATACAAGGGGAAAGAGACAGGGTAGAGATGGGTAGAGAGACAATGAGATCGGCAGTCAGGCCAAGAAAAAAATTGTTTGCTTGCCCTCAAATGAATTTTAACAATTGGATCGGTCAGGATTTTTTTTCTTCTTTCTTTTTTTAATTACTAGCAAACTCTACTGTTTGTATTAATTAAGGCTCAAAATATGACAAATCAGACAATTTTTTTTGAGTCAAAATGAATCAACTAACATTACAAAACAACTAAAATGTTGATTGAACACAAGCTCTAAAATACATTCTTCAGAATGCAAAAATTTTAAAAGAAAAAAAAATTTCAGGAATTTCTAAAAATATGGTCGGTATTCTTTTGTACAGTAAATAGAAAAAAAAAAACCCTTTTTTTTATTTCCAAAATTAGGGTCGGTCGGTTGAGGGCAAGCAAACATCTTTTTTTTTGCCTCATAAAGAAGGAGCTCTCGTGAATCAGTAATTGCATGATTGTGGGGACCTTCATGGTGCTTTTCACTGTATTAATGGGGACATTTTTGCCTAGTGGGGACATCGCGAAGAACCCACAATTACGGTATGTCAGAAAAACGAGAACAATGCCATTTTATGTGCATAAAGAGAGAGGGTGTAGAGAGAGGGATTTGGTGAGTTTTTCAAAAAGTGGGGACAATCCAAAATGACCCAAGAAAGTAAGCAAAAGATACGAGTCAACAATATTTGTGAAATACTTTGCTCTCTCAACTTGTTAAGGAAGCAGTTTTGTGGTATGTCAAAAAGAAATAGAGGGTGCTCTATTGACTAGTGACATCAAAAAAAAAAGGTCCCCAGAATGCATCCCCACTATTACGGTGTGGTACAGAGGGGGAAGAGAGTATGTGTGACAGAAAGACAGAGGCAAAGAGAGAGAGAGAGAGACAGACAGACAACCAGAAAGAAAGTGAGAGGAAGACAGGTACGGGCGAGAGAGGGTTAGAGAGATGGAAATAAAAACAGTTTCACATTGCTATCTACTGAAGATAGCACTGAACAGAACTATTCCTTCATAAACATATACTATCTACTGAAGATAGCAATAATGTTACAATGTGAAAGAGCCTGAGAGGGGATTATTCCATAAACATTTACTATCTACTGAAGATAGCAATAATGTTACAATGTGAAAGAGCCTGAGAGGGTGTTATTCCAGTTGAAATCCATACACCCCCTATGGAAGACATGACCTTAATCTCCCACACAGGGAGTGTGAATTTCAAATGGGTTACCTGAATGGGTGACTCCATTTGAAATCTACACTCCCTGTGTGGGAGACTTAGGTCATGTCTTCCATAGGGGGTGTATTTCAACTGGAATAACCCAGTATGAGAATAGAGCTAGAATATATTTACTGAGAGAACAACATGGAGAAGAGAGGAGATAGGAGTGAAATGTGAGGGAGAGGGATTTTGCTTAGATAAATAATGTGGCAAGATTTGATATAGGGGTACCTGCAGGTAATATGGGACCATTAAGGACGTTTAGCTTATTTGCATAAAAACTAAAGAAGATATGCCCACAAGAGATTGTTATGATGAACAACCTGTCCTTTAAGATTAATAAAACAGGCAATGTTACCTTGTTTTTATGTTTGTTTGGACGCTATGACGTCAAAATGACGTCATCGTCAAGTGTCTCATATTACCTGCATGTGCAGGTAATATGGGACACTGTGTTATCTCTATGGTGAAAATCAAAAAGTTCAGAAAATCACTCTTTTGTTCTAAAAACATTTTTGTTACATGATTTTAAATGTTAAATGCAAATTTCTACAAGAAAATTCAATTTTCTAAATAGTTTTGCTTTTCGCATTGACAATGCACACAATTTCCTATGTGTCCCATATTACCTGCACCCATTCAGTTGAAAATCAGAGAAAATAATCATTTACAAAAGGAAAGTGCCACTTGTCAGTGGAATTTTACCTGCTGATAAGCTTAACCCATCACCTAAAGATCATAAAAAATGACAAATGCCCCCTCAGTAGAAGAGTTTTTGGATACACAATCATAAAATGTGACGTCATTGATTTTATATCAGGCCAAAAAAAACGACATAATTTTTTGGGCAATTTCACTCTTTTTGGCATTGATTTCCAAGAGTTTGATACACATACTCCAAAACTGCATTTCTAGAAGCACAATTGATGTCTCTAAACACTTAACAAATCAACTTAAAGTGTTTACCTTCTCTAAGCTACTTTTTGTTAAAATGAAAACAGGTGTCCCATATTACCTGCTGTCCCATATTACCTGCACCTACCCTATCTTCATGCAAGGTATTCTACTTTGTTTCATGTTATGTACAACATGAACATTTACAACCATCAAAGCAGTTTTTGCTTTTTTCAAAGAGCAGCTCGTAAACTAAACTGGTACTGCTGATAAATGCCATGTAACTAAGCACTACACATTCACTAGCACCAAACTTGCATATTATTATATTCTAACTCATTTTTTATACAATGATTAAAACCACTACAAATACGTAGCTTAAGTAGTAAAGAGAGATTCTGTAGTCAAAAAGTGGAAAAAATCTATACATGAAAGACTGAAAGTCTTTACTATAATACAATATTTTTGTATAATTATATATAATTTGTTAGTTTTTTTACAAAACACACACAAAAGACCATCTAGTGGCCGATGAGATGAAATAATTATGATCTAATGAACAATATGTGGAACAATAATAATATTATTAAGTAAACTTGTTGCCAAGAGTAGCCTGCGATACAATTTTTCAAGAAGTAGTGTATTTTAAAAAGACTTGCGAGACCTTTCATTAAATTGTGCAAAGTGCAATACACATTTGTTTTGTTTTCAACAAGGGCACGTCAAAAAAGCTATAACAATATTTTTTGAAAGATTTGAAATGAAGTATTATATCCATAAACCTGATACTGAACTTGTGATTAGGCTATGCCAGTTGATATCCATACACCCTCTATGGAAGACATGACCTTAATCTCCAAGCACAGGGAGTGTAGATTTCAAATTGTGTCTTTTAATGATACGGCGCCAACCGAGATCTACACTCCCTGTGTGGAAAATAAAGATCATGTCTTCCATAGGGGTGTGTATGGATTTCAACTGGAATAGCTGATTATGATTTGAAGCCTGCCCTTCTTAAATCAATCTTAAATCACAGCACTGATAAACAAACACCTGCACAAGTGATAACGCTATTTAACAGTTAGTCTCCTCCCCCACCGGTTTGATTCCTCACACTCCACATAAACCATCAGCCAATTGTAACATTTACTAAGTAATGCTCTATGTGCTAGCCATAGGATTGAACATGAAAAGTCCCAAATTTAAAGATATTTTCTCAAAATATCAAGAGCTTTCTCAAAAATCACTGAACCAATACTAGGCTTGTTTGTACTCATTTTAATGCATTTTTCATGCTGATTCCAAATATGGTCATGAAAATGTACAATTCTGAAATTTTTGAATTAAAAAAATTGAACCTTGCCATCTGCAGTTGACACACAGAAAGTTGTATCTGGGAATGTTTGAGTTCATCCATCACCGTCCATGTGACTATGGTCACGACTCATAAATATTACGTAGCCGAATATTGCGAGCCTCATTTGAAGTCATGCTTGATGAGATCATGTGAAAGATAGCCAATCAAAAAGCGTTTATTATCATTAACAGACTCTTTGTGTGAAGTGAGCGGAATCAAAACTAGCTGTGGAGAAGACTATTAAACAATAAGGTGATACTAGTGAATCGTAAACTTTGGCAAAAGGTTGTGTTTCCTTATAAAATATACACATACATCGGGATGATTCACAATATCTTGGAAGGTTTCTACATATATGTACAATATTATTGCTAACACACTCTTTCATGTCACTTTGGTCCTCAACTGTATATAACCTGTAAATTCTCAGAGTTCAGATGCAAAATACAATATCCCGCAGCAGCCATGATGACTTGATGCGCAATGCATTGTGGGTAAATCATGCTGTGATTGCGCAATTTTGCGAGGAAGCGCGATATTTTTTGGGATTTCGACTACCCCATCAATAGTTTAGACCTGGCCAACATCATGGCGATTATTTTGAAGTCGCATACGGAAACATTACGCTGTGTGCCATGTGCTGCCGCAAGTGTCATTTTTTGCTAATATTGTAACTGGTAGCTTAACTTTATATTTAGACTGGTATGAGCATCACAGATGCTTCCAGAATCCTGCTGTCTCTAAGGACCACTATACCTAAGGTTCGCAAAATTATCTCTTAGGTTCGCTATCACTGATTACAACAAAGGGTCTTCTAAAGGTTGCTATCTCTAATTTCGGTGTGCAATCTCTAAATTTCAAATAAGGTTTGCTATCTCAAATTTCAAATACGGTTTGCTAAGTTATCACTTTACAATTATATAAGATAATGAATATTAATGCAAACAAACATCACAAGGCAGCCGTTATTTATATTGTGTTATGCACCTCAACTCTTCACACAGAGCAGACCAAAATGGCTGTTTATTGTCCTGAGGGTTGAATTTATATAATAATCATCACATAAATATCATAATTCAATCGTTTTGGCATCCCAACATATTACCTAAACTGGAAATGGCAAAATTATCTGGCCCAGGAACCGGCCCATGGTCAATAGTCCCATCTTATTTCCTCCTTTACAACAAAACTGTTCAAAATATGTCCCCAATAAATTCAACTCATATCACGACATACATTCAGGTAGCTAATATGAATAATATAAACATTATCTTATTATATGCTAAAACAAATAAAAAATGCCCAGGATTTTATAGACACAACATAAGATGGAAGATGGGGGCTATGAGCAGTGCCGCCGAGAGCTATTACGGGCCTGGGGGTAAAATGAACGCCAGGGCCCCTTTTTACGAGCCCCCTTTTTCTTTGTTTTAATGGGACGCACTGAGGTATGTTTTCTTTATTTTTACGGGCCCCCTAGGATCCCGGGTAACGCACCCTTAACCCCCCTTGTCGGCGGCACTGGCTAAGAGCACAAGGTATGGAGATGGGTACTAAGCAGAAAAAATATTCACTTCCCACAATGCATTTCTTCCCTGTACTGATTTGCTATTCAGTGTAACATGGGTCGATAGTAATATAAAATACCTCAATTAACAGAGCTCATCCACAGTCTTGCAATTGAGGGTTTTCTTGTCACTATCAACCCATGTTGCACTGAATAGCAAATCAGTACAGGGAAGAAATGCATTATGGGAAGTGCAAGATATTTTCTCTGGGTATGGCATCCCCTAATCTCAATACAAATTCTTGACAATATTTTGCAATTAATATTATCATTAATTTTTAAAAGCACTGTACACCAGAAATGTCAAAGTTGTGTAAATATTATCGAGATATGCAAGTAAGAATGTTTGAAAAGTCAGTAAACCTATATTATTTTCTAAAACCTTATTTTATTTTTTTTTCTACTAATCTTGTGGATCAAGAAGCATTTCAAAATGATTTGTCACTAAAATTTGACATACAGCCCAAAATTTTTTTTTACATGTACATAGAAATATTCTTTGACATGGTTGAAAATCAAGGATGCAAAAATGTATGTAAATAGACGTAATCAATCAGAAGTTATGTAATATGCTCAAAGTCAAATTCTACCTATAAATCAGCTTATAGAAAACATTAAGTGTTTTGATAAAGAGAATTGGACCAAACCTGCACAAAATATCAGCTTTTTCAGTTAATAAAATATTTGAATCAACAGTTGAAAAGATCTAATGACTAGTACATAGTCTTGATAGCTATTTCCCAAGCCTGCTTGGGACAAGCAATAAAAGCTAGAATTGTGACCATTATTATGATAATTATAGTAATTTCATAAATGCGAGAGGAAAAATGCAATTGTCTCAAAAACATGTTGCTAGCAAGTTTTGAATATATTATGTTAGTAAATGAGGTATTTGAGGGCCTACATCATTTCTCAAGATTGTTTTGAAATGTGCACATCATTCAATTTGTAATACCGTATTCATTCCAATAAGCGTCCAGGGCGCTTAACAAAGTCATTTTGGGTGGGCGCTTATTTTTTACCTGGTTTACCTAATTTTTCTTGAGGGGCGATTATTAGAGATGAATTTACGTACGTTATAAAACGGTCCTGAGACGTTCTAGTAGCTTTTCTGATGTAGAAAATGTATTGCAAGTTTACACCGGATGTGTAGTCCTCCAGTTATTTCACTATATCAACATCTATCTGTCACTTCAACATTAATGGTACCCTTTAGCAAATTGAATATACCCTGGGTGGGGCAGGCGCTTATTGGGGCATGGGCGCTTATTGGAATGAATACGGTACCTGTTTTGATCTTTTATCAGCAAAACATAGTCACAATGAATGTTCTTGTGTTTCATAAAAACAACACCCAATACCCCTTTCCTTTGAATGAATGCAATATGCGTATCAATGAGTTATTCCATTTAGAATCCACACCCCCACTGTAATATCAATTGAGTTGCACCTTATGTTCAATCCAGCTGGAAATAGGCTGGTCCATTTAAAATCCTCACTCCCCCTGTGGAAGATTTTGGAAATTTCTTTCACAGGAGGAGTATGTATTTCAAATAGAGTGAGCCCATTAGGCAGCTCCATTTCAATTTCATACACCCTCTGAGATAGATTTAACCTAAATCATCAATGTTTCAAATGGAACAGCCTAAAGTGTTCATTCCATCTGAAATTCATTCTCCCCCTGTGGAAGATATCTTCTCACAGGGGTAGTGTGGACTTTAAATGGAATGGCCCAATATCTGCTAGTTTTATGCTGAATTCCAGTTGAAAGTTGTTGAAATTTCTAAAAAATCCAGCTGAATTGTACACAATTTGGCCTTGAACAAGAATGTTATTTTGAATTCCAAAATCTTCCACACTTTTCCACTTTTTATTGATGAAAATTACTGGATAATTTAAATATTTCAAACTCATGAATGTGGTTGGAATTCCAAAATCTTCCTCGGTAGGGGTGTGCATTTTAAATGGATCAGCCCAACATGAGCATAATGATCTGACTTTGACTGAATATTTCATAATGCCTAGAAAGAGTTGAAGCTAAATGCAAAGGACATAATATTAAATGTATAATGCCTACCCTGAAAAAACTATTAAACTTGTAATCTATTTAATTTTAATTCTATTAAAAATGGCAATGATTTAGAAAAAATTACTTCTAAAATGGCAATAATGTATACAACAGTTAAGAACCTATAGTAATCAATACGATAATATTTCCAAATGTACAACATAATTACATTGGTTTATATAATCAACAAAATATTATAGATTTACATGCAATATATGATATAAATACACTGCAAGCAAATAAATAGAGTGATAAATTATTATAATTCAAATTCATATAGCACATTATTAAAACTTCAAAATATATAAACAAATATGTATGATTCTCAATATAAAAAATATGGAAATAATCATGATTTATTGCACAAAACAAAAAGTTCACAACCACTTTCTCAAGCAATGCCTGTAATTATGATTACATTATTTTATAGTATGTTTACTCATGGCAAGTATGTTGCGTCGATGCGTTGAGGCAGCTGTTTTGCAGCCAAAACTATTCAACGTCTTTAAAGAGGAAGCCCCGCCAGAGCAGTTCTTCTGGGGTGAATCAAACATCCAGGGAGTGAAATGTCCTTCATCATGTTTAGAAAATGTTGCCAAAAATGACACTGGCATGGTAAAAACATAGGCATTAGCTAAGTCACTTGTCAATTGTCACTGATTGATTTGATAACCAGGCAGGTTTGGTTCACCCCAGAAGAACTGCTCTGGCAGGGCTTCCTCTTTAAACATGCGTGCGTAGTTGTTTTGTGCACAAAACTATTCACCCTCTTAATGTGTGTGTACGCGCCAGCGCTTACAACAAACGCTCATGATTTGAATCAGTACTTGCCAAGAGTAAATATTTACAATAAAGTAAGTTCCTGTGGGTAGTACTATGATGGTGATGTACTTGATAGCTGATTTGGTAGGTACCTGGTGGGTACCACATTTAGAAACTGACTTGGCAATCATTGGTAATAACATAATTTTTACATATTTTTAAACATGTGTACATGACAATTATGTTAATTTAAGTCTATTTTTTTAGCACTTTCCTCATGGTGAACAAACCTTAAACTCCCGGCTTAAACTACCCGGTACCCAAGCAGGTACTACACAGGTACCACTCACTACCATGTTGTGAACACTTGTTTAAGAAACTGGCTGTGTAATCAAATACTTCAAGTTAAATTCTCAGCATTCTCTGCTGTTTCAGCAGATCAAAAATATACTCAATTTAATAATAATAATATTTTAATGTAGATAGAAATAGATATACATACATAATATTACAAATACAGTTGATCGCTTGGAATCAATTATCAACAAAGTCAAGAAATATATCAGAAACCAGGGAATCTTCCCTGTTGAAACACAGGCCACGGAGAATTTATTAGTTGCATGGTCAAAACAATGATTTGATGGCATATATTTCGGGGTTTCCATTAGTAAACACAGCATTGCAGTTTAAATCAGCTTGGGTTGTATACTTGGATCCTTTTTTATCAAAATAAAATTAATTGTTCTTTGCAATTTAATAGCTTTTTTTTCTTTAACTTTGTTTTTCAAAGTTCATTTCCTGCATTTGAAATACATAAACTTTCATATTCATATAGTAACAAAATATGCACCTCAGCAAAGAAATATTTCATTTTTCCTGAGCCATAAATGTACAAGTTGCAAATTTTATGATTTTGTCAAACTTTAATGTGACGTTTGTATGACAATATTAATAGTATTGAACAACAACCTTATATCTATCATTAAAATTCATATTGCATTAGTACTTTCCCCTCAAGTTCACTGCACTGTGGCTGTTCTACTCACTGTGCCCCTACCCTCTGGGCATGAATACAATAGCTGGGATATTATAGTTCTACACAGGAACTGCACCGGAGACGGAATTCATTTCTATCGTACTCTGTGGGCTATCCTTAGTGTCGCTGCCTCCTTGCGTTTCCGTCTGCGTTTTGTCAACCTCGTCGGTCTGATCATCATCACCGTCGATTAACTCTCCTTCTCCTTCCCCTTGTTCCACATCCTCCTGCGTTCCCGCTGTGTAGGTGGCCGTCGCTAATCCGGCTTTAGTATCTTCTATTTTCTGGTCGTGTTTGTTTTTTAAGTAGGCCATAAGGTGAAGAATGATGAGCGCAATGACGACTACGCCAAGTACAACGCCGAGTTTGTGCAAGGCATTTACGCCAATCACATCTGTTGACAAAACAACGACAACAACAAAATTCATCAATTGTTTTGCTTTTTGAAAGGTATATAGTGTTAAGTGCATACTTTACAATGGGTCACAACATCATCAACACCACTATTCATTGAACAAAGAACTCAACATTTGCGGACAGGTCTTTCTCCTGCTATGGACCCCGCATCTGGAACAAACTGCCTGATGAACACATCAGAAATGCAGAGTCCATTGTAATTTTTAAGAAAAACTGGTTAAACATCATCTGTTTGGAATTACGTAAGCATTAACCTGTAGGGCACTCAACTTTAGAAGTGATGGTATGTGCCTGTAAATAGGCCCCTTTTTTAAAGTTGAATATACCTGATGATCCCCCCTTTTTTTAATTATACCCAATGACCCCCTTTTTTCTAGAATTGTATCATCAAAATGCCACAAAATAATGCAGAAATTTTCAGCAAATTTGTATTGTAAATTTTGCAACAAGAAATAGAATATTCTATTATGATTTTAGGGGGGTTTGGACCCCACCTAAAATTTAGGGGGGTCTTAACCCCCAACCTGCTTCCGCCGCTTATGTTAATAATAATGATCATCCACTCAAACTCAGTAAAATAAATTTATTCTTTCAAAATACCCACATGTTCATTAGTGTACCATTTCCAGCACCTACCGATAAATGCTCTTACCTGCGCATTTGAGGGTTGCATACTCCCCGCTTGGACATTCTTCTACTCCATACTCGCGAGTACACTGTACAAGTTCTGTGACATGAGGACGACAGTTTGCCTGGAACGGCAATAAGTCGATTTTGGCCTCTTTCTTTGAAACGGTGTAGTTTGCAAAAGTCTGCACAACCTCTGCAATGAGGCTGGGATCGTATCCCAACTGGCTGCATAATATCATGGCGGTTGAATTGTCAAAGTAGTCGGCACACAAACCGTGCCACTTGTTGTTGTACTTGATCTCCACCCGCCCGGCTGCGTAATGTCTTCCTCCGTTCAATCGGACATCTAATGAGTCTGGGGGGCAAAAAGAATGGTTGCTATAAATGGTGTTCTCAAAACAGGTAAAGGGTGTGCAGTGATTGCATTGCACCACAGGGTGGACATGGGGGAAACATCCACAGTTAGAACTGAGAACTCTTTCCCCCACCAAATGCCCCCAGTAAAAACCCAAAATTATGAAAAAAAAATCTGCTCTTGCATCAATTTTGCCCCCAAATTTTTGAGTTTTTCCTCACCTGTAATTCACTTCCCCCTATGCCACCCACAAAAAAAAAAAATTTCTGGTGCCCCCAGGGTTGCTGTATTTGTCAGTAAAGCTGATACAAACATCTTGCTATACAGAAGGTGCAGCTTGATGGATAGGCCGTGATATACATTTCAGGCATGCATGATACAGGGGGTGTCAGGAGGGATGTGCCCCCCTTAGAAGTTGGAAAAGTTTTCAGTACCCCATCTTTAAACTACTATTGGTTATTACTGTTTAATTAGCCAATTTCACATGGCTGTGAGGATGCATAAAAATAAGTATTGGGTTTGAATATATAAGGCACTTTTCATGTAAACTGGATTTCCAGGTAGGGATTGCCTCTTAGCCTTAGCCCTAAAATAATCATAGATCGATGATGGTGCATCTTGGAAAAGAAGTGATCCCTGTAGCCATCATAAAAAGTAAGTCCAGATGAACAGTTTAAAATGGTCAATTTACGTCCATATCCCTGGATGATTCAGGACACTCTCAAACATACCTTTTGCACATTGTGCCTCTGCATACTCATAGGTCTCGATGCAGTCATGTACTCCATAGACTCTATCGCAGTCTGATAATCTGATCTCAGATCCGCTACAGTTCACTTTACTGAGAAGATAGCCTCTGTCTTGCCCGGAGGCTAGTTTGGTACCAATTGAGGTAGCCTTTGAATAGCCCAGCTGATGGCATACAACCTGAGCATCTGCTAAATCCCATCGATCTGGGCAGATACCCCACCACTGGCTTGCATAGTAAACCTCCACTCTTCCGTGTGAGGAATCTCTACCTCCTGATAATCTTAACTCTTGGAATTCTGAAAAAAAAAACAGCGAGAAAAAAAAAACCCATGAGGAGTTAGGAGTGATGAAAACAGGATTAAGGTTCAGGTTAATTTTAATATTTTTTTTACACCAAAAGTGCAGGAGGCACAAAGTCAAGGCAGTAGCAGGCAGCCGTCCAATAACCCAATTTCCAGCCCAGTCAAGAAAAAGTAATAACATTTTTTTTAATCTGAACAAATTTAGTGAGTAAAATGACCTAATTGGGCAGAAAATTAGTACATGAACATAATTATAGAATTTTACCTTTAAACAAGAAGAGTCTTTAAAAAAGACACAGTTCACGGATCAGGTGTATATAGTAATTGAAGTAAGCACATAAATGAGTTGGCCAGTGAGTGAATCTCAGTCAATCTTTCATTTACTTATTGGCTGGATTGTTGTTTAATTATTTATAAAACTAAGCCTTAATATAATAATCTAAGCAATTATATAATTTAATATTCCTTAGATAATTTTCACACATTATGTACAGATCGCAGTGCAGTGTAACCATGGTAACATCCCAGGTAATATTATAAGCTATTATACCAGGGATATAAATAAAATGTAGTTTATATTATTGTTGTGTCAGACCTTGAACATGTTCAACTGGAAGTAACTACACATAGGTAAACAGCATTGTATTATAGTGGTACATTTTTTTTGTGATTTGAAAAGTTCGGAGTCTTGCAGTTTCTTGTCTTTGTGATTGCAAAAATTTACACCTTAAAGTCCATGAGTAAATTATATTTTTGCAAGCTTTTTAAATTTGTGGTTCTAGAATTAACCAGCATAAGGCATGAAAATAAAAATATGTGAAAAAAATCCCCATTATACAGTGTTATTGCATATCTTCCGGGTCTATGGTTATTGACACACAGTCACTTGTACAGTTAAATATATGTGTGCTGGCATATCGACCGTACGCTGCTGGTAGCTCAGTACGGATATAGTCTATGCAATACACACACAATGTCTGTATTCACCAGCTAGCATGTGATTGTGAGAGAAATCATTTAACAACAAGCAACATATGATCAGTTTCCAATAATGGATTATAAATACAACATATTGATAGCTTTCCAATCGCAAAAATCAAGGTGTGAAATAAAATCACAGATTGTAATGTCCGGGTGTATTGTAACTGAACTCTGAACTATTATTATGGAGCTTGAGATTCCACTTGTCCGAAATTATCTGATAAACAAGATAAGAAGAGCCAGCATCTGATTGCAGTTATATATTGATCGTTTGTGGACTTAGCCCAGCCAGACCCACCTGATATGATGCACAATAACTCTTGACTATGTTTTAAACTATTGTTTATATGTACCGTTGCGCGGTGTTTACTTAACATCAAAATCCAGTGATCTTTCATCATCAGCGAATCCCGCAGCGCATCTACTAGGCCTGTGATCATTTGGATACCATCAATAGCATTATGGATCTACGATCACCGCAAATCGTCTCTGCAGTATTGTGTATACTACTGTTTTATTGGACCTTCCTGAGGAGAAGGAAACAATTGCGACTGATAAAACGAGAGCCAGGATGCTATGATAAGCCGCCAAGATACAATGTTACTGCGCCTGTATGTATATACCAGTGGTTTTTATATGACTTAGTAGGCTTGTTTGCTCAGTATGTCCACAACCACATATTCACTGTCTTCAAACTTTAAATACAAATTTAACAATGTATATGTATGCTCATAATGTGTGTATCCTCCGTGCAGGGATCAATGGTTAAAGCATTCCAAAAGGCCTATGCATCCCTTCACAATGTTCAAATTGAGTTTATCCCAGTTCTAACAAGGTGGTTTGGGTTGGAGGTGCCAGAGGCAGATCCAGAATTGTCAAAGGGGGGGGGGGGGCACAGAAGCTAGAATTGGCTGAAATTAGACTGATTTGGCATGATCTTTCTAGATTTCAGCTTTATTTCCTTTTTGGGGGGGTGCACTGGATCATATATCAGCCCCTAGGTGTACTACATGGGGTGCACTCAGGGTGCAGGATGTTGTGGGATTTGCCTCAAGAGTCAAAACCATCAAATTGGAACATCAGTTTCATATTTTTGGTAACAAATTCACACCGAAATATTGATTTTGCTTATTTTTCATAATCTTGTATACAGGATATGCCCAGAGTGACAGGTTTGGCTATAAGGATATCAGCATACCTCTTCACAACTGTAAGTTATAGCAGGGATTAAGTCAAATCTCACTGCCCTGGTTATAGAAAGATAAATCTAAAAAAAAAGTGTACTTCGACCACAAATTTGACCTGAACCTATGAAAATATGCCCTGTAGTGAATTGCAGAATACTGTTATAGTTCCATATATCCAGTGACAGCACCAGGATTTTTTTTTTTTTTGGGGGGATAAAGTGAATTTCAGGGGGGAAATCAACAAATTTGGTGCAAAATTGCCGCAAAAAGGGGAAATTTACATGATTGAGGGTTTTTTTTGCCAAATAACCACTTTCTTTATTGGTTTATTCTCTCTTTCTTTCTCTTTCTATCTGTCTCTCTCTTTCTCTCTCTGCAGAGACTTGGTAAATATTTATTGGTACCCAACTCACATCGGTAAGTAGTAAAACAATAAAGACAACAACAACAATCACACAAACATTCAAAACATTGTAATTAAAGTATAGCTTTTTAAATGTTCAAATTAGATTTGGTGTATCCTTGTTTAAAAGGTGCTTCCCTTTTCACTACTAAAGCTTTGCTCATATTTTTCGGCTTAAGCCAATTTATTATCATTATTATCATCATTATCATCATGATCATCATGACCATCATCATCATTCTGCTGCCTGTCAAGGGACGTAGCCATTCTTTTACAGCGGAGGAGCAAAGCCAAATTTTATCATAATTGTCATGAGATCATCATCATCATCATCAACAACATCATCAGCATCATCATCATGCTGCTGCCTGTCAAGGGGTGTAGCCATTCTTTTACTGTGGAGGAGCAAAGCCAAATTTTCGTCCCCATTTGTCAATTTTTTTGTCTCATAGTGGGGGAAGCCAAATTTTCGTTCCCATTTGTCAATTTTTTGTCTCATTTTAATGACACTTTACTCCTTGCCATCCCCATTTTATCCCTTAAAATTACTTGAAGATTACGGTCTTATCATTCTTAAATGTCTGATGTTCCAGGAGGATGGGTTTCACCATGATAGAGAGATTACGCATTGATGAGCCTCCTACCTATCAACCTCGTATTCCTTTTGAAGGACCTATATCTGATGGAGCACCTGTTGATGTGGAACCACTGATAGCCAAGGAGGAGTCACTAGCAAAGACTGATGGCTTCAGATTTGTGTCAATATCGGATTACTACCATAAATATAGGTATGTCAATATGGTGGAATTAAATGATTAGAACCTTCAAAACCTTCCCGTTTCCATATCTTCAATACGAAAGGTCAAAATTTTCAATTGATCGTCGCCTTTTCATCCCAGCTACATACACTTTAAGTACATATCATTAGATAAACCACCAAGTCTATTTTAAATATATCATTTATAAAGTTTACTTTGAGGACTGATTACTTTCTCTCAGATCTGGTGCGTTGACCCCAAATGAAGTTGCTGAGAATGTCATCCGAGCCATGAATGATTCAGAAAAATTGACTCCCAAAATGAGAGCAATGATACAATGGAATGAAGACGAAATAAGAAAAGTAAGGACAGTTTAAAAAAAAAAGTGATATACATGATTTGATAAACCTGTAGAATTTGACCTCTTTAAGAGAACAGACTCCAGAAGACACCTGAGTGTTGAGTGGGCCAAGCTTAGCCTATTCGCCAGGGGTGCAAATTGTGATTTCTTCCTCAGGAGCAAGGTGTTCGGCTCAAGATTTCCTCAATCATACATGCATAAAATAAATTTCTGAACTTCAAAAGATTAGAATGTTAACATAGCGTGAATTTTTAGAGCGACTGTATGTTAGGTCTTCGAGCTTCCAAAGAAAATGACAATGTGCGCGCGTAGCGCACAAAAATTTGGTATTTTACACTAGTTTGGGGTCAATTTTGGTCGGACAGAGGCTCCTTTTTCCTTTTATTTTCCTTTACCCCCTTTCCTCTTTCATTTTTTGTCAGAGGAACACAACTTGTTTAGTGATATTTATATGGTTCTTATTTTTAAATTCCTTAATATTTTCCACTTTGTCTTCTTCTCAGTAGCATTAGTATTGATACTAAGTACACTGAATTCCTTCATGACTTTTGTTCCCATAAAATCCTCATTGCTGCCTCTCTATAAATTTCCTCAGGTATGATTGCCGCCTCTCTAAATTTCCTCAGATATGAGCCCTGTTTCCACCTGTCTTCATCCAACTTCTTTTTTCCTGTTAAATTACATTGAATACCTCCTATGGTGATGAATTGTAAATTTTCCTCATATCCCATTTCCATATTCTAACACCAGAGGATGATTTAAGGAAGCCCCATCATGCACTGTAAAAGTGTTATCACGCGAGTTTCAACTGCCACTTTACTTCTCAAATCCCATTGAATTCTGTGCAAAAGATGTTGTTTTAGAATTGTGTGTGTGTGTGTGTCATTATTACTTGGTCGATTTCAGAACAAAAGTGATGTATGCACGAAGGACACCTTCTGTAGATAACATAAAATGTGAAATCGACTGACATTTTGAATGTGTTTTTATTGTAAATATATCAGTCCAATTTCAAATTTTACCATACATGTGTATGCAGTGGTGTCATGTTCACTCACGCAGCTGTGCTAACCGCAAGTTCACCCCAGTGGAGTGATGGGAAGTGCTTCAATCATCCTCTGCATGCACCTTCCTCCTTTTTGCTCTTATTTCTTGAACAATAATGTGAATTCCTCCAAATTTTGCACAACCAGTGTCTTTAAAGATATCCTCTCTTCCATTCAGTAGCTTCACTTCCTCACAGCTATCCCCTATTATCTTGTACCTCACTCTTCTTCTTTTTCTTTCCTCTTTTCCCTCTTCCTCTTCTCTTTTCTTTCCTTCTCTCTCCCTCCTTTTTCCTCTTTCTTTTTTCTTCCCATGGCATTATTTCCTCAATTTTGACTCTCATTTCCTAGGAGCGGTGCTCCCCGCTCCCGCACAATTTGCATCCCTGCTATTCGCTGTCGTAGTGCACATCAGTAACCATTGGTTACTGCTCCAAGCCTGGGCTCACACACCTGTTCCGAATTTTGATATGCCATAGGCTTTGCACAATGGGCATAACACATAACTCCACAAATTATGTGCAGAAGCCTCTAAACAGTAAGTTTAAAAGCCTAATGAATGTTTTTATATATTAATACCAAAGATACATTGCCAATCATTATCAAATTGATCAAATTATCCCCCCCACCCCCTCCCCAGATGGCTGCAGCATCTACTGAACGTTTCCAACAAAACAAACCTCTTTCTGTGATGGATGGAGTCCCAGTCTCAATCAAGGATGAATTTGAAGTCGTAAGTATAAAATATTTTCTGCGGTAGTAAATTAATTTTACTTTCCTAAATGATCAGTTAATAGATATGGAGTGGAGTGTATGATTATAATGCATTTTTCCTGTCTGTCTTAATGGGAAGGAGGGATATTACAGAGGGAATGCTCCCTCTGTAATATCCAATATGTTGGTGAAACCAGCAAAAAGGTGCAGGATCGCATGAGAGGTCACCGGAGTGATATCAATTGCAAGCACACAGACGAAAACCATCCAGTTGCAACTCATTTCAATCAACCCGGACACACACTTAATCACTTTAAAGTCACTGGAATTGAACATTGTTTTGAAAAACCAAACTCACACAGACAGAACTGTGAAAACTACTGGCAACACCAGTTAAAATCATTCAAACCACTGGGCCTAAACATAAAAAACCGCACGTATATAATTTCTTCTCGCATCACAGTAGTGTCTCTAGTTTTTTATCACCTAGCACCTCCGTTGAAGGCTTAGCGCTACACACTTAAAACTACGGGGTCAAAAAATGACCCAAACGGGGTCATTTTTGACCCCAGCATAATTATCAACTAAACACCATACCACTAACGGGTCATTTTGACCCCATTGGTCGAGGTCATTGCAATGACTACGTATTTGGGTCAAATAGTAACCCCATTGGGGTCAAAATATTACCACATTTCGGGGTCAAATGAAATGACCCCTTCAAAAGGGTTGCCTTATTGGGTTACTTAATGACCTCATTTCGGGGTCAAATGAAATGACCCATTTGAAAGGGTTGTTTTATAGGGTTACTCAATAACCACATTTAGGGGTTGTTTGGATTTTTTTAGTAGGCCTATGGTCATGCTGGTCCCACCAGGACAATAAGTGTGTTTCTGCACAGAGAAAGCATTACATAAACAGCAAACTGCAAAATGCATCTGTGTATCACACTCACACACAGTCAGTCATCGCCTATGACAGTTCACGTATTATAAGCTTACATGATATAAGCTTATAACAACTGCAGCCAAAACACCAGCCACGACAGCATGAAATTGGAATGAATCTGCGTGCATAGACAAGGGTCTATGCATCCTTGCAGTCTCACTTTTCAACTAACTTTTCATATTCCATCATGCAGACAAGCACACGCGACAATCCGCTGAGCTGCACAATCAGAACAAATATGGCGCTGATGTGACCATTGAGCCGATGCACACCGTGTGTGCAAATAGTTCAAATGCAAGTCATTATAAAGTTGACAAATTGGGTAACCCGGTCAAAAAATTAGTTTTATTTATTAATCAACAAACATTAATTGCAGCTCATGTTTAAACTCATTTATGAATTGAGATTTTCAAAGCGGAAGATTGAAACTGATATCAATGCGCGACGGTATCGGCAAAATGACCACTAAGTTTTTGACCACGTTCGTCGTGGCTAAAATGACCTCGTGAATGTGGTCAAATTAAAACAGTACAACCCCCTTGAAGGGTCAAAACAACCCCAAACGTGGTCAATTCAAAATGACCACGGAAAATATAACCCCGTAGTTTTTAGTGTGTAGCTGAAAGCTAAGGTCAAAAAACTAGTTGTTTTTGAACTGTTTAATATTATAAATGCATTTAAGCATGTATAAAAAACCCATATTTCCTTAAAACTATGGTTGCTCAGAACATTATGTAACTACTCAGTCAAACTGAGAAAATTAGAGGTGCAAAGATGCGTATAATTGCAATAAAATGACAATAAGAAAAAAATCACACAAGGCAGCCTTTTGAGATACGACAGTATGTGATGCTGACGATGAACTAATCATCCAACACTATAAAACAACCCTTTATAGAGCAGCTAAAGAGGAAGTCGTTATTCAAGGGTACCATGATCCACAAACTGAGCCTCTACTCTCAGATGTGCCCGGCCCCCAACTCAACACAAAAGTTGGCAACCATGAGAGTTACCAAATCTTTCAAAGACCCCCTTTGCAATGATTTTTCATCAAATTTACCCCCCTTTTTCATGCAAAATCGACGACAAAATGTGGTCAAAAACAACCCCTTTTTTGTGGCTTTCAATGACTAGAATTTCAAACACACCTTTTCAATTACACTAAATATTGACATAAAATTACCGGATTTTCCCAAGTATCCCTTTTATCCAAATTTTGCGGACAGTGCAAATTAAATACTCCCTATTTTACTGATTTCAAGGTCGAATTTCGCGGACAGTGCAAATTAAATACCCCTATTTTGCCAATTTTGTGGTCCTTGCTACTGGTAAGGCTATTTGGTAACTCTCATGGTTGCCAACTTTTGTGTTGAGTTGGGGGGGGGCCTAGCAGATGTGTAACTGAGTTAGACAGCAGAAAGAGTTATTCCATTGAGTTTGCATCTTTGTCTTCACCTCAAACCATGTTAGTTTTTTTTTAACTATTATTTACACATTTTTGAGTCTTCTGCAGATTTTCTCTTCTTCCCTGATAACATTTTCTGACCTGTTTATATTTTATTCTAGATTCCATACATTCTACGAGTTGGGACATCAATGCGTGGCACAAAAGGTACTGTGGACGCCACACTGGCTGCCAAACTGAGATCTGCAGGAGCTATTATAATAGGCACAACCAACATGCATGAACTGGGCACAGGAACAACTGGCAATAACATCAGCCCGTTAGTATTACAAACAATTGGAAGTAAAATTAAATTGTAGAGTGAACTTTATAATGGTTGCGTCCCCACCATAATCCTAACCACCCAACTCCAATGTTAATCCCATCATCACATTTTAACAGGCATGATAATACATTTCAATAAAAAAGACCCAGAATATTCTGAAGAAAAAAAAAAGGATGTAAAAATATGGCAAAAATGCTCAAAACAGGCTAAAAAGAACACAGAAATTTGGGGAAAAAAAAAAGAAAAAGAAAAAAGAAATCATGTATAAAAGGAAAATACTCATGCCTGTTTTTAATCCTAATCCTAAAACCATAATATTAATCTCTTGGGGTTGGGTAGTTTTTCTCAAGTCCTGTCAAAATGGATCTTTATTTTAATATCACCCCTCCCCCAAAATACCTTAGTTGATGTTCTTTGTTTGGTGCACACATGTACAGGCCCAGTGGCATAGCGCTAGTAACCATGATGGGGGCACCAGGCATGGGGAAGGGGTGCACAAGCCATTTTTCAGCAATTTTCCTATGGGATTTTCTATAATGGCTACATTTTCAGACAGATGGGTGGCACGTAACCCCCTATGATGCTACACCACTGTACAAGCCTGTAGTATGTGCATTGTAAATGCCCTAATGTGCATGTTGTGCTCCATTCACAAGACATACTTCTGGCATGTACATGTGGGCAGCAAACAAACATCAATTCAGCAGCTTGGAGTCTGAAAACTACCAACTTACAACTTTATGCACATTTCGTGGGAGCATGTCACAGATATCCAATCACCGTCCTTATTTTCTACAGATATCATGGCACACCCAGAAACCCCTACAATGTACAACACTACACTGGAGGCAGTTCTAGTGGATCAGGTTCATCGGTAGCTGCAGGTTGGTCCATAATTTCACTATACAGTTTTCACCCTGATGTAGCAGGGACATCAATATGTTGAGGCAGCAGTTTCACACATGCATTTATACACAGCATCTTTTAGCATGTGCGTGTGTGTACACCAATGCTTTGAGCGCGCTCTAGTGATTTGAAGCCACGTCAAATGAAATTGTGTGACGTCACTGCCACATCAAGGCAGTGGCGTATGCAGCACATTGAAAGTGGGGGCCAGGTTGTTCAGTCCCCCCGAATGGAGTCTGATTCGGAGCAAATTTTGAAGTTTTTAACGTTTTCCCCGAATGACCAACAAAAGTGGGGGGAAGGGCAATGGCCCCTGCCCCCCCTTTGCGCACGCCCACTGCATCAAGGTGAAAAATGGTATAGTATTATATACTTTCTACAAATAAATCACAACTGGTATCATGCTTTCGATAATTACAGCTGAGAAATAAAATTACAAAATAGACATTACATAAAATTCATCTATTAAATTCTAAACCTAATTTAAAACTTTTTCACTAAAATTTTTAACAGGTTTGTGTCCAGTTAGTATAGGCACGGATGGCGGCGGCTCTGTACGCATACCTGCCGTCTTTTGTGGTGTTGTTGGTTTCAAGGGAACGTTTGGTCGGTTCTCTGGGGCTGGATGTGCTCCTTTAGCATTTACTGTATCTCATATGGGACCATTGTGTAGTTCTGTTAGAGATGCTGCTATCATGTATGGTAAGTAGAACTTAAGGTTACAGGTCGATAGTCTGAAGGTCATTAGTCCAACTGAAAACCCAATAACTTAGTTATAACCCCAATCCTTAACCTAATCCTAAACTTCACCCTAACCCTAAGCTATAAACTAAGCCATAATCCTAACCCGTAACATAACCCTAACCAAAAACTCAAAACCTAACCATATCTCCAATCTTAACACTTACCCTAACCAAAAACTCAAAACCTAACCATATCTCGAATCTTAACACTTACCTTAACCCTAACCTAACCATATCCTTAACACCAGCTCTAACCTTATTCCCAACCCTAATCCTAACCTAAATGCCTTAACTTTGAACCCTTTTTGGACTAACGACCCTTCAGACTAAATTGTATGGATAATTTAAATTTAAATGATCTCAATTCACAGAATGCACAAACTTAAACAATTACACATTTTATTATAACTTATAACTCCTCATTATTTTATTGTTGTTTCCTTGCTTTTCAGGCCTGTTAGCAGGTCCAGATCTGAGGGACTTCAACTCCATATCCCAACCTCCCATCACTCTTGATGGCTATGAAAACACTGATCTAAAAAGGATCAAAATGGGCATCTATCACC
This sequence comes from Amphiura filiformis, assembly GCF_039555335.1. Lineage (NCBI taxonomy): Eukaryota > Metazoa > Echinodermata > Ophiuroidea > Amphilepidida > Amphiuridae > Amphiura > Amphiura filiformis. The sequence continues at coordinate 62,209,988 of NC_092632.1, read as the reverse complement.
CCTATTTTAAGGTATACTGTAATGATATTGTTTTTATTATTTTGTTACTCATATCAGTAATATCATAAAGAGAGAAATTGCACTGAAAACACTTTATCAATTAAAGCCATATTGTAACATTTACTGAGGAGGATGTCCTCAATAAGTTTAAAAATTCTGATTTTTACACAATTATAATGTACTTCCTTCCATATACATGCTTACCTCAACAGTTGAGTATCAACGCACAGGCTTTATGTGCACAGGGTTTTTTTTTATACCTATGCATGATCCTGGAACCTAGGATAGATGAGTGTATTTTTGAAGTACAGTCAACAGTACCAGGATGATCCCCTGCTCTTTACGAATAGCCTGTGACGTTCTTTAACGTGCACACTACATTAATGTGAGAAAATATGCATGTACACGGACTGACAGCTTAAAGTGCCCTCCAAGCACTAAGCAAGTAGAGTGAAGTGCCTTGCTCAAGGACACAAAGAGCCAGCCGAGCTTAAGCGGACACCCAGAATCGAACCCGGGACCCTTGGGTTCACAGTCTAACGCCTTAACCGATTGGCCATGCTCCCCTCACTTACCTAATAAGTATACCCTGCAAAAAGCCAAACTTTAGGTGGTGTAGTTGTGACAAAATATGAGATATTGAATAAAGTGACAGAGTATGTTTTTCATTCTTATGATCCAAATAATAGTTGAACACATGTATACGCGATATTCATAATACTGTAATGGCATGCGGGAAGGTCATAACAATTCAAAAGGACCGACCTCGGATGCAATCGACAGAGTGACACACATCGGCGACATAGGTGCTGGAATTAAATAGTGATTTTCTGTTCGAGTCAAAATTCAAATGGGACATATCTGACAGTGAAACGAACAATTTGTGAAAAAATACAATTCTATTTCATATGGAAATGTTGCAATACCGTAAAAACACGATAGTTAGCATAATGCATATGTGCTTACTATCGAGCGCTTTTCAAACATGAAGTGCCCCATCCACAAAATTGTACAGGGTTTTGAGCAAATTATTGTGTGTCTCAACCATATTAGCTCAGTTGGTAAAGCGCTGGACTACGTGTACAATTTTATGTTTTAAAGAGCGCTCGATAATAAGCACATATGCTAACTATTGTGTTTTTACGGTAGTGCTCTATTTAAAATGTGGAGCTTTTTACCATGTGATACCAGTTATATTGTACCCTGCTCAGTGTCATTATTGGTCAAGCTTGCGTTCACATCTGATGGAAAATGGTTTAGACCCATTTATAAACAGCTTTAACTCAAGTTTTAATTTCTGCAATCATAATTCCTCACTTTTCAGCATGCTGACCGTGAAATAGTCACAGAATGTAATAAAGGTAATTAAATAATATCTTAAATATTGCAATAACTTGACAAATGTATACAAAATGCAAATATTAATTATTTTTTCATAATATAATTTTGCAGATTGATATGGAACTATAAAAAAAAATAAACATATTTCCCCAACCTTCATTAAAATACAATCCACTCTTTTCCAGGGCCTAGATTTTGATGTGAATTACAGAATCGATTGTCGTAATGATTCACATAAGATTCGTTTGTGAGAATCAACTTCTCTCATTGTATCATACAGTAAGTGCAGTGACTAGGATGGATTTTGATTCTTGCAAACCAAGATGAAATCTAGGCCCTGCTTTTCAAAAATCATTTACTTTTGATTGGGGTATGGATATAACAGTAGCAAATAGCAATAATTCAGGCTTTACATTCAACCCTAACCCCAAACCTTTTGGGAATTACACGCCCTAATTTCTTGAAAATCAGACCACAAAAAATGCCAACATTTAGGCATTTTGCTCCCCCAGATTTCACCAAAAAACAAAAAAAAAATTCCTAATGTCGCCACTGATGCTAACCTTAACTCTAACAATAACCCTAATTAAACTCTCACACTAGCTGTGATTTCCTGATTATTTGAAGACAAAACTCACTAAATTTCCCAGTATTTGTAAACACATTTCTAGCATTGGCATATTGATCATCATTTGCGGTTGTTTTGTTCTTTCAGTTGTGAAATTTCTACAACAGTTGGGAGGTGAAGTAGAATACATTGAGATAGCTGAATTAGAGGAATTGAGACAAGCTCACATCATAGCCATTCTATCAGAGTTTAGAACTGGAATGAAAGAAGACTACACAGAACATCTCACTGAGTTGGTAATGGGCTCTTCCATTTGAAATGCATATACCCTATGGAAGACATGACCTTAATCTTCCACATAATGAGAGTGAATTTCATATGGGGTTACCTGAATGGGTGACTCCATTTGAAATTCACACCCCCTGTGTGGGAGATTAAGGGTATGTCTTCCATAGGACTTTTACCCTTATTGCCTCTCCCCACCCAGATGTACAAATAGGTACTAGCTTTATTCAATTCCAGGAAGGTAACAGACTCACTGAGGAGGTGTAGCGATCCTCCTACAGCAAAATAACATGGAAGAGACAGCACAATTGCTTCAAAAAAGAGATGGGCACTCAAGCCTGTGAACACAGTATCTCCCTTTTAGGGTTGTGTGTCCTGATGTATGTGCAAAAGATAGCATGATTGCATTTGGGAAAATCTGCCATGATAGATGCAGGGTCACTGAAGCTTGTTATTTATATATCTAATCATTGCAAAGAAAAATCCATGTTTTATACAACAACAATAATTGACTTACATTTGTGATTAAATTGCACTCAATTGTAACTTTTGTATTCTTTCTTGAATAACATTCCATCATGTCCTAATAAACAAAACCCTCCCTTTTTCAGAGCCCTGAAGTATCCCTTGGTCTGTCATCAGCATCTTGCATATCTGCATTAACCTATGTAACTGCTAACAAGCAACGCACACGAAGCATCAACTATCTACGAGATCATGTGTTCAACAAAGTGGACGTCATCCTCACACCTGGTAAGTGTCTCCTCCTAACTTCTTTCAACATCTCATGAGAGGTCTGCCTTTTAAAAACTGGTCCTCTTTTGAGGTGTTTTTAGGAGATAGGAGGACCTTAATCTTCCACACAGGGAGTGTAGATTACAATGAAGCCACTCATTCAGATAACCCAATTTATCAAGGTCATGCCTTCTATACGGGGTATATGGATTTCAACTGGAATATAACATTACAGTGGATACACAGACTACTACAGACCATGTATCAACAGTCAAAGTCCCCATGTATTGTATAGTGTGATTTCTCGCATATTCATGAGGGCCGATTGTTCGATCGTGCCGTGTCTAACAATCACGCCAGCGCTGCATGCCTTTGTGTATACATGATAGACCATGAAAATACACGGAAATTGCGTAACAGTCTCGCCTGTCGCATTTCATGGAACAATCGGCCCTCATTATTGGGTGATGCGGAGACTTTGACTGGTGGTACAGCCTCTGTTTTCTCTCTCCTCTGTGAGTAGATAGTACATTCAATCCATGGAACAAAGCCACAATGGGGGGGGGGGGGCTCAAATGCTGGACAGACAGTGTTTGTAAAGGAAAACTGAATTACTGGGGGGATTGCATCACTTATTAGGAAATTAATTTGGAGAAAACCTTCTGACAATAAAATACTATGCTGAGCCATCAGCCTGGGTGGCTCACGCTCCAGTAATTTCAGATGATTGAGCTCAGTAATACATCAAAAAAGCCTTCCAATTCATGAAAACAAATAGATAATCAGCTTATCGGATTAAAAGCTTAGAGGGAAGGTCTTGCTGCTCAGCGAGTGTTTGTAATTATCAGAAGGTTTTCTCCAAATTCATTCTCTAATGGGTGTCAAGTCACAAGCTAAGTATCAAGCCCAGAATAGGAACAACCAGTGGCCTTACAGCTGTCATCTTGACAGAGTCCTATAAGGCCTAGGCCAAAAAAAAAAAAGGTTTGTCTCAAAGCTCGCGCGCACATTTGTAAAATCGTGAGATTTGGAAAAAAAAAAAGAAATGCGAATTTTTTTTATTTAAAAAAAATGTTTAAGTTTGTCCAGAAAATTCGGCGCAAATCAGATTTTTTTTCTCCAAATACCATGAAAAAAGTCGGGAATAAAACAAAAATTGCATTTCGCATTTGTTTTCAAACCACTCGTGAGCTTTGAGACAAACCATTATTTTTTTGGCCTTATTTAGGCATGGGCAAGCAAGGCATTAGGCTATTCCAGTTGAATGAAATCCATACATCCCTATGGAAGATGTGACCTAAATCTTTCACACAGGTAGTGTGAATTTCAAATGGGGTTACCTAAATGGGTGACTCCATTTGAAATCTACACTCCATGTGTGGGAGATTAAGGTCATGTCTTCCATAGTGGTGTATGGATTTCAACTGGAATAGCCCATTAATGCAGTCAGTCAGTGAGCAACATTCCCAGTAGAAACATGCATATTGATGGCTGCCAACAGAGAAGATGTGTAACAAGTCATTTATATTCTCACTCATCATAATATTGTGGCAATTTGACCACAGATATTGGAACATTCCAATATCTGTGATTTGACTAACCTAAACGATTTGATTGTTTGCTTTCAGCTACTGCCATTACAGCACCCAGGATTGAACCACATCATCTGACACATGGGCTTTCAGATCAGAAACTTACAGCAGACTCAATGAGGTAAGCAATCATACAACACCAACAACAAAAATCAATTCATACAAAAACACTAGATACTGAATTAAAACAAAGGCAAGATATCATTTGGGATTTGTGTTAGATTTCACACATTACCTCATGACTAATACCCCGTTTACATTGGGCGAAAGTCGTAATTGTATACACTGAAGTCGTAATCGACTTAATTCGTATCATAAGTGTAAACAGGTACAGTCATAATTAATCGTAATTCAAAAGTCATAATGAGTGAATTTGAATAAGTCGTCATTAATTACAACTTTTCGCTAATGTAAATGAACACGTTGTTGAAATCGTAATTTACCTGCCGTAACCACTGGTAAGAAACGAATTCAATATTCATGAATGCTAATTTGGAATCGAATTCAGCCGATGTAGTGTATACACCCACCAAACGAATTAATCTGCTGTCGTAATTCAAAATACAGCTGAAGTCGATTACGACTTTTGCCCAATGTAAACGGGGTATAATTTACCACTATTCTATGATAAAGCTGACGAATTGGATTTTTCTAAAGCAAACTGTCATCTTCTTTCTTCCAGATATGTTAGTATTGGTAACTTCACCGGTATTCCCTGTTTATCAATACCTGTTGGCTATGACAAGGAAGGCCTACCTATAGGATTCCAAATCATGGGACGATGGTGGGAAGATCATCTAGTTCTACGTATTGGCAATGCGGTGGAAAGTTATATGGAGAATAAGATTAGAAGACCTAAAGTGCATTATGATATTCTGCAAAAGTGATACCTATGAATATTCTGTGCATTGCTAAAAACTGTGAATCTGACCAAATACAGGGTGTCCCAAAAGTTGCACTACCAGTTAGAATATGCATTACTGCTATGAAAGGGTGCAAATGAGTGACAGTTTAAGAAATAAATATGTTTGGTGTGAAAATAGTTGTTCACATTTTCTCAATTAAAATATCGGTCTATTCCTCCCTTGGTTGATCTTTTGGAAGCATTCAAAAACATGGTAAGATGATTTCTTGAACACCCTGTATGATAGTATGCTGCAACATAAGTGGAATGTCTGGCATACACAAATCATGAAATAGTTCTTTAAATGAAAATACTTGTAGTTGTACTTGAATCTTCAGAAGATAGCGAGTAATGTTTAACAGGCTACAGACGCTCATTCAAATAGTGCTATCTTCAGTAGATAGCAAGTAATGTTCAACAAGCTACAAACGCTCATTCAAATTGTGCTATCTTCAGTAGATAGCGAGTAATGTTTAACAAGCTACAGGCGCTTGTTCAAATTGTGCTATCTTCAGTAGATAGCGAGTAATGTTTTACAAGCTGCAGACACTGGTTCAAATTGTGCTATCTTCAGTAGATAGCGAGTAATGTTTAACAAGCTGCAGACACTGGTTCAAATTGTGCTATCTTCAGTAGATAGCGAGTAATGTTTAACAAGCTGCAGACACTGGTTTAAATTGTGCTATCTTCAGTAGATAGCGAGTAATGTTTAACAAACTACAGACGCTCATTCAAATTGTGCTATCTTCAGTAGATAGCGAGTAATGTTTAACAAGCTAGAGGCGCTCTTTCAAATTCTGCTATCTTCAGTAGATAGCGAGTAATGGTTAACAAGCTACAGACGCTCGTTCAAATTGTGCTATCTTCAGTAGATAGCGAGTAATGTTTCACAAGCTACAGGCGCTCGTTCAAATTGTACTATCTTCAGTAGATAGCGAGTAATGTTTAACAAGCTACAGATGCTCGTTCAAATTGTGCTATCTTCAGTAGATAGTGAGTAATGTTTAACAAGCTACAGACACTCGTTTAAATTGTGCTATCTTCAGTAGATAGTGAGTAATGTTTAACAAGCTACAGACGCTCGTTCAAATTGTGCTATCTTCAGTAGATAGTGAGTAATGTTTAAGAAGCTAGACGCTTGTTCAAATTGTGCTATCTTCAGAAGATAGCGAGTAATGTTTAACAAGCTACAGACGCTCATTCAAATTGTGCTATCTTCAGCGAGTAATGTTTAACAAGCTACAGATGCTTGTTCAAATTGTGCTATCTTCAGTAGATAGCGAGTAATGTTTCACAAGCTACAGATGCTTGTTCAAATTGTGCTATCTTCAGTAGATAGCGAGTAATGTTTAACAAGCTAGAGGCGCTCTTTCAAATTGTGCTATCTTCAGTAGATAGCGAGTAATGTTTAACAAGCTACAGACGCTCGTTCAAATTGTGCTATCTTCAGTAGATAGCGAGTAATGTTTAACAAGCTACAGACGCTCGTTCAAATTGTGCTATCTTCAGTAGATAGCGAGTAATGTTTCACAAGCTACAGGCGCTTGTTCAAATTGTGCTATCTTCAGTAGATAGCGAGTAATGTTTCACAAGCTACAGACGCTGGTTCAAATTGTGCTCCAAAACAGAGTATAATCTTCTACAGTTGAAACATGTAGATTTTGTACTTGTTTGTCTATTTTAAATAAAACAATTTTATCCACTGATCACAAATGTCGCCTGCTTTCGAGTTCTCTACTTTGGCTGTTATACTTGTGGCATATATTAGTTTTATATAGTTAACAATACATATAACATATGTTTGGCCTTGTAAAATTCAAGAAGGACCCACAAATTGTTAACAACTAGACCAAATGACCCCTACTCCATACTCCAATATTATCCTGTTTTGCCAAATGAAACATAGCTAAATTTCAATCCTTTAGTTAGTTATAACTGGCAATAAATATTTTAATATCTGGTCAATTTTTGGAAACATGCATTTTTAGGGTGTTTTTTGTATGCTGTGACAATGAAAGTAAGCTTCCACGACCGGAAGGGCAACATTGGTATAGTACCTTAAAACACAAAATTGAGGCCAAATATGTGCGTATTTCCATCAAAATGTGTGTATCACGTCATTGTAGGATGTTATGTAAAAGCTGAGATGTTCTTGCTGCCAATGGATGCAAAAAAAATCACTTGAATTTTGTTCCGTGATGTGTAAGCTATCCCACAAAGCAATGCGTTGAGAACCCGATTTTGGGAGGTGAAAAGCTTTAAAAATACGGATTGAGTTAAAAAAAAGTGAAATTTGTGGAAAACCTACACTGTCAATCTATGTGCAAAAAAAGATATATTAAATTTAAAGAGTGTTGCTTCATCACCAAACAGTTCAAATAACCCCATGCACAGACTTGGCAATAGCTCGTTCTTTTAGGGCCTCGGCACATGTATTTTCAATGGCGACGCTACTGTTCAGTGCCCCCTGAAGCCTAAAGACCTGTACTAATACTAATTTTAGATTTTGCCTTCTAATTTCTGGAAAACAAATTTTCTAATATCAATTATAAACAATTATCAAAATTAACATAAAATCTAAATTTATGAGCCAACTCATAGTCTATACTCCAAAATTTGAATGCTTAGACTTGTGGCAAGTCTTTGAATTTTGTAACTGCAATTGTAAGAAATCATGCAAAATTGCATGTTTTGGTCCATTTTTTCCCATCAAATTGCACAAATATCCAAAATTTGACTTTTATTGTCAGTTGGAACTAGCCTAACTAAAGGATTAAGATTTAGCTATGTTTATTTGTCAAAACAGGATATTTATATAAAAATAGTTCTGTATATTTCTGGAATAGGGAGTTGATGTGGTTGCATCCAAATTTGCATGCTCTGAAAGAGGCATTTTGAGCAATTTGGAAAATAAATCCACTCCTTCATATATACACACAGAGAGACCTAATTTGGATTGGTTAGTGTGACCATTTATTCAGGCAATAAAATTTGGTCCATCAATCTTTGCTTAATCATGCTTGGCCATTCATATATTCATATTTTACTCTTTTTATAATCAGCAGACCATACTGCACTATGCCCTCAACTTGAGCACTTTGGAACTATGACCAACAAAAGGGTCAATATTTGTATAATACTGATTTGAAGTAAATATTCACAGTTGACAGATATAGTATTTTTTTTACTCTAGTTATGTGAGTGACCTCAGTACACAATCACAAGCATTAGCTGAAAGAGGTAGTATACAAATTACATAGATGTGCACTGGAAACTAGGTGCCTCAGCACATTGAAGTTACTGCTGCTGAGAGTAAAATCTATATAACTTCTTCACTGATTTGGTGACACTGTCACCGGTCAGGTCGCTATACCGGCGCAAAAACTTCTCACACCAGTCGCCCGCAACACTCGTAGAAATAACACAAAGGCATTTAACAGACCGCAAGCCAACAAGAATTGTTACAAGGAGACTGAAGGAGTCCTTCATTCCCAAGACCATCAGCAAGTGGAATACTCTACCAGAGCAACTTGTCAACTTAACTGCAACCGACTCTAACTTCAAAGACCAAGTAACAAGCCAAGAAAGACTCAACAACGCTGCGAGTAATCAACCACCCGTGTCCTCACATCCCTTTGCGCTTGGCTTCTTCAGAAGTGTTGTGGAGTATATTCTCAAAGTCAAAGTGACAGAATTTAAGCGCATATTGTTCACATTTTTACTATCCCACTCATGGTACAGTAGCTAACCACTGTGCAAGAATATGGATCTCCGATCACCGCGTATCATCACTGCTATACTATGCATACTTATGTTTTATTGGACATTCTTAAGGAGAAGAAAACAGTTGAGACTGATTAAACGACAGCCAGGATGCCATGACAAGCCTGCTAAATACAATATTACTGATCCAGTGAGTATTTAATGCTTGATCTGTTAACCCCGTGAGAACTATCTGCCGATTGGCCAAAAAGAAGTTTTCATTATCAATTGGACGACTAAAAAAATGTTAAATCAGCAGGAACTGAATACTTCAGTTCTTTTTTTGACCACTCCCCACCTGACAACTAATTTTGTAAAATTTTTTTAATGCGGCACAGAACCACATATTTTACACAATATAAGTATGTAAGCAGATCGATGGTTCTATAGACACCATTTTACACTCAAATTATCCTAATTTATGTTCATTTCACCGTGCAGTTAGGTAAAACACTTCTTGGTTATAGACTTGATAAAATAACAAGGTAAATGTACCAATATTTGTCAATTCTTCACATAGGCCTATATATTTTTATCCAGGAAATGCCGCCTCATGTGACAGGTTTGGCTCTCAGGATCTCAGCATACCTATTTACATCAGTAAGTGGACTTAAGGTTGGTCTGAACCCTTGAATTATGGAAACTTTCGGGCCTCATATCTTCTAAATTGTTGGTCTTAAGTATATAAAAGTACATATTTAGAATGGCAAAGACTTGATAAGACCAACTTGAGAAATTTGCACCAAAAATGGTCAAAAAATGCTGATTTTTCAAAAAAATCATTAAAAAGCCCCATTTGGGCCCAAATTTCAAATATTTTTGGTGAAATTGGTCAAAATTCAAAAAAATGAAAAAACCGGTCCTAGATACTTTGATCTAGTTTTTAAAAAATAATAAAAAAAAAATTTTGGCCCAAGAATTTTTTTGTTAGGATGCACGAAAAAGAAGTGGGCCAAAAACCGTTATTTTTGGGATTTTGGGCCAAAAATGGCATTTTGGCCCAAATTTGACCTCACAGATGAACTTATCAAGTCTTTGCCATTCTAAATATGTATACTTTTATATACTTTAGACCAACAATTTAGAAGTTATGAGGCCCGAAAGTTTCCATAATTCCTGGGTTCAGACCAACCTTAATAAAGTTCCTGTAATTTACTCATTAAAATTTAAATCTATTCTTTCATATATTTTACTATAAAATTTAATATTAACAAAAATATATTGTAAAATGACATTTTAATGTTTTAAATATAGTTCAAATGTAGCCTAATGGTGCAAGTTAATTTTGGATATGCTGTATACTGAATTGATATAAATTTCCATTTCCAACATAATTTGCTTTTACTAATAGTACATATTTTCTTTAACCCAAACTGCCCCGTTTCCCTTTCCTGTTTTATTCGTTCTGCGCAGAGGATTGGGAAATACTTCTTGATACCTCAATCACATCGGTAAGTAGTCAAATATAATTAAATAAAAAAATCAAGCCAACAAACAAAAAAATTGAAAGATAACTCTAACTATGCTGAGGCTTTGTGGCAGAGGGGAAGGAAATAAAGAAGGAAGGAAGGAAGGAAGGAAGGAAGGAAGGAAGGAAGGAAGGAAGGAAGGAAGGAAGATGAAGAAGAAAATTTTCATTTTCTCAAAACAGTTTTGAACCCCCTACCCCTCGGGTGCTAGACACACTGACAGCCATACCTTGCCATGGGGGATTGCCTTGGCCAGCCAAGCTTTCCGTGACCATACATGCTTTCGCATGATGATGCAATCGCATCACATGGAATACTTGCGCTCACAGTTTTTTGCTGCTGTTGCCTTTTGTGGCTGTTGGTCATGTTACGATTAATGAACGTTTTCTATTCATACAAGTTCATCTGTGTTGGTAGATTTATGCATGGAGCTATCAAAGATGGAGAGGCAATAGATTATGTAACGCATTGTTCACTTGTGCCGATTTGAAATCTGACAAGCTATTCATCGAAAGGTACCTTTTGTTTGGGACAAAGGGCTTCCGCCATTAAATCGGTAAGCTGACAAGCACAAGTCACCCAATTTCGAAAATTGGACGTTGAATATACACTCTCATGAATATTGATTGGCAACATTTTCCAATATGTCAGCGCTCAAATCGGACACAATAGAACAATAGACCATTCAGTGCGCTGGATTTATGATTATAAATTTAACCTTTTGATCCAAACACAGAAAGTAATTCCTACCTCGGAATGTTCAGATAGTAACCCCATCTTTCATCAGTGAGAGTGATTCTGTAATCACTGACATCAGGGCATCCCTTAACAAAATAGTTGAAAATGCATCCAAAAACATACCCGAGAAAAACCTGGTCACATACCATCAAATACAAAAAACTATCCCAGGCCAAGTAGCCATTTTTATCTTTAGGAAAGAACAAAATGCATGCAATTCTTCATTTATTTTTACATACATTATTTCCGATTTTAGGAATATGCATTTCACCATGATAGAGAGATTGCGTCTTGATGAGCCTCCTACCTATCAACCTCGTATTCCTTTTGAAGGACCTAAATCTGATGGTGCACCTGTTGATGTGGAATCACTGATAGCCAAGGAGGAGTCACTAGCAAAGACTGATGGCTTCAGATTTGTGTCAATATCGGATTACTACCATAAATACAGGTTAGGTATATTTTATGTTACATTTTGATGCAAATTCCATCAAAATTGGACATCTGGTTAATAAAATGGTTAAAAACAATATAAAACAAAAGAATTTCAACTCTGTTTTTGCCAATATCTCAAAACATTATTAGCGACATCTGACTCATTCCCCTTGATCGTGACATTTTTAGTGAAATTCCTTTTTTACATTTTATGAAAAAGCTATATTCATTGTAGCATGTGCATATTTTAAGCTTTACTTGAAGTGCAGACTTTAATTACTTTTAATAAAGAAATATCATGAAAATTATATCGTAAGTGCAACTTCTGCTACTGCAACTTTGTGACTGCAAATTACGCCCTATTTGAATACTTAACCCTTTCCACGCTAATGGCAAATTCGGGTTGTAGAATATATACAGGGTTCAACCATCTGCCAAGCCTTTTTTAATGGAGATTGGAGTCGACATTAGCGTGTAAAGGGTTAAGGCCTAATTTATATCCTAAAAATTGAACATATACAATACTCTGTGATTTTGATTTCAATCAACATCTTAACTTATTCCTCTAAAAAGTAGATTTCTTTACAGAAATTAATGTATTTATAAACTTTCTATCAGATCTGGTGCATTGACTCCAAATGAAGTTGCTGAGAATGTCATCCGAGCGATGAACGATTCAGAAAAACTGACTCCCAAAATGAGAGCAATGATACAATGGAATGAAGACGAAATAAGAAAAGTAAGAATATATAAATTGAATTTCTTGTATGCAACAGCTTATTTCTTGCGGGTTAGAAATTTGATAAATAGGTCACCATATACAAAACTCATGCATGGACCTATTTATCAAATTTTTAGCCTGCAAGAAAAAAACTGTTGCATGCATGAAAAAATCTTACTCAGAAGGAAAAAAATTGTGCATTTTGAAGGCCTCATATTTCTGAAATATTGGTCATAAATTGTATGAAAAAGTAGCTCCAAATAAGGCTCAGATTGCACCAGAGAGCATTTAGAACCCCAGAGCTTCAATCAACTTTGATTTTCCTGAGCTTCAACGAGTCTGAGATCCTGCTTTATGTGCTCACCTACTCATGTACAATACACATCGACATAGCACTTGAAGCCATACCGTAAACGTTCGCCTAATGGCGCACCTGGGCTCCTTTGCCTTGAGGTAAATTTCATGTACAAATAGAGAGCTCCCACCTCTAAAATTCCCAACACAAATTAAGGGTACGTGCCCTTATTTGCTAGTGGGATTTTTATGGGAGGGCACTTTTAGTTTGAAATTTCAGTAGATTTCTTGAAGTATGCAGCCAATACCACAGATACAATTTTAAGCTTCATACAATTTTTCCCCAGATGGCTGTAGCATCTACTGAACGTTTCCAACAAAACAAACCTCTTTCTGTGATGGATGGAGTCCCAGTCTCAATCAAGGATGAATTTGAATGTGTAAGTTTTTTAGATGATTTTTCAAATTTCCGATAATGTAAAGAGAATCAGAATGCTTTAGAGACATGCACACGTTTTATACACCTATTTATGTGCTAATTATGATGCAGAAGTATATAAACTTACTTTAAAATCTCACTTTCGTGAGAAAGTAAATAACTTGTTCAATTCAGCTTTAGTGTTCAATCCTGAATACAACCACTTCCACTGGTTGATATTTTATTATAGATTCCATACATTCTACGAGTTGGGACATCTAATATTCGTGCCACAAAAGGTACTGTGGACGCTACGCTAGCTGCCAAACTGAGATCTGCAGGAGCTATTATAATAGGCACGGCCAACATGCATGAACTGGGCACAGGCACTATAGGCTATAATATTAGCAAGTTAGTATTATTTTCAATATACTGAAAAATCACGATATTTTTGTATTGGCCAGTAAACTAGTACAAATCTCTATTTAGTCTGTTATTCCATTACATCAAATACTTAATTTGCCATTTTCCCCTGCAATTTTCTGCCCAACTGTTGGTGCCATTGTTTTTCAAGTTTTGCCGCTGTGGCAGAGTGGACCTAATTAAGACATGGATTAACATTCTCTTGGATGGGCTGACATCATACAGGGAAAAAAAGCCTGTAAAACCAGTGTGCAGTTCCCCTCCGTCACACTGGTTGCAATGTGCATGCTTGTCTAAAGGGGATAATGTTCCAGCATGTCCGACCGAGTGAGCCTAAGTGGGACATGGACTAAGTGAGATTGGATAAACTGGGTCTGGACCAAGTGGGAATTGGACCAAATGGGATTAGACCAAGTGAGATTGGCCGAGTGGATAAGGCCGAGTGGATAAGGCGCCCGACTCATAATCCATAGGTTGCGAGTTCGAGCCCTGCTCGTGCCAACATGTTGTGTCCTTGGGCAAGGCACTTTATCCTCATTGCCTACTGGGGGATGGGGTTGGGTTGGATTGGATGTTTGTATAGTTGTTTGTTTCAATGTTGCAATATTGGCGCTGATTAAGCTGCCTGCAAATTGCTTTGTCTGTTTAGTTGTGTTTAATGTAGGCTACAATTCTAGCAATTTGACCTGCAGGTCACCATTAGAGTTTGAAATAAAAAACCTTCCTTTTTTTTTATTGGACCAAACGGGATTGCCCAAATCATGTAATTTTGGTGTAATTGTCTCTGCTGAAAATGCATATAAATCGGGGTACATACCTGTTTACCAACTTAAAGAAGGAGGAACCCCTACGGAGGAACAATGTACATTTCTGTTGCTAAGCAGTACAGCAAAAAAACAACTTGTCATCCTTCTAGTCAACTAATCTTTCACCAATCATTATACTTATTTTCTAGATATCATGGAACACCTAGAAACCCATACAATGTACAACATTACACTGGAGGCAGTTCTAGTGGCTCAGGTGCATCAGTTGCTGCAGGTTTGTATGCAAATTCAATCAAACAATTTCACATCAATTTACCCATGTAGTTTCTCTGAGAAACATGTAAAAACAAAGAAAGAAACTAGTTTGACTTGCTGTTACCAGTGACCAGTCAAGGGTAAGCTAATTCAACATCTATGTCACTTTTACTTGACTTCACAAAAAGTAATTTTTCTACAACACAGAATCATTGAAAACCCATCACTGAATTGCTCTATTAACTCTCTCCACGTGGCTGTCGACTGCAGACGACAAGTTTTGAAAATATTCAAAAATTTCAGAATTGTAAATTTTCATAACCATATTTGGAATTAGAATGTAAAATGCATTACAATGAGTACAAGCAAGCCTAGTATTGGTTCAGTGGTTCCTGGGATAACTCTTGATATTTTAAGAAAATATCTCGAACTTTTTATGTTGAAGCCTATGATATGGCTAGCACGCAGAGCATCAACTTTCTTTCTCAACAGGTTTGTGTCCAGTCAGTATAGGTACAGATGGCGGCGGCTCTGTACGCATACCTGCCGTCTTTTGTGGTGTTGTTGGTTTCAAGGGAACATTTGGTCGGTTCTCTGCTGCTGGGTGTGCTCCTTTAGCATTTACTGTATCTCATATGGGACCATTGTGTAGTTCTGTTAGAGATGCTGCCATCGTGTACGGTAAGTGCATGAACCAATCTAGACTGATTTTATAGTGATGTCATGATATATGACAAGCATAAATACATAAGACACTTTTCAGGAGCACTTCAAATAAGATTTTGAAAATCCACCACCAGGGTTCGATCACTCTGGGTGTTTACTCCGAGACTGTATGTTGCCAATTTGTCAGAATCTGATTTGACTCAAGAGAATTGTCATTCATGCTCATGAATGCTGTAATTTTTAACAAGAATTGCACCATTTTTGAGAAAAATTCAAAATTTGATGCACCAAAGTGAGAGTACACTTTGCCCAGCACCAGACACTAAGAAATTTGGCCGCTGCAGGGCTGTATAATGTTAGCGCTAAAACTCTCATTTCATTGATTTGCTTTGTTTGTTTTCCAGGCCTGTTAGCAGGTCCAGATCCAAGAGATTTCAACTCCATATCCCAACCTCCTATCACTCTTGATGGTTATGAAAACACTGATCTAAAAGGGATCAAAATGGGCATCTATCCTGAATATTTTAAGGTAAAATACTATACAACACTTGCAATTCTACTGCAAAATTGGGGTCTTTTTTAAAATCGAAATTGCTGCTTTTTGAAAGTGGCTATATTTTCAATAGATATTGGTGGCTTAATGGATGCCATCCAATCATTCTGATAATTACTCTATACTATTTATGGATTTCAACACATTTACCATCAGTAAACTACTGTCAGTTTATACTTATGCAGAAAAAGAACACAAAACAAGTAAAAGCAATCAAACTAAAAGCAACAAATATGACTTAATCCTTTTTAACTTCTGTGATCATAATTTCTTAATTTTCAGCATGCTGACCAAGAAATAGTTGAAACCTGTGACAAAGGTAATTAAACATCTTAAAAGTGAACAAAACCAAAACAAGTACAAACTTACAATGATGGCAAAGACTCAAAACTGTTTGTCCAGTATTTGCCATATATTTCTTACATTTCCATCTTTCATTTGGGCTTTTTTTGTTACAGTTGTGAAATTTCTGCAACAGCTAGGAGGCGAAGTAGAATATATTGAGATAGCGGAATTAGAGGAAGTGAAAGTGTCTCACATCATAGCAATTATCTCAGAATTTGTAACTGGAATGAAGGAAGACTACACAGAACACCTTGCTAAGCTGGTAACTAATCTAAGCAGTAGCAGCACCTGGGATTTTTTTTTGGGGGGGGGAGGAGGGAAGGGGGGCAATGGGGATTTTTGCCCAAACTACACTTATTTTAGCCCAAAATATGGCAATTTTTGCCCCAAAGAGTGAATTTTCTGTGATTTTTGATCCTGATGCTGCAATGACTTAAAACTGTTTAGAAGTTGCAACTCAAAAACGGGATGAAAAAATTGACAAATGGGGCCAAAAATTTGGCTTTGCCCCCTGACACAAAAATCCTGGCTATGATACATATTGGTTTGTCACTCATGGGGGACAAATAGGATACCTCAGCAAGAGCCTGAAATCAAACAATAATTTGCATGAGCATTACTCAGATTTGCGCATGCAGCGCTTAGCTGGCACATCATGTTACACGCAGAATGCATACAACCACACACTTTAATTCTATGTTCGCTAGTACCACAATCCTCTTCTTTCAGAGCCCTGAGGTAGCCATGATTCTTTCATCAGCATCTTGCATATCTGCATTAACCTATGTAACTGCTAACAAGCAACGCACACGAAGCATCAACTATCTACGAGATCATGTGTTCAACAAAGTGGACGTCATTCTCACTCCTGGTAAGTGTCTTCTTTGCTTCTGACAACTTTGCGAAATGTGTTACTTTACATGACCTAATTAACTCTCTCCACACCGGTGTCGACTGCAGACGACAAGTTTCAAATTTTAAAAAAATCAATAATTTCAGAAATTTAAATTTTCCTGACCATATTTGGAATCAGCATGCAAAATGCATTAAAATGAGTACAAACAAGCCTAGTATTGGCTTAGTGGATCTGAAGATAGCTCTTGATATTTTGAGAAAATATCTCCAAAATTTGGACTTTTCATGTTGAAGCCTATGGCTAGCATGCAGAGCATTAAGTGAACAAGCTTCTCTACACATAAATATATTTTTGCCAATTATATACAAAGTATAGCTGTGATTTGACTATTTTTCCCATTTGACTGCCTTTAGCTACTGCCATTACAGCACCCAGGATTGGGCCAGATGATCTGAGCTATGGGCTTTCAGATGCAAAACTTGGAGCAGACATAAGCAGGTATATTGGGCCATTCCATTTAAAATACACACTTCCCCCTGTGGAAGATTTAGCGAAAGTCTTCCACAGAGGGTGTATGAGTTTCAAATAGGATAGACAATTGGGTAACTTCCATTTGAAATACTCACTCCAGTGATAAAAGATATAGGTGAAGCTATAATACAGGGGAATATTGGTTTCAAAATGATTAACCCTAACCAATTACATTTGAAAAACATACTCCCCTTGTGGAAGATATTTCCAAAATGTTCTACATGGGTATTATGGATTTTAACTAGAACAGCCCACTGAATAAGTTGCAACTCCAGATGGGTTAAGATATGTATTATCTAGACTTATTTTGATCCATACTTGTACCAGCACCGGTAAAGAAATTGATAAGCAAAAAACCCTTAGAATAATAGTATATTCATTTCAGCTGACTAATAAGTTTGATGATTTTTTAAAAATGAAACATTCCATCTTCTTTCTTCCAGATATGTTAGCATTGGTAACTTCACCGGTATTCCCTGTTTATCAATACCTGTTGGCTATGACAAGCAAGGCCTACCTATAGGATTCCAGATCATGGGACGATGGTGGGAAGATCATCTAGTTCTACGTATTGGCAATGCGGTGGAAAGTTATATGGAGAATAAGCTTAGAAGACCTAAAGTGCACTATGATATTCTACAAAAGTGATATCCATGAATATACTGTGCATTGCTAAAGATGGTGGGTGACTCTGGTCAAAGAAATACAATATTATGTAAGCTGGATGTCCAGAATGAAATGAATCCCTTCTGAACACTACTGAATTCTATTAACTCAGCAAACACAAAAATGTACTTAAAATGTTTATTCAAAACGTTTTAATCACATTTTAATGTCGGGTTATATAAAGGTCATGAAAATGTTTTCAAAACGTTATTGTAAAATATTTTAGGCAAACATTAGTGCAAAATATTTTGTCAACACTTTTAAGCGTTGACAACATATTTTGCACAAATGTTTAAAAACACTTAAATAACATTCTGTTTAGAATGTTTTGCATCAAGTTTTCAAAAATATTTTTATGAATGGTATTAAAACACTTTTATACCCTTTATAACTCAACATTTAAATATTTTCTGTAAAACATTTTGTGTTAGCTGGGAACATGCACAATTTATGAAGGTGTTACTGAAGGGTGCCTCATGTCTACAGTAGTGAACGTAATTAATTGTCAATAATTCCGAAGAATCACCAAATCAGCTTTGAATGATTCGCAACAATAATCTGATACAAGAATAACCAAGTTTGTCAAACTTTTGCTAGTTTCAAGTTTATATTTTCCAAAGTCCATTAACTATTTATTTGGTAACTTGTCCAAATATTTGCTTAGCATCTACTTATCAGTAGGAATCCTAGTATCTGTCATCAGCATTATATACTGAAATAACTCACTGATGTAGATTAGTACATGTATTTTGTTAACATATATATCTCGAACTGTAGGAATTTTGACAAATTTAACAAGCCACAACATTCATCATTTCAAACTAAAATAGAGTTTTAAAGAGCTCCACACCCATCCTGTATTTAATTGTACTTAAAGCCATATTGTAACATTTGCTGAGGAGGACACCCTAAATATTTTTCAAAATTCAGAGGTACATATCTGACAATGAAAACTAACATTTTGTGGAAAAGAAATATAATTCTATTTCTTATGGCAATGTTACTATATGGCTTTAACTCTCTTCACGCGGGTGTCGACTGCAGACGACAAGTTTTTAAAAAAATTTAAAAATTCAAAAATTTCAAAATGTAAATTTTCATGACCATATTTGGAATCAGCATGAAAAATGCATTAAAATGAGTACAAACAAGCCTAGTATTGATTCAGTAGTTCTTAAGATAGCTCTTGATATTTTGAGAAAATATTTCAAAACTTGAAATTTTTCCATTGAAGCGCATGGCTAGCACGCAGAGCATTAACTGTTTAATTTCCCACTAGCACTAAGGATGTACTTACTTGCATGATTTTCACCACATTTGACTCTCAGAGGCTGACTAAGTCGACATCCCGGTGCCGGAGCCCAACACCTTGCCTCGTGATAAGCTTCTCCCTTTTTACACTTGAGATCTAGGTTGTGCACCTTCATATTTGGATCTGGTGCCGTGACGACAGCGGCATAGTTTGACTCGGAACTTTCGTAGCCCATGTGATGGCAAACGGCATCTGCTTCTGTTTCCGTCCAAGTATTGGTGCACAGTGTTCCCCAGGATCCTTCTAGATAGACTTCTACTTGGCCACTGTTGGGTTGGGCACCACCGATGAGACGAATGTCAAATTCTGAAGGAAACAATATTAAATTAAAATAACAAATAAGCAAATATGCCTATGCAATGATAATTGACAAGGTTGTTCTTAAACTGTGAATAAAATGCAAAACTATTAAAGCAAAATCATGTCATAACTTTATTGTTGTTATTTTAGAAGACATGCTTTCATTAGAGGATTCAAATTTCAATATCAACTTGTTTGTTGCATTGAAATACCACCCCAACATTGTTGATTGGCAAATTGGTCCAATGTGGGTGACACATTGAATTATTGAAATTATGGGGCTATCATTCATTCATTCATTTCATTTCATTCGACTACGAAGCAGGCGACTACAAAGTTTCTCTGTGTACTACGATTTGAAGCCAAGGTGGTAATGGCATCTGGCAGTAAAAAGTTGTCGAAGTCCCCCAACAGTTTTTGCACATAAGACAAGTAGGATGTTCTTTGCCTTCCAGGTCTTCTTTTACCATGTAATGGGTGTAGAGAGCATATCTTTTGCATAGTTCATCTTCCTACATCTTCGGGATATGTCCCAGGAATCGTAGTTGTCGTGATTTGATAGTAGGCCTATATGTGACATGATCAAGGGGAATGAGTCACATGTCGGCAATTTTCAATTAGAAGTTTTTTGCATCATTTTCTGGCAGTTTATAAATGCTACATTTCGATGCAAACCCCTTTAAAATCGGACATCTAGTCACCGAGTTATGAGCAATTTATCAATGGCTGAAAACAACATAAAACAAAAGAATTTGAACACTGTTTTTGCCAATATCTCAAAAACAATATTAGCGACATCCGACTCATTCCGTTTGATCATGTCACATATACATTCTAATGGTTAATGTGTCATCCATAGTGGACCAATCTGCTGATCAAAAATAATAATATTGGAAGAGTAAATGAAGAATTCATATTTTTTTAGTTGTCTGCCTCTGTAGCTATATTATTTGCATAAAATGAAGGTAAAAATCTCACCAGAAGCAGTGCCCCTATCACTGCAGATTATGCTTATATCATTGCTATGTGGATATTCCTCGTTAACCTTGTTAAAACCACATCGTTCAATATTATCCTCGGTCCCATCGCAAGATAAATTACAGAAGTGAACTGGTCCTGCTTCATCCTGGTTTATTCCTTGGATAAAATCCCTGGCCAGTAATATGGTGATGGCGTAGAACAGACCAAGTTGACGGCATATGACATGAGCAGCCTTTATGTCGAAATCTGTGGTGCAGATTGTACCCCACTTGTTGCCCATAGCAACCTCCACGAGGCCTTCCCGTTGGTTGCTACCACCGACAAGTCTGAGTGAGAATTCTAGAATTAATCAAAATACAGAATTTAAGTATGAAATTATAACACATTTTTTAAAATCTTGCTTGTGGTAAAAGGCAGCACATTTTGACAGCACATCCAAAGATGTTCTGTAATGCGATGCGATGTGATGTGATGTGATGTACATACCATCTTTAGATTTATACCATCACTTTATGAAAAATCATTACAATTAATTGTCCTCACTTGCAAACTGTCTTTTGACCAAACTTTGTCTTATATTTCATAATAATGATAATTCCAATGGCCATAGTCTATGAGATCTATGCCAACATTCTAGTGGTCCGAAAACAGTCTGTTTTGTACAAAATGTCAGGTGTCAAACAGGACGTGAATCCAGACTGCACATACCCAAATTATGCTGTTTTGGAGCTTGTCTGGTAGAAAATTGGTCCAAAATTACCAGATAATAATTTTCCTTAGTTATTGAGAATAATAATCATGCTTTCATTTACCTGGTATGGGAAGCTCTTTCTCTTCATGCGAGCACTGCACTCCAACATCATTTTCATGTGTACACTGATGTTTTCCATATTCCGTGTGACCACATTCCAGCAGTGTGCTCTCGTTACCCCGACAATACACCCCGCTCATCAACACCTGGACGTCATCTGATGTGGGACCCCTCCACTTGTGTTCCCATCCTCGGTACGTTGCTTTAGCAGATTTGTATCCGAGTTGTCGACAAGCAACGAATGCGTCGCTGAGATCCCAACTGTTGTCACATATTGTCCACCATTTTGATTCAAAGTAAATCTGTATTCTCCCTTCTCCTTCATTGGTTGATCCTACCAGTTGTATAGCTGAAAATTGTTGGAAGAGAAAGAGAACTTAATGTGTGTATCAGAGGCATGCAACAACAATCTTCCTAAAAATCATGATGGAAGAAAGAAATCAGGCAATAATTACCCTGTCCATCTTCCTTTTCAGCATGAAAAAACACTGTGTTTTTGCAATATTTTCCATGCTTTGTGCACACTGGCCCAACATATAGCAAAACACACATTCATTTGGGCCTAAATACAAAATATGCTTGTCCCCTGACCCCCCTAAATTTGAATGCTTCCACCACCGCTAGACGTATAAAAGAACGCATATCGCTATTGGTCTTACATCTTGTTTTACCTCATTTGTTTGGCTCAAAATTAAAAGGGGATAATGTGATCAGTGAAAACTAACATTTAAATAGGAATCTTTTCTTTATGCAAATTGTATATTATTGCTTTAAGTTGTGTCCGATTTTGCCCGAAAAAATTTGGGTCAAATAAACAAGTTTTTTGAATTTCTCCGAAAGAGGGCAATTGTGCCCAAATTTGACCTCAGATGGATTCTTCAAGTTTTTGCCATTCTAAATAATTTATGTATACTTATATATATTTTAGACCAACAATTTAGCAGTTATGAAGGTCAAAAGTTTCCGTAATTCCAGGGTTAAGACCAACCATAACTCAAGAGCTGCAAACCCTATGGAAATATAAATGTGACTATTGGCTTTCTTTAATAATTTTTTTGTTGTATTAATATAAAAAAGATTTTTAGTTAAGTTGCTAAAACTGGACAAATATGCTCTTGTCGTCCTATTTTCCTTTAGAGAACAACTTTTCACGTTCATTAACAGTGTCTGATGAAGTATTTTCAATATCTGGTGCAAATAATGTGAGGGGAATGTTTAATGAAAAAATAGTCTATTGAGATTTCTGAACTATGCTAGTGGGCTATTCCAGTTGAAATTCATACACCCTCTATGAAAGTCATGACCTTTATCATCCACACACAAATTTCAAATGTGGTTATCTGAATGGGTGACTCCATTTGAAATCTACTCCCACTGTATATAAGATTAAGGTTATAGCTTCCACAGGGGGTGTCTGGATTTCAATTGGAATAGCCAGCCCATTATACACCTACCTCCATCACTCAATTCCTCTGATGAGTTGATACAGCTTATTGTTGCATAGTTATTTGTACAGTACGACCTCATTGATTGGCTGATTTCTGTATTGCCGCATTCCTGAAGGTTACTCTCGCTTCCCTTACAGTCTACATCACTCAAGATGAATGTTTCCGAGCTCAGGCTTACGGGCTCGACGTATGACAGTTCTGTGCTGCGAGCTAGTGTGTAACCCAACTGACGACATACCACGTTTGCATCCCGGATGTCCCAGCCATATTTGCATATTTCCCACCATTTGCCGTCGTACAAAACTTCAATGTGACCTTGTCCTGAGATAGGGTTTTTCTGTCGTTCAACTATTTGAACTTTTTTGCCAACTGCAAGACAACAATAGAAGCACATTATATACATATATGATTACAACATTTGTAAGTTAAGCTCACTCAATACCACCATCATTTGCAAAAAAAGAAAAAAGAGACCTTATACGTGTTATACTAGAGTCCGAAGTTTACCGTTTTCTAAAATCCACTTTCCATTTTGTAATCTGTGTTGTAAAATTTGTAAATCCGTGTCATGAATAAAGCTTAACATGTATAAACAATGATATTATTGTCACAATAGAGTGTTCAATATCGCGATCAATATGCTATGATATGAATATTCTTACGATAATAGGCCGACTATTGGGCTATTCCAAAAAATAGGTGCACACCCCCTATAGAGGAGTAAATTTTCAATCAAAGAAATGTCCGGATTTCCAAGTCTGCTTTCTGAAAACGACTGGAATTCCAGTTGCCAATGTAACTGGAAAAAGCTTGGAAATCCAATCAAATGAAGGAAAAATCACGGAAATGTTAAAATGAGCTCTCAAATTGAGGATTTCTGATTTTGAACTATTGTTCTGCGGATTTTTTTGCCTTTGGGCACTTTAAAAGTCTGGATTTCCAACAGTCACGCCTGGACAAAAAGTCTGGATATCCGAACTCCTCTATAGGGGGTGTGCATCTATTTTCTGGAATAGCCAATTACGATGTTTGGAGGGATATAAGGGGTTCATGCCTTGGTAATATACCTTTATTTCGGTATTATTAAGCAGTATGTTTATCATAAAAATTGACATACATAATTCATGATTGTTTTTAATATTTATTTCTCTTATCTTTTAACAATTTTTGTCACATCATACAAAAATGTCATTTTCCGTGCTGTACCTCCGATTCTGTGATTTTCTTCCGTTTTTTGTAAAATGGAAAACTTCAGACTCTACCTTATACCTACATTAAATTCCTTGAGTACACTAATGTGATATTTAATCTGCACCGAATAGTCGTGCAATATACTATGCTCATTCACCTGTGTAGAAACAGCCTTGAGCAGATGAAATAGGGAAAAGGTTTCAGCATAACAAAGAGCAAGATCCGAAATCTCAGTGTAAAAGCGTTTTATCCTCTGGCTATGCCACTGGTATGTTGATGCAAAATATGAATAATTTGTATAGTAACCATTCTAAAATACAATTCATTATCGGATTTAGAAATGGATTTCAAAGTAAGATATACATTCCATGAAAATATTTGCCTGAAACATTTCAGCTTGCATTATATAGTATGCAGACTCCAAGTATTAGACGTATAATATTTGATGTAACATATCTATGTTATTTATTCTAGTCCCATTCTATTTCCAGTAATGTTTAAGTTCTAACAAATGTTTGATGACGTAAAATCAATAATATGTATAATATCTGGTAGAAATATATTATCGATTTTACGTCATCAAACATTCGTTAGAACTTAAACATTACTGGAAATAGAATGGCAATAGATTAAATAACGTAGATATGTTACATCAAATATTTTACGTCTAATAAAAAGTCTGCATACGGCCTTACAGATGAATTTTTGTACATGTACATCTTTTGAAATAGTCTATAACTGAACTAACCTTGTGCTCGTGTTAAATTATTACTACATCGTATTGCCAAATTCTCTTGTAAAGCTGAGCAAGGTGCATCTCCTGGAAAAGGGTTCCGTTTGCAATCTGAGATACGTTTCTCTAGGCCGGTACAGTCCAACGATAATGCCAACCGATTTGATGCTATCACATTGGTAGGGTTGCTGAAGGAATGCGAGGTAGGGGGCGCTAATGCATAGCCAAAGCCGAGCTGATGACAGATGACGTGCATGTCAGCGATGTCCATGCGGTTTTCTTTGCACACAAAGTACCAGTCGCCTGGGAAAGTTTTATCACCGACGTATGTTTGAACAAAGCCTTCAGATGGCACACTTCCGCCCACCAGGCGAACTGTTTCTTCTGTATTAACAAAATAACAATAACAATGTTGGAATTAAACCTCTCTTACTCGGATGCAACAAGTTATTTACATATGAAGATAAGTTAACTTGATATGATGATCACAGGCTGAAAAAATGTTTTTTTCCCTGCAAGCAATCTAGAATTTCCCTCCAGTTTTTCAAAATTTCCCTCCAGTATGACATATTTCCCTTATGTATTTCTTTATTTTTTTGGTCAAAAACCAAAGATTTCCCTGCAATGAGCTTCCCGTATTGCCCATTTTTTCCTGCCATGATGATGATACTGTATCATTTAGATATGAAGATAAGTTAACTTGATATGATGATACTGTATCATGAGGAAAAACTTGTTGAGAGTGAAATTGGACAAATCAATGTGCATGATTTACCTGGGAGGGGAGGGGGGGAATAGCAAAAACTTTTATTTTGGCCTATTATTTGTCATAAGTCGATAGCTGCAACACATATGGAAACTTAAATGTGACTAGACTGCTCTGCATTCCCTTTTTGATAAACAATTCATACCATTCCATCAGAGAAAATGTTTTCTCATGTATAGCTAGCTGTTGGATCAGAACAGGGTTGGCGGATTTCCCATGGTCAGAGGGATTAAAGGGATGATAAATTAAAATGGTCTACTACAGTAGACTAAAATGTGACCATTTGGCTTCCTTAACTCATTTTCTATAAGATCAATGTATTACCCTGAAAAAATGAATTGTATTATAACAAAATCTCTGGTTCATTATATACCCGGTCCTCTTCCTTGGATATACATAAATTGTTACTTTTGTATACTATTACTCCTGTTGTAATATTGATACTGCAGACAGGAAAATACTACAAATACATGAACGCCACTTCAAAATATGTTTAGCATTTATACTTTGATCAGCTTGTAATAGGCGGGAAAAGTTAGGCTTTTACCACTACGCCGGAAAGTAGACCCACGTTAAGGGTGATATAGTTGACCTGTCTGGTCTATATTTTTGGTCTATAACAAAGTTTAAGACTTGGATTAATAATCTGTGATGCTTTTGGCGAGATGTCACGAGACAATTTTCAAAATAAAATATTTTGATATTAATCCGCGATGTTATAAGGCCCGCTGATTACGAGCTGATCAAAGTATAATGCTCTGCATGCTAGTCATAAACTTCAGCTTAAAAAGTCCTAAGGTTTGAGATATTTTCTCTATCTTAAGAACCACTGCACCAATACCAGGCTTGTTTGTACTCATTTTAATGCATTTTTCATGCTGATTCCAAATATGGTAATGAAAATTCTGAAATTTTCGAATTTTTACAAAAATTTGAAACTATTGTCGTCAACATCTATGTGGAGAGTTAAAATAGCAATTTACTTGTGTGTAATGAGAGAATCACATTAGTAAAGCATTGTACTTTCAACCAAGACCGTTAATGTCACCTGCAAATTGGATTGGATTTAGATAGCTAGTAAACTAAATTGGCAGAATATACCTATAAATACTCAATTACTACAGATCCAAAAACGTCCTTGCCATTTAGTATTTGCTTCAATCAAAGGTAATAATGCAAATTGCACAATGATATAAAAATAATATTTACAAAATTACTCTGAATATTTACTTGAACTATGACGGGGGAATGTAGCTTTAAATGGAGAAATATGAGAAAGGGGGATCTGAAAATTCAAGTGGGCACGAGGGGGAAACGCAAAATTTTTTGTCAATTTTTTTCTCAAAACTCCCACCTCACCGGCGTAACTATTGAGTGGTCCCTAAGTGTGGAAAATTATATCGGCTTCCTCTTTTAAATTTTGATTTACCATTGCATCTTATTTCCCTACTTGAGATCTCGTTTAAGAGATCACCGCATCATGAGTCAATTCGGTTTTTATTACAACTTTAATGTGACATTTAGTGTATGCTTTAGTAGCTTTAAATGTCAAAGTAAATCACAAACTGGGCACAATATATACAGTAGCAAAATGTCAAAGCCTCTAGCAATCTTTGTTTGTATTATCCAACCTACTTTCAGTATTTGCCGGGGGGGTCAGTACAATTGACCATACAGGAACATGGGTAGCATTTTCGGCCTTCAATGACAATGACTCCTTTTCTAGGCGGCCAATTTTGGTATATGAATGGGTCTTTTTTTAAAACTAGCCCAATTTTGCCTCAATGTATTTTGAAATTTCCCCAACATTTTTAGGAAAAGTTATGACAATTTGGGTTAATATGGCCGAAAAGTTTGGAATTTTGGCATATCCATGGGTTCAAATTTCTTAAAAATTAGTATATTGATGGATTCACTCTCAAATTCTCAATGGCACATCCCTACCCAAACCAAACTTGAGTACCCCCCGGGTTTGCAGCACCCACCTGGAAATGTTAGAAGTCAACCCAATAGTCTATACTACATAATTTTTGTATGTAAAGTATAGCAATTGAAATAAATGATTTGCTTGAGGACAAAATGCATGTATAAATAAACAAGAAGTTTGAGTATTGTTGGAAATGGAAGGGTTTTTTGGTCTCTTTACATTTACATATAGGTCATTATTATGACATTCAGAAGAATGCACAAAAATCTATCAGCGTGACTCAATTACTCCATAAACCATTTAACCAGGCCCGTTTATTTTCTCTTTTGGGTGCAGATTTGAAAGGGGGGAATTTTC
This sequence comes from Amphiura filiformis, assembly GCF_039555335.1. Taxonomy (NCBI): domain Eukaryota; kingdom Metazoa; phylum Echinodermata; class Ophiuroidea; order Amphilepidida; family Amphiuridae; genus Amphiura; species Amphiura filiformis. The sequence goes on along the minus strand of NC_092632.1, from coordinate 62,181,838 downwards.
CCAAAGTTTAAAATTTTTTTGACCCCAAAAAAATTGGTGCTCGCAAATTGGTGCTGCACCCCTGAGGCCTGCACCCCGCTGTGTATGGGCCTGCATTTAGCATGCATTGAAGCACACACAACCCCTACTCAACCTACAATATTGACAAACTTTAACTTTCACAGATAGCATGCAGCTTCCCAAGTTTCGCACAGGTAACTGGGACATTCATCAGTAAACTTGTTGTCCAAGAGAATTTCAAAAAGTGGATGTCTGCCGTATTTGAACAAATTGGGCTTGCTGCAATAGGGAACATGTTAAAAGTTCAATACAAAAGTAAAGACATGCAGTGGCGTAGCCATGGGGCGGGGAGCTGCACCCAGTGAGACGCATTTCCCCAATCTTGCTCCCTTCTGCTGGATATTGTACTTTTTTAGCCAATTGCCAAATTTTTTTGTCAAATGCCCCCCACCCCTGAAGTTGCCTTGCCCCACCTTCTAAATAAGTCCTGGCTACTCTACAGATGACATCGAACATACAGCAAACAGGCCAATTTGATGAAGTCACACAGCTTTAAACCATTTCCTCACTCAGCTACACACTAAAAACTACGGGGTTATATTTTCCGTGGTCATTTTGAATTGACCACGTTTGGGGTTGTTTTGACCCTTCAAGGGGGTTGTACTGTTTTAATTTGACCACTTTCACGAGGTCATTTTAGCCATGACGAACGTGGTCAAAAACTTAGTGGTCATTTTGCCGATACCGTCGCGCATTGATATCAGTTTCAATCTTCCGCTTTGAAAATCTCAATTCATAAATGAGTTTAAACATGAGCTGCAATTAATGTTTGTTGATTAATAAATAAAACTAATTTTTTGACCGAAGTTACCCAATTTGTCAACTTTATAATGACTTGCATTTCGGAACTATTTGCACACACGGTGTGCATCGGCTTCCCATGTGGTCACATCAGCGCCATATTTGTTCTGATTGTGCAGCTCAGCGGATTGTCCTGTGTGCTTGTCTGCATGATGGAATATGAAAAGTTAGTTGAAAAGGGAGACTGCAAGGATGCATATAGACCCTTGTCTATGCACGCAAATTCATTCCAATTTCATGCTGTCGTGGCTGGTGTTTTGGCTGCAGTTGTTATAAGCTTATATCCTGTAAGCTTATAATACGTGAACTGTCATAGGCGATGACTGACTGTGTGTGAGTGTGATACACAGATGCATTTTGCAGTTTGCTGTTTATGTAATGCTTTCTCTGTGCAGAAACACACTTATGTCCTGGTGGGACCAGCATGACCATAGGCCTACTAAAAAATCCAAACAACCCCTAAATGTGGTTATTGAGTAACCCTATAAAACAACCCTTTCAAATGGGTCATTTCATTTGACCCCGAAATGAGGTCATTAAGTAACCCAATAAGGCAACCCTTTTGAAGGGGTCATTTCATTTGACCCCTAAATGTGGTAATATTTTGACCCCAATGGGGTTACTATTTGACCCAAATACGTAGTCATTGCAATGACCCCGACCAATGGGGTCAAAATGACCCCGTTAGTGGTATGGTGTTTAGTTGATAACTATGCTGGGGTCAAAAATGACCCCGTTTGGGTCATTTTTTGACCCCGTAGTTTTAAGTGTGTATTTGGAGTGAAAACTTCTCACAGCGCCATTTTATTGAAAATAACTATAATTCAATATCTCAAAATCGAACCACTGGTAAAAGCGTCAAGGATAGCCTCAATATTAAAGGTTAATAGAATCTCTTGGCAAGATTAGACTTGATTTGGCGAAGTGATGCAAGTAGGCAAGCTTGTAATGGACCATATCATATACATGCTGATACATAGCCAGATATGTACGGTAAAAGTGGTCATTTTTGAGCGATTATTTTTCTGTGTACCACCAATTTTTTCACAACTTTATTGGTTTTTATAATTATAATTTTCCATTTCTAACATAGACCTATACTCAAAAGGAATCAATTTGCATGTTGTTATTTTCGTGGTAGCAGCTTGCAGTGTGAAAATATATATTGCACAAAAATATCCACTTAACAGTACATTACTAGAAAAATCTCTTAATCCTATCCATGCGGGTGTCGATTGCAGACGACAAGTTTAAAATTTTCTGTAAAAATTCAAAAATTTAACAATTGTACATTGTCATGGCTATATTTGGAGACAGCATGGAAAATGCATTAAAATGAGTACAATCAAGCCTAGTATTGGTTCAGTGGTTCTTCAGATAGTTCTTGATATTTTTGAGAAAATATCTCAAAAGATATGTTGAAGCCTATATGGCCAGCAGACAGAGCAATTAATGGTTCTTGATGTGATTTGAGCTACAAGTACTCAGGGAAACTCTGTCAAATCAGATTAAGACATTTTAACATGTTGCCATGGAGGCTGAGCAGTAAGTGCGAATGAAGATAAAATGGCTCAAGTACTAGTACCATAATGGACATCAACATATTTGTGTCCATAACTTTATCAGACATTTTCTTTTACTTTTCAGTAAAAATCTCCGATAAAATACATAAGAATTTCTTGGGAATGGTCAAAATATTATTATACTCTTATTTATCCTAACTTTCCACAAACAGTAGTTCTCAAAGATTGAAACTCAAGTTTTGTAAAAAGAAACATGATGCAGTCATGTCTACAGTAGAATTCACCACGACCTTTGCAGGACTTAAACCCCATTAAAAGCTATTAAACCAAGATAACACTCATTGAAAACAGCTCAACTATGTTACATCAGATCTTCTCTGGTTAAATCCACACACATGTGTCTGTTTTACCTGTGTGATGAGCAATGAGCTGGTATTATAGTTTCAGTTGGGTGAACGATTATAAAGCAAATGCAAGGTAACAATTACTGTGTGGCCTTTGTTCACGAAATGAGACAATACTGTGCATATTGTTAACCACATTCTTGAAAATGAGAAACATATAATGGCTGTGGGCGTAACACGGTTTGGAAATAATTTCTTCATATTTTTTGTGTTATCTGTCGTTTACATATCCTTCCTAAAACGCCAAAGTGCGAATATTTCCAAACACCTAAATTAGCTAAAAATTTAGGACATGTTACAAAACTATATTTTCTAGAATTTCAGAAGAGTACTTTTAATATTGGCCGGTTATTTTTCACACAGCGACGTTAACTAGGCAATGTACTATTACCTATAACATACATTAAAACACCCAAGTGCGAATATTTCCAAACAACTAAATTAGCTAAAAATTTAGGACATGTTACAAAACTATATTTTCTAGAATTTTAGAAGAGTACTTTTAATATTGGCCGGTTATTTTTCACACAGCGACGTTAACTAGGCAATTACCCATACTTCTATCATACACTATTTGTAGAGGTTACGCGTCAATGGTAAGAGCACTGTGTATTGTGTATAGGAAAACGGACAGTAACTGCAGTATGAGACAATTATAGATCATTTATATTACATTTAAGAAAGAAAAAACCAGTTGAACCTTCTACATGGCACTGTGACACCCACAAGCAAACTGTTATTAGTCATTAAAAATCAAAACTTTGGAAACCCATGTGATATTGGAAATGAACATCAAATTGTGGGGTTTTCTCACCCATATTTATTGCTTTCCAGACACAGTTGGATTGGTCATACAGAAATTTTGGCATTCCATTTAATATCCACACTACCCCTGTGGAAGATTTAACTAAAGTCTTCTGCAGAGGGAGAATGAGTTTTGAATACAACAGACAATAATTGGGTAACTTCCATTTGAAATACTCACTCCATTTGCTAAGATATAGGTAAAGCCATAACACAGGGGGAATGCGGGTTTCAAAATGATTAACCCTGACCAATTACATTTGATAAACATACTCCCTCTATGGAAGATATTTCCAAAATCTCCCACAGGGGTAGTGTGGATTTCAACTGGAACAGCCCATTTGCTCACTAGTTTGCAAACGTGTAATTACCAGGGATGTAATCAGCTGTTGAAAATTTCATGAAAAAGGTGCAAGAGAAGGAAGCTTGCTTGGTGTACAATATTTGTAGCAAACGTCAGGTATCTGCAAATAGGCTATGGGTGATAGTCCTAAAATATTTTGTGCTCTTTTTGTGATGAAATATATCATCATCCAATAGAGGTAGTCATTGTGACATCAACGCCGCCATCTTCTGGGTACGAGTGCCTTGTTGCCAAGATCACCGTGTTGACACGTGACTGAAGAGGTGCGTCACACGCTGCGACTTCCGCGTAATCGGGGGCGTAATGTCTAACGCATGACCATGCAGAACGGCAGTACCCACAAGATGGCGGATCCCGCGGAAAAGGCTGACGGCCTCTATTCTGGAAAAAATATTACTCTGTAATACTGGCTTACATTGAAAAAATCTTGAAATCAAACTTACATCCCGAGTTATGCCACTGAGTTATACTTACGTGGGTAAGCAGGTCTGGCACATGTCACTTTGGCACTGTAATAGGAAGATGTACATTGATATTGTCCGATAGCACTATGTTTGCAGTCAGCTAGGCGGGATTCGAACCCATCACATTCCACACTCTCAAGAAAGAAGACGGCATCTTCAGGGAGGAGTCGATTACCAGCGGGGTTCTCAATCAGAGTGGAATAGGTTCTGTTAAAAAATAATGAAGATATTAATCAAATGATTAATGTTTAAATAACATATCATATGTGTTTAAATGCTTATGCTCAAGAACTTGTACAGAATAATGCACTTGTACTTAGATGTTGATGAGTCTAATGCACTCCACCCGTGGGGGTTGTGCATTAGATGCGTCAACATCTCAGTATGTGTGTATTATTTCACTCGCAACAAGTGATATGCGTTTATTAACCTATAATATGATGAAAGCAGTTTTCAGTTCAATTCAGTTGCAGGGACAGTTTAATTATCATGTTCTATCAAAATAATGATAAGTTGATCTTGTATACATTTTGAGTCAAAATCAAATGATTAGTATATCCCTTTAAACACTGTTAGAACTAAAAAATTTGACAAATTAGCTTTTAATATTGTGTGCACACTCACAAACACATATACTCACAGAGGAAGAGAGAAAGAGAGAGAGAGAGACAGACAGACACCCAGAAAACGGATACAAAGACACACAGACAGTCAAAGGCAAAGAAAGAATCAAAATATGAAACAAAAAAGAGAAGGGTAGTTTTAACTACTTTCTACTGAAAATGGCTCCAACGGCAAATATATTTCCACATACGCTTGTATGTTATCATTCGCTGTCTACTGAAGATAGCACAATGTTTTGTGAGATAGAAAGTAAAAGAGAGAGTCAGTGAGAAAGAGAGGTGGAATTAATCAATACTTTTTTTAGATACTGCAAATGCACTTCATGCCTCTTATGATCAAAGATAGAATATTCATTTTTTTACTTGATTTATCTGCAACAGCGGCATAAAAGTATTTCAATCTATATATTTAAGAGAGCGATTCAATGTAATTTCCCACTTGCCAGTATGAATTTCATTCCTTTTTCACTCTTGCCAGTGCTTATTTCAATCCATTTTCACTCTTTCAAAAGGAAATTTTACTTAAGAAGTTCACTGAACTTTACACTTTCCATTTTGCAAGTTTTGAGACATGTTTTCCAAAAATATTTAGAATGAGATAAAAGCAAATAACAAAATATGTTGGAGTAAGGAGGTTTGCAAACCCCTAGACCCATTGTGGTAGTTAAAACAAAACTCACAGTGACAGTTGGGATGTAAATAGAAGGTGGTTCTCAAACCAGAGACCTCACATCATACCATTTAACAAAGTTTTTAGCAATTTAACCCTATTTGACCCCATTTGACCTTTGACCAATGCAAGGGCTATACAAACTAAATTTTCAGAGTTGAAATAAATCTATCTGAAACCATTTCAGAATATAAAAAAAAGTGTTTTTAAAAAATAACAGTGTTCTGTTAACTTTGAATACAATGTTGGCAATTACACCATTAATACTCAACATAAAACTTTGATTTCATTTTTGATTTCAGCTTAATCTTTTGTATTTTCATTTAAATTTTGATATTTCAAAAACTATATTTGTAATATAGATATTTTGTAATATAATATATAATTGACATGTATTGAATTGACTTTTATAAAAAATATTTAACATTCTTATTTTCCCTCAAAAGAAACGCATTAAGATTATTTGCACTTGATTCATGTGGAACTTTTTATTTTTTGCATGCATGACTGAATCTAATGTCACCATACATTCAGAAATAGAAGGAAGTTAAAACAGAAAATAATACCCCTTGTGTTACTGGATATTTAGCATTTACGTTGAAACATCTCAGCAGTGTGAATCATGAAAATGGCGGTATTAATACTTCAGTGTGTGATTATGTTGATTTGTTTTGATTATAGTGTATCACAAGCATCAGCAAGTACATGGGTCACAAATACTGAGAGTTATGGACCCATTGTTAATATGCTTTGTAGAAATATTGGGACTGTTAGTGGTGCAGCTTCATATAGATGGCTCGTATTATTGAATGATAACACACGTTACACAGATATTACCAGTGACGACAGGTTGATTGATGCTGATCCATCAAGGTACAGTGTAACAGTAGGAGATGTACCTGATAGGGGATATGGAAGCTTACTACAGATAAGAAATGCACTCAAACAAGATGCTGGTTTGTATTACTGTAGAGTGACAATTATGGTAGGAGACCACTTTTCATATTCCAATGATGCTATAATGGTTATCATAAACTGGTACCTTCCCCCTCCTGGTTATCCAGAGTGTCTCATAGATCCATCTACCACCTTGCCTGAACATACTGATGCCACATTTAGCTGCATACCCGGAGAAGCATCACCATCTATGAACTTGGCACTAGTTCTTCAGAAGCAAAATGGATCATATATTGCACTGGGAAACACAAATGTAACAAAACGAGTTACCATGGATGATAATAACACAATGTTTATTTGCGAAATAACGAGTGACACTTTCTCAACTGCTCCAAAACGTAATTGTTCTGTTGGCCCAATCACAATTTTACAAGCACCGCCAACTACTACGTCACTAATGGCGCCAACTACTATGTCACTAATGGACACACTGCTTCCTACTGATCACAACAATGAGAATCGAATAACAAAAACCACAGCAAAAACCGATACCAGCAACCCTCTGGAGCATTCATCACCTGTTGCAGCAATAATTGGAGGCATACTAGGTGCTATAATTCTTGTACTGATAGGTGTTATCATCGCAATTATCAAATATACCAAATGTAAACTACCAGATGAAAACATCGTCATGAAATCATCTTCCAATCAACAAGTCTCTTCATCAACTGACCCCACCTATATGGCTTATCAGAAAGATGCTGAACAAGAACCTTATGCTGAACTCAACCAAACCAATGTGTCACCATCATCTGGCCACCAATCGCCACCAGCTGACCACACCTATATGGCTTATCAGAAAGACACTGAACAAGAACCTTATGCGGAACTCAACCTTAAGCCAAATTCAACACCTATATCATCCAGCTCTGACTATCAAAATATACATGATGAGAAAACCCGACTATCAAAATATGCATGATTATGAATATAACATCTAAATGAGCAAAACTCACTACAATGAGTTTTTTGAATCATCAAATTTCACTTAATGAATAGATTTGAAAGACTGTGTACCCAGAGTAAAAAAATTCAATATATCACTGTGTATTCAGAGTACCAAGCATTCACCTTTGTTTTAAGCTGACATTGTATAATTCAAAGTAAATATTTCATAATTTAAAGGACAAGGTCTTATTAATGGATTATTGCACAACAGCAAAATTTTTTACACAAATGTTATCATTTGCTGTCTACTGAAGATAACACCATGACATGTGAGAAAGGAAGTGCAAGACAGAGTGAGTCAAAAAGAGAGACGAAATTAGTCTAAGAAGTATCAAAAAAAAAAAGAGAGAAAAGGAAAAGGGTGGTTTCAAATGCTTTCTACTGAAAATGGTTCCAACAACGAATATCTTTTCACAAATGTTATCATTTGCTGTCTTCTGAAGATAGCACTATGGTATGTGAGAAAGAAAGTGCAAGAGAGAGTGAGTGAGAAAGAAAGAGGGAATTAGTCAAAAAGAGTTAAAAAAAAAAGAGAGAAACAATGGTTTTAACTGCTTTCTACTGAAACTGGCTCCAACAGTGAATATCTTACACAATGTTATCATTTGCTGTCTACTGAAGATAGCACCAGATAGAGATAGAAAGGGCAAGACAGATTGAGTGAGAAAGAAAGGTGGAATTATTCAATACTTTTTTAGATACTGCAAATGCACTTCATGCCTCTTATGATCAAAGACAGAATATTCATTTTTTACTTGATTTATCGGCAATAGCAGCGTAAAAGTATTTCAATCTATATATTTAAGAGAGCAATTCAATATATTTTTCCTCTTGCCAGTATGAATTTCATTCCATATTAACTCTTGCCAGTGCAAATTTCATTTCATTTTCACTCTTTCAAAAGGAAATTTCACTTTAGAAGTTCACTGAACTTTACACTTTTCATTTTGCAAGTTTTAAGACATGTTTTCCAAAAACATGTTTAGACAAGACAAAAGCAAAATAACAAAATATGTTTAAATCATAAGATTGCAGTTGAAATCCATAAGGCTGCGATCACATATAGAAGTATACGGTATACGGTATTCGCTATACGAAATACGCTCATTCGATCAGGCTGAGTTCACATAGTATACTCCTATGTGAACTTAGCCTGATTGAATGAGCGTATTTCGATAGCGAATTCCGTATACTTCTATGAGATCGCAGCCTTATGGATCCAAAACGTTTTGTAAATTAGGATGTATTTATGAAATAAGAAGTGTGTACTTATGAAAATACTTGTAAAAATTTAACACCCATAATATGTATGCATACAGAACGTAGAAGCTAATAAGTCACTATGGGCTGTTCCAGTTGAAATTCATATAGCCCGTATGGAAGACATGACTTTAATCTTCTAAACAGGGAGTGTGTATTTCAAATGGGTTTACCTGAATAGGTGATTTCATTTGTAATCTACACCATGTGTGGGAGATCAATCTTCCAAACAGGGAGTGTGTATTTCAAATGGGGTTACCTAAATGAGTGATATCATTTGTAATCTACACCCCCTGTGTGGAAGATTAAGGTCATGTCTTCCATAGGGGTGTATGGATTTCAACTGGAATAGCCCATATAGTTGCTATATGCTTTGTGTTTTATTTAGTTCACTGGTTTGAACCAGGAAGTATTTGAATAATTCACAAATCTCACATGCAAGATGAGAACTGAGTTTTATTGCCTTGATATCAAAATTATCATAATTTACACAATATTATAAATTCAAATTTGTGTAGCAAATTGTTTACGATATATCAAATTTAGGAATATTCTTAACAAACATCAGCATATTTTGTTGAAGTGTGAAAACAAACCGTTTTATGTTTGACTTCAAATTGAAATGACAAATTTAAGTGTTTTAAGATATCATGATTTATCCATTTCTCTAGTTTTAACGCTTTGTTTATTCAAAGTCTCCATATGTTCAAGAGACAAAACAAGACAACTGGAAATAAAGTGTCAAGATTAGCATGAAGGTTGGTATCTGTTGAGAGCTATAAGGAGGGGGGGAACGTAAAAGAGTGAAAGAAAGAGCGAAAGAAGAGTGAACGAAAAAAGAATGAAGAAAAAAGAATGAAGAAAAAAAAAGTGAGAAAGAAAGAGAAAGAAAGAAAGAAAAAAGAAGAAAGAAAGAAAGAAAGAGAAAGAAAGAAAGAAAGAACGAGCAAACGAAAGAGTGACAGAAAGATTGAAAGAAAGAGCGAAAGAAAGGGCGAAAGAAAAAAGAATAAAAAAAAAAAAAAAGAAAGTGAGAAAGAAAGAAATAAAAAAGAAGAAAGAAAGAAGCAAAAGAAAGAAAGAAAAGTGAGAAAGAAAGAAATAAAGAGCAAAAGAAAGGACGAAAGAAAAAAGAAGCAAAGAAAGAAAGAAAGAGCATAAGAAAGAATGACAGAAAGATTGAAAGAAAGAGTGAAAGAAAGAGCAAAAGAAAAAAGAATGAAAAAAAAAAGAAAGTGAGAAAGAAAGAAAGAAAGAATGAAAGAAAGTGAGAAAGAAAAGTGACAGAGAAATTAAGAATTTAATAACAGGTAAAACAAAATAAACTAGATGAAACACGTACATCCAATGAAAACAAAAATAAACAGACATGAAATTCATATTCAAAATAACACGCAAGTAAAAAGAAACAACAAAATGACAAATTCACTAACCCCATTTCATTGATGTATCCAAGCTCCCTACATACAGCCCTGGCTGCGTTGTTGTCCCAGTGCTCGTCTTCATTGCAGATATAACCCCATGTATTATTGTGGAATATTTGCACCTCCCCTTCGTGTGGCCCCTCTCCGTGCACGAGACGAACCCCAAGATCTAGAGAATTGATAACAGTGCATTGTGTCGAGTCAGTATATAGCGTAGGAGTAACAAAGAGAAGGAAGACACTGCGTCTTGTCAATGTTTTTGACAAAGTGTAAAAGTATGATGTTCCTCATTTGATTTATCGTACAGTATGAAACCAATTACATAGATGGGGTTATTGGTTGCCATGCTGTATTGTATTTTCAGACATATGTGACACGTTCAAGGGAAATGAGTCGGATGTCGCTAATATTGATTTTGAGATATTGGCAAAGAAAGTGTTAAAATTCTTTTGTTTTATATTGTTTTCAGCGATTGATAAATTGACGTAACCCGCAAAGACAAGCCAGTATCAACATGGGGTTTTCAGTTTCTGAAAGCTCTAAATGTCCTCTTTAGAAACAAATGTAAAACTCATTTTCGACCAGGGTCGACATGTGACTCATTCCCCTTGATCATGTCACATATATGATATTTCAGGAAAATATGAATTGCAAAATATGTAAATACAATTTCACAGTTATCCCTCACATAACAAGCGCAGTTTTTGATAACATTTTGATGTACATACTAACAAAAGCATAGAATTAAAAATAAAATACACTTCAGAAATCTATTTTCATCACAATAATAAACATTCATACTTCCATGTTAGCCATTTTATAGTGATATTATGCATAACGAGACCTACCCCTCAAAATTTATCTTGTTTTCAAGTTTTCTGCTGTTCCATTTTCAGTTGTTCAGATGAAAAAATGAAAAGAGGCAAACATGTTCATCATGATAAAAAAAAAAAAGGTGTTACGATTTTCTTAGTGGCATTTCAGATTGGCCAAAGTTCATCCTAATAAATGATCAGCAAGGTCATTTTGTGACAAAACGTCCTGTCCGCCTCATTAGACTGCTCATAAAGCAAGACAAGTAGCACACTAATTATTGATTGCACCAATAACTATCAGGTCCAGTGACAATGATAATTACATATATGTGATGCGACCAAGCAAAATGAGTTGGTGTTTGGCAAATTTGATTTGAACATTTTTACAGTCTATTCTCTCTATCAAATGAAGAGCTTTGTTGCAAAACCCCTTAGGCCTACATCCAATTGAGCAATTTTGAGAACACATCAAAAAATCATCAAAAAAAAAAAAAATCACTAATGTAAGGGGATTTTTAACAAAAGCAGTTTTTGGCAGGATGCTCATCCTACCCAAGCATCTCGCCAAAAATATAATAATAATAATAATTTATTCTTATATAGCGCATTACATCAAAGACCACAAGGCGCTTTACAATTAAAACATGTGTACATAAAAACAAAATACCCAATGAATTATAAATATACATCATTAAGAAATAATAAAAATGAAATAGGCACACGATGAACATTGCACAAAAGGGATTGCACGGAAATGCATGCAAAATGAGCAGAGAAACAACTAAGTGAAATGTTCAAAGTGACGGCATAAGCAATAAAGCAAAATAAGTTTAACCAAACAACAATTTTATATAAACAACGGCAATATACTGCAAACAAATATCAGAGATGAAATTAGAATCATAAAACACAATTTTTTTTTTTAAACGCCAAGCTGTACACTACATTGATAACACGAGAGTAGAAAACAACAAAAATGAAAATGAAGTATACAGCGAAGCAATTAAACACATGATCAATTCAATGCAATATCAAAAATGGCAAAACACAAATCAAATTGAATATGAAAAATTCCAAACAAATGGATACTTTTAACGCAAACAATACCAAAAGTGGTGAAGCAAACATATTTACACCAGGTATAATACTCAAATGAAAAGAGCAATCACGAGAACAACCAAGAAAATAACTTGAGTTATACGAGGTGTAGGCAAAATATTATGCGAAACATATTGCACACTTTTTTAAACATAATTAATAACCAAAATTGCACAATTATTAATAATACAATAATATCAAAATAGAGGTATGAAGTTACTCCATTTCCGGAGGTTCTGCGCCCGAGCGCAAAACCTCCAAAACCGGAGGTTCTGCGTATAACGTCTTGAAACTCCGCTTTTGGAGGTTTTAGCATGGACTACAGTGACTATTATTATAGTTAAAACCACCACAGCGTGCGCAAAAACTCCAAAATCGGAGTTTTTGCGCCGGTCACAAAACCTCCGATATTGGAGTTTTTGCGCATCAACCTAATGTTATAATAAATGTTTAAACATGCTTAACTTCATTACTTTTAGTATACGCAAAAACTCCAAAATCGGAGTTTTTAGCCCGTCAAAAACCTCCGATATTGGAGTTTTTAAGCATCAAAACTAATGTTATAAAATTGTTTAAACATGCTTAATCTTAATTATTTTAGTATACGCAAAAACTCCAAAATCGGAGTTTTTATAGCCCGTCAAAAACCTCCGATATTGGAGTTTTTAAGCATCAAAACTAATGTTATAAAATTGTTTAAACATGCTTAATCTTAATTATTTTTAGTATACGCAAAAACTCCAAAATCGGAGTTTTTAAGCCCGTCAAAAACCTCCGATATTGGAGTTTTTAAGCATCAAAACTAATGTTATAAAATTTGTTTAAACATGCTTAACTTCATTACTTTTAGTATCAATGCAAAAACTCCAAAATCGGAGTTTTTAAGCCCGTCATAAAACCTCCGATATTGGAGTTTTTAGCATCAAAACTAATGTTATAAAATTGTTTAAACATGCTTAACTTCATTACTTTTAGTATCGCAAAAACTCCAAAATCGGAGTTTTTGCCCGTCAAAAAACCTCCGATATTGGAGTTTTTAGCATCAAAACTAATGTTATAAAATTTGTTTAAACATGCTTAACTTCATTACTTTTAGTATACGCAAAAACTCCAAAATCGGAGTTTTTTGGGTTTATTAAAAATAACATTAACTAGGCCTAGGCCTACCGGTCGTTATCCATCGCCACGGTGAGTGGGGGGGAGGGGGGGAGGGGGGTTAGTCTACATCACCAGTCGTTATACACCGGCCCATGGAGGGTGTATTGAGTTGATTGAAAATAGCTTAGTCTACATTACCAGTCGTTATCCATTGTTTAATCAACTGATTTAATTTTACAAAATTGCACGATGTACATGCATACGAAAAAAAATATCGCGACCCGAGAGGTCTTTTTGGGTTATGCTTAATTAAAAAATAATTAACTGCATCCATTCGCGCGGTAGGGTGTGGTTGATTGAAATAGCTTAGTCTACATTACCAGTCATTACCGGTATCCACGGACCGGGTGAGTTTAGGGTAAAGTATCAAACACAACATCATAAATAATCAGGCACATCATCATAAATAATTGTAAGTAATGTCAGCATTTTACCAACAATTTCAAAAATAAGTGAGGTCGATTGTGCAAAGTTGGATAATATCCTTTTGACCTTAAACACACCATGGAAATAGTACATAAGATTTCCATGAACACACGAAGCACTCTGTGGTCATGCTTATGACAATAAAAAAGTAATTGATATCGACTGATACCGGTACATGAATAGGGATGGACATCACATTTCTCCGAAAGACATAAGTGCCATTTTATTAATCACACGTTGCTAAAGACGACTTAAGACAAGTCCCAAATATTATCCTTAGAATAATCCCACCTCAATACTCACAAGTGGGTTTAAGCTATTTCAAGTGCCACGCGAGGACGGCGGGGTGCCAAGTTTATCCTTTAACCGTAACGGGCCAAGATGACATCTTGAGGGCCTAGCTAATCGCATTTCCATAAAGATATTAGTCTCATCTCAATAGCTTAAGAAGATTTGAATAGTTTCAAGTGCCATGCGGGGTGCCAAGTTTACCCTTGCGCGGTAAGTTGCCTAGTTGGCGGCACGTTTGAAATAAACATGGGTAAAAGTTACCGCGCATATTGTCTTTTTGGGTTATGCTTAATTAAAAAATAATTAACTGCATCCATTCGCGCGGTAGGGGGTGGTTGATTGAAATAGCTTAGTCTACATTACCAGTCGTTACCGGTATCCACGGACCGGGTGAGTTTAGGGTAAAGTATCAAACACAGCATCATAAATAATCAGGCACATCATCATAAATAATTGTAAGTAATGTCAGCATTTTACCAACAATTTCTAAAATAAGTGAGGTCGATTGTGCAAAGTTGGATAATATCCTTTTGACCTTAAACACACCATGGAAATAGTAGATAAGATTTCTGTGGTCATGCTTATGAAAATAAAAAAGTAATTGATATCGACTGATACCGGTACATGAATAGGGATGGACATCACATTTCTCCAAAGACATAAGTGCCATTTTATTAATCACACGTTGCTAAAGACGACTTAAGACAAGTCCCAATTATTATCCTTAGAATAACCCCACCTCAATACTCGCAAGTGGGTTTAAGCTATTTCAAGTGCCACGCGAGGACGGCGGGGTGCCAAGTTTATCCTTTAACCGTAACGGGCCAAGATGACATCTTGAGGGCCTAGCTAATCGCATTTCCATAAAGATATTTGAATAGTTTCAAGTGCCATGGGCGGTGCCAAGTTTACCCTTGCGCGGTAAGTTGCCTAGTTGGCGGCACGTTTGAAATGAACATGGGTAAAAGTTACCGCGCATATTTTCTTTTGAAATAACTTGATTATGATGATCAGACATTTGCAGGTCATACCGAACATGCTTAGATGTTTAAAACCCATGGTTGACCTAATTCGGTACCATTTTGCTTCTGATTCATCAGTCGCAAAGTTCTTCAAAACGTTTTTATGATTCATTAAGTCTGCATCTTCATCAGTTTTGATGCGCAAAAACTCCAATATCGGAGGTTTTGCGACGGGCGCAAAAACTCCGATTTTGGAGTTTTTGCGTATACTAAAAGTGATGAAGTTAAGCATGTTTAAACAAATTTTATAACATTAGTTTTGATGCTAAAAACTCCAATATCGGAGGTTTTATGACGGGCTAAAAAACTCCGATTTTGGAGTTTTTATGTATACTAAAAGTAATTCAGATTAAGCATGTTTAAACAATTTTATAACATTAGTTTTGATACGCAAAAACTCCAATATTGGAGTTTTTTGGAGTTTTTGCGTACTAAAAGTAATGAAGTTAAGCATGTTTAAACAATTTTTATAATATTAGTTTTGATACGCAAAAACTCCAATATCGGAGGTTTTAGATGACGGCGCAAAAAACTCCGATTTTGGAGTTTTTATGCACTAAAAGTAATGAAGTTAAGCATGTTTAAACAATTTTTATAATATTAGTTTTGATACGCAAAAACTCCAATATCGGAGGCTTTGCGACGGGCCCAAAAACTCCGATTTTGGAGTCAAGTTTGCGTATACTAAAAGAAATGAAGTTAAGCATGTTTAAACATTTATTATAATATTAGTTTTGATGCTAAAAACTCCAATATCGGAGGTTTTAGTGACGGGCATAAAAACTCCGATTTTGGAGTTTTTATGCATATATCTAAAAGTAATTCAGATTAAGGGCTGGGGTATGAACGTTTGGACAGTATTTATTTTGGGACATTAGAGCACATCAGACATATCGAATTGCATTCTGAATACGAAGAATGCCATTCTGATATCAAATAATTTTGATTTTTGAAATTAGCAATTTAATACACATTTTATGGCAAATCATTAAAATTGATATTTTTAATATTTAACAGTACTTGAAGTAAACTTTATAAATCTGATGATTTATATTTAAAGTGTATGTAGGTGGGATGAAAAGCCGACGATCAATTGAAAATTTTGACCTTTCGTATTGAAGATATGGATTTTTTTTCCCAAAACAGCAAAAACAATTAGGTCTTTTTGGGAAAAAAATTCATATCTTCAATATGAAAGGTCAAAATTTTCAATTGACCGTCGGCTTTTCCTCCCTGCTGCATACACTTTAAGAATATATCATGAGATTTATATAATTTACTTCGAGGACTGTTATATATCAAAAAATAGAAAAATATCAAATTTTTATAATTTGTCCTAAAATTTGTATTATATTGTGATTTTCAAAAATGAAAATTATTTGATATCAGAAAGACATGCTTCAGTATTCAGAATGCAATTCGATAGGTCTGAGGTGCTCTCATGTCCCACAAAAATACTGTCGAAACGCAATAATACGCTCATTTTAGACCCCTTAAGCATGTTTAAACAATTTTTATAACATTAGTTTTGATACGCAAAAACTCCAATATCGGAGGTTTTGCGACGGGCGCAAAAACTCCGATTTGGGGGGTTTGCGTATCCTAAAAGTGATGAAGTTAAGCATGTTTAAACAAATTTTATAACATTAGTTTTGATACGCAAAAACTCCAATATCGGAGGTTTTGCGACGGGCGCAAAACTCCGATTTTGGAGTTTTTGCGTATACGGGAAAGAGTGTAGAGTGAAGGTGTTTAAACAATCATTATAAATTAATTTTGATACGCAAAAACTCCAATATTGGAGTTTTTATGCGTTAAAAGTAATGAAGTTAAGCATGTTTAAACAATTTTTATAATATTAGTTTTGATACGCAAAAACTCCAATATCGGAGGTTTTGACGGCGTAAAAAACTCCGATTTTGGAGTTTTTGCGCCGCTGTGGTGGTTTTTAACTATAATAATAGTCACTGTAGTCGTCATACGCTAAAACCTCCAAAAAGCGGAGTTTCTGCGACGTTATACGCAGAACCTCCGGTTTTGGAGGTTTTGCGCTCGGGCGCAGAACCTCCGGAAATGGAGTAACTACATACATGCAAAATATCAACAAACAATACCAAAGTGGCGAAGCAAACATATCTACACCAGGTATAATGCTCAAATGAAAAGAGCAAGACACATCACGAGAGCAACCAAGAAAAAATAACTAATACGATTTGTAGACAAAATATTATGTGAAACATATTATTGCACTTTTTTTTTAACATAATTGATAACAAATATTTTCATAATAATTAATAATACAATAATATCAAAATATCAACAAACAATAGCAAAGTGTCGAAGCAAACATAATTATCTACACCAGGTATAATGCTCAAATGAAAAGAGCAAGACACGTTGCAAACCCCCATATATCAGTACTTTTTTTTATGTTTTCTCAAAATTCCTCAAATGGATGTAAGGGGTTTTGCAACAAAGCTCTTCAAATAATCCTCCTTTCTAAATGCCCATATACATTTTTCATGAAAATGTTGTTTGTGTTCGTCCATTGATGAGATACTGTAACAAATTTCTGGGACAACTTCAATTGAATGTCACAAATTACAAAATTGCATGCTCCAAATCTGTTCAGAATACTTAGATCATGTATATAACACTCCCTGTGGCATTTATTGCAGAGGATACAATAACATTGGACTACAAATCCATTTGTAATCCGCACCCCCCTGTGGAAGATCTTGGAAATATCTTCCACAGGGGGAGTATGAATTTCAAATGGAACTAGCCCATTAATCAGCTCTATTTGAAACTCATCCTCCCTCTGTGGAAAATTCAAGTTGAATCTTTCTCAGAGGGTGTATGAAATTCAAATGGAACTGCTGCTAATGTGTTCATTCCATTTGAAATTCACACTCCCCTTGTGGAAGATATTTTCAAAATCTTCCACAGGGGTAGTGTGAATTTCAAATGGAATAGCCCATTATTGAACTGTTTTGTTGTATGCTTGATTCCCCGATCAATTCTTGCAGCAATTAGGCTTACTCCACACATCCCTTAAAAATAAGAACAAACCCTTCTGCCAGGAAGCATTAATGTTATACTGAAAACCAGTTTTTCCAAATACCTTGTGAGGCATCATAGTTGCTACATCTCACACCACGTGGACTATCTCTACGATCGCTGTTACTCGGCCAAAACGTAATCTGACACTCGGCAAGTTTGGTCTCATTTCCGATGCAGTAGACATCCGTCGTGTGTCCCGGTACTTCGGTGCCTCTGTAGTAGCCCTCTTGTACGGCAGCCAGTGTGTACTTATAGCCCAGCTGTTGACAGATGACTTTTGCATATTCATAAGCCCAGACAGAGGAGTAGATGTTCCCCCAGGTATTATTCCAAAATATTTCCACGCGGCCTTCGTTTCGTTTGGTCCGGATGCCAAACGTACAGGTAGATCTATTGTGTCAAAAAACAACCAGAATCATGATTTATGATAAGAAAAGAGGTACCACTACAATAGCTTACAATGTACCTCATTTCTTAACATAATGAACCACTTGTCTTGAATCACTGAAATTTCAGTGAAGTAATTGGATTCATTGCCCCTATAATATACATAATTTTGTTACCAGTGTGTAGTTATTTTTGGAAAAAAATGAAAAATTAGTCACAAAATTTATCTGGGGTGTAGAACCACCTTAAAATGCTGACTTTCTTATGTACTCAATTGTTTTTAGCTTATCATTATTTGTCTTTATATCTTAAGTTCACAATTGCCATCTTTAGTCCGACTGGATCAGTTGCCATCACATAAGAACAGAAATTGGCTTTTTAAAAACGTACCTTCACAAATTTGCAAAACTCAAAATTGTGAGACATTGATTTCCTTTTCAGTAGTATGACACACATCATACACTATGGACCACAAGAGCCTCATCCCAATGGCATCCCTAGCAGAAATTCTATACAGCAAGAAGTGTATCAAAAGTGTATCAAAGTGTATTAAAACTGTATCAAACAGCGATTTAATACAGTTTTGATATAAAAAAGGTGTATTGAAAATGTATCAACTGAAAATATAAGGTATCAAAACTGTATCAAATACCACCTAACTGTATCAAAAATGTATCAAAAGTGTATCAAATTTGAACTTAGTTAATTTTGGCCATGCTTGTGGTGTATCAAAAGTGTATCAAATTGAACTTTGCAGTTTTTCAGTGTATGTAAAGTGTATTAAAGTGAACTTTTTGGTGCTAGATGTATATCAAAAGTGTATCAAATTGGACTTAGTCAAATTCTGGCTGCATACAGTGTATCAAAAGTGTATTAAATTGGACTTTGCCTGTTTTTTAGTGTATGTAAAGTGTATCAAATTGAACTTAGTTAATTGTTGGTGTCTAGAGGTATATCAAAAGTGTATCAAATTGGACTTAGTCAAATTCTGGCTGCATACAGTGTATCAAAAGTGTATCAAATTGGACTTAGTCAAATTCTGGCTGCATACAGTGTATCAAAAGTGTATTAAATTGGACTTTGCCTGTTTTTTAGTGTATCAAAAGCGTATTAAATTGGACTTAGTTTATTTTGGGTGGCTAGAGGTATATCAAAAGTGTATCAAATTGGGCTTTCATAAACTGACCTTTTGTAGTGTATCAAAACTGTATCAATAACTGATCACATGTCTAGATAATGACTCATCATTTTCAAATTTGCCCATGTGGCATGTATGCAGTTAACACCAGGATTTGCATTTGGAAATGTACTGTATTTTAGAGCAAATTATGGTGTTTTATTTATCATGATGACGATACAAACATGCTTGTAGACTGCACATTAGGTTACAATGTAGTTGTAATCAGGGACTGTGATTAAAGAGGAAATATCTGACTTTGTTCTGATAAGGTAAGCTTACTATATATTATATATAGGGCCTCAATGTATATATATTAAGCATGGATATAGCACATGCCTGTATAGTAGATGTTATTGGTAGCCTTTTTGTCTCTTTATTGAGGGTAACAACTTCAGTGACAAGCACTGCATTCCAAGCAGGCCTTCTGATGTATATATGTTCCATTTTGGTTGGGTTTTGCTTCTTTTTTGCAAGACTTTCTCACACATTTATCCTATTGCGTTGTAATTTTGAGCGTTGATAGGGAAAGTGCATTGAGCTGCTCCGTGATGGGGAAAGTGCTAGAGGTCAGCATTAGCAGTAGAGGGCAGTGTTGAATTTGAGCTTGATTAGACTAATTTCAAAATTTGACCTTTGACCCCTTCACTTTGGGGTCATTAATGTTTGCAAATATGTTTAGATCATGTACGGATAATTCTTGTTGAATTTGAGCTTGATTGGACCAATTTTGAAATTTGAAAAACTGTATCAAAAGTGTATAAAAAATCAAAAGTGTATCAAAACTGTATCAAAAGTGTATAAAAAACTGTATCAAAAGTGTATCAAAAACTATCAAAAGTGTATCAAAAAAACTATCAAAAGTGTATAAAAAACTGTATCAAAAGTGTATCAAAAAACTATATCAAAGGTGTATCAAATGGCATGTATCAAAAATAGATCGGTCCAGCTGGCCAGCATTAGAATTGGGCGCTGATTTGATACAGTGACATATTTGATACACTTTTGATATAATTATGTATAAAATGTGTATAAAATGAAAGGATAAGAATTTCAATGCTAATTTGATACAGTTTAAATTGGCACGCTGATTTCATACAGTGACATATTTGATACACTTTTGATATAATTATGTATGAAATGTGTATGAAATGAAAGGATCAAAATTTCAACGCTAATTTGATACAGTTTAAATTGGAAAGCTGATTTGATACAGTAACATATTCGATACACTTTTGATATAAAATATGTATGAAATGTGTATGAAATGAAAGGATAAAAATTTGAACGCTAATTTGATACAGTTTAAATTGGAACCCTGATTTGATACAGTAACATATTCGATACACTTTTGATATAAATTATATATGAAATGTGTATGAAATGAAAACATAAAAACTTTATAGGAAATTTGATACATGTTAAATTGGAACCCTCATTTGATACAGTAACATATTCGATACACTTTTGATATAAATGATGTATGAAATGTGTATGAAATGAAAGGATAAAAATTTGAACGCATAATTTGATACAGTTTAAATTGGAACCCTCATTTGATACAGTAACATATTCGATACACTTTTGATATAAATTATGTATGAAATGTGTATGAAATGAAAGGATAAAAATTTGAATGTTAATTTGATAGTTTAAATTGGAACGCTGATTTGATACAGTTACATATTTCATACACTTTTGATATAATTATGTATGAAATATGTATGAAATGAAAGGATAAAAAACGCTTTTGATACAGTTTAAATTGGAACATTTGATACAGTCACATATTCGATACACTTTTGATATAAATTATGTATGAAATGTGTATGAAATGAAAGGATAAAAATTTGAGCATAAATTTGATACAGTTTAAATTGGAACCCTCATTTGATACAGTAACATATTCGATACACTTTTGATATAAATTATGTATGAAATGTGTATGAAATGAAAGGATAAAATTTGAACGCTAATTTGATACAGTTTAAATTGGAACCCTGATTTGATACAGTAACATATTCGATACACTTTTGATATAAATTATGTATGAAATGTGTATGAAATGAAAGGATAAAAATTTCAACGCTAATTTGATACAGTTTAAATTGGAACCCTGATTTGATACAGTTACATATTTCATACACTTTTGATATAATTATGTATGAAATGTGTATGAAATGAAAGGATAAAATTTGAGCTAATTTGATACAGTTTAAATTGGAACGCTGATTTGATACAGTTACATATTTCATACACTTTTGAGATAATTATGTTTGAAATATGTATGAAATGAAAGGATAAAAATTTGAACATAAATTTGATACAGTTTAAATTGGAACCCTCATTTGATACAGTAACATATTCGATACACTTTTGATATAAATTATGTATGAAATGTGTATGAAATGAAAGGATAAAAATTTGAGCATAAATTTGATACAGTTTAAATTGGAACCCTCATTTGATACAGTAACATATTCAATACACTTTTGATATAAATTATGTATGAAATGTGTATGAAATGAAAGGATAAAAATTTCAACGAAAATTTGATACAGTTTAAATTGGAACCCTCATTTGATACAGTAACATATTCGATACACTTTTGATATAAATTATGTATGAAATGTGTATGAAATGAAAGGATAAAAATTTCAATGCTAATTTGATACAGTTTAAATTGGAACCCTCATTTGATACAGTAACATATTCGATACACTTTTGATATAAATGATGTATGAAATGTGTATGAAATGAAAGGATAAAAATTTGAACGCTAATTTGATACAGTTTAAATTGGAACCCTGATTTGATACAGTAACATATTCAATACACTTTTGATATAAATTATGAATGAAATGTGTATGAAATGAAAGGATAAAAATTTCAATGCTAATTTGATACAGTTTAAATTGGAACCCTCATTTGATACAGTAACATATTCGATACACTTTTGATATAAATTATGTATGAAATGTGTATGAAATGAAAGGATAAAAATTTGAACGCTAATTTGATACAGTTTAAATTGGAACCCTGATTTGATACAGTTACTTATTTGATACACTTTTGATATAATTATGTATCAAATATGTATGAAATGAAAGGATACATTTCATTTGATACTTTTTGATACATTATCTTGGCATTTGATACACTTTTGATATGTATAAAATGTGTATGCAATGTTAATTTGATACAGTTTTGATACATAAAAGTGTATGAAATGAGGGTTCAATTCAAAGCCTTTTATTTCATACATTTTTCATACGTATCAATAGTGGTGTATCAAAAGTGTATCAAATTTCAGCCAGGGATAGTCCAATAACCTCAATTACATAATCATAGTGCAAAATTTGACCTCAAGTTGCAGAGTATGAGTTTTTGTACCCAAATCTTCAAAGGTCATTCAATGAATGTACAAATGTATTGGGCTTTAAGAACTGTTCCCCTGATAGATGAGCATGTTGTGGATCATAGTGATATCATTTTAAAATAATTATTGTAGCTGTACATAAACAGAGAAAATTCACCATTTACATGATTTTTTAAAAGCTTAAATTTCAACCATTGTGCCTTCCATGGGTAGTTCTGTGCTTAGAATAGCTCAAACAACTCCTGGGACAGTACAGTAGATGATATTTACCACAACACAAAGACAGGACATGACTTAATAAAATGAAGGAATAAATACTTAAAGTGTTCAGACTACTTCAGAAAAAATATAGGTATTTCCTTTAGTGGTTATGCATGATATGTGTGTTCTTTATTAAGTATTGAAGCAATTAAGGGGGTACAACACCCTAGCCAATTTTTTGCTTATTTTTGCGTTTTTCTCAAAAATTATAGCGTATTGGTGACAAGTAAGATATGTATATTATAGGGCAAGGACTACAACTACTGCACTGAAAATTCAGCAACTCAAGGCAAGTAGTTATTGATTTATTGATCAAATATTGGTTTTCCCTCATTTTTGACTGTAACTCCACAACTGTTGTCTGTGCTGAAATAAAATTTTCAGTGTAGCAGTTGTAGTCCTTGTCCCTATAATATTATACATATCTTACTTGTCACCAATGCTCTATAATTTTTGAGAAAAATGCCAAAATAGGCACAAAATTGTTCAGTTGTGTAGTACCCCCTTAAGTTCTAAAAAAAAATCACAATTTGTGTGATTTTCAATCAGTTTGTGATGCAAAAGCTTAATTTTATCTTCCATATATGTGTTTTTGTGCTTAGAATAGCCCAAACAACTCCTGGGACAGTACGGTAGAAAATATTTACAAAGACAAGACATGAATAAATGACTTAAGCGTTCAGACTACTTCAGAAAACAAGATAGGTATTCCCTTTAGTAGCTGGCTACACATGATATTCATGTTCTTTATGAAAAATGTGCTGTGCTGTCTACTTTGAAGCAATTAATTTCACAAAACTGTTTAAAGTCCTGACTGCTTACACAGATCAAACTAAACATCTCAAAAAAAGTAACTAACCCCCCTTAAAGCCATATTATAACATTTCTGTAAAAATAGATTAATATTTATTTCCATAAAATGTTAGCTTTTACTGTCAAATATATGTCCCCTTTTAATTTTGAGCCGAACGAGTGAGGTAAAGCAAAGAAAACTGGAATTTACTACTAGCGCCAATGCATGTTACTCCCACGGTTGTAATACGGTACGATCCTCTAATGCGTATGTGTGTATGAGTCCCGCACGCCGTGTACATATTGTGTTATGTGTTGTGAACATGGCATACGTGTTCGACTAATATTTCCATCGTAATAATAAAACGACGGTTCCAGCGTTTTATTCAAAATCTCGGATTTTGACAAAACTACAGCACCTAAAGTCTTGATTTTTGCAAAGTATCTTTGTTTACTAAAGTACATTACAATCTTGTAAAAATCAGAATTTAAAATTTTTTTGAGGGCGTTCTCCCCAGCAAATTTTATAATATGGCTTTAAATAATGGCTATTATTAAAAAATTGGCGATTGTATTACAAATCTGTAAAACTCGTTGGAAGCAAAATTTATTTCTGTGCATTTTGACACCTCACTTGTAGCAATTGTCTAAATATTGACGTCACATCGTACATTTAAATTAATGTAACCCAAGATTTGAAAGTTGCAGTAAATTCTATTGATTTGTATTCAGTATAATGGAAGGAAATCTGTGTAATGATATCTGAGTGTTTTTGTATTGTTGTAAGTGCAACTTTCAAATCTGGACATCACTACATTAAATTGAACGGTGATTTATTGTTTTCTGGGCTATCGTAGGTGTCAAAATGCGCAGAAATAAATTCTGCTTCCAACACATTTGATAGATTTGTAATACAAAAGTCCGTTTTTTAATAATGTCCATTATTTAAGGATGCTTATATGGAGCACTGATATAACATGAATACGGCCACAAAAAAAAGTTTTACGGGGACAACAGACCCAGATTTTATGTTAGCACATCTATGACACTAACAAAGTTGCCAAAATCTTGAATTTTGATGATTTTTACGATCTTCCGGATGAGCAAATCACTGAATAGGCCTTCAAAATGGCTCAAACTGGGAAAAGATGGCTTGTGCCATCCCACTCGCCTTAAAGCCTTAATGTACGATTTCTGTCAAATTTTAATTGTTATTCTTTATTCAAAATGTTGAAATAATATTACTAATAACTGCCGGGAAGGGCTGCTGTCCATTTTAAGTTGAAATAACAAGCAAAAGTGAAAGAAACCTCACTGGTTATTTTGGCCATTTAACATGCAGTTCTATGGGAGGACATATTATCATAATTTAAAATTATGATAATATGTCTAACTTTGCACGATAATATGTCTAACTTTGCACTGTTGACCTACAAAGACAACAAATTTGGCCGATTCCATTTAGGTGCAAGTTGGGACATGTGTAAACATTACAAATATGCAAAACAATCAAGTTTTAAAAAAATTAACCAATTTCATATTATATAAAATCGTACATTATGGCTTTAAAGATTGTCTTTTGTACTTCTTACCTTGGTCTGGCTGAAGCGGTGAACACGTCACATACACACTATCAGATCTATGATACCTATAGGGACACTCATAATCTCCCAACGGTCCGTGTTGACAATCTCGTAATTTTGATTCCGTACCATTGCACATGATGACACTGTCTAAAACCCACGGTATATCCTTATGTCCTGGTCGAATTGTACCCCCTCGTCTGTTAGCTTTTGGATAGCCAAGTTCCCTGCATACCACGTCTTGATGCGTCCAGCCCCAGTTTGCGGATAAGGGGCATACCCCTCCCCATTTGCCGTTGTGGAAGATTTTGAGATAGCCAGCGTAAGGCACTGTGTCCCAGATTAATCCGACTGTAAACTCTGTGGTAGATGAAGGAGCTCAAAGTCAGTGTCATGGTAAAATTCTAAAACTTTAAATAACTTACGGAATGAGAAATGTCTGTCACAATTCACAGCTGTCCTGCAAAAGACACTTGTATACCTGATGGATACGGGAGTTTTTAGGTAAGAGGTTGGAATGCAATCAGTGAGTCAAAGTCTGCGACCACTGCACCACCATACTCCATACATATACCCAGTATATTTGAACGCTTGATGCAAGATGTATGCTTCGTGATTTTTGTCCAAACAGTTGTGAATTCTGAAAAAACATACTACATAGCTTTTAACAATAAAACAGTTCATCAGCAATAATAACACTGCTGCAGGTAAATATGAGAGCAAAATGTGCAAATTAAATTAAAGCAGCATAGAAACTTAATATAACAAACCCTTAATCCACTCTTAGCACATTCTGACAAGCCTAATACCTTAAACTATTACTTAACAATATTTTACATATTGCTATATGTTCCAGGTTCATTTTAAGTTGATGTACAAGGAGAATATTTTTATGACTACACCGAAACAAGCTAAAATACTTCAAAAGTGAAAAAAAACACACCAAAAACCGATGTTTCAAAGTTAGTAAAAAAACCCTCTTTTTTCATCAACCTTTAATGATATGAGTAGAGGAGTACAAAACTGGTTCCGGCCGGGAGCTGGCCTCATCTGAAGATATGAAGTAAATGATAATGGACAATTTAGTTTGGTATTACAGAAGCGCTACAAGGCTCTAAATTATAACAATATTTGTGTTTATTCCTAAAACAGGACCAAATTAAATGAAATTTTGGTTTACATCTGATCAAATTATCCTGCTTCTAGTTACAGTTTTTTATGCGCAACCTATTTTCATACATCTTGCAAGTAATTTTTATTCATCAGATGTTTTGATAATAAATAACCATGTCACACTCTTTCCACACCAACCATGTCAGTACGTCACCATCAATGTGCTATACATAGATGGGGTACACACTATTCTGTCTGCGCAAATATATTTTCTTAAAATTGTTATATATGAGCCCTACTGAACTCTGATAGAAAGAATTATTTGATATTTGTTTGTTACAGAGGACCATTCAGAAGCGTAGTATGGGTCATTTGATTGGGGGCACTGAGCTTGAGTGAAGGGGTATCGATCGTTTTTTGGTTATTTGCAATGGGATTTGTCAAAATTGTCACTTCAATTGAGTTGCCTCTGGGATGCCATTGGGACCACTTCACATACATGTACAATGTATAAAAGAAATAAAGGGAAATATATTATCCTTTACACCCAAATAATGTGTCTGAGGCAGTAAAAATGTAAATAGCGGGTGGGCGCAGATGAACCCATTATATTAACATTTTCTGTAATTTTTACTGCTGAGGACACATTATTTGGGTGTAGTAATGCTGCACCCTTTATTTCTATTCTATTACCACAAAATAGTGTGATTTAAAGAGAAAATATCGCTTTTTGCCCAAATATTTGAAGTTTTTTTATCTCAAGTTGGAGCAAGTATGCGTAGCCAGGGTGTAAGTGACAGCGAGTATTATGGAAATATTGCATGCGTAACCAAGCGTAATGCTTTGCGTAGAATGTATATCAGCGCTAATATACTGCACTGCGTGGTGCTGTGCGGTATTATGCGAGAAGAACATAAAGTTTGTTGCCCTGGCCACTTTATTATTAATTAAAGGTCTTTCATGTGATGCATTTCAACAAATCACAGTGCGCGATTTTGAATGATGGGTCGTGGAGGTAATAGAATTTGTTATAAAGGGAACGTAATGGAAGCACACAATTGGTCAGATCTGCAGACAATTCGCTGTGTCTGCAACCCATTCTCAGGCAACATGAAATGTTATTATTCTTTACTTGGCGTTATATTTTAACCCCATGAGAACTACATGCCGATTGGCCAAAAAGAAGTTTTCATTATCAATTAGACCAATCAGCAACATTGTTAGAATAATTTCACCAAACAAAAAAATTGGGATGAATTATTTGCAAAGCTCCATTCTGATTGGTAATTAAAGTGAAGATATCAAGTAATTGACCAATCAGTGGCAATGTTAGATCGGCAGGTAGTGGTCAGGAGGTTAATTAGTGTCAATATACATGTAGTCACCTTATAATTTAGTGCTCCCACAAAATGAGACGTAAAGTCGCAAGTTGGTATTTTTGAGACCCCTGGCTGCTGAACATGCACCTGTACATGCCAGTACGTCTTTTGTGAATGGGCTATTCTGTATATGCCAGTACTATGTCCTTTGTGAATGGGGCACATCATGCCCGCACAATGGGGCATTCACAAAGGACATACTGCTGGCTAGTGTGCATCAAATACAGAACAGCAACTCAGCAGCCAGAGATCTCGCAACTACCAATTTGATAGAGACTCGACGCACAATTTGTACAGGAGCAGGTAAATTTACTCTACAACATATCTCAGATCATCTGCATTACAAAATACCCCCAGTCCTGTAAGGCAGCAAATTTCTACACTGCCTTTCTAAACTCTTCAGTAATATTTTGCCAATATAAGGGGGCTGGCATTTTCTTCGGAAGGGGGGGTCACAAATATGTCAGTGACCAGAGTCAATTTTTTATGACCCCCCCTATCGCGGGCAAAATTTTTTTACGACCCCCCTATCGCGGGTCGAAAAAATTTATGACCCCCCTTCCAACTACACAGACTCAAGAAAAATTATTCATTGCGGACCTAAAAATGGCGGAGCGCGTCAAAACTTAAAAGTGAAAAAATTGTGTGGGGCCCGTTAAAACTTTTATTGTAAGTGTAAAGAAGGCGCGCGTAGCGTGTAAAAATTTTGCATAGATTGTATGCACATTTCGATTGCAAAGTTAAAGAATGCGTGCGCAGCGCGCGAAAATTTGGAGTCACCAGCCCTTAATAATTCTATAACCCCCCCCCTATTTTGGGTGTTAACAAAATTATAACCCCCCCTATTTTTGGTCTGAAAATTCTATGACCCCCCCCAGTATTTTTGGGACCCCCCTCCGAAGAAAATGCCAGCCCCTAAACATGATAAAGTTCAAGATATGTATAAAATTTGGTTGACTGAATGACAAGTCATGCTGTAGCATGTTTACCTTTCAATGACTGAAGAATTTAATGGGCAGTAATTAGAGAATAAAGGTATTGTTTTTAGCAGCTGTCGTGCATCTATCGTCTCACGTTACACAGGTAATATTGTTATTTAAAGTAAAACAACGAGGCGAAGCGAGTTGTTTCGCCAAAAATAATGATGTCGCCCGTTATATGAACGATAGATGCAACGACAGCTGCTAAAAACAATACCTTTATTCTCATTCTAAACACTTCAATTCAAATAAAATTATTATACAAATTTTAATCAAATTAAATCTACATTTTGCAAGGAATTACCTAGGGCTTAAAATCGATCAGTCCCGTTGTTGCTGTGCGCCTCCGATTGGTCCAAATAGCGAGTATGCGTGTCGCGTTGGCCTTTACAGCGCTGACCCGTGTGATATCGTGTCATATCACACGGGTAAAGCTGGGTAAGAACCAATAAGATTGCAGGAACGTTCTCAAGTGTTTAAGAATACATCATAAAATACAGTACTCCTGCCTAAAATATCTGAACGATGCGCTATACAGTATATACTGTACAAGAAGTGTCAAGTTTGTTCAAATTCAAGTCTGGGGGGGACCAACTTTGGAAGTGACAGGGATATGCGGACAGCAGTTTGAAACTAGGGGTCTTTTGGTGAGAGCCTAGACACCAAAAAAGGGGGTCTTTTGGTGAGACGGCCCAAAAAAGGGGTCTTTCTGTGAGACTGGGGAAAATATTACCAAAAGAAGGGGTTCTTTCCGTGAGACTGGTCAAAATTTGGGTCAAAATATAAAAGTTCACATAAAATTTTCAAAAAGTCATCAGAAATTGAAAATTTTTGAAAAATTTGAAGAAAAATAATGAAAAATGGGGTCATTCGGTGAGAGATTATCAAAAATTGATCCAAAGTTTTTTTTAAAAAAGGGAGTCTTTTTGGTGACAGGAAAACAAAAAAGGGGTCACTGGGTGAGAGGGAGTTCAGTAAAACAAAAAGGGGGTAATTGGGTGAGATGGATTTGAAAAATGGGGGTCAATGTGGTCACACATCCCCATCACCTATTTTCAATTTTTAGTTAGTGCCCACCCCCCAGGTTCAAGTATCATGCTAAAGCAAATGCAATTAATATGAATGATGCAGAGACCATTAATACAGTATCATTTTGTATCTCATTTAAGGTAGGCCTATACCATGCCACGCATCGTTCAGATTTCTTAGATGGGGAGTATATTTAAACTTTTGATAAGTAGTTCAAGTTAAGATGGGTTGAACTAACTACAAAGTTGAGCTCTTCCAGATGATACTTGTGATTCTAAAAGCGTAGAAAGTTTCAACAGGTTTGTTATTTGAAACATTTTAATCAGGATTAGTTCTTACTTCTTAACCAAGAGTTTTTCCATGTATAATTAAACTAAACTGTGCAATATGGAATGGGAAAAATGGATTTAAACACTTTTTTTTATTTTATTGTTGACTCCTTGCATATGGTGGCTCTGAAAAGAGCTGTTTTTAATTTACACATGCTAACAAGATTAAGGTAAGGTGCTTCTCTTTAATATCTCTACATTAAGTGCAGTTCTATTCAGAGCCCACTATATGCAATCCTATTTAAACACTCTTTTACCTGTTGCAAATTTCTATCTGTCTAATTATTCTTTATGTGACAAAATTTGACTACAATTTTGTCAAAAGCGGTCACCTTTACTTTTTTATGTAATAACATTTGACAAAAAGCTTATCAAATGTGAATAATTGTGATTAAAGCTATCAAGTGAATAGTTAGAAAGTAATCTGGAAAAGCCAACTTGATCAACTCTACAGTGATTTAAAAGATTAAATAAGTGTACCCAAATCTGGTATGGTGCAGTGCTGCTACTTGTGCAATATGTGCAGAAAGGAAATTGTCAAACCGATAAAATTGTTTTACGCAAGGCCCAGGTAGACAACAGATCTATAATAAGTGGTTACTGATCATAGACTAGCCTCTACGGGTTTAAGAACTACATAGACTACTATTACATGTAAGTGTATAATTGTATATTGTCCCTCAGCTGAATGAAATCAACATAAGGAGTTGGTCATTATAATGCTATATACAAGCATAATAAAGGTAAGCTTGTTCTACTAAACCATTCTCATAGAAAATTGTCATCCCATAATGTGATCAGAGCATGGGAAAATGTGGATCAATGAAGTCAAGATTTTATGATTGATATTAGCTGGTACTTTTGTGCCAAACGGTTTATCAGATACATTTTGTGTTTTTGTTACTCTATCCTCAAATTATTTTCTCCTAAGAAAGGCAGCAAAACAATAGAAATAGTGGGCACACCTCAGGGGGAGAGCACCCCCAGGGGCGTATCGGGGATACCGAGCCAGGGGGAGGGAAACATTTTTTAATCGTCCCGCTGACCCGCTACCAAAATGACTATACTGGAACAAATGTGCACGAAGCGTCCGATAATTTGTAATCTTACTCTAAAATGGGTCAAAATCAGGACAATTCTGGCCTAAAACCAGGGCAAAGGAAGATGAACATTACATTTTATAACTTTTGGTCATTTTTGTCCCAGTATCTCGAGCCAGAAGGGACAACTTAACCCCCCCCCCCTCACCCAGGTCCAACCCAGTTTGGTATGCCTCTGAGCACCCCCCGGGAGCACCCCATCTAAGGAGGAGTTTAAGTCAAAATATAAGGGGTACAATTTCCCATACCATTCTTGCTTTGTTTTCCTGGAACCTTTCCCCCAAATCCTATCCAGAATAGTGATATGTATTTCAAGTTCATGACCAATCCAATCTTATGTTCATCTTCTAGTTCAACTCAGGAGTGAAAGACACTGGTGATTATTTTATTCTACAACATTCATACATTTAAACAATGGGTTACCTTGTCAGGAGAAATATTATGGGAAAGACAAAGTAATAGTGAGTTATATAAATATAGACACATACACTGTCAAATGCTGGGTATTTTTACCCAACATTGGGGCAAACTGTGAACGATTTTACGCTTTGTAGACGTACAGTTGTGCTGTCCATAGTTGGCCAACATTTAGGTAAATTTTACCCATGATTCTAACAGTGTAGGCAGAAGCTTATATGTACACCTGTGGAATGTGCTATTCCAGTTGAACTCCATACACCCTCTATGGAAGACATGACCTTAATCTCCCACATAGGGAGTGTGAATTTCAAATGGGGTTTACCTGAATGGGTGACTCCATTTGAAATATACACCCCTTGTGTGGGAGATTAAGGTCATGTCTTCCATAGGGGGCGTATGGATTTCAACTGGAATAACCCGATTGAGACAAAAACATCACCTTAATTTGAATAAGATATAATATATTTGATTGTTATTATTTTATCTTGAAAAGCAACTAAATCAAATCAAATAATAAATGCATTACTTTTGCAAAAAAAAAAATCATAATGATAATTGGCAAATGATATTGTTTTAACTAAATGAGCATATGTACATGTGTTCTTGACTTTCATTTAAAATTCAAATTTATGATAATAGTATAACGATCTTAACATAATTTGTTTTTCTTGATTGGGACTTATTGGACTGATACTTCATCTTTGTGCAGCAAGCATTAAATTAGGCCTAACAAGAATAATTTGCATATAATTTGATTTCTAAGTTTCACTAATAAAGCTATTTTAGCCATTAAAAGAATGTCATTTTTAGTTTTAAAAAATGTGATTAACAACTGATAAATTTGTTTTTTCTGAAAACCCTCATCAAAAAGTTCCCTTTAAAAAGAGCAATCACCCAAGAGTGCCAAATCTAAAGTTACATCCTAAAGCTTTTCAATTTGCTTACAAAATAAATTGCCACATACCGATGTGTACTTCAAATAACACCTTACTTCTTTTGCTGACATCCGCTGATAAATTGAGAAAATTGTTGCTTCAGAATTGAATTTTATTCAAATTATGGCTCGGAAAAAACAAGGGGTAGAGGTGGTAGGTGATGCTATAGATGTTAATAAAAAGAATCTACAGTTATTGACGGAAGATTGGGACAATTTTATTAGACATAGGAAAAGTATTATATGTACATAAAAGGCCAAAGAAAGACAGGCTTGTGAAACGAAGAAGACTTAACCTTTTCGTAGAATGTCATATTTATCCCTCCAAAATGAAGCTTGTAGGTGTATTTTTTTTGCGGAAACATTGATAAAATTGTTAATTTGGGGGTTATCAAGAACATAACAATAGAATTAATCACAAAACAAATCAATGTAATTACTTGGCAAACAAACAAACAAACATAACGATCCTTTGCACATGGAACTGAAAAGCTTAAAAAAACTGTTTCAAGTCAACACTTTTATCAAAACTAAAGTGAAAAAAAAAAGTTTTGCAACCAAAAATTGAAAGAGAATTTACAATGCTAATGACTAACCTACCACCTTCCCTAATAACAAACAGCATCATTTGATGTTGTCACTATGCTGTCACAATGTCATAAGTTGTATGTAACATAAGTTGTGACAATGTTAAATGATGTTGTATGTTACCAGGGTTAGTGTTTACCATGGTGAAAGAAGTTTTAAATTACCACAGTGTGTGGTTTTATCGGGGGGGGGGGGCACTCATGTATAAAAGTTGTAAGCATCCATGTGAAAGAAAACATGTATTTAGGGTGATTTTGAAAAGCAAAACGAGTGTCCGCGCGAATCTGCAATTAGGGTATCAAAATACTCATTTTACTAGAAGAAGGTGTATATTTTTTAATGATGATCATTGCTTAGGGTAGTTTTTAAAAATTACCCAATTAACAGCCATGTGGTGGCATATCTGTCAGGTTTGGGGGAACAAAAAGTGGTTTGCAAGAGACTTTACAAACCAGATTTGTAACAAATTTGGAGCCGACTTCAACAGTCACTTTAACTTTAAGCTTACCGATATTACTGTCACTGAATGACATGCAGGGTCAGATCAGGGTCGATCAGGGTCGAGACAAGGTCTCCCTTGCCACTGGTCACCATGTAATCCGGTGCAATCTGTCCATGGTCGAGCCCCCGGCGACTGACCTGGGACACCCACCCTGGAGCAGCTGCTCCTGGGTGAGGAGGGGGAGCTGGACCCCCTGTCAGAATTAAGAACGAGATCTGACTTAAGAGCTCCTTCAGAACGGGCAGGAGTCCAAGGAGTTCATCCAGTACATCTACTAATCCCATCGTGGTAGATTTGCCAGATCAGGGTGAGATCAAGAGATCTCCCCTGCCACCGATCATCATGTAACCCGGTGCAATCTGTACATGGTCGAGCCCCGGCGACTAACCGGGACACCCACCCTGGAGCAGCTGCTCCTGGGTGAGGAGGGGGGAGCTGGACCCCCTTTCAGAATTAAGACCAAGATCTGACTTAAGGGGGCACACAGGATCACTCAAAGTCAGAAATTCTAGACATTGTTTTGTATTGTATCTTTAAAAGTAATGATGATAAGCACATAAAAGTATACATTTTCAGAAAGGAAATAACACAAGAAATCCAACTAGCACGGCAGACTTCTGCAAAATTGAGCAGTTTTTGAGAAAAGCGCCAAAATTGATTTTCCATGCCAATTTTTTTAGGTCCGCCATAACAACTTACCTAAATATCAAAATTGATGAAAATCGCATATTTGTGTTCTAAAGACACAGATCTAGAAAGTGTTTTCTTACATTTTTTAATTTTCCCTTCGTTTTAAAAATATGGGTCAAAAAGGATCAAAATTTGACTTTTTTTCAATTTTGACCAAAATTTGGGATATTTTAAGCTATATTTTCAAAACGAAGAAAAAATTCAAAAATTTGAGGAAACACTTTCTAGATTTGTGTCTTTAGAACACAAATATCTTATTTTCTCATCAATTTTGATATTTAGGTAAGTTGTTATGAACCAAAAAAATTGGCATGGAAAATCTATTTTGACGCTTTTCTCAGAAATGCTAATTTTTGCAGAAATCTGCCGTGCTAGTTGGATTCCTTGCATCATTTCCTTTCTGAAAATGTATACTTTTATGGCATTATCTTCATTACTTTTAAAGATACAATACAAAACAATGTCTAAAATTTCCCACTTTGAGTGATCCTGTGTGCCACCTTAAGAGCTTCTTTAGAACGGGCAGGAGTCCAAGGAGTTCATCCAACACATCTACCTTGTGGTAGACTTGCCAACCCGCACCCGACCAGCGTGGCAAGTATTGGTCTAAAACCTCCCAAATTATGACAGTACAACGAAAGCCAAGGCCCTCAGTCCCCGGCAGCTCCGGACAGTCAAAAGTAGGCAACGGTTTGACCGGTGAAGGAGTAGAGGGCGCTAAGAATCTCTGGAAGAAAAAATAAAAGTTGCCAGCAGAAATTAAATATCTGCACCTACAACACAAGAACTTTAGTAGGAGAAGACAAACTTATTGATCTTGAGAACGAACTCTAACATATCAATTGGGACATAGTTGGATTAAGTGAAATTAAGAGAAGAGGCGAAGAACTAGTGGAACTACGAAGTGGGTCAATGTTCTATTATAAAGGCAGGGATAATGACAGCAACAGTGGAGTGGGCTTCTTGGTGAACAAGAACATCAAGGACAAAATCATCAGCTACAGGAATTCAGGGGATAAAATAGCCCAGATTATCATCCAACTTACAGAAAGATACAGACTTCAGATAATTCAGGTGTATGCACCAACAACCAACCATGATGAGGAAGAAGTGATTGAGTTATATGAGGAAGTATACAAACTCATTGAAGAGGAAAACACACACTTTAAAATTGTTATAGGAGACTTTAACGCTCAAGTTGGGAAAAAAGATGATGAAAAAGAAACATCAGTTGGAAACTTTGGATACAAGAAGAGAAATGAACGAGGGGATCTTTTAGTGGATTTAGCAGAAGCAAATAAACTAAAATAGGAAATACTTTCTTCAAAAAAAAAAAGCCGCAAGTGGACCTGGAAAAGCCCAAATGGTCTTCACAAGAATGAAATCGACTATATTCTGTGTGACAGACAACAAACTTTGCTAGATATCTCAGTACTCAACAAATTTTCGACAGGAAGCGATCACAGATTGGTTAGATGTATAGCAACCTTCAATATCCGTAAAAAAGGAGGAAACTCATTACCAAGAAAAAAGGTAATTGATTTAAACAAATTACAGGAGGAGAAATACATCTTCGAAGTGGAACTGAAAAACAGATTTGAAGGATTGGAAGTAGAAGAAAGTGTTGAAAACATGTACGAAGACATTAGTGATGCAGTAGCTACAAAGGCACATGAGGTGGCTGGTTCCAAAAGAAAAGGAATACAGACAAGCTTAGTCAAGAAACCAAAGATCTACTAAGCAGAAGGAGGGACATGGCAGCACAAGAAAAACACAATACACCAGAATATAGAGAACTATGCAAATCAGCAAGAAAGAAGATGAAAACTGACATTCGCAATTTCAATACAGAGCACGTCAGAAGAGAAATAGAAAATAACAGGAGTGTAAAAAAGGCCAAAAGAAGCTTAGTCATAGGGAAAAATCAAATCATTCAAATGAAGGAAGAAGATGGTACCATCATCAATGACAGAGATAGAATAATCAAAAGAGCAGAAGAATTTTACCAAGACTTATATGACAGCAAAACCCCAGTACCTGATGTAAATCTGGTCCCAGAACATGAAGAGGAAAATATCCTTGATGTGGGAGCAGATGAGGTGGAAGCAGCTTTGAAGTCAATGAATAATGGAAAATCTCCAGGGCCAGATGATATTGTGGCAGAAATGCTAAAGTGTGGAGGAGACACAGTCATCCCAGCATTGGCAAAACTCTTTACGAAATGTCTAAGAACCAACACCATACCATCAAGTTGGAAGAGCGCTAATGTTATTATCCTGCACAAAAAAGGCGATACAAAAGATCTTAAAAACTACCGGCCAACTAGCCTTCTCTCGCACACATATAAACTCTTTACCAAAGTGATCACAAACAGATTGACCACTCAACTGGACGAAAATCATTATCAACCTGCAGAACAAGCTGGATTCAGGAGCAATTTCTCTACAATTGACCACTTACAGGCAGTGAATCAACTTGTTGAAAAATCTAGGGAATACCAGCTGCCCTTATGCCTTGCTTTTGTGGATTATGAAAAAGCTTTTGATTCGGTGGAAACAAATGCAGTCATCCAAGCACTCAAAAACCAAGGCATAAACAAAATCTACATAAAGACCATACAGGAAATATATACCAATGCCACAGCTACATTAACACTTCATAAGGACAGTGAACCAATTTTCATCAGAAGGGGAGTTCGTCAGGGAGATACCATGTCACCCAAGCTGTTTGTAGCAACCCTAGAAGAAATCTTCAAAAGATTGAACTGGGCTGATAAAGGCATCAATGTAAATGGAAAGAAATTAAACCATCTAAGGTTTGCAGATGACATTGTAATCATATCTGGAGATGCAGCCGAGTTGGAAGAAATGTTAACTGATTTGAGCAATGAGAGTAGGAAAGTGGGGCTAAAAATGAACATGTCAAAAACAAAGGTCATGTTCAACATGTATGCAGATAATATGGAAATCAAAATTGGAAATGAAACACTGGAACATGTATCCAAATACACTTACCTAGGACAAGAGATTTGGCCAGATGGGAATCAGCCGCAGGAAATAAAGAGAAAAACGCAAGCAGGATGGGCAGCTTTCAGCAGACACAAAGATATACTAACAGACAAACACATGCCAAATTGTCTGAAAAGGAAACTTTTCAATCAATGCATCTTACCTGCCATAACATATGGAAGTGAAACTTGGACATTAAACAAAGATATGGAAAGGAAACTTCAGACTACACAGCGAAGAAAGAAAAGGATGATGCTGGGGTATACAAGGAGAGACCGGAAAAAGAACAGCTGGATTAGGGAACAAACAAGAGTAAAGGATGTGTTAACAACAGTAAAAAGAATTAAATGGAGGTGGGCTGGACATCTGAGTAGGATAACAGATGAAAGATGGAGTCAGCTCACAACAGAGTGGCAACCGTTGTATGGAGTAAGGAAAAGAGGAAGACCTCGAGCTAGATGGAGAGACAGCTGGTCAGCTACCTGGGAACAACAGCCTGGACAGGAATTGCAGGAGACAGGAGAAATTGGCAGAATTTGGGAGAGGCTTTTACCCAGCAGTGGGATGACATGGGCTGATGATGATGATGATGATGAATGACATGCATACCAACGCATACAACATACAATGACTATCCTTGTTTAGGGGCACATTTCAAACCAAATCCTCACTTAGGGTGTGTTTACAATGTCTTTTCTTGTTTAGAGGTAAATTTCAAACCAATTCCTCACTTTTTATTTGAGTAAAATCCTTGTTTAGGGTTAGTTTGACAAATTGTCGACATCCTAGCTTAGGGTCATATTTGAAAGTCAATTCACGCAGATGCATACAACTTTTATACATGAGTCCCCCCCCCCCCCCGGGTTTTATTCAAGCTTCCTTTTCTGACGGGATACAAAGTAAACATTTGTAATATCTACCATTTTTCCATCATGCAACTCATGGGGGATGGGGGTATTAAATAGTTATGACTTTCACTATTTCAAAACAGGAACACATTTTAATTATTTCATAGGCTGATATGGATACTTGTGCCTTTGAGGGTGAAATACTATCATTTATGCATAAAGAAAACCCTGAAACTGAAGTTACAGTTTCAGATGAAATGGTACTCAAGTAGCAAGCCAAAAGCAATTTGATTCTTGATTTCCGATGTAGATGTATAATTGTTAGAGTATTCGATCTATCTTACACTTGCACTGTCATGAAAGCACTTTTGACAAATCAGGACAAAAACATTGCTTAAACCAACGTGCAAATGAAGGATTGATCTCTGGCTAGTAATACACAGGGTAACACAAATTACAATGCAACAAGCTTTCTTTATCCAAAGAGTATTAGATTCAATATGGTATCATTCGGTTTCAGTTCAAGACACTCACTCATGACTGGACACTAGAAGTAGTAGGTGTTACATCAACAAACCTAGTTACAAGCTCAGTTTTAAGTCCTATGCATTTCTTCACAATGACATTATCAATGCATTGGGCTGTTCCGTTTGCAATCTATACCCCCTATGGAAGACATGACCATAATCTCCCATACAGGGAGTGATGATTTCAAACGGAGTCATCCATTCAGGTAACCCCATTTAAAATTCGCACTCCTTGTGTAGAAGATTACTGTTATGTCTTCCATAGGGGGTGTATGGATTTCAACTGGCAAAACCGCATAGCCCATTAAGTACAATGTAAGCACCAAAAACATGAGTGCTGTTGAACCACGGTACTTGAAAAAAGTACAAATTACAATTTTAGTAACTCAAAGTTACAGGGAGTGTTTTCGAATAACCCTATAGTTAGATTTAATTGTACGATACAATATTACTTAACATAATTTTTTTGTCTTACTAAGTGACAACAACAAAATTCTATCATACCTTCTTGGGCAACAACATTGTCAACTGTTGTCAAACAAAATGACAATACGGCCCAACAGAGAGAAACCAGTGTGAGGTCCATGATGCCGCATTCATGCATAAGCTATACAACTACTTCTACGCCTTGTTAAATCTACACTCAATGGACCCGGGTAACTCCTCCTTCTCAGCCTGGATCGCCTGGCTGCGTTACACCTAGTAGATGGCCTCGTCTCTGTTGACTTGATTTCTATCCGTGGCGGGATGATGACTCGCGTGCATGATATGGCTGTTACGTCTCGACAAACCACTTAG
The DNA here is from genome assembly GCF_039555335.1 of Amphiura filiformis. Lineage (NCBI taxonomy): Eukaryota > Metazoa > Echinodermata > Ophiuroidea > Amphilepidida > Amphiuridae > Amphiura > Amphiura filiformis. Next base: position 62,141,839 of record NC_092632.1, on the reverse strand, counting down.
GAGGATCGGCAGGTGTAACATCCTGTAACATTGGAAATAAAAGAAAATATTCACCTCACTTAAGTTGGTTGAATCAAAAAACTTCCTGCTATATATCATTCAAGGAAACCTTTTCAAAGTATCTTGAACTTTCTATCTTTTACATTAAAGCCATAATGCGTGATTTGCTCTACAGCGACACCCTCAATTTCTCAAAACATACAATTTATAATATAGCATCTGTCAAAGGCATTAATTTTGCCCGTCCCAGGAGCAAACTGGCCGTCTAAAATGACGGCCAGACGGGTGGCTAGCTAAGACCCTGTCACTATTCATCGTACGTCTTATAATATACGTTCCAGCTGCGTTATGTTCCATGCAATAATACATGTAATACAATCGGCGAGCTAATACATGCATTGTAGGCGCTGGAATGAAATAGCAATTTTCTTTGTTTGACCTCATTTGTTTGGCTCGAAATTAAAAGGGGACAATATAATCAGTGAAAACTAACATTTAAATAGGAATCTATTCTTTATGCAAATCACACATTATTACTTTAATAACATGAAACTTTATTGATGGATGTGTAAAGTTCTGCTTACATGATTGAATTGAAGCCTTTAAGGGTAGACGAGGTATTGTTGGTCGAAGCAACCAAAAAAAATCGATTTTCATTCTCTAGATCAATAAATTATTGACAAATAACACCTTGATGTTTTGCAAAAGTTCATTCTACAAATTATATAATTAAATAACTTGCTTAATTTATTGTCGTTAATGAGTTATGTACATTTTACAAAAGTGTTGTTGTTTCAGCCCTCTTTACAACATAACTCAAGAACCACAGGACCTACAATATTATTTCTGTGATATTTGAATTCATCTACACGCTCGCAAGGAAATGAGCAATGCAATTTTTGCCAAAGCTCATTACCATTCGCAAGATGTTGTGAACTACCAAATCGCAACACTTTAAAATAGTGTATTACCTTAAAAGCTAAGATTTCACTGAACTATAATGCTCCATCACACTTAGTTCTTCAAGTGCCACTTTGGCATGATCAAATATTTGAACTGTGAATGTCATGAAAACATTGTCTGATGTCAACCTTCAAGTGTATGATATGTGATGCAATATACAAAATCAGTCGGAAGTCGGAAATATTAAATTTTCAGTTTCTTATGGGATAGTAAAAGCATTTATGACGCTGCATTTTGCAGAAAACCTCATTGAAATTGAACATTCAGTTCCAAAGATATGATCAATTAAAGAGTGTCCAAAACAATAGAAAATAAAAGGAAATATTTCATTTGTTTAGCTATATCTCAAAATCAATATTCCCGAGTTCCGACTGATTTTACTTGATCGCATCACATATATCGTGCCGATATCATACTGAACGCAGGAAGATTCTGTAACTCAATGCTAGCTATAGGTTTCCACATGCAAATGTCAACAAGTGGGTGATATATTCACAAAAAATACCTAAAAATGAGTTTTGTATAAAATTTAACAAAATTAATATGATTATATTGTAAGTATGGAGTGTCATCCAAGGCCTCAAAGTAATGCAATGCAGTTACTGTACTCCACAAATTATGGAACTGTTAAGTCAAGCTAGTTTACAAGCTTTTTGTTCTTGAGTGAGAATATAAAATGCATGAGAAAGAGATATGGTAATTTATTTTAGTGTTGCTCAAAACAATAAAATACAAGTAAAGTTGAATACTATTATGTGCTGGATCTGGATCTGGATATGATTAAGTTGGCAGTGTCAACAATCATACAATCACCGTATCTCAAAATAAATATTTGTGACAAATGTCTTCTTTTTGAGCTTCATTACATAACATTATTAAAACCATGGCAGATTGTGTATAGAGCAATGTGATGTAATTGTAAAATAAAGTAGGAAAATAGAATATATAAAAAAGTAAAAGCAGCCTCAAAAGACACAAGATTAAAGACCTAACAATCTTATCACCTAACAATTTACCACATAGATTAAATTTATTTCTCTAATCTTATCACTATTAGTGGGAATATCAATAATATAATTTTATTTCTAGAAATGAAGAGAAGAGATTTCAATGAAGTCAGTTCAAGAACAGAAGCCTCTATAGCAATTACGATGCTATGTTAACGCTGTGGCAAGGTAGCTAATTCATACCAAGGTTGTATGTCGTAGTCAATCATTATGCCAAATAAATGCGTACGTAATACTATAGTAATATATGCTAGAAAATAGTCGTTTTTCATTTACATTTTTGCGTAGAATGTTATCCTAAACATAATTTAATTTAGGGGTTCATTCAAACTGGTAAGTCATTGACAATTAAGACTAATGGGACGTATAATAAGATATTGTTTAAAATGGCTGTGACTAATTGAAGAATGAAGAGTACAAATAGCTCTTTCAAAGTGCAAGGGCTACATCAAAAAGCAACACACACTAAACTGTGGACACTGCACTTTAAAAAAACAACTCTGTCATAATTACCGTACTCAAATGTACACGTAACTTGGGCTTCGAAATCACATTCAAGACACACATCACAGTATCAATAATACTAAGACATCTGATATACACACATCAAGTAGTTGGCTTTAGGTCCAATGGGCAATTCCAGTTGAAATCCATACACCCCTATGGAATACATGACCTTAATCTCCCACATAGGAGGTGTGAATTTCAAATTTGGTTACCTAAATGGGTGACTCCATTTGAAATCTACACCCTCTGTGTGGGAAATTAAGGTCATGTCTTCCAATAGGGGTGTTTCAAATGGGGTTATACCTGAATGGGCGACTCAATTTCAAATCTACACCCCTATGTGGAAGATTAAGGTCATGTCTTCCAATAGGGGTGTTTCAAATGGGGTTATACCTGAATGGGCGACTCAATTTGAAATCTACACCCCCTACGTGGAAGATTAAGGTCATGTCTTCCAATAAGGGGGTATGGATTTCAACTGGAATAGCCCAAAGTATTTCATCAAAAAACCAGAAGCAAATTAATTTCCTTAAAACAAATATTAAGACATAAAATGGATATCAACTTTCATACTATACCGGTATCAACGGCATTTTATGTCTTTAAAAAACCACCATCTTCTCAACCAATTTCCTGCTTCTGTTGATTCGCCAGAGATTTCTTTCAAATTTTCTTTTCTTATTGAATGACGTATTTCTTGTGTCGTTTTCTATCATCTTTTTACTATGTTATTCTTGATTCCTGAATCAACTAGAAGTCCTTGACTTGTGCTTACTTGTTTATCAGGGGGTTTAGAGCAAGAAAGGCCTATCTGCAATAGCTGCCAAATGTCATATGTCAGTATGTGTACAATATACAATGCAGAAATGGTCTTTCTTGCACCAAACTCTCATCAAGGGTTTAGAACAAGAAAGGCCTATATGCAATAGCTGCCAGGTGTCATATGTGTACAGTATGGAATGCAGAAATGGTCAAATTGTCTATAGGGCAGCTAATGCAGATAAGGCCTTGTTCCAACACCTCAATATCAAGGGTCTTGTGCAACATTCTCAAATCTACAATAGCTAATGTAAATGTAAAATATAGAATACAGAAATGGTCAAATTGTCTATAAGGCAGCAATTGCAGATAGGCCTTTCTTGCACCAAACCCTTGTTATGATGGTTGTATTTTCCGGTACCATGTAGTATCAGCACTATAGCTTGGCATTGCATGTAGAGGCTTCTCTCAATATCAATATGGCATGGCAAACCAAACTATTTCCTCTGGGGAAATCTGTGGCATGTACAAATATCTGTGGCAGATAGTAAAATCATCAAGCTGTGTAAATGCAAATATCAGCGTATTGACTGCAAATTTCAACATCGACTTTACGACCACCGTATGGTTTGGCATCTTGCGTGAGTTTTTATATACAAAAATGTAAGACTACTTAGTCTTGAGCTTTTTTTTATCAGTAGTAAATCACTGACATAGTTTATTTGTCAGCACAAAATATTAATACTCTCAACTTCTACGTCAAGGGCAATTATATATAGTTATTATCAACAGCATCAGCAATAAGCAATAATAAAAGGCAATTCATCAATGCTATATTTAGCAGGTGAAAGCAGCTCATCAATTACACCAATAACGATGGTAAATAATGCTTAGCCAACAGCAAAGCAATATGAACATTAGAAATCTTGAATGTCAATGTCAATTCTATAAATACCAAATTAATGTAAGCAATTATCCATGGCTACTTATATATCACATCACCAGCTCCTTTGTCAAAAGTTAATCACACAGCTATTTTATCAATACCAATATCAGCAATCTTGAATGGATAGCCACATAATACAGCTACTTCATCGACACTAGTATCAACAGTATGCCACTGGTGACTTCATCGATGGCAATATCAGCAGTAGATAGCCACTTTATTAATACCAGTATCAACAGTAGATAGCCACTTCATTAATACCAGTATCAACAGTAAATAGCTACTTCATCAATACCAATATCAGCAGAAGATAGCTACTTCACCAACACACATATCAACAGTAGATAGCTACTTCATCAACACACATATCAGCAGCAGTTAGCTACTTCACCAACACACATATCAGCAGTAGATAGCTACTTCATCAACACACATATCAGCAGCAGTTAGCTACTTCACCAACACACATATCAACAGTAGATAGCTACTTCATCAACACACATATCAGCAGTAGATAGCTACTTCATCAACACACATATCAGCAGTAGATAGCTACTTCATCAACACGCATATCAGCAGTAGATAGCTACTTCATCAACACACATATCAGCAGTAGATAGCTACTTCATCAACACGCATATCAGCAGTAGATAGCTACTTCATCAACACACATATCAACAGTAGATAGCTACTTCATCAACACACATATCAGCAGTAGATAGCTGCTTCATCAACACACATATCAACAGTAGATAGCTACTTCATCAACACACATATCAGCAGTAGATAGCTACTTCACCAATACACATATCAACAGTAGATAGCTACTTCATCAACACACATATCAGCAGTAGATAGCTACTTCATCAATACCAATATCAGCAGTAGATAGCTACTTCATCAATACCAATATCAGTAGTAGATAGCCACTTCATCAATACCAGTATCAGCAGTAGATGACTACTTTATCAATATATTTTCAATATTAATATCAGTAGCACTGCAGTAGTAGATAGTTGTGGTCATTTATCAATATTAACATCAGCAATAGATAATTGAATATATGAATACAAAAGCCACCCAAGTCCATACTGTGGCCAAATTGATTTAAGCATGGGACTTTGTTGCTATGCATAGGCCTGTCATATGTATGAAAAAACAACTCAAATTCATCCACTGTGTCTATTGAGCATGTAAAAAATAGCATGTATGAAAGAACCACCCAAGTCCATGATTTGAGTCTTGTAACACATTGATTGAAATCCAGTATGTATAAAAGTCCGCTTGTAACACATTCATTGCTTCAGAGTGACTTTTGAAGAAAAAAATGGGTTTAATAAAGGAAAGTGTGTGGTTTATATTACATGGCAGAATGCTTATCAACATTATACATACCTGTGTGCTTTATTTTGTATTATCTTACTAGTGGTAATCTCATTCAAACATTGTTGTCTTTGTATATGATTCAAAAAACCACCCAAGTCCAAAATTTAAAATGAACCCCACAAATTCCCTGAAATGCTAATCGTCATACTTAATACAGTTTAACCCACTCATTTGCACGTAAAACTTACCATATTGACCATATATAACTGAAGGAATTAAAATGATACACATGTTTTTCTCTCAAAATCACTTCCCATGGACTTGGGTGGGTTTTGTATTCATGTATTCAATTACTAGCTTCCACACCCATCACAATTAATTAAGTACATTAACTAGAATACCAACACAACATTACTGAATTGCTTTAAATAAATATCAGAAGTAGGCACCTACTTCATCAATGCAATATCAGAAATGAGTAGATTACTACTTCATCAATTTCAATGAGTCGAGTAGTATAAATTGCTACTTCACCAATACTTTGTATCAGCAGTAGATATATTTTCATCAGCACCAATATAAGTAGTAGATATTCAATATTAACATCATTAGCAGATTACTACTTCAACACCCATGTCATTACTTGAAATCTAAGTGTCAAGGGCATATATGTGTGGCTACTTCATCAATACCAATATCAGAAGCAGATTGCTACTTCAATAATATCTATATCAGCAGTAGAAATATATTACTTCATGAGTAGTAATGAGGCACTTATTCACCATAAAATATCAGAAATAGTCAGCTACTTCATCAATAACTACATCAGCAGTAGATAGCTACTTCATTAAACAACACCTAAAGCTGTTGACAAGATACTTCTTCACTGTTAATAGAGTAGATGATTTGTTGATATACATAAATTAGTCTACTGTTGCTAAATGAATTTTTCGTGCAGTCCTGAATCGCACCTGTGAGAAAAAATAAATTCAAGCCCTTCTTCACAAAAGCTGATTTCTTGTTAGTAAGTTGTTGACAAGTTCCAATAGGGCACCTGGTGCTTAGTAATGAAACTAATATCTTACGGTCCATTTGTAAGATGACCATAACAGTGGTCAAACTGACCTCCGTCATCTTTATTATTCATAGCAACAAACCTACTGTGGTCAAGCGGTCATTTGTAACTTGGCATTAACCTAAAGATCAAACTAGAGAGAGAGAGAGAGTCCTTATAAATACTTCATTTTCACAGCCCTTTATTTTCTATTAATATAAAAGTGCTATATTTTATTAATTTAAGAACACTTTATTGAGCCAAAAAACATTTCACTAAAATTTTGCAAAAATCTATTTTGCAAATAAAAGAGTTTCACAAAATTTGAGCTAATTTCAATTGTCAATTTCAAATTTTAACATTTGCAGCTTTCAAATTATGTAAACATTAACACTCATTTCATTTCAATTCCATTCACACTTTCCAATTATGTAGCCATTTACACTTGTAATATTAATTTGAGCTTTCATCATTATGGGGTATACCCTTCAGTGCAAGGCACTGCTATCCTAAGGCTCAACCCCCTGTGATATATAAAGCATATGAATCCAGTGGCGTGTCCAGGGGGGGCTTTGGGTGCTGAAGCCCCCCGCACTTTGTTAAAAATCATGTAAAATCAGCCGTTTTTTGGCGATTTTAGCCATTAAGCCCCCCACATAAATCTGAAAGAGGGGCTGAGCCCCCTGCAGGAAAAGATCCTGGATACGCCAGTGGAATCCATCCAGTAATGATAATCAAATTTGAAAATTTCAAAGCAACTCCTTTAAATTTACCCGCACCATTACAGCAGTGTTCGTATAAAATGTCCTCACATCGAAAACACTATAATGAAACCCTGTAACATAATATCCCATGACTGGACTGTTATCAGAAGCAAACTAGTTACAGTCAAATGCCCAAGCCACTTCATACAAACAGGTATACAAGAATAGTGACAGGCAGGAAGCTAGCCGGCTATAACAATGACTCCGCTGCTCTCTATCTCTATCGTTCAAAAAAAAATGTCAGAAGATAATATAGAAACACACCTGTCACACATAATAAATGGCTACAGGTTAGAGAAAGGAGTGCATGCCAACGATGACGACAATGATGATGACTGGAAATGGATTGCACCATTTCTATTTTCATATTTAAAGGAGTATTTTGTGATCCTAGCATCCTCTTTTTATGACATTTTTCAGTACATATCCACGAAAAAAGCATATTCCCAAAATTTCAGTTGATTCCGATATTGCGTTTTGCGAGTTATGCATGATCATGTGTATTACACTGCTTCATAGACAATACGTTGTAATTTCGTTCTGGTGCACCAGAACGAAATTCAAATTTCACGATACCTTTGCTAAACGAATTAATCTGCAAGAAATATTTTTTACATAAACATTATGTAGCCAGAGGTTTTCAGTGATATAAAAATCTCAACTATTTTTGAGAAAAGTTGGGGGATGATGCTGTGTATCACAAAATGCCCTTTTAATGTATTTATCCCATAATAAATGTTCTGTACTTACTTATCTTGAAAGAGGCAATTCCATATCAATGTTTGAATGATTGTTTATCTGAATTTGGAAAAAAATCTATCAAATTGTATCATAAAAAGACAGAACAGTCTTAACATTTTAAAAATGTACTTTAATTATGTTTTCATCTATGGAGGAACAAGGGTATTCCATTGGTTAAAAATAAGCTAATAGACCTTTTCAAGGTTGCCTTTTGTTTTGGATCACCCCAGTTTATAATTTTGGGCCATCAACGCTAACACAAACACAACTATTTAGCCTGAACAAAAATCTACATGAAAGACATGATCAAGCATGAAGTATTCATGTCTCATGTTTGAGGTTGATGTTTACATCAACTTGTCCAAATCCAAAGTGCCAAAAAAAAATTATTAACATTTTTGTCGTTCCATTATAGTCATATTGTGAAATACCAAATAGCAAAGGTGTTAGTTTAATATGCTTGGAAAATATTTTATCTGATGGCCCCATGTTGATGGCCCCAAGTCGTATTTTTGCTCAAAAGGGTACCGTGAATTTTAATCACGGTCTTAAAAGACATTTCCTTTCCAATTTGACTCCCTAGCTTACTAAATAAATACTGCTCACTGCACTTGGTTTTCAAAACTTTCCCAATTTGAAATGGTCTATTGTTCCATACACATATGCCCCTTGTTTTTCTTATCTAATAGCTTCCCCATCTGGTTTGCATCTCTAAAGTGAATGCAATCAGAAGCTAATTATTTGGAGTGTATTTTGGTGACAATGCATGTGCATTGCTCGGCAAAAAACATGGGCTCTTCAAGTTGCAGTTGAAAAAGAATGTGATAAAATTGTTTCTGAATTGTTTGATCAGAAATTTTAATTCATATGCATTGAAATGTCCAGTGATTGCTGATGATGGTAGCACTGGCCATAGCACTGGCGCAGTGCTGTCTGATGCCCTATGGGTTAGTTCAATTTACTGGCGCTCCATCCATGGACACCTTCCCTGCTCATGATCTGCAAGATAAGCCAGGTCTAATGTAAGGGGAAAAGGGGGCAATGTAAAAAACATGATACTGTGAAAACAGACAGTTCTGACATCTATATTAAATTTTGCACAAGTTTCAGACTCTCAGCCTCAAGAAGGAAAATCCCTCAAGCTCATTCCACAATGGGCCATCCCAGGGTGCACACCTTTATGCACTGGATGCAGTGGCGGTGCCACAGGGGGAAGTTGGTATTTCCCCCAATTTTTCTTTGCTCCCCCCCATCAGGAAAAAAAATCACAGAAATTCCCCTATTTGGGGGGAAAATGCCTGTATTTTGGGTGAAAAATCACCCCAGAAAAAATTCCCACTGCCAACACTGATAGGATGGTTTAATCTTCTATTCATTTTCATCATTCTACTTGTGTCATGAATAGGCCTATTCATATAAGTTGCATTAAACATTTTACGTTAATTTATCAACCAGAATTGACAGCAGATATAGTAGTGTATATATTAACAATTTATGAAATATGCTCTATTTGAAATTCATAATTTTTACAAATTTTCCAACTGAAAGTATTTTTATCACTATACTGTACGCTAATTTGCTCGCATAAAAATAATCTGATTTAACCTGAAGAAATGGAACGTACCATACAGATATGTGTATGCAGAAAGAGCTTAAATGTATAGCAGCAGATCTCAATTCTTGCCAAGTAACCTGGCACTGTTTAATAGGATTTAAAACAAGTCAGGAACAAAATTGATGGATCAAAATACGGTTACAATTTGATGACCCCAGGCTGTAATTACTACTTTCCATCTTCAACTTTGTAATATATTCTGATGTTTATAGTATTACCATTCCAATTTACAGTAAAACAGACAAGGAGATGTTTGAAATGAGAAATATGGAGGGATTTCATCCCCATAAAATTTTCCTATATATGTCTCTGGATTCAGTACTGAGTACTCCCATAAGCATGTTGAATGAATACACAATAACATCTATAGTTGCATATAATTTGAGGGCTGAGAGCCAGAAAGCCTTAACCCTTAAGCCTTATTTCTTTCTTATTTTTCAGCTTTTTAACCTGGCTTGGGCATTTTGCTTACACCTGGCCCCACATGGAGCAACTGTTTATGTAAACAAGCACATGAGCTAAGTAATATGATTGCATGAATAGCTTGTAAATTTGTACGTTTTTTATTTATTTCTAAAGATACTTTGGTTTTGTTTCACTTTTTTAGATGTCAGGAGTAAAAGCATAACAAAATTAGGCTAAAAATGCAAAAAAAAGCACATTGGGCTGTTCCAGAAAATAGATGCACACCCCCTATAGAAGAGTTCGGATTTCCAGACTTTTGTTCAGTCTTGATTGTTGGAAATCCACACTTTTAAAGTCTCCGTTCAAAATCAGAAATCCTCAAATTGGGAGCTCATTTTGGACATTTCCATGATTTTTCCTTTATTGAATTGGATTTCCAAGCTTTTCCAAGTGACATTGGTAACTGGAATTCCAGTCGTTTTCAGATAGCAGACCTGGAAATCCAGACATTTCTTTGATTGAAAAGTTGCTCCTCTATAGCTCTATAGAGGGTGTGCACTTATTTTCTGGAATAGTCCATTTCCCATTTATGCAAAACCAAAACAAGCGCATATCACTTTGGCACTTTCCATTTTCTTCTGGGTCACAGCATTTTTTGTAACAAAAAAAAAACAAAACAAAACAAGCCAAAAATAATCAATTTGCAAATTATGTAAAAATTGTCAACCAAATATAACCCACTTTCCTGACTCAATACATACATGTAAAAGGTGCAAAATGAGCATGAGCAGATTTTATGTTTATAATATTTTTATTCTTTGGGCTTTTTATGACAATATTCCAATAAACTGCTTGTTAATTATAGTATGTGGTCACCACCTGTGCATTGCCCAACATTATATATCAATACCAGGAATTATTTTGTAACAGCCTAGTTTTGAAGCACATACACCCTCATATCTCAGCAAAAGGAGGATGAAAACATACACAGATCTCAATTCTTGCCAAGTAACCTAGCACTGTTCAATAGGATTTAAAACAAGTCAGGAACAAAATTGATGTATCAAAATAGTATGTGCATAAACATAATGATAAGTCACACAATTTATGTAAAGTGAAGCACCATTTGCGGTTTGTTCATCTCAACTCAACCTATTGACTATAAAACTTTGTTTGTCAGGAGATGACATTTTATGATGCATGACTCTGTTCTATATCACATCACTCGTTAACCTCATGAGCAGTAAGACCCACTTTTATTGAAAGGATCTTTTTAAATGGTTCTAAAATCAGGTGATATGGAACATGTTTGGATTTTAACATGCGACCGCACATGAAATTGATCGAATACAATGAAAGCTAGTACACCGCAGAGTGTTTTATTACTGATTTATACAAGATGGAATCGGAGAAGCGTGTCAAAACAGAATTGAGGACAAGATCTTATTCCTGTTCTGGTGAATTATGTGTTGTTTTCACTTCTTAATGCACACCTGTTACATGAAATCCATTTACTTGCTGATTCCGACAGCAATATTTTGGTGTGAATTGAAACATTAAAAAAAAATATCATGTTGTTTATTATAGTTAGCGATTTGCGGTTTTCACGGTTTTCGCCCTGCTGACTACAATTTCAGAAGGTTCATTGAAGAAAATGCGTTTGTATGTTGCATGTCCAGATACATGTGCATTCAAATATTTGTTGATGGGTAAAACTTTATTTCAAAAAATTGTTAAACTGGTTCAATTCAAATGAAACAGTGACCAATTATCATCATTTGTTACGGGCTGTATGCTTTGGCACAGCTTTTAAAAATTAAAAAATTTGTAAAAAATATACTGCAGACAATCCAGTGTTTCTTTTCAAACAAATTTCTAAAGAAATTTTACCACAAAATGTTCAAAAATAGCCTCACCTGACAACTGCACATTTCAAAACCTAAAAGGCAAGTCCTGAGACTATAGACCAGACTTGATATCATTGTTTATCAACAAAGGCAAGGGACTGGTCTATCAATATGCTTGAACGAACCGCTACACTGAGTCTGTTCAATGGTTTTCTTGTACTATATAAAAAAAGGTGGGCGATTTAAAATGCATGTGCCCTGAGCAAACTACAATGCATACGACCACTGCAGAGAAAGAACAATGGAAATTGCCATAATTCGCGCGCATACTGCCGGACAATGATGTCACATATCAAGTATTCTATTCATAGCAAACAGACTGTCATGCTTTCAACAGACATCTAATACTGTAGCTTTTGTATACCACATTAAGTACATAAAAACCACAGGTTTTAGACAATCTTTTGAAAATAGCTCAATGGTAGACAGAGACTGTCACAACACAACAATGCAGCTTCCTATACAGTAGCACAGCCATGCTTCTGTTCATGCCTAGAGCCTTTCATCCTCATTAATAAAATCACCTGCAGAGGTAACGCTTAGGAAATGTCAATTTTTGTTCATTATGCATGAAATCTGTGTCTCGGCTTGATGATAGTGGACGTCTATTATCAAAGAAAACTGTTCCAAACTTTCACCAATAAGAAATGTTTAATTTGATTCATATTCTGCTATGTGAAAGGAACAAATCGTCTTGTTATCTACTGAAGATAGCAAAGGAAATGAATCTTTGTAATATATATTTCAGAAATTTGTTAAATGCTTCCTCAAATAATAAATGTTCTTGTTGCTTCTTATTCTACTATCTACTAGAGATAGCTTATGAAAAAAACCCAATATTTTGCTATCTACTGAAGATAGCAAAATAGAGGCATCTTTGCTATCTACCGAATATGATATCTTCTGAAGATACTGAAGATTGCAAGCAAAGTATAAACCTGTTCTCTACTGAAGATAATATAGAAGGATGGATTGCTATCTACTGAAGATAGCAAAATCGAGGCATCTTTGCATGCTATCTACTGAATATGATGATATCTCCTGAAGAAACTGAAGATTGCAAGCAAGCAAAGTCAAAACCTGTTCTCTACTGAAGATATAGATATAGAAGGATGTGTTACACTGCTATCTACTGAAGATAGCAAACAACAATAATTTCTTTACTATCTTTCTTCTTAAAGTAACTCACCTAAAAATATACTTGCACATTAAATATATTGACTTATTGCTTCCAACAGAACATAATAACAACCTGTTACACACTGTATTATGAAGGCAGCTCTCTGAGCTCTCTGAATTCAAAATCTACTGCCATATTTAAAATAACTTTAACATTGTCAAATTGCTATCTACATTTTTCAATGATGAATATAAAATCTTTTATAAAGCAAATCCTGAGACTATACACAGCATATAACTGTCATGCTTTCACCAGACATCTATAATTGTAGACACTTTTGTGCGAGACATTGAGTATATCAAAACCACACCGGTTTTAATTGGTCTTTTGAAACACTATATCTGAAATAGCTCCATGGTAAACAACACAACAACGTGGCTTGTTATACAGTAGCATGACCTTGCTTCTGTTCAGGCCTAGCCCCTTTCATCCTAATTGATAAAATCACCTGCAGAGGTAAAAGGAAATATCAATTCTTGTTCATTATTTGTGAAATGTGTCTTGCCTTGATGATAGTGGACATCCATTATTTTAAATATGTTCCAAACATGCACTAATAATATGCATTTGTTTGATTCCCATTCTGCTGAGTGAAGGGAACAAAATAGTCTTGTTATCTACTAAAGATAACAAAGGAAATTAATCTTTGTTATTTACTGAATAAAATTTGTGTTTTCAATAATAAATGTTCTTGTTGGTTCCTATTCTGCTATCTACTATAAACCAATATTTTGCTATCTACTTAAGATAACAAAGGAGATGCATCTTTGCTATATACTGAAGAAAATTTGTGAGCTTGCTATCTCCTGAAGATAGCAAAATATTATGAAGTTTATAAGCATAAGTATAAAGCATCCTGTTCTTTACTGAATATATACTATAGAAGGATGTGTTGCACTACTATCTACTCAAGATAGCAAATGATGTTTCTTTAAGGGGGTACTACACCCCTCGATACATTTGTGTCTATTTTTGCATTTTTCTCAAAAACTATTAACACAGTGGTAACAAAGGTTATGTATATTATAGGGGCAAGGAATCCAATTACTACACTGAAATTTCAGTTACCCAAGACAATCGGTTCGTTATTTATGATAAGAAATAAGGTACCGCTATGATGTACCTCATTTCCTATCATATATACTGAACCGCTTGTCTTGCGTCACTGAAATTTCAGTGTAGTAATTGGATTCCTTGCCCCAATAATATACATTACTTTTGTTACCACTGTGTTATTATTTTTTGACAAAAATGCAAAAATAGTCACAAATTTACCACAGGGGTGTAGTACCCCCTTAAGGTAGCTCACTTTGAAATTTACTTGCACATGATATAGATTTAGCTTATTGCTACATAAGGGAAACCAATGTTATGCCAAACAAAAACATTAAAGTTATTGAAGTTCAACTTGAACAACTTTAATCTTTAAATGATTAATCTGTGACTTGACCAAGGTCAGGTCAGTAGTCTGAAACACACTGATTACATTTTAGTGCACATAACTGCAGTTTTCTAGCTCTATTGATAAAAGTGCAAGAAGGATGTGTCATATTTGCATTGTAGTATTTGCTATCTACTGAAGAAAACAAAAGAAATGCGTGATATTTTCTTACTACCAATTCCTCTCACTCTCTCTCTCTCTCTCTCTACCGGATGTCCCTGAAAGAACTGTATCGTCAGGAACTGAATTTTTTTGGTATTCTATCGCATAAACCAAACATAACTAAATAACTGATGTGGTTGAGGACTAGAGGACTATATCTGCTATCACATACTTTTTGAATTTTGACAATTGACCGGTCCATTTTTGAAATAGAAGAATTTTACGAAACTACCTCATTTTCAGTCCATTCCACAGAGTCAAATATCAATGACAATAAATGCCTCATGCGCTGACGATGCACAGTGATTACGGGAGTGATTAGCATTCTGAATACAGATCATCGATTGATATTTGAATCCGTGGAAAAGTTTGAAAATGATGGAGTTTCGTAAAAACCCTCTTATATTTCAAGAACAGGGTGGTCAATTGTCAAAATTCAAAAAGTATGTGATAGCTGATTTATTCCTCAACCACACCAGGGATTTAGTTATGTTTAGTTGTGGCATTAAAATACCTAAACAATTATGTTTCCGACGATATAGTTCTTTCAGGGACAGTCACCTGTATTTCTCTCACCATCTTTCTCAATTCTTTCATTCTTTACTCATCTCTCACTTTTTCCCCATCTAATCCCCTCCTTTCTCCCTCTCTCCTTTTTCCCTCTTCCTTGTTATTACTTCATGCCCCAATTTTTTGTCGCTTCATCATTTCATTTGATTTTGTTTTGCACCAGACCTGATATCTGCTTTATGAATATCCATGTAGATACAAAATCAGTTCCAAGCTGCCAATGTATTCACAGGAGCATATCGATATGAAGAAATCAACTGCTCAGTGCCAGAAGTGGGCAAGTGCAATAGCTGCCATGTGTAGCTGCCATGTGCAGATGAGTTCAATATATGGTGTGTAAATTGACAAATGTTCACAGGGCAGCTATTGTGCTTACCCACTTCTGGGACTGAGCAGTGGAAATATTTACCACTTGTAACTACTACTCCACGGTGAATGTGTAATCACGTACAGGGGCTCCAGTTGCAACAAAGCTTAATTAATATCACGCATGGAATAATATCAGGATCTGTTCAATGATATAGATAGAATGTGTCTTTGAAATATGGTAGCATGGGGGTATGTACACCACCAGATTCCTATTACAGTCGCCTGCAGAGGTACACCGTTGCTGGTACTGTGGAGTACCAGTACTGCTGGTGTTCATGTGCAGTAGCAGCATTGGTACTGTGTAGGTACTCTGTGTGTACCAGTCAGGTACCTTGGCAATGGTGTACCTGCGCAATCGGCCCAAATAGGAATATTGCAGTGTAGGTGTGTGTACATGGGTATGAGCGTTTGTTAGTTTTCCCCACCCATAGAGGACATTTTTATGTGTTTTTCACACCAAACAGAGACTTCATGAAACTAGGTTTATTCCCAGTTGTCACCACTTTCACAGTGTAACACCTTCATCTAAATTCTAAAAATTTGTGCATTCTATTTACAGTACGTCACACCTGTGTGAATATGCGCATATGTTTACATCAGCCTTACACATACAACAAACAAATAAGATATATTTGTGTATCTTAACATTTTCAAACTTTTTATATGAGTTATGCAGCAAATGCAAAATTCTAAGATGCCAATATAAAACATCGCATGAGCACAGTGGTGTGCTCAGCACATTGAAAGTGGGGGGGGGGGGCAGGTTGTTCAGTTCCTCGAATGGAGTCTGATTAGGAGTGTAAACGAGCGGAATGACTGATTTCCCCCGAATAACCAACAAAAGTAGGGGGCTTGTGCCCCCCTGCCCCCCCCCCTTTGCGCACGCCACTGCATGAGCATATGATATCTCTTCAAGGCTTTCCGCCCCACACACACATTTAGTCAACAACACAGGAAAACATATAGGCTACAGGGTCTTTGTGCCATTTGATCCATATACCACAGTTAACCTGTTCTCCTATCATATGTAGTCATGGAGCTAAATAAGCTCCATGTATGTAGCATAACAGTAATTCTATACGGATAGTAATGACAGTAAGGGGTTTTATCAACCAGGTTAATATACCTACATAAGCCAGGACAGGAGGTATGAAGCTCCAAATGATAATGATGCATCTACCTGCTAGCTTGCTTACCGTCAGAAGCTAGTCAAGAATAACACATGTGTTTGTTGTTTTCATATGCAGAGCTAGGCTAGCTGAATATTAAGGCTAAGCCTGTCTCCTCATATAACAGCAATATATAGATGGTTATGTTTTTGTAAGATGAGGAATCACTGAAACAGTTCATGTTGTGCTGTATTTAAAGGCCCATTCAGTGAATTGCTCATCGAGAGGATTAAATCATCAAAATTCAGGTTTTGGAACCTTTGTTGCTGTCATAGGTATGCTGACATAGCCTGCTAGGGCGAATTTCTCGACGGGTGGCTTAGCAATTGGCTTGTCTAGCCTCAAGGCTTAAGAGGTCGTAAGACCAGGCTGAACTGAAAACGTATTTCCCGACGCACGGCTACCATAGCCTCGAGGCTTCGTAGCCCGTGGGCCAGGCTTGTAGGATTAGGCCCCAGGCTTCAGTAAAATTTGCATTTCTCGAAATCAGTCTTCTGTAGCCGTAGTCTACGCAAGCCTGTTAGACCAGGCTTACAGTGGCTTTTCTTGGCCCTGCCTCAGAGCAGGTCTTAGGTCGTAAGCCTTGGCCTATTTCAATTGACAAATTATTTAACACAGTTTTTCTTTCCTATTTTTGACGGTCTTTCAATTAACATGAGTAAGCAGTCTCGTAACTAGGGGGGGGGGGGAGCTCTTGCCCCCCCCATGAAAAAGGTAAATTAGGCCTTCTTCTGAGAGTTATTAATTGACCTCATATTTGGTCATTTTAACCTTAAAAAACTCAATTTTTAAGGTTAAATAAATTGCATTTATCCCACTTTTGTACCATTGGCCTATATGTCCCCAGCTTTGAAAGCTTAAATATGGCATTTGTACCATTTTTTTTTTCAATCCCCCCCCCATGTAAAAAGAAATCTACGCCAATGTTCCGGGGACACATTCCAAGCAGATCCCATAACTCCTCAGACCCACTCCACCCCTTACAAACCCAAACAGCATGAACGATTCCTGCCCCTCATTTATTATGTTTTACCCCGTTTTACCCCACCCCACCCCCAAATGAAAATGTCTAGTTACGCCACTGTGGGTAAGTAATTGTTCGATTTAGTTGAACATTTCAGCATTTTATTTTAGTGTTCATTTGAGTTAGTTGAATTTTTTAAGTAGCTGTTGCTATCATAAGACCTACTCATTTTGAATGATGATTTTTTTAACAACGAATATAATTTTTTTTAAATTCTTTCATCATCATCATGATCATCATCATCATCATAATCATCATCATGATCATCGTCATCATCATCATCATCATCATCATCATCATCATCATCATCATCATCATGAAGACCTATATGATACCACCTGTCCCTATCCAAGTCTTAATAGTTTGATACTCGTATAGATCGTACTTTTCATAAGTAGGCCTATTACAATATTATTTTATTATTATTAGAGGTTGGACATCATTTAATACAATAGAAGAAGGACAAAATTGGTAAAGATATAGTAAATATTTGACACGAAACAATAATGCATGCAGTATTAAAACTGAATTTACTGGATAAGATGCATATAATATTGCTATATTTTCTACTTAAATAATTATAAATATTGTACCAACAGATAACTTCATCTGAGAAGACTACTGATATCAGCAGTAGATAGCACGTTGGTTGCTTTTCTTTTTAGGGGAATCACAGATTCCTTTCCATTAGGCTTACAGTTTTACCCTTTTGGGGATGCAAAGAAAAAATCACGAGTATAAAGCATAGACGTATCATTCATACAAGTTGGACTCATAAAAGTCAAGTGGAAATAAAATAATACATAAAAGACACAAAACAGACACAATATTCTTGCATCAAGTTGTGTACGGTATAAGCCCAAGCACAAGACCGCTGGTCCAGGCTAGTCTTTGCGCCGGGAACATTGCGATAATGAGACGGCAACCTTGTTAGTACGGTAAACCGTGAGGACCACAGCTTATGTACATCTACCTCCAACAGCCTATACAATTAAGTCGCTGGTTGAAAGGGACGAGGTTGTCAAGCGTTAAGCCTACAAGGCCACTAAGACTAGGTTGAATTTATGTTCAAGAAATCCGCTAGAGTTAAGACTAGGGCTTGAGAGCGGGCTAGGCTTAGTAGCCTCAAGGCCACCTTAAGACTACGGCTTAATAAGACTCCTGTCGGGAAACTCGCCCAAAGTGGTTAAGCTGAAAGCTGTGTATTAACGCGGCTGTGTACTCTAGCCATTGTTTCTTTCTCAAAATTGAGTTTTTATGATATGTTTGTACCTTGTTATGTTTTTATAAATACAAGGAATGAAAATCCAGATTTGTAAACTCCAACTGCAATATTTTAAGGATTTTATTTCACTATTCCACTCGTGTTTGAAATTGAAAAGGAAAGAAAATCTTTGTTGTACCAGCAAGGTACACGCCACAAGCAACAACTCATCGCGTTGCGTGTCGCGCAATTTGTTAACGCTTAAATACGCTGACGCAACCGCTGACGCTTATCTGTATGCGTGGCGCATCTTATGGAAACACCACGGAAGCACTGATTTCACAAAAACCTAGTGATCAAATGGCTCCGTTTCAGCTGATAAAATGTGGGTTTTTCAAGTTCTTTCCCCGATTTAAATATCAAGTTATGAATGGATTTTGCTCAAACTTCTCAAGGGGCTGTGGATTTACCCGATGTTCATGTAATGTAAGTTTCAAAACGAAAACTGTCGCATTCTCCTGTGAGATTCGATGAAAGTGCAAAATGTGACCACTTTAAACTTCAACGGCCATTATTTCAATGTTCATTTTCTCGGTAAAATGACGATTTAGGTACACGATAACTCAATAAATACAGCATCTATAGGTAAGCAAATATGATCATCGTAAAAAGCATGATCGACTCAAGAAACGGTTTTCTCATTTTTTATATTTTGGTCTATTTCCGATTTTGGGCATCATTTTGTGCAAATAGGCGTTTTGAATTTTAAAAAGTTCATTTTGATGCCTTATATGGTCAATATCTCAAAAATAAGGCCAATATCAAAAAAATAAAAAACTGTTTTTGGAATGGAGCCTCAAGATTGAGCTAAAAACAAAATAAAATATTTTGGAAAGA